>NC_090811.1:56419580-57058866 GCF_036512215.1 Solanum lycopersicum
TGAATAATACCATATTCCAAACATATCTTTGCAAAAGGAGATTCATATTCTCCACCCCTATCACTCCAAATCATTTTTATCTTTAGATTCAATTGATTTTCCACTTCATTTTTTGTATTGTTCAAATGCATCAATTGCATCATCCTTACTATTAAGCAAATATACATGACAAAATTGAGTACAGTCATCAATAAAAGTTATAAAATATTTTTTCCCACCACGAGATGGTGTTGACTTCATATCGCATATATCTGTGTGAATAAGTCTAAAGTTTTAGAATTATTTTCAACAGACTTGTAAGGATTTTAACAAACTTACTTTCCACACAAGTTTCGCATTTTGACTTATCGCATTTAAAATCAGGCAATACTTCTAGATTAATCAATTTTCGCAAGGCTTTGTAATTTACATGTCTCAAACGGGCATGCCATAAATCACTTAACTCCAATAAGTAAACAGAAGCAGAATTTTTATTAATACTGTCAACAACCATTACATTTAGTTTGAAAAGACCCTCATTGAGGTAGCCCTTTCGTACGAACATTTCATTCTTACTCATTACATCTTTATCACTAACTATGACACACTTAAACCCGTTCTTAACGAGTAGTGCACCAGAAACTAAATTCTTCCTAATAGTAGGGACATGCAGAACATTGTTCAAAGTCAACACCTTGTCGAATATCATTTTCAACATTACTTTCCCAGTTCCTGCAATCCTTGCTATTGTTGTGTTTCCCATGAATAAATCTTCATTGTACTCAGCAAGCGGGAGTGTATATTGCAAAGGCTTCTTTCGCAGAGCAAATATGTCTAGTGGCACCTGAGTCGAGAAACCACTCCTTGGGATTTCCAACTAAGTTATACTCTGATATCATTGCACACAAGTCATCTTCATCTTCCATCTTTTCCACGATGCTTGCTTGACTTTTGTCTTTGCCTTTGTTTTTGTCCTTTCTTGGAGCATAACAATCAGAAGACCAATACCAGCCTTGCCACAGTTGTAACATTTGCCTTTGAATTTCTTCTTGGCCTGTTCTGACTTCTGCCCGTTGGACTTCTTTCTCTTTTTGTCTTTGGTAGGAGCTTCTTCAACAATATTAACTCCAATGATTGTTGAATTCTTATGCGACTTCTTTTCGTCGTTTTTGTTATCTTCCTCAATCTTGAGCCGAATCACAAGATGTTTAAGCTTTATTTCTTTACGCTTGTGTTTTAGATAATTCTTGAAATCGTTCCACGAAGAAGGCAATTTCTCGATCATTGCAATCACTTGAAAAGCTTCATTTACTATCATATCTTCAGCAATCAGATCACGGAGAATAAGCTGAAGTTCTTGCACTTGTGATCTAACAGTTTTACTATCTACCATTTTATAGTCTAAAAACTTTGCGACCACAAACTTTTTCAAGCATGCATCTTCTGTCTTATATTTCTTATCAAGTTCATCCCACAACTCTTTTGAAGTTGTTATTGCACTATAGACATTATATAAGTCATCCTCTAAAGCACTCAAAATATAGCCTTTACATTGGAAGTCTGACTGTTTCCATGTTTCAATAATCATGAATTTCTCCCTGTGTGGCATATCATCAGCAGGAACTGGAGTATCTTCACTTGTAAATTTCTGCAGACCAAGAGTGGTAAGCCAGAAAAATACTCGTTGCTACCATCCTTTGATATTCACACCAATGAATTTACCCGATTTCTTTGCTTGTGGTTCAAGAGTTCGGGTTGGTGCAGCAACAGCCACTGTAACACCAGTGTTTGCCATTTCAGAAAAAGAATTTGAAACAAAAATTGATACAATCTAAGTAATCAATAAACTTTAATTGTAGACTTAAAGGAGTAGAAAATCACGAAGATTTTTGTCTCCACCAGAAACACAGATTTTAAAAAATAATTTCCTTAAGATTGTTTACCAATCTGTGTTATTAAAACCAGAAATTACAGATTGTAATAAATTATTCAGAAACACTAAGTAACTGAAATTTATCGAATAAGTAAGCAAGATGAACAGAAATTTATTTTAGAAAATACTTAAAACAAACGTACTAGAAACTGAAACAATCTTTTGGTTTGGAAGAAGAACAAGTCCACTGAACTCACAGTGTCCCCTTAAGGAAATTATTCTCCTGTAGTATTCGAAGTTTGATTTGGAATATAACCTCCCAGGGTAAAATGAACTTAATCAGTAGAGTGTAGATACCAAAAAATCTACTGTCAGCGAATCAATCTACAACAGGAAAGTGCACGAAAAAAATATTTTTAGAAGAAAAAGGAAGATCAGAAAATTCATTGGAAAATATTCTGAAGACTGAGTGGTATTTATAGGCAAGAAGAATATTTTCTGAAAGGTTGGAACCCTTTTAGAGTTGACACGACCATTAATGAAAGTTTGCAATCTTTGAAATGGTATTGACTGTTCCTGAAAGTTGCAACCTTTCAGAACAGTCCTGGCGGGAATTTTAAATAAAACAGAAAATAAAATGGGTCACACGCGCGGATCCGAGTCAGGTCGGGTTAACTAAAAAGTTAAAAATATTTTGGTTAACTTCTCTTATCAACTAATTAATTGAAATATTATTTGGCCATTTAATTAATTAAATAAATAAAATAAATTTTGTCCCAAAAATAATCTCTCACTCATTTGCCAAAGCTAAAGCGAACCTTTTTAACAATTAATAGGAGTGTTTATGTATTTAAACTATCCTATTTTCCTTTCCATTATCGATGAAGGACAATTGTCTTTTTTATTAATTTTGAATTTTCCAACTCTGCAAGTTCTAAACTTTTCAAAATCGTCTCCTTCCCTCTATTTCCCATCGATTTTTGCTACATACCCAACAGTTGTACTTTAAAGAACGACAATGCAGAGCTTCACAAAATAACCAAATTAGACCAGATTACACTAGCTTTCAGTTGATCAATTTCAATTCATACATACATGTCTTATCTGCGTGCGGACTGCCTGTGTAATTTCTTGGTTGTCTGTATATGGATGACATACTCAGAGCAAAAGACCAAATTCCCATCTTTCTCTAATACAAACCGCTGAAATGAGATTCAATCAGCGCAGATATATTTAGTCGTTGTTGTAAATCATTCAGTGGGGATGTTCTGGGGCACAATTAAGTTTCTAGCAATTGGAATGCAATAACAACATATCCCATCGACAATTTACATGTCTTTGATCATTGTTATTTGTTCCATGCTTATAAAGATTTGACTATTCTTTATGTACCTCATTTCGACTCATTAAAACAGAGACTTACTATCAAATACAATTACTTCGGTACTTAGTACATGGAAGGTAGCACTTAACACCTACTGCAAATTTAATTTTGCCAACCAGCAAACACCACTATCTCTACACCTCTGCCCTCTCTTCCTCTTCTCTTGTCGTCAGCCATGCACTTTGGTGAAGTTCACGCTTGCGTCCTATTTCAGATTTAAAAAAATACTTTACAATGGTATATTTTGTGCTTTGATTTTGATTCCACAACTGTACTTCCAATATTTGACTTTGCAATCCTTTTGTAGTTCGTTTATAAGCAATAACTTTTTGGCGTTCTTTTCGATTTTCAGTTTTTGTCTCTATTTCAACTCCTCTTCTTCTTGACTTTGGGCTTCTCTGAATTTGTAAACTTTATTAACTTACCACTTTTTGCTGTTTCTGGGTTTTATCCTATCTTGGCAACTGTTGTGTAATAAGATTCTAACTTGGAGATTTAGGGCACCTTCGATTTTCCCTGTGATTTCCTAATCCATAATATTATCTCATTTTTAATGGAGATTATATAGAAATATAAGTTCGAATAATTTGGCTATCTAAGACCAATAAGCATTCTAATTTCTTATCCTTAAATCTGTAGAATTATTTGCTTTTAGGTGTAGCTTACTTTCTTTTATAGTGGTATCCATATAGTTCCTGTGAGACATTGTAAACCTCAAACTTATATTATAGTGTTGCTCTTTCTTTTATTCATTTTCCCCTATCTGTAAGTATGAATATGCACATCTACAATTATTTCCAGTTTTATTTAAAGCATGGCAGAAAGTTTACTAATTTGTTACTTATTGAGTGTTCTTAACTTCTTAGCTAATTTTCAACAGATTTCGAAAATCCGAGCAACTTAGGTTTCAATATTCTACATTTTCCTTCTTCAACTATCTGCGTTCATCATTGTTTCTCCTTCTTCATAAACTTTTTTGGGTTCTTTCAATTTCTCACTCATTTGTCGTTAATCAATTTCTTAGTGAGAGTATTTAAATTAAACATTTCAAGTGGAATCTTGAGGAATAAAACATTGTTTCTCCAATTGGAAAGTTAAATTTCACCTCTACCATCAATAATCCAGGACAAGTTTACGTAAGTCTCACGTATTGCACAGGAAGCTTATAAATATACCAGAATTTTCATGCCAAAATTCCCAGAAAGAGGCTACAATTTTTATTTGAAAATCCGCATCAGCATCAACTCTTCGAACATTGATGAATTCTTTCTGAATATAATTATTGCAGACTATAGTAGAGAACAAAATGGCTTTGTGAAGCCGTTGTTGCTGACTTGATTCCTGAGTTCTTAAAAAACACATCAGAGAAGCCCCATATTATTCACAGAACTGTGAATAATAATGGCAATTGATTCATCAGATCAGACATCAACTTGCAATTGGAGTTCTTATCAAACTGTGCAAGTCCTTTTGCCAAGTAAATACTTCCTCCGGAATTCTTTTTTTTTCAAGCCTCTATGAATCCTCACGAAATGCATTTGAACTCAACAAAATCAATATACAAAAGACTCATATGTTACATTAATATTTATAAATGCAGGTTTTTGGTGTATAAGGTACAAACAAAGATATATAAGTAAGCAAAAGATTAACTGTGCCAGGACGCGAAAATTTCAAGACACTATGAAGAACAACTACAAGTCTCAAATATAAAAATTTTACACCATCAAAAATTTTATTTATATATGTAGTTATAAAATCTTACACTATACTCATGTTGGGCCCGGGCAATGCCCGGCCTACTTTTACTAGTTATATTATATATAAGTTGTACTTTTTAATAATCATTTTACTTGAAAAATGATTATTAATTCATTGTTTTTATTTAGTAGTGGGTGTTAACGGATAGTTTAAATATATATAAATTAATGGAAAATATACCTATGTAGCTATTCTTCACTATTATATATATATATATATATATATATATATATATATATATATATATATATATATATATATATATATATATATATATATATATATATTACCTCTAATTTAAAAATATTACATATAATAACACTATTTAATAATTATACCATAATTTTTTAAAATTTAAATTAGATACATAATCTCATTAAATATAATTTTTAATAATTAACTTAAAGCTATATCTCCTTAACTAATTGGACTTTAAGAATTTATATTACTTGATCTCTATTCACATCATCAGCGCACTCCCCCACATTATTCATTGTTCACGCACATTACCCCCTTCTTCCTCAACATTTCAATACATGTTTTATTCCACACACATCTGTCATTACCCCCTTTCTTCCTCGAGCATCTTTCCATATAATAAATTCATTATCAAATCTCTATAATCAACATTTTATAAATAGGTAATATAAGATTTTGTTCAGTTATTTCGAGATATTGTATTGTAACTCTGTTCTTACTATGTTAATGTATCTAATTCGAAGCTCTATTAAAGTTTGATTTTCGAATTTTTACATTATTTGAGTCTATTAGTTTTTCATATTTTTAATGGATAAAAATTTACAATGTCATTAATTTCGTATATCGATTTGTAACTTTAATATTTTTGGATTAATGATAAGATAAATATTTTACACTCGTGATTTATTCCTAATTTCGTGTGTTCTGATTACATTCAATATTTAGATACATATAATTATATGTATATGCTTACTACGTATCTGAGACACATTTTCTTGAATATAATGTATGAAATTGATACTTGATACATCAGATTAATACTAGATGCATATAGAAGATACATGAAACTAAAATTAGATTAAATAAATAGATACATGAAATTAATATTAGGTCATATAAATAGATACATGAAACTAATATAAGTTTGGATAAATAGATACATGGAATTGATACTAGATACATTTATGATACATATGAATGTACTTGTATGATACTCGTGTATCTAGTCTTTAGTTTGTTCGATACATCATATATTGATAATAGATACATCAAATTGATGAATTTATTATTTTAAGAGTAATAAAATGAAATTAGTCAAACTAAATGACCAAGATATACATATTTTTGTCTTATATTAATAATATTAATATAAATTATTATTACAAAGAATAGTAAAATAAAATTATTGAACATATAATTAATTTTAAAAAATAAAATATGTATCTCGATTTTAAAGTTTGACAGATACATGTATCTGACAGATTCAAGTTCATGTATCTCAAACATGAAATATGGTAGAAAAAATAATATTTAAAACTATCGAAATTCTGTGTCATTAAGATCTAAACTAGTGAAATTTATGTAGTTTTTCCTAAATTAATTAAGTTAATTATTATATTTATAGAAGGATATTCTTATTTTTCAGAAAACAAAACAAGCTACCATAAAAACCCTCACATTATCGTTAACTTAATTTCATGATTTAACATTTTAGCTTTTTTCTTTTTATTATTATTTTATCTTATGATGATTTTATTTTTATTTTATAAGCGTTATAATCTTAATTATGTTATGAATTTATTTTTTAATGATAATGTAGATTTTTGTTATAACTTTTTCAAATAAGTTTTATTTTCATAAAGAAATTTTTGTAAATACGTCAAAGTCTCCTTTATGAAATAATTTTAAAGACTGAGTTTCATAAAAAACTCATTCACTTCATCTTAAATTCTTAAATTTTTATGTTAAAATGTACGCCGATTGTTTATAATCTCTCTATTACTTTATTTATTTTTATTTAAATAAAGTAGTTGAGATTGCAGGGAGAGAGTTTCATTATTTTATTTTGTAGTAATAAATAATATAACGTATTAAAATTGTCGTCTATTTTTTACTTATTGACTGAAACCTTTAATTTTGCATCCAAATATATTATTTTCTTCTCAAATCAAATTCAAACAATTAAATACAGTCAAATTATAATTTTATTTCTTGCCAGTCAAGTTTTTAATAATTAACAACACTGAGTTCATCTCAATTTAAAATGAATGAAAGGTTGTGAAGAAATATAATAAGGGATGCTACATATATAACATGTAGATCACAAAACTGCCTTTTTCTTCTCATTTTTAATCAAATGCGTATTAAGAATTTCGAAATGATGGATGCACTATTACAAAAAAAATGCGTCTAAGATATAAATTTTATTAGTTTGATTATATTGTTAACATTAAACTGTTCAATTATAAAAATTATTGTTCCAACATATTTAATACTACAAGCATTGAATTTTAGTATACACATTTGATTTAGTTACATTAATTTTTACCATGCTATCTTTTTAAAGGAATTTCCAATGTTATACACTTGAAATTTTTGAAAGTTTAAGGAAAAAAAAGAAAAAGTGATTGAAATTCCAAAAGTGTTACGGATAATCACTTGGAGGGATGTTACTAACAAAATAAGATAGATAAAAGATTTAAATTTTTATTTTTGCATAGACAGGTGCACCCAATGATCATCGAATTATTATATGTTACTTTAACGTGGGTTCAAAACATTATATTTAAATATTTTAAAAAAATATAACACTATTATATATAATCTAAAGAGGGGGGCGTGGGTTCAGTTGAACCCATGGAACCCCCTCCAGATACAAATCTCTAACTCTAATTTGATTTCTTCTACATCCAAATATTCTACTTGGAGTGTTTTTCTCAAATTTATTTTTAGCGGACTTCTGTTCTATTTTAGGAGTAATATAATTGTGAAGTAAAAATTTAAAAAAGATAGCAAAATTTGTTGAAATAAAAGTAGAAACTTTTTTACTTAATAGACTAAACCTTATAACAGAACACATAATGCAGTTAATGTAAAAATGGTTGATTAACAGAATTAATATTTCCTTCATTTCTCATTCATTTATATTCAACAAAATAAAATAGTAAATAAATAAGAATTTGACAAAGTAAATGAATCACTTTTGTGTTTTTGAAATTTGAAGTATAGCTTGTTCTCTCTTTATTTTTCTTTCTCAAAAATGTATTTCTCTTGGCTAAAATAATTACTCAATAGTAATTTATCTTTTTTAAATTTGTACTTGCCAAAATAATATAGAAAATTGAGTGAAAAGTGACTGAAAAGTCACATTGCCATCCAGCACAAAATTTATTTCGTAATGCTTCTGCTTAAAAGATGTATTTTTTATTTTGACAATTGAAGAGAATGATAACTTTATCTCAACTGTTCCGATGTCACACTAACGGATAGAGAAGAAAAGATAAATGTAAATAAAAATATATAGACTAATCAAGCTCTTCTAAACGATTTTCAAATAGCCGTTTCCTAAATTTTTGGTGGCTTTATGTAAAATATTTTTGAATACATTTTTTTATTTTGCTTTATCTAAATATCATAGAGTATGGGGATCGTGGGTTTGGGTGGTTATTTTAGATATATAAAAAGTAAAAATTTAAGGATTTCCATAGTGTAATATAATAATTACACTCTGTTCCGATAAATTTAGTATTTATTAATAATTCCTTAAAATTGTTTTGGCGTGATACATTAGTATCTTGTGATACATAGTAACTTAAAACTGTTAAGAACAAAAGGAGGAAAAACGGAACATTTAAATTTGTTATCTAAATCAGCTTAATATACGGTAACAGTTCATTAATAAACATTAATTCAGCACCTAATTGGATAACAATTTCAAATTTTGAAAATTCAAGATTATATCATCTAGTTTGAAGACATTTTTTATGAATATCCAGTTAAATTTCGAACAATACAAATTTGATTGTTGTTATTGTGGATGATTCATGATGAATATATCAATTTTAATCAGACATTCCGGAATTTGGGTGAACAAATTACACTATGAAAGTTACAAAATCGACGGAATCGTTGTTGGAGATTCAATCTCGTTTTCTAATCTCAAAATAGCAATTGCAGCCGAGTTGGATATCGATGTATCAAGGAAAGATATTGAAATTCATTACATTGTAGAAGATAACTCTTGTCCGATGAAAAGATCACAATGAATTAACGCTAATATCTAACTAGTAAGACAGTAACAAAAGCAAATATCAAAAAATAAAAATAAATGGAAGAAAAAATATTTTGTTTTAAATTTGGTAACTTAAAATGGAAGAAGACAACACAAAAATAATCAACCCATCAAATACAATACCTCATTCATGGTGATTACCGGTCGGTCGATGGTGATCCCCATTCGGCTGCTAGGTGATGTCGATCGCTGTTGCATGATGTTGGACTGCTGGTCGCTAACTCGCTGCTGTGTAATGAGTCATTTTAATCTGTTAAAGATTTGATCTTTATATGTGATTGTTTTAAGTTTTGAGGTTATTTTAATCTGTTAAAGGTTTGATCTTTATATGTGATTGTTTTAAGTTTTGAGGTCAGTTTAATCTGTTAAAGGTTTCATCTTTATTTGTGATTGTTTGGTTAAATACATTTGCATTCAATTTCGTTTATACTTTTGCTTCCCCGTTCTTGTTAATAATGTGTTCATTCAGTATTCAAAAGTTGTGTCTCGAATGCTTTCTTCCTGAGTTCATAAATTGTGTTGGTTAATAAGTTTTGTCACTAAGCTCAATAGTTGAGTTTTGTAATTCAAGCAATTGTCTAAACTTGTTCAATAGCATTGAAGGTAAGCAGGATATGTGAATTTGAGATGGACAGTAGGAGAGTTATCTATAAATCACTTCTGTCTTTATTTGCTCATTCTCTTTGGTATTGTTCTTGTCATCTGCGAACCTGTCTTTTAAAGTCATATTTAAGGAGTTCGAATTGTCATTTCCTCGAATTTTGTTTTTGGATCACAGCTGCAGCACTTTAGTAAATCATTATTAAACCATTCTTAGTGTTTTTGATTAATGGAAATATACATTTTATTTGATAAATCCAGTACAAATGTAAGAATGACAGGATGTTCTTGCAGAATCTGCTTTAAAAATTGCTGAGATTTGTTCTCTTTATTTCAATTCTGTTTCTCTTTGAACCATTTCTGTTTTCACTTCATTGTAATGGAAAATGACATTCTTGCATCTTGTTATAACAGACAACCAACATGGCTACACCGACAAGAATTGGTCTTGCTGGGCTTGCTGTTATGGGACAAAATCGTGCTCTCAATATTGCTGAGAAAGGATTTCCTACATCTGTTTACAACAGATCCACTTCAAAAGTTGACGAGACTGTTGAACGAGCTAAGAAGGAAGGCAATCTTCCTCTTTATGGCTTTCATGATCCAGAGTCCTTTGTACTCTCTATCCAAAAGCCCCGTGTCATAGTCATACTTGTCAAGGCTGGTTTACCAGTTGATCAGACCATCAAAACTCTTTCAGCTTTCATGGAGAAAGGAGACTGTATCATTGATGGTGGCAATGAATGGTATGAAAACACTGAGAGGAGAGAAAAGGAAATGGCTGAGCTTGGTCTTCTTTATCTCGGAATGGGAGTATCAGGTGGCGAAGAGGGTGCTCGCAATGGACCCTCAATGATGCCTGGAGGTTCTTTTGAAGCCTACAAATACATCGAGGACATCTTACTGAAGGTTGCAGCTCAAGTTCCCGACAGTGGCCCTTGTGTTACATATATTGGTTAAGGAGGTTCCGGAAATTTTGTTAAGACGGTTCATAATGGAATTGAGTATGGTGAAATGCAGTCAATTGCAGAGGCTTATGATGTACTGAGATCCGTGGGCAAGCTCTCTAACGATGAATTACATCAAGTATTCTCAGAGTGGAACAAAGGAGAGCTTTTGAGTTTCTTGATTGAAATCACAGCTGATATATTTGGAGTCAAGGATGATAAAGCAGACGGATATTTGGTGGACAAAGTTTTGGATAAAACTGGGATGAAAGGTACTGGTAAATGGACTGTTCAGCAATCCGCTGAATTGTCAGTTGCTGCACCCACAATAGCTGCATCATTGGATTCAAGATTCCTTAGTGGGTTAAAAGATGAAAGAGTTGAAGCAGCCAAAGTATTTGAATCTAGCGGGGTTAGTGATACCTTTCTTGAGCAGTCCGTCAAGGGTTCCGAGGTTTGGTTCTATGTACATCAGTCCGTGTGAACCCTGGTCTAATCATAGGCATTCTTGACATATTAAGCATGTCTTATTTTATCCATGTTTGGGATTGTTACATTATCCCCCCCCTTAGGAACATTCGGTCCCGAATAACACTACTACTATCTAGCATAATGCCAGTCAGATCATAACATAATCACTATGCACAATCAAGCAATAACAACAAAAATGGAGACATAAGGAAACTTAGACTTAAGAGTAGGAAGTCTAACCTCAAGAGCTTAAAAAATAATAGTAGCAAGATCTCATATCGGCCACGGACTCCCACGTAGCACCCTCAAAAAGATGATTCCTCCATAATACCTTTACTGTGGCAACCTCCTTGTTTCTAAACCGCTTGACCTGTTTGTCTAAGATTTCAATTGGTGCCTTCTCATAGGACAAGTCTTCATCAACCCCAAACCTTCCAAAGGTAGACTCGATGTTGGATCACCTAGGCACTTCTTTAACTTGGATACATGAAAGACAGAATGGATAGAAGCTAGTTCCGCAGGCAATGCCAACTCATAGGCCACCTCACCCACACGCTGTAGGATCTTGTATGGCCCAACATACCTCGGACTCAACTTCCCCTTCCTGCCAAACCTCATCACCCCCTTCATAGGTGATATCTTCAGATAGACCTGGTCACCAACATAAAACTCTAAGGGCTATTTTCTATTATTTGCATATGACTTCTGCCGACTGTAAGCAGTAGTGAACCTATCCCTAATCACTCTGACCTTCTCTAAGGACTCATGAATGATCTCTGGACCCAAAATGGATGAATCTCCAACCTCAAACCACCCAACTAAAGATCTACACCTTCTACAATATAGTGCCTTAAAAAAAGCCATCCCAATACTGGAGTGATAACTATTATTATATGACAACTCTATCAAAGGCAGATGGTCATCCTAGCTACCCCTGAAGTCAATCACACATGCCTTTAACATATCCTCCAATGGCTGAATGGTGCGCTCTGCCTACCCATCAGTCTGAGGATGAAAGGAAGCACTAAGCTTTACCTGGGTGCTGAAGCTCTTCTGGAAAGATCTCAAGAAATGTGAAGTAAATTGAGCTCCTCTATCTAAAATGATAGACAAAGGAATTTCCTGCCATCTCACAATCTCATCAATGTAGAGTCTTGTGTAATCCTCAGCTCTGTAAGTGGACATTAGAGGGATAAAGTGAGCAGACTTAGTCATCCTGTCCAAAATAACCCATATGGAGTCATGCTGTCTCCTAGTTCTTGAAAGACCAACCACAAAGTCCTTATTAATGGCCTCCCACTTCTAATTTGGAACCTCAATAATTTTAGTAAGACCGCCAGGCTTAAGATGTTCTGCCTTAACATGTTGACAATTAGGACACTTGACCACATATTTTGCAACATTCTTCTTCATGCCAAACCACCAATAAATCTTCTTAAGATCATGATACATCTTGGTGGAACCTGGATATATAGAATATTTGGAACCATGGGCCTCTACAGTAATCGTGGTCCGCGAATCATCCACGTTTGGCACACACAGCCTGTCTTGATATAAAAGTATGTCGTCACCTCCCAAAGCGAAAGACTCATTCATCTTTATCAACACTGAGTCCTTCAGCTCCATCAACACAGGATCGAGATGCTGACCTTGCTTGACTTCAACTACCAAGGATGATTCAGAACTAGGATGAACTGAAACACCCCCACTAGTAGAGTCAACCAACCGCACACCCAGTCTTGCCTGTCTATGTACATCTTTGACTAACTCATTATTCTCATCCACAATGTGAGTTGTGCTTCCCATGCTCATCCGTCTCAAAGCATCAGGTACAGTATTAGCTTTACCTGGATAGTAGTGGACATTCATGTCATAGTCCTTCAGTAGATCAAACCATCTCTACTGACGTAGATTCAACTCCCTTTGTGTGAACACGTATTGCAGACTTTTGTGGTCTGTGAACACATCTACATGCACACTATACAAATAGTGCCTCTACAACTTCAGTGCGAACACCACAACATCTAACTCTAGGTCATGAGTGGGATAATTCTTTTCATGAACCTTGAGTTGTCTGGATGCGTAATCTATCACATTACCACTTTGCATAAGAATACAACCCAAACCAACCCTATGTGCATCACAATAAACAATGTAATTCTCAAGACACTTAGGCAAAGTAAGCACCGGGGCTGAAGTGAGTCTATCTTTGAGCTCCTTGAAACTCTTCTCACAAGTCTCTATCCATCCAAACTTGGCCTTCTTATTTGTCAGAGCTTTCAATGAGGCAGCAATGGAAGAAAATCCCAGCACGAACCTACGATAGTAACAAGTCAATCCCAAGAAGTTACGAATATCTGTGGGAGTAAGGGTTTTTCGCTAGTTCTTAACACCTCAGTCTTCCTGGGGTCCACTTCGATACCTTGGTCTGACACAACATTACCCAGGAAGGTCACCGATCTCAGCCAAAATTCACACTTGCTGAATTTGGCATCCAACTGATGTTGTCTAAGTACCTGCAAGATTAGTCTCAAATGTTTTTCATGCACTTCCTTGGTCTTAGAGTAGATGAGAATGACATCAATGAATATTATGACGAAAGAATCAAGATAATCACGGAAAACTCTATTCATAAGATCCATAAACATCCATAAATGCAGCAGGTGCATTCGTGAGACCAAATGACATAACTAAGAACTCATAGTGACCATAATGGGTACGGAAGACTGTCTTTGGGATATCTCTATCCCCTAACTCTAAGCTGATGGTACCCTAAAGGAAGGTCGATTTGGACAAAAATCTAGATCTTTCGATTTGATTAAACAAGTAATCTATTCTGGGATGTGGATACTTGTTCTTAATAGTGACTTTGTTGAGTTTCCGTTAATCTATACACATTCTAAGGGTTCCATCCTTCTTTTTCATAAACAACACAGGAGAGCCCCAAGGGGATATGGTCGGCTGAATGAAACCCTTATCAATGAGATCTTTTAATTGCAGCTTAAAGTCTTTGAGTTCAGTTGGAGACATTTTGTAGGGAGGAATTAAAATTGGTTTAGTAGCGGGTTCTAAGTCGATATCAATGTCAATCTCTCGAGGATGAGGGACTCCAAGCAAATAATTAGAAATAAGTCTAGAAACTCATTCACAACTGGCACTAAGTCTATGGAAGGAATGTCATGATCTAAATCATTAACACTCTCAATATCACATAATAACCCCTTGGACATCATTTTATTGGCCTTAAGGTTAAAAATCATGGGATTAGGACGACTGGAGTTGTACCCCTCCCAGACTAGCTCCTCTTTATTAGGGAAACAAAATGTCACCACTCTACTACGACAATCCAAAAAAGCATGACAACCGTGAAACGAGTCCATGCCAAGACTAACATCAAAATCATGCATGGGTAACTCAACAAAGTCTGCACACATAGTATTTCCACCTACAACTATTGGCCAATCCTTTTATACTCTATCACTTCTTGCCTCCCAGTTTGATGAGAAGCGCACACTAACCGGCACATTACCTAGGTCTGCATCAGAAATTGCGAGAGCATCTCTATCTAAGGAGGCTTTAGGTTCAGAGTCGTCCCACTCTACGAGTCGAATGAGGCCACTTCCTCCGATTTCGGATCACAGGGAGCCACCCTCCTAGATGTTCCTACCCGCAATGCCTCGTCTAATGTGGCCCAGAGTTCAGTATTATCCGGCACCCCGCATGAGGTCCCTGCACTAATTTTTTATGAGCCCAACCAGTGATGCGTAGATGGCCAGTACCCGGTCTACACGGATGCAAAGGTGTTGAATAATAAGGGGTTGATGACTCAGTTGGTGACAGTCGAGTGGAAAGTTCTTAAAGGTATCCTACACACTATCCCTTAAGTGCATAGCTTATTTATCTGCCACCTGCTCGAGTGGATGACGAGGAGTGTGGGGTCATACGACAAGGAGATTGTGCGAGATATCTATGAATCATACGTAGCGACTCTTTGAGGTGCTTTAGAAAGGAAGTCAAACCCCGCCAAACACAACCCATTCACCGATGATTGAGTTTGAGGTTGTCGGGTGGACGTTTCTTCTACTTTCATCCCCTGCTTTCTGTACGGTGGGTCCCCTAATGCCACAACGATTTTCCTCAGTCCACAATTCGACTACAGGCAGTACTTGGTCAAGAGGAGACAGTTTCACCAGAGAAGAGATCAGAGAGAGTCCACTAAGAGGTGGATTGCCCAACAACTCTCCATTGATAGTGAGGGAGCAGACTGGGTGTTGGACTCGAGACGACTTATCAAGAATGCCAACCTCACATTTTCCTCCATGGCATCAAATAATATCCTTACCTGGGATAGAGCAGTCCTTGTAGCAGCACTGGTAGCCGAGTTGGAGATCTACATCGTGAAGTTGTTGATCTCCATCATTCATGAGAGGGCTTTTAAGTCCTCTACCACTTACCCGTTCACCTGTATAATTTTCCTATTATACAAGGATGATGGAGTTCCCCTCTGGCACTGTGATGTCCTTTGTACTCCGACTGGGATTATGGATATCTACTTATCAGGGATGAGGACAGTGTGGCGGCACCACGGCAAGGGCCCCGAGTTGATTTGTATCCGCTGAGTGTGAACTTGGCGTATACGGCAGAGCAAGACCAAGAGGATTATCACTAGTAAGGCACCTAGTTCCTCAAGGTCTACACCCCCATTTGCAGCACTGGTCCCGATTGCTAGGGTCTGGAAGCTAGAGGCCCATATAGCCACCTTGCTCCATCATATCCAGTCTTGGATGCCAAAATCCATTGTCAATACTGAGGACCAGATTGAGAAGAAATTGGCTCAACAGATGGAGCGAAAGATTCAGGCTGTCCACCCACGCCTAGATGCCTTTGAGCTGCGAGTGCTAACACGCCCAACACCCACTATTGATTTGACTATTCTTCAGGAATTTATGGCGAGTCTATAGGCAGATGTTGACAGTATACTAGATATGAGGGGACCCGAGCATGAGACTGCACTAGTTGAGACAACGGAGGATATAATGCTTGTTGAACTTTCCACTGCCCCAATTGCACTACCACCTGAGCCTCGTAAGTGTGACAAGAAGTATCATCCGAGCCGCAAATCTAAGGGAGATGAGGCTCGTGCTAGGAAAAAAGAGCGGACAGATCTTGAGATGGTGAGGAGAGCCTCATTGATTGATGAGCAACCCACCAGATGAGGGCTCGAGAGTTAGTTGCTGAGGCGTCTAGCTCCAGAGTGGAGGATGTTGAGTGGAGCACCACTGAGGGTGCGGATACTGATGTTGGCACTACTGAGGGTGCGGATTCCTCAAAATCGGACCCACATGCTTATTGATCTTTGGCCCTATGTGTCTCAGGTTTGATTCACCTACCACCCTATCTTTATATTTCTTATGCATTGGGTACAATTACATCTTTTTTTTGGCGGTGAGATAAATGGAAAGTTAGTGCTAGGGTGAAGTATGAGTAGCCCAACTCACAATTCTCTCCTGGTGGTTTTCTTGCGTGTGTTTTTTCCCTCAAGAAACTCATTACTTCACTGTTGAACCGGCATATGTCGTAATTTGTACAAAGTATAAAATTGAAAAATAAAGCATGATGGAAAATCATGAATGATATCCCGTTCTAAGAAAGTGCTTGCATGAATAGATATAATGAATGTTGAATGTTGTTTTTAATCATGACATATAGATTAACCAACAACATGATCCTCACTCTAACACTCAAACTAGGTGATCGATAATCTGATAGCGTAATGAGGTGTCAAGAGACTATGAGTGGACTTGATTGATCCCCTATTAGTACCTAGCTAGAACTTTCCCGGTTGGTCCTGCAAAAGGAATCTGTGTTAGATTATTAGGAAAGGATCACAGTCCCTTATTCAAATAAGCAAACATCTAGCCCAAAGTGAAGTGATCCAAGTGAAATTGTTATCCCTTTTTGATGCAAATAGTTTGAGCTTATAATAGACCTTTCTTTTCTTCACCAACTTAATTTCCCTGGGTACAATGTGTTGGCCCTGGTCCCTCTTTGGACATGTGCACCTCAACTTACGCCAAAAGCATAAGCTGAGGGTGGCAAATGTAGAAACTAACCTCGTCTTGGCCCTGAACCAACCTTGGTTAATGTGTACCTTGACTCATGGCAATGCCATAAGTTGAGGGTGGCTATTATGAGTGATAACTCAAAAAATAGGTATCAAAAGAGTAATGTAGAAAAAAAGAAATAGTGAACAAGAGAAGTTACTGAGTCAAAATTTTCAATTGAACAATGAAAAAAAATTTAAAAGATTGAAAAAAAAGAGAAAAAGAGTGTTGAACAAAAATAAGTAAGAGTCACTTCCACAAAACAGAAATAAATGAGAAAATGCGGCAAACATAACGAGAAAAAGTAGGGCACAATAGATAATGAAAGAGGTAGGACGCTTAGCCGTAATGTCAAGGAGGACAACAAGTCTTTAAATGTACCCGTATGCACTATACCTGACCCTGAGCCTACATTACAAGCGATGAAAGTCCTACGTGATCCTAAGAGTCTAATATGGTGAACTTAAGCAGTGAAAATAAGGGCAAGCCTATGTCGACAAATACCAACTAGGTGTGAATTAGTTTAGAGCGTGAGTGCTGAAAAATGATCCTTATAATCGAAGTTAAAATCATTGTGCAAAAAAGAAGGATATCTTTTGAAATAAGAGCATTATATTCAATATCAAAAAATTGGTAGCTTGACAAGAGAGAAAAGAGTAGAGGTGTCAATGCATGGTGAGCCTGCTTCACGGTCTGATCCATATGAGTAAGGCTATCAAGACTAAAAGAAGAAACATGCACTAAAGCAACAAAAAAAGTTGGAATTGATAGCCATGTGATTGCGGAAGCTTGAAAGAGGATATTTGTGTACAAAGTATTGTGTTTATTCATAGTGCGTCACTTGAGGACAAACAAGGAATTTAATTTGAGGGTGTTGATGTACCGTGGTTTACAGTACATTTAATGCTTTTTCCTTAAGATTGGTGTGTGACTAGAACCTTTTCGTAGTAATTTTAATATGTTTTTATCTTTATTTTGCAGGAAAGTTGTCCGAAACTAAAATGTAGAAGGCTGTCAAGAATTAGTGCAGAAGTGACCCACGAAGACCATTGATGGCCCGTCCTCCCATTGACGGCCCGTAGGTTGTGACCGTCGATTGGAGGCTCAGGCATCTGGAAGAAACTCGGGGAATTCTGACCAAGGGTGGAGCTATGAAAGGATCAACGGTCTGTCGATGAATCATCCTGGAAAAATGTCAATTTGATTAGCAAATATCCCACTACCCGATGTTGAAGAAAAGTTAAGTATGGAACGACGAGAAGCATCGACGGATCATAGGTGAATCGACGGACCATGCTGTTGGTCCGTCAATTGGATTAGAGAATATGTAATGTGAAGGCTGAAAAAAGATGCTAAGTACATCGTTTGATCGATGGATCATCTGTGGAGGTCGTCGATTGAAGCCGTGTTTTGGACAAACTTTTCTTATTTGAATTACTTTTAGTTTAGGATTCTGTGTTTTTATAAGTAAAGTGTAAAACCTCATTTTGGGGGTTGGATTCTATTGCTAGTTTCTTAATTTTGTTCTTGGAGATTTGTCTTTGCAACTTCGACATTAATTCAAATTTCCGGATATGGTTTTCAAGATAATTTTGTGATTTCATGTTGAAATTCTTGGGTTTTTTCAAATTTGTTAAAGTAAGTTCATGATTTATTGTTTATCAACTATGAATTGTTTTCTTCTAAGAAAGGGTAACTAACTCTACAACTAGGGTTGTGGGAATCATGGGTGTTTAACAAAATAAACCTACCTTAGTAACAATTCTCAAATAGGTTATTGCATGCATCGATGTTCTTTCGTTTAGAAGTCTTTTTAATGAGTGCACGCGTCAGAGCTCGCCTTATTGCTACTTGACTGACAAAGGGGGTAGTTAATAGGAAATGAATTATCGACATAGATTTAGTGGGATACTATCTAATGGGCTAGTTTAAATTGGTGCGAAGTAGTAACGAATCCATACATCGAATATGATGTTTAATATAAAGTAAAGGTAAGGGCTTGTAACTTAGACACACATAGATTGACTAAGGTACGGGGTGAAATTCTCTGAATTCCGGACCAACGATTTAGAGGTACATAACTTATCACTTCGCTTGAAAAACATTAGGGAAGAATTGTTATAGCTGATATTATGGCGTTATGAACCTATGGGGAATACTTACACCCTAGTTTCTCTCACAACTTCATAAACACCAATAATTTACTCTCCTACTTGCATGATTTCGCAATATTACAATACTTTTGTTTCAAAAAATCCCCCCCCCCCTTAATTACTAGTTTCGGAAAGGACTTGACCAAATAGAAGTAACCGTATATTGAAGTTAAGTCTAAACAATTTTCCTCGTGGGATCAACCTCAACCTAATAGTTGAATTCTTTACTTGATACGACCGCTTATACTTCTTTATTAAAGTATAATTTATGTGTATCAATATACCCTAGGAGTTAGGGTATCCTTAGGTCATGGCACGACATACTTAACCTCTCGAAGATCTTGTACAAGCTCATTTACATCATTCATTTCATACATGTATGAAAAGTAGTGTGGAATTAAAAAAATTCACACAAAGTATCTTAAAACATCTTTCATGTTGAAGTCATAGAAAACACTAAGTCTCAACATATGGCATTTTTAGACTCAAGAATATTTTTGACACAACCCATACAATACGAATATAGAAATACTTAGTCTATTACAATACTTTGAATTAAAATACATCTAAAGACGATTATGCCCTCGAGTAAAGTGAAGACATACTTCAGCTTTGCTTGAACGATAACTAGATTCAGATCTTTCCTTCAAGATCCTTCTCATCTTCGACCTACACCTTTAGATATATGAAATTATTATAAACACTTGTATTAAGAATGGTTTAATGCATAAAATCATGAAAACGGATATTTATTGGAATTATGCTCTTTTTTATTAAAACATCATTCATAAGTATAAGAATCACATTTAACATATTAGAAACATATAAGATATCACATAAACATTTTATCACTTTTTAAGGAACATTCAAGTGAACTAAGTCACTTTACAGTGAACTACACCTAACTTTATAGTGAATTCATTTAACATAAAACCCTCTAACTAAAGGCTATCCTAAGACTCACTTAAGTAAGAAAAAGATATACCACCCATACACCCTTTCTAAGAACACCTAAATGATCTATAAGACCACTTATATTGAGAAAAATACTCTTACAACAAACCAAAACACATAACATGAGATCCTCCTACCAAAGGTGATTCTAAAGTTCACTTGAGTGAGTTGTGAAGCGACCGCCCATACAATCCCTTCACACACACCTAAGAGATCCTTTAGAAAACCTAAGATAGAATCATCTCATTTTATAACATAACATACATATCATATGACATTCTCCTTCCAAAGGTTATCAAAAGACTTACTTAAGTAAATCAAGAAGAGAACGCCCATACACCCTCTCCAAGATTACCTAAATAGTCCACAAGACTTCCTAAGTTTATATCATGACTAATGTATAAACCAAATTTCATATCTAGAGTCTATTCTTAAGATTTACCTAGGTAAGACATGAAGTGACCACTCATATGCCCCCTCCACACCTTAACTAGACAACCCTTAATTATTCTAGGTAAGTACTTATTAAGTTATATGCTTTCCAACTTAAGTCATTATCTTTATTAGTTTATTTAAGAGACATTCATCACATAAGGACATTAAAGTAATGTCTTGGAGAAGACCTAGGGACTCACTCACTAACATCTTCAAACCCTATTGAGCAATGTCTAGATAGTATCCCATACCACCACCTAAACTTCATAGAACTTCTCCAATACTAATAGTTATCCCATATGATGAGAATAGGCAATAACCAAAATAGACCATTGTGGAAAATCATGGAATCCAGAGTTGTAACCTACTCCGATGGAGGGTGTTCCACTTGACAATGGTAGAAGTTGGACACATCCCATGTTGGCACAAGGTTAAGGAATATGAAGGGCTTATTTGTAATCAAGTCTCATCCATAACTAGATCTACTTGCCAATCCATACTCACTCAATGATAGCCTTTGTTCTCATAGATTATTTTGATAAAGAAGTATACTAAGAGGTTCCATATCTAGTTCATAACTCAATCACATTCACCTTACCAAAGAGGTCTCCAAGGGTTGCCTTATAATGGTTAAGAGGATAGCTTAATGATTTTCCTACGCATGATTTCATGTCGTTCCAACCAATCAATCCCTAAGTCCACCATTCACACACAAAGGATAACATTAGGGTTTTAACTTCAACGGTATCATAACCTTACAACTAGGTTGAAGGCTTCACATAAAAGACCCTCTTAGAAATATTCAAGGTCACATGTCATTCATACATACATAGACAAGGTCTTTACGGACGTCCACAAAAAAATTTGGCATTTTTGACGTCGGAATCCGGATCACCCAGAAATTTGTTTACTATAGCACACCGGACAAACTACTTGACATAATTTTCTATGTTGGAAATTTTGAATTTGTACGTTGTTCATAGATATTGATAATATTGTATATGTTCGATACTTTGCATGTTTATGATGTTGTATCGACTTGGTTATGTTACACTTAGTGGGATAGTCGTGTGGTTCAATCAGTACAGTGTGGTTTTGTACTTATACTGAACTTCCTCTTATTTTTGTTGAGTATAGGGTATATTTTGGCAGATATTTGTTGACCTTGTCATGAAGATCATTAATGTTGTTCGAATTCAACTGTGAGTCGGCTCTTCTGGGCTTCCATGAGTTCTCCTTTCGTCTATGTCCACATTTTGGACTTCGACTCTTCTAGTTAGTTAATATTTATCCCTTCTTATTTAAACTTTGATTCCTCGTTTATTTATTTAGGTACATTGACATTCAGGTTGTAGGGATTATTCTCTCGCATTAGATTTGTTAGTTGTTTTTTAAAACCGTGAAGTTTATGGGGACTCCATATTTATTGTCATTAAGCCTACATCTATATCTTTAAATGCTTTAGTTGACATAAAAAGTTTTAATTTGGGTTGTAGTTATGGTTCCCCCATTGGAGGATTAGTATGAGTGTCAATCATGTCACTCTGGGTCGTAACACATTATTTCTTCAATATTCTATCTTTTAAGTCTTCTAACTCATGTAACCTAGATGAAATTTATCTACCAAATTTACTACCCCATATTCTTCTTATTCATTGAAAGGAAGAATATCTCTCCTATAAATACGAATGGTCATACTTTATTATCACAATGTTGGAGTAATTGTGATTCATTTAGTGAGGGAACGTGGTCAGCTATATTGTCCATAACTTCTCATTGAACATTTTTTATTTTACTCATTATTTTATCTTTTCATGTCTTGTAACTCATGTAACCTCTAGGTTATTTGTATATCAAAGTTACTACTCATAATCTTCCTATTAGGGGAAGACAGAATGTCTCCACTATAATGAATGATGATCTTACATTTTTTGATGTATTAGAAAATCTGAGCACACAAAAATAAGTAAATAAAAGCTCTTATTAGTTGAACGGAGATGTTATTTTTATGAAGCTTTGGATTCAATTCTTGTCTCATATTTTTTGACTTGTACTTGGAGGGAGTTATGTTTTCCGGAGAAGACAAGCTAAGAAATTATTGCTAGACTGGTGAAAAAACGTGTTGTCGTGGGCTTAAATCTCCTTAAAAAGAGCAAGATATATATTCATGTCTCAACCTGAAAATTTATTTTAAATTGTAATTTTGTAATTTCACCAACAAAAACTACTTGACTTTTCATATAAATATATATCATCCTTTAATTTTTTAAACCAAAACTATACTATCTAATCAGTTGAAGAATATCTAGGCATAAACCTATATTTGTTTTCTCTATTCCTATTTATTATCATATTTTTTTTGCTTACAACCATATTATGAAGTTTTCTTGAATCGTAGGTCTATTAGAAATAATATTCGTATGACACAAATATTTGTGAACATCTTAATTCTTACTTTCCTCAAACTCACTTGTTTGATTACACGGAATTTTCTTTACTAGAAAAATCGACTTCAAAAGAGGTCTGAATAAAACCATCTTTTGGATTGTTGATCAATTAGGAAAAATACTCTTTATCCCCCAAAAATAGGGATAAGATATGTGTACATACTACCTCCTAGATTCAACTATAAGATGAATATATTTTTCAGTACTAAAATTTTATGTTGGGCAAGAATTTATTTACATCAAGTTAAGGTGATGATAAAAAAAATTAATCATAAATCTTGAAAAAATGCCTTACAAAAAGTCATGATGATCGTCAAAAATTTGTTCTCAAACCTGGTTGAATCACCATAATATTTTCAGCATTAACGACAATATCATATTGTTTAATTTATCTCTTGATACATTTGGTATAGTTCTAAAGGAAGTGGAAATGATACACTCTACTATTACAGTTGAGCTCTGTTCATTTATACTTTGTAATTTCATCTTTTACTTTCTATTAAACTAAAACTATGCTCTTGAAAAGTCAACGATATATTAATGTGCGCATAGAACTTTTCAATCGTATTTCGATGGAATGTTTTTTCTTCACTAATCATGAATAGCATGATTCCATGGGTTGAAATCTCTCGTTTCGAGAGGGTTAAACACGGTGAAATTTGGCATTTTAGCTAAGTAAATTTTTCATGAATTAACCAGTTATGGGATAACGAGTGATGAACTTGCCTCTATATAATTTTGTTGTGGAAATGACCATGTGCATTACTTGTATTAATATTAACACCTTGATGAATCATCAAGTCATGTTGATCATAAGGTTGATATGGAATAAATGCACTCCATTGTGCAAATAACTCACCTAAAAATATATGTATCAGTATGACCACCTTGATGACTCATAAATGTTAGGATCGAATTCACGCACACACAGTAGATGAATGAATAACACAAGAACTTTCAAGAGAAAGAGATGAGAAATCTAGAGAGAGAGAGAGAGAGAAAACCCAATATTTCGTGGTAACACCTCGTGAGTAAACTTCCACGACGGTGAGGTATATTTATATTAATAAATCAGAGTATTTTTGGTTACAGAGAATAAATAGAGAATAAAGAGGAGAGCCTAAAATAGAGAATAAATAGGAAAGCCTAAAATAGAGAATACATTCTCAAAAAATACATTCTCAAAAAAAAAATATCTTCATCATCAACATCTTTACCGCACCACAACATCTGTAGAAATAACTATAGATGACCAACCAAGGTTTTAAATAACCTCAGTTTCCCAACATCAACACATTTCGTCAACATGTCTGTCGGGTTCTTTGCACTCTCTATCTTCTCCAAGCACATATCACCATCCTCCACTGCCCTGCGAGTGAAATGGTATCGCCTTCTTATGTGCTTTGTCTTCGGATGATAGACTGGATTTTTCACCAACTGTATGGCACTCTGCTATCTGAGTAAAGAATCTTCTCGCTCTACTTCTTGCCAAATTACTCAAAATAATCTGCCACCCATATCATCTCTTTCCTAGCTTCAGTTATTGCCGCATACTCAGCTGCATCCGGTTGGCCCTCACGGCCCGTCCGACCCATTTTGAAGGTCAAACGAGCCCCGAAGCGAGCATACCCCTCATTTCGACGATTTTCGTGTGCTATAGCAAACCATTTTTTAGGTGATCCAGATTCTGACGTCAAAAATGCCAAAATTTTTTGTGGACATCCGTCAAGACCTTGTCTATGCATCTGGTTGGCCCTCACGGCCCGTCCGACCAATTTTGAAGGTCTAACGAGCTCCGAAGCGAGCATACCCCTCATTTTGACGATTTTCGTGTGCTATAGCAAACCATTTTTTGGGTGATCCGGATTTCGATGTCAAAAATGCCAAATTTTTTTGTGGACGTCCGTCAAGACCTTGTCTATGCATCCGGTTGGCCCTCACGGCCCGTCCGACCCATTTTGAAGGTCAAACGAGCCCTGAAGCGAGCATATCTCTCATTTCGACGATTTTCGTGTGCTATAGCAAACCATTTTTTGGGTTATCTGGATTCCGACGTCAAAAATGCCAAATTTTTTTGTGGACGTCCGTCAAGACCTTGTCTATGCATCCGGTTGGCCCTCACGGCCGGTCCGACCCATTTTGAAGGTCAAACGAAGTTTAAAATGTGAGGAAACCCCATCATTTATAGTTAAAATGTGTAGTACTAGTAAGTGCATATTGTTCAATCATAAATATATAGAAGATATTCGAAATAGGATCTTTTAATAAGAATAATAATAATGAATATATTTTTTTTAAAATGGAGTTTAAAAATTTGAGGAAACCCCTCTTTTTATAGCCAACAATGGGTAGTTTGTGCCTTATCAAAAAGACATCACCCTTTAGAAAATTCAAAACCATTCAGAAAAGTCGCAACTAATAAGAAAAGTCATAACTCTTCGAAAATGTCACAACCCTTCGTAAAAGTTACAACTCAAAGTGGAAACCCTATAGAAAAGTCACGACCCTTCTCAAAGTTCACAACTCATCTGAAAAGTTATAACTCTTTGAAAATGTCGCAACCCTTCAATTGTGAAAATGTGTTTGTCTTTAATGTAATATACTATAATATGCACAAATTAATAATGTACAATATAAAATATAGAGGATATACTACATTTGGTGTTTTAAGTTAGGTAGTATAGACAAATAAAAAAATGTATATATAGATAATTCTAATTTTAATGTGATATGAAATTTTACAAAATAAAGAAAAATTCAATTTAAGGATCATATGTTATATACATTAAAAATTCATTTCACTTTGTGGTCTTAAAGATGTGCCTCGCCCAAAGAAAAAATAACATTCTATATTAAACTAAATCAAAGTAAAAGTACACTAAATAAATTGGAAAGCAAACAATATTAATTACTAAATATAGTTTGGACTCTTCAAATAAGTTTTTTTATCAAATACATTTTCTCCAACATCTTGAGACTTTTTAGATTTTGAAAATTGAAAACTAATAATTGTAGTTTGTAGAACAGAAATCATTGTTTTTTTTTGTCAAGAAGAAGTTACTACAAAAGTATATTTTATTGCTACGAAAATGAGTGAACATAATTTATCAAGATAGTCTTTTAATTTGAAGTTGAGTTATTTCATTTGCCTTGTCGAATCAATATTTGTTGATCTATCTATTTTACTCAAAAAAAAAATTGTAATTGAATGATTAAAAAACTCTCACATTCTTCCTTATTTAAAGAAGAAGAATAGAAAATAAAAAAAAAATATTATAATTACATTATTGAACAACTCTTACAACCTTCCTTATATTAAGTAGAAGAATATAAAACTTAAAAAATTTGAAATTTAAAAGCATGGGAAACCCCTCTATTTGATGAATTGAAAGAATATTATGGAAAGGTTCTTATCGGGTCTTTTTAGAGAAGTCACAGTCCTTAAGAAATCACAACTTTTTTTAATATGTCATAACTCATTGAAAAAGTCACAACTCTATAAAAAATCAGAACCTTTCGGAAGAGTCACTTTCCATTAATGTGAAAATGTGTATTTTTTCAAAAGTTATGACTTTAATAAAAAAATTATGACGTTTATCAAATGTTGTAACTTTAACGAAGAATAGCGATCTTTATGAAAAGTTGCGACTTTAATCAAGAGTTGCGACTTTAATGAAGAGTTGCGACTTTATGAAAAGTTGTAACTTTTATGAAAGATAGTAAACTTTTCGAAGGGTGACAACTTTTTCAAATAGTTGTATCCCTTATAATAAGGCACAATAAATAGTTTTTCGCACTACCCTTTATGTCTAAAAATAGTGGGATTTCCTCTAATTTTAAAACAACAAAAAATATGATCTTCTTCTTCTACTTCCGCAACATTAAATATTTGTGTACTTTGCTCATGTTGAGTGACTTACTAACATCATTGTTTTTGTATCAACAAGTTGGTGAATAAAATTGTTTCATTCTTAGAGGAATTTCTTAAACCTCTAGCATTGGAGAGGAAATGTTTTCTTAAGGGGACATTGTGCATTTAGTGCACTCAATTTTTTCCTATCTATTTCATTCTATTTTTAGATATTCAGGTATGTTTTAAACACTCATTATCTTATGCTTATGATATCAATCGTTGTTTTTGAGTAGATATTTTAAACTTTTCTTTTATGTTTCTTTAGATTTATTGTCTCCATTTATAATGAACATATACACATATTACATATATTAATTGTGCGGAAAATAATTATTGTATCAATTCCAAGAATCTATGTTTTTATATTCTATATTAAATTTTATAATTTAAAATTACGATACATAAGCTTATATATTGTCCATTTTTAACATAGATATTAAATTTCTCACTTATCAATTGAAGAAATTCATTATGGAACAAAAGTTATAATTGTTTCGATGTTCCAGCATAATTTTTTTAATATGTTAACAAGTTTTTAAATTTTCTCCTAAGATATAAATTACAATATATCTATGCAACTTAAATGTTTCTTCATATTATGAAATGCATTTTTATACATATTCTTATTTTCTTCTTTATTTTCCTTTAAATGTTGATTAAAGAACCAATGATTTATTATTTTATTAATAATTCATTCATTGGAGGTTCATGGGTTATATGATAATGAAAAATAATCATCTATATATGTATATAAAAAAAACCTTAGACATGCCTATGTGGAGCCACCACAAATTTAAATTTATATATTTCAAAAACTAGAATTTCCCTTTCATGAAAAATTGTGATTTTTATAAAGAGTTGCGACTTCAATAAAGCGTTGTGACTTTTATGAAGAGTTATAACTTTAAAGAAGAGAAACGATTTTAATGAAGAGATGTGACTATAATGAAGAGTTGCAACTTTTAAGAAAAGTTGTGACTTTTATTAAAGGTTGTGACCTTTTCGAAGCGTTGCAACTTTTCCAAGTGGTTGTAAGATTTTTGATAAGGCACGATATGTTACAAATCTTGGTAATTTTTTATAGTCATTAATTTATGCTTATGTTATTAAGAATAAATGATAAGATGTAATAATTTCATTTTCCTTTACATTATTAATGTTTGTTACTATGCAATCATCTATGTGAGATAATATAGCGTTTAATTTTATTAATTGATAGATTTAAAATATTATTTTATAAAATCTCTGATATTAAATTCTTGTGTGAAGCGAGAGTAATTTTACTAGTATTAAATATATAACATATAAACTAAATATAGTGTTTTAAGTTGGGGGTATTTAGTAATTTAACATTCAAATTAGAGAGTTCATGATTTGAAGGTAGTATATAGATATATCTATAGATACAACTCATATACATTTAATTGTTTCTATTTCATTCTTTATAAAATATTTATTTTAATTTCTTTCTCACTTTAACTTTTTATGTATTAATTTGTTATCTTTTCTCTTTCAAAGTTTCTAAGAAGATTATGTTTTTTTAAAAAATAAATATTTTAAAAATGTCCTTTAGTTTTAATTTTTTTTTCATATTTTATTTAGTTTTCTTTGTTTATTTTTATATCAGTTCAAAATTAAGTTATTTTTAGTACAAGACAATTGGAATTAAATTTGAAATAAAATAAAAACGAAAGACAAAGAAAACAAAATCAATAGAAAAACAATGAATCAAGGTAAAAATTTGAAGTTTCGGTACAAGATAAAAAAAGAGTGTATTAACTTAATTTAAACACAAGAAAAAGAAAATAAGAATAATTTTTCAATAATATTGGTTTTAGTAAAATTAAATTTTTAAATAAATATTTACACACGTGGCAGTCGAGTGTGTAGAAAAGCAACTTAATTGGGGGTTGAACGTGTCACGTCAGCACAAAAAGTGCACAAAAATATTAAAAATAGGACCCTAGTTAAGTTTAGTGTCACGACCAAAAAAATGGACGTGATGACATTCATCTTATTCACCAAGACAAGTCAGCCTAAAACTCAACCATTACAATAAAATGCATAAATTTCAAAAATCATTTCAAAACACCCCCAAAATCTAGTTGTCACGTGTACAAGCCTCTAAAGTGTTACAATTGATTCAAAAGAAACATAAGTCTCAAATGAACTTATTTTTCGAATAGAACAAGGTCATAACTCAGGAGAAAGAACGTCCGTTGAGACGACAAACAATTACCTCACAAATCTCCAAGAAGCTTCAGACAAGGAGAGGAAAAATATCACAAAGTCCGGGCTAGTAACCTACAAAAAAAATTGTAGTATAAAGGGGTGAGTACCAAACCACACGATACCCAGCAAGTAGACTCCTAAACACAAGTTAAGGGGATAAAATACGGGTACTCCTTATACACCTACTGATAGGGGTGTGCAAAAATCGAACCGACCAACAAACCGAACCAATAAATTGTTATTGGGTTATTGAGTTTTTAATGGGTTTAGAAAAAATAATTATTGAGTTATTGGGTCGGTTTCAGTTTTTCCTATTGGGTTATTGGGTAAACCGATAACCCAATAAGAGGATAGTTATTTACTAATTTACCCTTCCTCAATATTAAATATACATAATTTAATACATAAATAGATTCAATATTAGCTTTTCAGGCTATGTGATTTTTTGGTTCGGAAATTGGTGAGAAGTTTGTTGATTATCTGCTGGATCAAGCAACTGTTCAAGATTGTCTCATTGAAATATTTTATTTTAGCTTTAATTCTAGTTTGTAATTGTAGGCGATAACTTTTGCAAGTTTGTGAATGTCAGTAATTTGATCAACATTCAAAGTTTTCTATTATGTTTTGGCGGTATGTTGGTAACATGTAATTATAACTTACGTACTATTATATATTATTTGATCGACATTTTCTTATTGGGTTAACCGAAACCGAACCGATAACATCAAAAACCGATAAACCGATAAAAAGTTTCTTATTGGTTTGTTATAGGGTTAGCATATTTTAAAACCAAAAAACCAAAAAACTGAACCGATTATATGTAAAACCTAACCGAACCGACCGATGCACACCCCTACCTACTGAACCTCTACAACTACAAACTGCATAAAATTCAGTCCAACCTAACAGTTCAAAGTATTCCTAGCACCCAGTTCATCAAAATCATTTTAACAAATTTGCACATCCTCAACTACAAACTCAATATTAAATAATCACAAATTTCACAAAAAAGGCACTCACAATTTCAGCAACACACAATATTAAGTTCGTCAAATAGCGATAATCAAATATAAAGTATTTTCCAACTACCAATAAAACACATAATCATCAAGAATGAAGGATGTCATGGGATGCAATGCAAAATGACACCATGAAGTGATATGCCTCAGAATACCAATTTCTTTCAATCGCATATACATGATACTCCTCGGAAATACATCGAGAGTTCATGACCCATGAGGGACTTGCGAGGTCCATATACCGACACGGACGATCTCCACGTGTCTGTGCGGACAATCTTAATGCACTATCATAAATCAAACAAATTCCACAGGGACGATTTCCACGTGACCAAATTTTGATCATAACTTTTCTATCGCATGAACGATCTCCACGTGCCCTAATAATCATAACTCGATCTCAACACGGACAATCTCCACGTGTCAGACCTTTACTCATACCCAATCTCATGTCAATGCTTGTGCACAATATGATATCTAATAAAGAAGAGGATGCAACATCTTAATAAATAAATTGTCGCTATAACATATAATCACCTCAATTATCACCATTATATGGGTTCAATAAAGAACACAATCACACATAATAAATCAAATCAATAATATATCAGTTAATGCTCATATGATTTGTCATTCTAGGATTACAATCCACATTCTATAGTAATAAACTTTTCCATTTAACACTGGTACTCGTATCATTCTCAACACACCACATACAAACAAATAATCAAATTGTCTTTTATTACCCCCTTTTATCATTAGAATTAATCAATGTGGACAAGTCAATCCATCACCAAATCTCATTACTCCCAAACATATACCACAAGGAAATATATGCATTCCATACACTTAGCAAGAGTTTAGAAATCTACTTGCCGTAATTAATCAACAATTCACTCCGAAACTTGAGCCTTCCCTTTTCGTTGAGCTTCCAAATTTATACAATCTTTAAGTACATACAAACAAAAAGATTTCAAAAATTAAAACACTCATATTAGTATAGGTTTTTATATTTCACTCCTAGGGTTAAGCTTCAACTTCCCCAATATCACCATTCTAACGGTATTCATTTAATACAATATACCCAATACTTAATTTTATACAAAAAAAAAGAGACAATTCCAATACTATTTTATCTTAAAAACAATTATATTGTATTCTAATTCTCAATTTAGGTCCTATGCTTAACCGATAACCACAGACAACATGTAGTAATTCCTCAAAAATAATTTCGTGACCTGAACAAACTTGAAACTGTAGTGTAGCATGTATTTAAAATAATTATACATATACTCCTAACAGTTCAATTCCCTAAATCCTCCCCAAAAAATTGAAAATCAACAAAAAGAATATAATAATAATATAAATGGTAGCATTGTTTCTTGTCCCCTAAATTTCAAGCCGCCAAGAACGATACAACAACACCTATATGCCTTCACAATTGTCAACTTTCAATTTCATATACATATAATTCTAATATAATAATAATAAATATTAATTGCCTTCACTACGCTCAAAAAACTTCACGAATCATTACAATAGTCCATCAATGAAGAAAATCAATACTACTCCAATTAATTTCATATGACAATTGGATTTAATGCTATAATCAACAATTGAAAACTAATGATTGTTAGTGTAGAGTTGAACTCCATTAAAAAAATAATGTTTACTTACTTGAAAGTGGTGACAACCTCTCTGTTCGTGTTCGCCGCACGAACAATTTTTTTTCTTTCTTCTCTTGTTTTCTTTTCTAAATTAATTATGTATAAAATGTTATAATTCCTAATAACCTATTTAAGTATTTCAACTTGGCCCATTATTATTGAAAATAAATAAATTACCCGTCATTAATTAATTTAGCTAAATGACCATTTAAAATTATCAAAAGTGATCTTTTCGGATCCGGGTCATTTATCCACCACTAAAAATCATGTTCGTCCCCGAACACAAGGAAGAAAAAGAAAGAATAATTGACATTATCAAAAGCTTGAGTTATGACCAACTAGTTGGTGTTCATATCTCCAAGTGAACTCCTCCGTAAGACCATTCCATCAAGATCAAGTACTTAGAATTGAAATTTCGAATCAAACTTCGGAAAATCTATAAATCAAGAAAGATTATCAAGCCACAACTAACTCATGAATCCAATTAAAACTAAAACATATTGGACCTTAACACAACCATCATGATGAATATTATTTGACATAACCAAGAATAACTTCTAAATCAATACTGAATACGAACCAAAAATGAACATGAACCATCTACCACACACTCTCAATGCACAAATTGTTACCGGTCTTATTATGATTCTCTTCTCACAACACAACCTCTCTACACTTAAGTTATAATAAAAATTTGATCTTTAGACATCGGGTACTCATCATGGGAAATCAAATTTATGCAACCTCCCCCCCCCCCCAAAAAAAAATTCAAATATCCATCCATCAAACGATACACTCAAGGATGCATAACCTTTAATAACACTGTTGGATAACTGTAACTATTCACAGAAGCTCTTCTATAAGTTCTCATAAGATAATTCGTGCATGTAGAACCAGTGATATACTTCAACTATCTAAAAAACACCAAATATATCATAACTGAAATAACCAAATCTACATGGAAGAATTTTGCTCTACCAACAGACAATCACAGGATTAGTACACCCGATCCACAACTAGGAATTCTCCCATTGAAATAAAAACACGTGTGGGTGTAGGTGGGGAATTTCAGTCCAAATCATATCTAAAATAAAGTAGATGGTCACATAAGAATATACAGAACCAAAATCGATTAATAGTAGCTACTCTTTACATAATGCCATATCAATCATTCATTCATATGACTCTATCTCTTTAACTTTCTAGCTACCCACAATCACCAATTTATTCCCAATTAAAATTGTTCAAATACTTGTTTTAGAAAACCCCACATACTCTTCACATCATTCCACTAAACCTCACACTCTCAATACTAACAACTATCAAAATCACTACGGCTATTCACCTTATTCTTAAACTATCACTAGTAACAAAGTCTTATTAACAACACATTCTTGCCTACAAAATTCCAGAACTATGAATTTCTCTTTTTCCATGTAAGCATTCATGATAGATATGGTCTAATCCAAGGCTGATAACATTAATTTAATTTTAATAGTAAATTTTCATCGTGAATAAGCTATTGAAATCAACTCCATAAAATTTAACATACCAACTTTCAACTACCACTCATACTCTTATACGTATCATACTAAAGCTTAGAGAAATGCTTAATTACCTCAATAAATCTATATACTATGAGCACATAACCTCTATTTAATCGCAAGTGCTTATGTAACACATCAGATTGTCTCATCAACAAGTTGTTTCAATCTCCTCAAATCGTCATTAATCATGTTAAATTGTAGGTCCACACCAATGAACATCAATAAGTTACCTATCATATTTGGATAAACTAGCCCCACATAACAACACAAAATCTTCCACACCTCACTGTTTTTTTCCCTCTCAAATCAAAACCATATATTCATAAAGACCACTAACAAATTCATGGTACGTCTATACCGAACAAATTCACATCAATAGTCATATTAGATATTACATATGAAAATTCAGACATCCATCAACTTCAAACCAAGATTCTATATGAGAGGTCTTATTTTCTTCGTTTCTCTTTTCTTAAATTCTTTCCATGACATAGAATTTTAAATATCTTGAACTTTTCAGATTCTTGTTCCTTCTGTTGACTCTCTCTCACGAGTCTTATTGTTTGGCCAACAACCCTTGACATTATTATCTTACCCTTTAAATAAAAACTTTAAATGAAAGATTCCTTAAGTACTTTGACAATTAAAATAACACTTTTTATGACTCAAACCATGTACAGGTCCTTTCAAATGCTCAATACTCAATGTGATCGACATTTCTTACCTTACCAATTCGTACCTTGACAAAACATACTACCACAATTCTAAACTCACCATGAAAATCTTAAAAACAATTATATTGTATTCCGACACTCAATTTATGTCTTATGCTTAACCCATAACCACTGACAAAATGTAGTAATTACCCTAAAAAAATTTCGTGACCTAAACAAAGTTTAAACTATAGTGTAGCATGTATTGAAAATAATTATACATATACTCCTAATAGTTCAATTCCCTAAATCCTCCTCCAAAAATTGAAAACAAACAAAAAGAATATAATAATAATATTAATGATAGCATTGTTTCTTGTCCCCTAAATTTCAACCTGCCAAGAACGATACAGCAACATCTATATGCCTTCACAATTGTCAACCTTCAATTCCTTATACTTATTCTAGTATAATTATAAAAAATATTAATTGCCTTCACTACACTCAAAAAACTTCATGAATCATTGCAACAGTTCATCAATTCAGAAATTCAATACTACTCTAATTAATTTCATATGACAATTGGATTTAATGCTATAATAAACAATTGGAAACTAATGATTGTGAGTGTAGAGTTAAACTCCATTAAAAAAATAATGTTTACTTACTTGAAGGTGGCGACGATCTTCTGTTCGTGTTCGCCGCACGAACAATTTTTTTTCTTCTCTTATTTTCTTTTCTAGATTAACTAGGTTAATTGAATGCTCTTCGCGCGGTGATGAACTATGTCAATAATGTATTTACGAACATTTGATAATATACGTGTTTTGAGTGGGTAGAGCCCTACAATAAATTGTTAAAAATGTTGAATCCAAAGATGAATTGAATTTTTTTAATCTTAAAACCAAAAAGATTCGATTATAAATTTTTATGTATTTTTTTTATTTCTTTAACATTTTATTGTAGTTACTCATCACCAAAGTCTTTAGAAAATATATATAATTGTTTCATTGTCTATACTATATTTGTATTTTAAAAAATTGGTACAAACATTTTATTCATTAATTGCGATAGTTGTTCTCCTATAAAAGACCTCTACTTATAAAATATAAATATTATGCATCTTATATAATTAGTTGTGTACTTGATAAGTTAATTAATATTTAAAAGAACGTCTCTTGGAGTTCACGGAAAAATCGTATTTCACTCAAATAGTTTGGATTAAATGATGTCTTGGGAAGTCCCTTATTCAAAATCATTCGCAGTCGATGACAATACTTTGATATCCAAAAGACATATTTTGTTGTTTATGTTTCGACCAATATGATTAAAATTTTATTTTTTGCGACTTTAATCTAATATCTATAAGGATATATTTATTTACTTAATATTCATTATGATGGATTCATCCAACTTTGAGGAGTAATTCATTGACTCTAATCAACCATTTGAAAGCAAACTTTTGATTAAGGTTGAGTCAAAACTTACCGTCTCACTACATTCCTTTATTTATTAAGTGTCACTAATCGATTGAATGTCTTGATAAGATATAAAGTTGAATAACTAAAACTCTAAGGTAGTGTGGAATCACCATAACTTTGAACACTCAAAAGTCCATTCTTGGACACCACATTGTCTTTTAGCCATTGAAAACATTAAAGTCATTAATTTTAAAAGTTAAAGAATTGTAATCTACATGAAATCAATAGTTTAATGATTACATAAAAACTTTTTTCTTGACTAACATATTTCAACATAATGAACAAAAGCATAAATATAAACAACAAAGCTTAAAACATGTACTCAAAAATATAAATTAATAACATAAGCATAAATTAATGATTGTAAAAAATATACTAGGTTTTGTATTAATAGAATAAATGCTTATTTATAAACAACAAAGGGTAGTGTAATAAATGATTATTGTGTCGTATCGAAAAGGTCACAAGTGTTTAAAAAAGTTAGAACCTTTCATAATTGCCACATATTATATAAAAAATAATATTTTAAACCTATCAATAATTAAAAATAAAATACTATATTATTATTTATTCTTCATAACATAAGCATAAATTAATAATTATAAAATTACATACAAAGATCTGTAACATAAGCAATGATGTCAGCGAGTTACTCAACATGAACAAATATTTAGTTGTGAAGAAGAAGAAGAAAAGGAGGTTTAGAATATTCATTGTTTTAAATGAGTTAAAAAACCTCTATTTATGTACAAAAAAGGACAACATGAACAACTATTTATTGTGCCTTATCGGAAATGTTACAACTTTTTGGAAAAGTTTCAACCCTTCGAAAAGGTCAAAGCTATTTGGAAAAGTGGCAACTCTTAGGAAATGTCAAAATCTTTCATAAAAGTTACAACTATTAATTAAAGTTGCAATTTTTTTATTAAACATCACAACTTTTCAAAAGAGTCGCAACTCTTCAAAAAAGTCCTAACTCTTTATAAAAAACACAAATTTTCATAAAAGTCACAACACTTCGTAGAAGTCACAACTTTTCATGAAAGGGAAAGGCTAGTTTTTAAAATAAAAGAATTTTAACGGAATTTTTTTTTGTGGTGGTGTTTTATCGAAAAATTATTATTCGAAAGAGTTTGTTTTATTCTAAAGGATTTTCGACTTTTTCGGAGTCGCCACTTAATTTTTAAGAAAAATCAAGAAAACTTATTTCCAAAACAACTTAAACAGAAAAATTTGTTTGAAAGATATTTTAGGGGGTTCGGGATTCTTATTAGTGTCTTAGGAAGGTGTAAGGCCCCTAAGACACTCCACTAACTTACGGTTTTCCGGCGATTAACTTATTTGACTATTTTATTTAACTTTTGCAATTTTGAAGTTGAACTTGTTAAAGTATTATCTAGACAATTTTACGTATTTTACAATTTTATCGCTTTAAGAATCTTATTAAACTCTTTTAAACCTCAATTCTAAACAAACTTCAAATTTAAACATCTTTCGTTTTAAAGTTTCAATTTTTTAGTTTTTTTTAGTATAATAAAGCAGAAGGAATTCGATGGGGTTCGAAGTTTCTAACCTTCAGCTAACGGCATTCGAGTAACACAAATACGTAAGCAAATAATAAAGAGAGAGGGAGAGAGGGAGAGAGAGAGAGAGAGAGATTTTGGGTCCAGATTCCGGTTCTGTTCGCCTTGACCATATCTTGGACCCACTTGTTTTTGGGTTTTGACCCATTCACCTATCCTGGTCTAAGCGTACAAAATAAAATATAGAAAGAAAAAAAAACGACAAGAGGGCTTATGCCCATTACAAAAACAAAATAAATTAAATAATAAAAAAAAATCTTCCAATCTTTCTTCTTCTAATTCCTTCACTTCTTTAAACTAGCTCCACTTCGGAAACCTGTCCGCCTAATTTTGTGGCCTGACTTGATAGGGAAAATTAAGCCTTTATGGCTTTCTCGAAAATGCAAAGAGAGGGGATGCGAAGGTCCACAATGACCTCGAACGTATTTCACATGCTACAAAATATATCAATGGAATTAATACATAATCCGACTAACATAAAAAAAGAGAATAAAATAACAATACATACTTAGCACAGACAAATAACCGACAATTTCCCTTAAAGTCGATTAATACAGCGACATGGAAGCTAAAGGCAAAGGTATCTTTGATAATCATGCAGATTCACATATATATATTTTATTTTTATAACATGCAACCAACCTATGACAAAGGACACACATAATTTGGCGCATACAGCACAGAGAGGTTGCAAACCAAATAGATACCCCTAAAACATATTTCTTAACTAAACATGAAGGAAAATGTATGTGTAACCATGGACAACCAAAAAAAACCTTAAGCTCCAGCTAGTCTCATGAATCTCTTAGGATATACATGGATGCTACTATAATTTGAGAAATGAACCCAACAATAAATTAATGCAAGAAACTCTTACAATGCAACTTAACAGTGAGGGGGTAGAAGCAAACAACAACAAAAGAATTCAAAATCCAACTATGAATTTCATTCGAGCATCTTAACATACTTGGCCATAAACGAAACAAAAGACCAGCAAGGTGATGAACAACACCACACTATCGAGCTATGGGTCTTTATAAACGAAACAAAGTAAGACCAATACGATAAACATAGATTGTAAAAAAACACCATGACGAAACAAAAGAAACAGAGAGTAGCACAAACAAACGAATGTAACGAAACAATCTTCAATATGCGATATGGCTTGAACTCAAACAAAACTAACAAGTACAATCTTATATATTCACATGCGAACAAACCAGGTATACTCAACATTAGCGTATTCTAACATATTTGATCCAGAGCAAAGCGATAGACCAGCAAATTGATTTACAACAACTCACAAAGCATTAAAGCAACGGAAAAACCACTTCAAAACAGAAGATAACAAAGAGATGGTAGAAGGTAGGGAGGAGATTACCTGTTCGGAAGTAGCGAAGCAGGGACGAGCGAGCAGACGGCTTCACAACTTCATGTGAAGGTTCGAGTTCCCGTCGAAGAAACGAAATCTCAAGCGAGAGCTTAGACCTAATCTCGGAACACTAACGATTCTTCCGTCTGTTTCTATCGTTTTCAGAGTATCTGCAGTATTTTCTTAAATCCCTGTGTGTCTTGATGCAAAATGATATCAACCAGAAGAAGGAACATCTCAGTTGTATCCCTTCCTCTGTTCTACGATGAAGGCAGTTCCACAGAAGGAAGATCTCACTCCCACAAACCCTTTGTAATCGACTTCTAAACTTCCAATAGAATTTTTCGACCTCCAAATTTCAAATAGAATTCCCAACCAAAATTCCAATCTAAAATCTTCCAAACCCAAGTTTTTCCTCTCTGAGACTTTTCAACCTAAAATCGCTAGCCCCGTTTTGAAAAGAGGTGAGGGTTTACACAGAAGAAACTAGGGCTTCGATTCGAGGCAGGTAAAACGAATTCGACCCATTTCAAATTCAAAATTTGAAATCCTCCCCGAATATGAGGGAATATGCCCTTTTTTGATGTAAAAATCTCCAACGGATTGAGGGCATATGTGGAGGGTCGAGATCAAACTCTCGTCCTTGGCAAACGACGTGGCTCGATCCTACGTTGCCAAGGATGAGCTCACATCGCCTAGCGTGCTGTGTTGCTGTACGACGAGGACAGGGTGGTAGGTTTCCGTTGCGGATTCTTTCATCCACACGCGATGGAGAGAGATAGAGCGAGGAAGGAGAGAGCGTGGGAGGGACGCGGGTTCCCTGGTGCTGCGTTTCTTTTTTTTTCTTTTCTGAAAAATGCGTGGGGGGGGCGGGGAACTGGAGAAGGGAAATAGGAAGAGGGAGGGGGGTCGCGTGGTGGAGAGACGCGTGAGGGAGAGACGAGAGAGGGTTCGGTTTTTGCTGGAATTTTTGGCGTTTCTGAAATTGGGATTTTTGGGTCGGGTAGGGGGGAAGAAGAGGAAGAAGAAAAGGGGGAAAAGGGAATTTGGGTCGGGGTCGGGTTGAAGGAAAAGGGGATGGGCCGTTGGGTTTTAAAAAATTAAAAGAGGGAGAAGTGGGCCTGGGAATATTTGGTGTGGGCTGGAATAGGGAGTGGGCCTGGGAATTAATTAAAATGGGGAAGGGAATAGGGGAAATGGGCCTGGGAGGTAGGGAATGGACTAGGCAATTTATTTAAGGGAATATGGACTTCAGAATTGGGTTGGTTTCGAATATACACAAGATATACCGGCTATATACACAACTATGTTAACATTATATCGTTATATTTTCGCAAAATTATAAAACTAATTAATTTAAGTGATTTGGAAAACTTATGAAGCTCGCTAATTAAATCATACCGGCGCGGGTCAAAAATTAAGTGTCAACAACTATCTCTCATTTTACTTGGATTGATGCAAGCAACTCGAGGAAAATGAAATTGACCGAACCAATTTTGACCAACCCCATTCGCCCCTTTCTTTTTTTTAAAGAAGGATTTGACAAAGAGTTTTGGAATTATGGCCGAACCCTTGAAAATGGGTCTCCTACATATCTCAGGCTATATGAGAATTCAGGCCATTTGTAGTTCGATAAGCTTGATTTACCGCGTGATTTTGGAAGAATCAAAAGCCACTTCGATACCGAATTATGAAGGTATCGAAATGCTCGAGAATAGAACTCGAGAGCGGATGTTGGAACACAGCCGAGTTTTCAACATTGAATCCACCAACATATCCTTAAACCTTCGGAATCAGGCTGTGTGTAGTTCGACTCGATCGGTGGAAAAGGAAATCTATTATGCTAGATAACATTTGGTTTTGGACAAGTGATAAATTAACGAGTATGAAAAGGAGGCTTGTAACCTCTTTAGCCATGAATGTAACGAGCTTCACTCCCATAATTAAGAACTTACACGGACATAATTTCCAAAGCTCTTGGCGTGTTGCCACTCATATTGGAAACTTGCATCCGATAAAATCAAAACTTTCGGATGCGAGACTGAAACTGACAGGACTAAAGAAAAACCCGCATGCCTCGAGAGGGGTGGTTCGATTGAGGTGGAAATCGCTCCTCTGCTCGTGTCCTAAGAGTTTGACATTCCTCTTTGGACTGTGTCCCAATTCGCTGCTAAGAAAAATTTCCACGTTATGCTGCATCCTTTTTTGATGTCGTCCGCACCTATGGTTTTTGGAGAATTCATCCTTTTGGATGCTCTCGACAATGACTGAGATAAAACTCGTCAGCTTAAAAATGCAATTAGGATGGGAGACAATGTCTTTTTACCATGCCGACACTTCATTGTTCTCCTCAAATCGACGTCTACTCGATCGGTTTGGCGTCCAGCAAATAAAGCTTATGTCTTGTGTTTTGCAATAAAATCTTCGATGTACTCTTCATTTGATGCTAAAATAAATAAATAAATGTTGATGCAATATTGATGTCTCTTTTGTCGTTATCTTTGATGCTCTTCTTGATATTTATTTTCTTATCAAAAATAAAAGATGCATGTTGAGGCCGATGGATAAATGTTGTTCTTGGGATACACATTTTTCCTTTCTTTATCCATGTATGTCCTCTTGCGGGGCATGAATATCTTCCCGCGATACGTAAATTCCCGCTACATATGAATCTTCTCGCGATGCATAACTTTTAGCGAGGAATGAAATCTTCTCGCGATGTGCAAATTTTGACGAGGCATGAATTCTTCTCGTCGTGCATAATTTCGGCGAGGTATGAACTCTTCTCGCGATGTCTAAATTTCAGCGAGGTATAAAGTCTTCCTGTGATGTATAAATTTAAAATTCGCGATGCATGATTTTGAACGAGGCATGGATTCTTCTCGTGATGCATTAACTCCAGCGAGGTATAAAGCCTTCTCGCGATATATAAATTTGACGAGGCATGAAATCTTCTCGTCGTGCATAAACTCAAGCGAGATAAAAAGTCTTCTCGCGATATATAAATTTGACGAGGCATGAAATCTTCTCGTCGTGCATAAATTCAAGCGAGGTATAAAGTCTTCTCGTAATATATAAATTTGACGAGGCATGAAGTCTTCTCGTCGAGCATAAATTTCAGCGAGGTATAAAGTCTTCTCGCGATATATAAATTTGATGAGGCATGAAGTCTTGTCGTCAAGCATAAATTCCAGTGAGGTATAAAGTCTTCTCGCGATGTATAAATTTCAAATTCGCGATGCATGATTTTCAACGAGGCATGGATTCTTCTAGTGATGCATTAACTCCAGCGAGGTATAAATCCTTCTCGCGATATATAAATTTGATGAGGCATGAAATCTTCTCGTCGTGCATAAATTCAAGCGAGGTATAAAGTCTTCTCGCGATATATAAATTTGATGAGGCATGAAGTCTTCTCGTCGAGCATAAATTCCAACGAGGTATAAAGTCTTCTCGCGATGCATAAATTTCAAATTCGTGATGCATGATTTCCGCGATGCATGAATTTTCACAATGCATGATTTTTCGCGATGCATGATTTTCGCGATGCATGATTTTCGCGATGCATGTTTTTCCGCAATGCATGATTTTCGCGATTCATGATTTTTCACAATGCATGATTTTTGCGATGCATGTTTTTCTGCGACGCATGATTTTCCGCAATGCATGATTTCCGCAATGCATGATTTTTCGCGATGCATGATTTTTCGAAATGCATGATTTTTAACGAGGCCTGGATGGCTTGATTATATTTTAACTGTAACGAGGTGGATGGCTCAATAATGTTCCAACTGTAACGAGGTGGGTGGCTCGATAATGTTCCAATTGTAACGAGGTGGATGGCTCAATAATGTTCCACTGTAACAAGGTGGATATTTCGATAATGTTCCAACTGTAACGAGGTGGATGGCACGATAATGTTCCAACTGTAACGAGGTGGATGACTCGATAATGTTCCAACTGTAACAAGGTGGATGTCTCGATAATGTTCCAACTGTAACGAGGTGGATGTCTCGATAATGTTCCAACTGTAACGAGGTGGATGGCTCGATAATGTTCCAACTGTAACGAGGTGGATGACTCGATAATGTTCCAACTGCAAAGAGATGGATGGCTCGATAATGTTCCACTGTAACGAGGTGGATGTCTCGATAATAGTCCAGCTGTAACAAGGTGGACGGCTCGATAATAGTCCAACTGTAACGAGGTGGATGTCTCGATAATAGTCTAGCTGTAACGAGGTGGACAGCTCGATAATAATCCAACTGTAACAAGGTGGACGGCTCGATAATAGTCCAACTGTAACGAGGTGGATGTCTCGATAATAGTCTAGCTGTAACGAGGTGGACAGCTCGATAATAATCCAACTGTAACGAGGTGGATGTCTCGATAATAGTCCAACTGTAACGAGGTGGATGTCTCGATAATAGTCCAGCTTTAACAAGGTGGACGGCTCGATAATAGTCTAATTGTAACGAGGTGGATGGCTCGATAATAGTCCAGCTGTAACGTGGTGGACGGCTCGATAATATTCCTGCAAGATAAGAAGAAACTTGTTTATAAACCACTTGAGGCAATATAAAGAAATAGAGATAAAATGAGATGGAAGATTTTCTAGGTTTTGTTGAGGAGTCCACGATGGGTGTAAGTGACGACTTTTGTCATTCTTGACAGCTTTATATAGCCATTTTTTGACTTCAATGTTCCTGCATCCAAAGAAAAATTCTTAGTTTGAAAGACTGATTTGTGTTGGTTTTGTCTCCATGTTCCTTCTTGCTGTTGTCTTACACGCTCGCCCGTCTTTGTATGGCATATTTGATGGAATTTTGAGGACCCTCCCCAAAAATTTGTCCCGGTCTACAATATAGAAGATCTCTTATAACTTGCTCTGTTAACTCTGAGGTTGCTCACTCTGGAATTTTGAGGTCCCTCCTCAAAATTTTTCCCAATTTACCTTAATAAGTAACAAATGACATTTGTGGAATTTTTGAGATCATCTCAAAAATTCTATCCATTTGTAAACCAGATTGTCGTAATTTTTGAGATCCACCCAAGGCTAATCTCCGTAGAATTTTGGTCTTTTTTTTGACTTGTTAAAGAAGTCTAACTTCAAATGAATTTTTTAGATCCTTTAAAAAATTCTGTCCCAGTTTCCATTAGGAAGAGAAATGGAAATCTTACTGGGTGTATGACCGAGCCGTTGTGGCGCCTACGTATCCCATTGGAGCAGGAATCAGGTCAAACGTAGTTTTCCCCTTAAGGATTAACAAAAATAGGAAGTTTTGATAATAAAACGGCCGAGGCCGACATAGGCCGCCTACGTATCTCATTCTTGAGAATTCAGGTCGAACGTAGTTCAAACAAGAAATGTGCGATACACTTTCCAAAGAAAGGTAACAAAACATAATATGCAAAATTTTGGCCAATGTTGGGCATTCTTCTTCTCGACCTTTGATGATGAATATCTTCAAATGACTCAGTTGAGAAATGTCTTGTACTCAGTCTTGAGCATCCAACATGTCACCCATTACGGTGGTTTCCTCAATATTGATCAAGTTGTTGTTGATCATGTTTTGTATCTTGTGCTTCAGAGTTGAACAATTCTCTTTGTCATGTCAAACGACTCCTGAATGATAAGCACATCTGTGGTCAGCTCTGTAAAATTTTTCCAAAGGATTTGCTAGTCTTCCTTCTATAGGATAGAGCATACCCGTTGCTTTTAACCTTTCATAAAGTTGAGTTTGAGATTCCCTTAATGGTGTAAAAACCTTAGGCGCTTCCTAAATTTAGGGCGAGGGAATTTTTCTTGATTGACACTATGGTTTTGATATTTCCATTGAGAAGCTGACCTCATACGAGTAGCCGTGATCATACTTACCTCCTCCACTTTTCCTTTTGATTTATCCATATCAGTAATTCTGGTAGATTTTCCATTAGACCACAATGCGGTAAGTTTGGTGAGCCTTCCAGTCTTGAAACCATCTTCCAAAGCTTCTCCTACTTTGACAATCTCGACAAACTTTTGTCCCATCATACACAACATTATTTTATAGTACTCAGGCTCTTGAGTACGAATGAACATTTTAGTGATCTCACGTTCGGACATTGGAGGTTGAACTCTCGCGGCCTCTTTCATCCAACGAAAAGCGTACTCTCGATAATTTTCTATAGACTTCTATTTTATCTTCTTCAAGTAGTAGCGATCTGGGGCATCTTCTATGTTATGCCCAAATCTTTCCGCGAAATCCTTTGCGAGTGCATTCTAACTTTTCCATTGTTTCAGCTCATGTGATGTAAGTCACTCCAGAGCTTCTCCACTTAGACTTCAACCGAAGAGACGCATCAATAATGCTTCATTTTTGCCAACTCCCACGAATTGATCACAATAAACTTTCAGATGTGTTAGGGGATTTCTTGTTCCGTTAAAGGTGACAAACTTTGGCACTTTGAACCCTTTTGGAAGGTCGAGATTTGGATGGATGCATAAATCCTTATATCTCAATTCGTCGACTTCGGAAATATAGTGCAACTCTTTCATGGCTTTCCTGATCTCTTCTTTCATATTCACCTTGAGTACCTCTTCTTTTGACCTCCACTCTCTCTCCTTTTCCTTACAATGATCAAGCTCGGAACAGTTGGCATAAGGTTCATTTGAAGTTGGGATTTGGCAAGTAGTCTTTTGAGGTATGAGTGGAACAATGGAGGGATTCTGGGTATTTTGAGTGGCTTGATAATTTTGGGGGAAAGTTTGAGGATCAGTATTTTGGTTTTGAAGATGGGGGAAGGTTTGAGCATCATTCGTATTTTGGTTTTGAGAGAGATAAAGGATTTGAAGGTTGGTATTTTGAGGAGGACATGGTGCTTGACATGATGTGGTGGCGTGACTGAGATTGGGGGTAGTTAAGTCAATGGTTGGAGGATTTTGAGTAGGGTTAGAGAAGGTTTTGAACCTGTTCTGCGCTTGGTGGAGGAAAGTGGGGTAGAGGTCTTCCATCTCTTGGAGGGTTGAAGGATGAAATTGGATTAGATACACCTTGCATTCTTTGCATTTCGACCCTCATTTCGACGATCTGTTGCATCAATTGCATAATCAGTTCATTTTTATCAGCGGCGGCGGGTTGAGCCACGACAACATCATTCATTTAAACCTCACCATTATTATCCCCATTATTGTCCTCTTTTTTTGCAAATTTGATCGGGTAAGGAGTCTTTGGTGGGCCTTAGACCTTGTGAAATGCGGATGATCAACCAACACAAATCAGTTTTAAATACATGATAAATGAAAAAAAACTCAAAAGACCAATATGTTAGTGTCTGGAGGTGGTAAATAATATAAGATATCACATATAGGAGTAAACACATAAGAGTTGCTTTATCCGGAGATAAACTGGCTCACCAACATAGAGAAATAACTAAATAGACAGGAATTTGTCTACTTGACTTTGGGATTTAGTAAAAAATATCGACTCGAGTCGAGACAATGTTGACAGTATCCTTCATTACCGTACTTTAATTTTTGATTGAGACGTAACTCTAATTTCCTTGTCGGAGTCGTAAAAGATAAAATGTCTCAAGAGTCTTTTTCAGATATTAGAGTAGTACTAAAGAGAAATGATTTTTTTTAGGAAACTAAAGACTCGAAGAGTATTTTTACGCACTTTGATAGTGACTTGATATTTGTGTTTACGGGTTCTAAAAGTATTTGAAGAAGAGTGAGCTAGAATATCTCCAGATAAAACAAAATATTAAAATAAGCAGTTATAAACAAATATTACGCGTTCTAAACAGATATGTGACCCTTTTCTGCCAAGGGTGGGCCTAGCAATTTGAGAGATGTATACGCCATTTTGAAATATTTTTCGAACACCGTATATATCCTTCAAATTTAAACATATAAGTGTGAACGTCCATTTAGGCCGTGGGCTGTTTTGGACTTAAGGTGGTCTTCTAATGGGCCCCACACTACATGGGTATTGGGCCATCTTAGGCATATGCGCTATTTTCTGGATTTAGTTTTGCTCTATCCTAGGTTTACTAGAATTGTTTTCAAATTGACGGTTACCCGAGTCGGACAAACATCGGGGTGGAGCTATCGAACAGCGCCTGATGACTGCATTCCGACTATTTGTTCGACACTCCCAAATGATTTCTTGGGTATATCTGAGAGAAGTCGATGTATGCCGCGTAACTTCCGTTTCCTAATGCAGACTATTTGCCGTTTGGCGGAAGTTATGCCATGAAATGCAATTCTTCGAAAAACTAAAGTATTTAAGCAAGTAAACAGTTATCGCAATTAGTCAAACAAGTTAGTCTTAAGGTTAAAATCCTCCAAATAGTCCCTAACAGAGTCGCCATTTCTGTTTTATCAAAAACTTAATATTCGAAAGAGTTTGTTTTATTTTAAAGGATTTTCGACTTTTTCGAACTCGCCACGTAATTTTAAGAAAAATCAGGAAAACTTATTTCCAAAACAACTTAAACAGGAAAATTTGTTTTGAAGATATTTTAGGGGGTTCGGGATTCTTATTAGTGTCTTAGGAAGGTGTAAGGCTCCTAAGACACTCCGCTAACTTACGGTTTTCCGGCGATTAACTTATTTGACTATTTAATTTAACTTTTGCAATTTTGAAGTTGAACTTGTTAAAGTATTATCTAGACAATTTTACGTTTTTTTACAATTTCATCGCTTTAAGACTCTTATTAAACTCTTTTAAACCTTAATTCTAAACAAACTTCAAATTTAAACATCTTTCGTTTTAAAGTTTCAAGTTTTTAGTTTTTTTAGTATAGTAAAGCAGAAGGCGTTCAATTGAGTTTGGAGTTTCTAACCTTCAGCTAACGGCATTCGAGTAACACAAATACGTAAGCAAATAATAAAGAGAGAGGGAGAGAGAGAGAGAGAGATTTTGGGTCCGGATTCGGGTTCTGTTCGCCTTGACCGAATCTTGGACCCACCTGTTTTTGGGTTTTGACCCATTCACCTGTCCTAGTCTAAGCGTACAAAATAAAAATATAGAAAGAAAAAAAACAACAAGAGGTCTTATGCCCATTACAAAAACAAAAAACAAAATAAATTAAATAATAAAAAAAAATCTTCCAATCTTTCTTCTTCTAATTCCTTCACTTCTTTAAACTAGCTCCACTTCGGGAATCTGTCCGCCTAATTTTGTGGCCTGACTTGATAGAGGAAATTAAGCGTTTATGGCTTTCTCAAAAATGCAAAGAGAGGGGATGCGGAAGTCCACATTGACCTCGAACGTATTTCACATGCAACAAAATATATCAACGGAATTAATACATAATCCGACTAACATAAATAAAGAGAATAAAATAACAAGACATACTTAGCACAGAGAAATAACCGACAATTTCCCTTAAAGTCGATTAAAACAGCGACATGGAAGCTAAAGGCAAATGTATCTTTGATAATCATGCAGATTCACATATATATTTTATTTTTATAACATGCAACCAAGCTATGACAAAGGACACACATAATTTGGCGCATACAGCACAGAGAGGTTGCAAACCAAACAAATACCGCTAAAGCATATTTCATAACTAAACATGAAGGAAAATGTATGTTTAACCATGGACAACAAAAAAAACCTTAAGCTCCAGCTAGTTTCATGAATCTCTTAGGATATACATGGATGCTACTATAATTTGAGAAATGAACCTAACAATGAATTAATGCAAGAAACTTTTACAATGAAACTTAACAGTGAGGGGATAGAAGAAAACAACAACAAAAGAATTCAAAATCCAACTATGAATTTCATTCGAGCATCTTAACATACTTGGCCATAAACGAAACAAAAGACCAGCAAGGTGATGAACAACACCACATTATCGAGCTATAGGTCTTTATAAACGAAACAATGTAAGACAAATACGATAAACATATATTGTAAAAAAACACCATGACGAAACAAGAGAAACAGAGAGTAGCACAAACAAACGAATGTAACAAAACAATCTTCAATATACGATATGGCTTGAACTCAAACAAAACCAAGTACAATCTTCTATATTCACATGCGAACAAACCAGGTATACTCAACATTAGCGTATTCTAACATATTTGATCCAGAGCAAAGCGATAGGCCAGCAAATTTATTTACAGCAACTCACAAAGCATTAAAGCAACAGAAAAACCACTTCGAAACAGAAGATAACAAAGAGATGGTAGAAGGCAGGGAGGAGATTACCTGCTCGTAAGCAGCGAAGCTGGGACGGGCGAGCAGATGACTTCACCACTTCACAGGAAGGTTTGAGTTCCCGTCGAAGAAACGAAATCTCAAGCGAGAGCTTAGTCCTATACTCGGAACACTAACGATTCTTTCGTCTGTTTCTATCGTTTTCAGAGTATCTGCAGTATTTTCTTAAATCCCTGTGTGTCTTGATGCTAAATGATATCAACTAGAAGAAGGGAAATCTCAGTTGTATCCCTTCCTCTGTTCTACGATGAAGGCGGTTCAACAGAAGGAAGATCTCACTCCCACAAACCCTTTGTAATCGACTTCTAAACTAAGAATCCCTAACCAAAAATTTTGACCTGCAAATTTCCAATAGAATTCCTAACAAAAATTCCAATATAAAATCTTCCAAACCCAAGTTTTTCCTCTTTGAGATTTTTTAACCTAAAATCGCTAGCCCCGTTTTGAAGAGAGGTGGGGGTTTATATAGAAGAAACTAGGGCTTAGATTCGAGGCGGGTAAAACGAATTCGACCCATTTCAAATTCGAAATTTGAAATCCTCCCCGAATCTGAGGGAATATGCCCTTTTTTTATGCCAAAATCTCCAACGGATTGAGGGCATATGTGGAGGGTAGAGATCAAACTCTCGTCCATGGCAAACTATGTGGCACGATCCTACGTCGCCAAGGATGAGCTCGCGTCACCTAGCGTGCTGCATTGCTGTACGACGAGGACAGAGTGGCAGGTTTCCGTTGCGGATTCTTTTGTCCATGCGCGATGGAGAGAGAGAGATAGAGAGGAAGGAGAGAGCGTGGGAGGGACGCGGGTTCCCTGGTGCTGCGTTTCTTTTTTTTTTCTTTTCTGAAAAATGCGTGGGGGGGGGGGGGGGAACAGAAGAAGGGAAAAAAGAAGAGGGAGGGGGGTCGCGTGGTGAGAGACGCGTGAGGGAGAGACGAGAGAGGGATCGGTTTTTGCTGGAATTTTTGGTATTTCTGGAATAGGGATTGTTGGGTCGGTAGGGGGGAAGAAGGGGAAGAAGAAAAGGGGGAAAAGGTAATTTGGGTCGGGGCCGGGTTGAAGGAAAAGGGGATGGGCCGTTGGGTTTTAAAAAATTGAAAGAGGGAGAAGTGGGCCTGGGTATATTGGGTGTGGGCTGGAATAGGGAGTGGGCCTGTGAATTAATTAAAATGGGGAAGGGAATAGGGGAAATGGGCCTGGGAGGTAGGAGAGTGGACTAGGCAATTTATTTAAGGGAATATGGGCTTAAGAATTGGGTTGGTTTCGAATATACACAAGATATACCGGCTATATACACAACTATGTAAACATTATATCGTTATATTTTTGAAAAATTATAAAACTAATTAATTTAAGTGATTTGGAAAACTCATGAAGCTCGCTAATTAAATCATACCAGCATGGGTCAAAAATTGGGTGTCAACAGGTGGCGCCACGTAGGCTGACCTAAGATTTTCATTTATATATATATATATATATATGATTATGTATTAAAAGTAATAATTCCAAATAACCTATTTAAATATTTTGAACTAGGCCCATTATTATTAAAAATAAAAAAATTACCCGTCATTAATTAATTTAGTTAAATGACCATTCAAAATTATCAAAAATGATCTTTTCGGATCTGGATCATTAGATTTGGATGTATCTCTGAGATTTTTGTCATATTCTAGGGCGTACTTGTGCTTTATCCCATTACAAAACATAAAAAGATAAAATAATGTTTGATATATTGGAGTTTCTATGAGAAATTATAGTCATGAATTACCACGTTCGTTCACTAAATAAAAAACAATTACTCCCAATGTTCAACTAACGTTTTCCTAGGAAGCGTGGGCATTCGAGGATGATAGGATAGGAGACAATTTTAAAATGAAATAATATTAAAATGCACAAATATACTAACAATTGTATGAATTTTTTCCCTAAAATAAAGCGCAAGAGGTTGATGCAAATTGCATACAAAACAATTGTTCACATCAACTAAATTATGTTAATTCAATTATGAGACGTTTTTTTCTTCAAAACACAAAATCTTGAGAAAAAAAGGCACATGATAAGGTTAATAGATTAATTATAGTCTCCAATGTACCTTGACAATGACTATGAATTACCCGAACTACAAAACAAAAGAAATTTAATACACCTCAATATATCAATAAAACTGACCACCTTCTAGTAAGCTTCACTAATTACTTCCAAAATATTCTTAATTTTTCTTTATCATTCTTTAGTGTTTCCCTTTGCAGTCATTATACAGATCGTTCTTGAATTCGCAAGCCTTATTTCTCACTCTCGTACTCCTCTATAAAAATGACTGCTAACCCACACACAATTGCATGACAAAATTTGGGTTTATAAACATAATGGCTTTGAATTCAGGCTACAAAAATATTGAAGCGTTTTATTTGTGTAATCAACAATAACATTGCTAAAAATCAATAAGATATCTTTAATGAAATTGACATTTTCCAAGTTCGAAAAACCTATCTTGTTCTAACATATTCTGAATAATATATAAATCCATATGTTTCTTAATTTGTTTAGTATAATATAAATCTTCTTGAAAAATATAAATATTACCACTTATAATCAATATACAACCCATGTTTTATGATCCTTATACTGTAAATTTGACCTCAAATTATGAGTTTAAAAAGAAAAAAAAAACTTCCTATATTACATGTCATATACTCTTTTCTTTAGATTTTATGTAACACCATATTGATATCAATCTACCAAAAAAATATGAAATCTGTCTATATTTGAAAAGTCTATGTTCCATGTAGAGTCAATTAAACATGTCTTTGGAAGATAAAATATATGACGTTCAAACTAAATCATGTTTTAATTAAGAAAATATTGTTTTTTAATAATAGATTAAAGAAGAGAGAACGCCACTTGAAATAGAAGAAACAACGTTTCTTTTTAAATGTCTAAGTTTTAGTTTATAATTAAAGTACAAATATAAGTATTGATATATAGATTAGCAATGTATAGACCTTTTTGACAAGCTGAGATTCGAAAAGATAATATGATTGTTAGATCTCACCACATCAAGAATTTTTATGATATCTTGATTAATCTTCACCATTTGGTCATTAGGCTTTATCATCTCTTTTTATCTTCATTTAACTTTATTCTTTCTTCTGCTTCTTATTTGAAAAAAATGGAAAATTTTTCCTACATAAACATAAAATAATTGAAGATATCAATAGTTATATAACCTTTTGCTTTTAATTTATAATAAAACTATATGGACATATTATTTCACTCTCATATTGCTATTAATGAAAATTATAAAAACATGACAGAAACAAAGATAAAATACGCATTCGAAGAGAGATTACAAATAATATTCGAGATTCTTTGAGAAATAAAGATTGTAACATACAGAGAATTGCTAGTTTGAGATTCATAGTGTAGCTACGTTGGTTGACTACCTTAATTTTTAATTTATTGGTGAGGGTTTGACCCTACCTGGTAATCCACTCCTCCATTTTCCCTTTCTCTGAATCCAATTTTATTTTTAAAATAGAGAAGAATTTCTAATTAGAAAAGTTACCAACAATAATATTATGTTGTTTTCTTTTGGGCGAATAGAGTAATTTGATTTATCAAAATTTATTTTTTCCTTTTAAGGTTTTTTTTAGTGTACCAAAACAAAAGAGATTTACAACATGATTTTGTACAATAGCCAAAATTAATAAATAATTATTTGGGGCCAATTATCAAAGTAAACAATAGATAAGTTCTTTTACAAGAAAAACATGAATTAGCTAGGAAATTTGTTATTAAAAAATATATAGTTAATAGTATTGTTTTAACAATTTTTCCCTAAATATTTTTCCAATGCAGTTTTGATATTTGGTGATACTGGTTCTTCTTATATGGTAATAGTAAAATGGAATAAAGAACATTCATTTGAAAGAAAATTAAAATTTAGTGCATATTTTACCAATTAGTGATACTTTATTTGTGTTACAACTCCTAATTTTGTTTTGAACATTAGAAAAGATAATATATCTTTGGATATATTTTGTATCTCTTACAAAATTTTATATAAATTTAGATCAAACAAAACATAAGTGAAAACTCACAATTCTTTCAACATCGTAAGTAAAGAATTATTAAAAAGGAAAAAAGAGGGATTTATGAAAAAGGTTGAGTATCCCTTAGTTTGACTTGCTGTGTCTAATTATCTTTATATATCTTTGTAAGTTTATATGTCATTATCTTCTTCATAAGTAAAATTTGTTTGGTATAGAAACTTACAATGCCTTTTAAACTTTAATACTTAATTGACATTCGGTATATAAAAATTGAAAAATCCATCGACGTAAATCGCAAATTGAAGTTGAGAATTTGACAGTCATCTTCTAATCCATGATGTCACAATACGCATGACAACACCATATCTTCTTCAACTTTCTCCATTTTTTAAAGAAATGTTTGTGTGTCTTTTTTAGTGGAACTAAATTACTTGGTGAATTATAATAAAAACTTTTCCTTCTTAAAATAGGCATATCTTGAATTAATGAGTAGTTGTTAGATTGGTAAACTTTTTATTTTTATTGAATATGAATTGAATGAATCAAGATCGCCTAATGCGAGTGTTGTAATAAGAAATAATTGTTTCTTGTTCATTGTTATTTTCTCATAAAAGTCATGGTATATAAATTGTATTCACTTTCTTAAAAATAACATTCTTTTACGATATTAGTGTTTTGTTATGAAATTGTTCATTTTTTCCTAACTTGAATCTGAAAATTTCACTCACATTTTAAAAAAAGAACTTTCAATTTTTTTAAATATAAAAACAGAAATATAGCAACAAATTTAGTAAACACTATTGATGTTGACCTCCTGCTCTATGTATGGAGAAGATTTCTAAGAAAACATGTTACTTGCACTATGAATTCTATAGCACCTGAAATCACAAAAAAACATCCAAAGATTTATTCAAACCCTAGATCTATACAATCTATGTAGAATCAATGAAGTGATTTAATTCTAGGGACCTAATGGATGAATGGAACACACTAGTAAAATGCCACATACCTAGTGAAGATATCTAAAGAGAAATCATTTGGACTTTGAGGCAAAAACATGGAGAAGACTATTTCTTGTTCTTGAAAGAAACTGACACTTATTTCTCTTTCTATTAGTAAAACAACGTAGCTTATCCACCAAAGAACCTAACTTAAGTGCGTCAACGAATAAGGAAACCAAAAAACGACACTGACATAAAAGTTGACGAACGTCATCAACTACGGTACTCACGAGCCGTCGTTTCAACTATCAGTTGTCAAACGGGGTCATGGTTTTAGATCACGTGATTTATGTCTCTGTTAGTAGTTTCTCCCAAAGCGAGACTTTTGGTGCATAGGACCAGGTTTCTCAGCAGTTATATTAGTGTACTGTTCCTCATGCTATCTTAATTATTAGCAATTGGTCACTTCATTCATCTTAACCTTTTTGTAATGTTCCAGTATTTATATTCTTGCTCAGAATATGTAATTTCTTAGTTACACTTTGTTCTGCTCATATATATTTTTCAGCATAATATTTATATCCTGCATGCTGAGTACATTCAAAGTACTTTCTCATAATCTGCGCTACATCCTTTCAAGATATAAGTTTAGGTACTCAACATACAAATCACGCATAAACCGATTATCCGTTCACATTCGGCAACTTCAAAGGCGAGTCATCATATTTCGAGGACAATAGACATGCTTTCATTTTAGTCATTATTTTTAGTTTCAGTTTTATTAGAGTTAGATGGGAGCATGTCTCATCAACTCAACTCCTTTTAGGGCATTTCATACATAATAGTAGATTTAGCATGAGTTGTTAAGTGGTCATTTCAGTTATCACAAGCCCTAGTTTATTTCACTTATATTTAGTGCATTTAGGTATTCTACATTTTCAGATATCCTTCATTTTAGTTTCCGCACATGTTTTACATAACTATTTTCAGTATATTCATGATATTATAGATTCATCGTTAGCTTTGGATAACTCATAATGCTAGGTCCCGTGTTACGTCTAGAGGTAGCCTCGGGGTTTGACAGTTGGGTCCACTTTTGAAAATTGTATTTTTTTCATATTAGATAGCTATGTACTCGTGACTTCAAGGTTTGGAGAGGGTTTCTATTGTATATATATATTTTTCTTGTTTTGCTTCACTTTTGTCTCTTTCTTTTATTAGTATCATTTCACTTTAGTTCTACCGTTTGCACTCACTACATTACCTTCTCGGTACGGGTTGTCTTACATATTAGCTGATATAGTAAGTTCCATCAAGACTCAAGAAGTCAGGTCATGGCAAGACTTTTGTTGAGGCAAGTTGAGAAAGGGTTAACAAAAAGTGAGATATGTGATGGCTCCAAGGGATATTTTTTAGAAACTAGGTTTAAGGAATTGGTTAAAGGATAATGTAATTCTTCTCTATCATTTACAATTTAAGCAAATTTTGATAAAATTAAAAAATATTGGACAATTTTAATAGCATTGGTGTTTCAATTGGTTGTCTCAATAATAAGTTCAAGAATTCATCTAGTGTTGTATCAAATCAATAAAGTAACATAAATGAACGTATTAAAGAGTATCTAAAAGCGAGAATATATGTTATATTTTAAATGTTGTTTAAGAATATATGGTGGAAACTATATGTATAGAAATAAGTATATTATGAATTCATGTATTTTAAAATATTAAATGTTTATTGAAAAATATATTTTTAAAATGTTGTTGAACTTTTATACCCTTAAAAGCTAAATTATTTTTTAAAACAGATAAAGCATATTGGATAAAAAATATATATTGAGATTTACTTAATAATTTGAATCCATCAAAAACATTTCCTACTAAATTAGATTCTTGATCTATCAATTATGACTTTGATAATAATTTAATTTGTACATACGATGAGATTTCTATTAGAAACTTATATAAGAAAATTGTATTGATGTTGATATAAATTTAGAAAAAGCATGCATATGCATTTGAATTTATTCAATTTTATCTATACTATTCTTTTTAATCAATTTTATAAACATGTTTTATTAGCTTTTCCCTTATATTCATATTGTTCATAATTATAAGGTAGAAATGGAAAATAAAAATGAAGTGTATGTGTTAGAGATCTTTATTGATTTCATTGAACACGAGCTTTTTGATCATGTTCGTGTATATGATTTAAAGTAAAAATGAATTTTACATATAATGAACTCTTTTGTAAGTTGGTATAATCAGAGGCATAAGATAAAAGGAACAGTGATGAGGTTTAGTGACCAAAAAGAATTCAATATTGTGTCTCCAGATGATGGTTGTGAAGAGCTTTTTATTCTTTACTCTAGTATAATATCTAAAGATTTTCATAGTTTAACTGTCAGTGAAGTGTTTAAGCTCGATGTGGAATCTGGGAATGATTGTCATACGAAGGCCACCAATGTTATCGGCCCAGATGGTGCTCTTATCAATACAGGATCTCGTAATCGTAGAGGTAGTGGAAGTGATTCCTACGGTGGCGGTGGTTTAAATACATTTTTAGGTGGGAAATATTGTGGTAGTGAAGGTTGTTAGGTGTGGCAGAAGACGGTATGGAGGTGATGGTTGTGGGAGGTATGGTGGAGGTGGCGATGGACATAGTGGTGGTGGTAGAAGAGGAACTAAGTGTTATAAGTATGAAGAAGATTGTTATTGCACAAGGGAATGTAGTCAAGGTTGTGGATATGGAAGCGGTACTGGTGGTGGGAGATTTTAAAGACCCAAAACGAGTCATGAGTGGCACCCCTACTAAACTATGTAGGTGGGCTAACAAAAAAATTTAACCTTAAATTATATTATACAAGAATAATGGGGAAGCTCAAAATCTATTTAATTTTTGTTGCCCAAAACCTGTAAGTCATCACAACAAGGACATCTAAAGTAACGACCTGTTTAGTCGTTTCGAGTAGTAGAATAACTGTGATAAAAATGTCTGTGTCGAAAGATCACATGACGGATCGTCATGGTCATGACGGACCGTCGAGGGTCTTCGTGCCAAAACACTTAAACTCTGAAATTTGGGTAGGGGGAAACAACTCTCTGAACATCGCGACAGAAGAGCAGCACAGACTGTCGTAGGCACGACGGACCGTCACAGACTCTTTAATAAATTCGACTCTCTGAACTTTGTGACGGAAATAGCAGGACAGACCATCGCAGGCACGACGGGCCGTCACGAGCTGCGTAACCTTGACTGGGTTGGATTTCTGCTAAAGTTTTGAAAGGGTGTTTTGGACTATTGATGACAAACTGTATGAAATTAGTGGGTAAGTTTAATAACTTATTTACTTAGGGGTTAAAGGAGGTAACTTAAAATAAATAATGGGTTACTTTTATCATAAGAAATTATATGATAATTAGGGTAAAAGAAAAAGAGTTTGAATAAGGAAAAAGAAGAAAGAGACAGAAAGAGAGGGAGAACAAACGAGAATAAGAGAGAAGCGAAGAGGAAAGCAGAGGCTTTGGGAAGTAGCTTGTTTGATCACGATTCTTTGGTGGAGGTAGGTTATGGTTTATGCTATTTCATAGTAAACTCTAAATAGCGATTGATATGTGTTGGGTGGTATTGTAAAGTCTTCTATATGCTTAACTGTGTTGTTGCATGTTGTGATTATGTAAATGGTGATGGATTATAATGATGATACTGTGGAATCTTAAAAACCTTAAATCCACGCTATTAATGATGATGCCTTGATATAAAAGAAGGCTTGATGAACTAAAAGAATGAGGTTAACGGATCAGGTGTCACGAACTGACATGTAGTATTAGGGGATCGGTTGTCACGAACCGACACGTAGTATTAGGGGATCGGGTGTCACGAACCGACACGTAGTATTAGGGGATCGGGTGTCACAAACCGACACGTAGTATTAGGGGATCGGGTGTCACGAACTGACACGTAGTATTAGGGGATCGGGAGTCACGAACCGACACGTAGTATTAGGGGATCGGGTGTCACGAACCGACACGTAGTATTAGGGGATCGGGTGTCACGAACCAACACTTATTATTAGGGGATCGGGTGTCACGAACCAACACGTAGTATTAGGGGATCGGAGTGTCACATTCTGACATAAGAGGAATAAAGGGGTTGAATATGGAATTATGTAAATTTAATTAAATTCAAAGAACGTATCTCCCAAATGTGTATGGTGTGGAGGCTTGAGTCCTCATGGGTGCGCTTGGTGTTGTTATCCATGATTCTTGTACTTGTTGTCATCACCTGTTAAGTATTATGGCTGATTTTATGCTATTATTTGATATATATTGTTCTCTATTTTTAGTTGGCCGATGATACCTACTCAGTACTTGTGCCTTGTACTGACCCCTACTTGTATGTTTCTCTTTGTTATTTATGGAGTGTAGAAAACGTACCATCGACTTTGACTCGTCCGCAACTCTGGACAGTCTTCAGTTTATAAGAATTCAGGGAGAGCTACTGTTTCTAGCTCGGACTGGACTCTCTCCTTCACGTCCTGATGTATTGAAGTTCGGATATGAACCATCTCTTTTACTTGCTTTAGTTTCTTAGATACTCTTAGACTTACAATTTGAGGATAGTTGTTCTTGGTGTGATGACTTCCAGATTTTGGGAATGATAAGTATTGAGTTTTAGATGTTATTTAATCGATGTTCATTAATGAGTTTTAAGTCTTCCACATTATATTCTGTTTATATTGTATTGAAATATTGGGGTTTAGATTTTTTGCTTCGCTCACATAGTAGGATAAGTGTGGGTGCAATTCGCGGCTCGTTTTGGGTTGTGACAAACTTGGTATCAGAGCATTAGGTTCGTTGGTCTCATCACACAAGAACGAGTCTAGTAGAGTCTTGAGGAACGGTAGGGGGACATCTTTACTTTTCTTTGAGAGGCTATAGGACTTTAGGAAAATTCCATTCTTTCTTTCTTTCGTGCTATTACTTGGATCCAATTGGTATCTGGGTGATACAAATTGGTATCTGACCATCTTCACTCTATTTTGCAGATTGTTAGAACTAGAGCAACGACTGCGCCAACACCAACACCGGCAAGACAGGGTGCGTCTGAGCCAGCCACTGGGGCTGTAGCTCGAAGAGGAGAAGTGACAAGAGGCCGTGGTAGAGGTCGCGGGAGGACGTCCTCTAGAGGAAGAGGACAAACACCTAGCCCAGCTAGTACTAGGGCGGTGACTCCTCCACCGACTGAGGAAGTAGTAAGAGAGGGTGAGGAAGGGGAGAATGAGCAAGTGCAGACTGAGGAATTACCACCCCAACCTACCCAAGAGATGATTAACCAGGTTCTTGCTTATCTTAGTGGGTTATCCGATCAAGGCCAAGCACCTCTAGTGTTTTCTGCACCAGCACATCAGGCTCCGGGAGTACAACATGCAGTTGCTGTGGCTCCCCACATGGATGCCTCATTGGAAATAGGCATGTTTCCTCGGTTGACTACAGGGCCTATAATGACAACTGATCAGCATGAACTTTTCACTAAGTTCTTGAAGTTGAAACCTCCAGTTTTCAGGGGTGCTGAATCTGAGGATGCCTATGCTTTTCTGGTTGATTGTCATGAGCTACTACATAATATGGGCTTATTAGAACGATTTGGCATTGAGTTTGTGACCTATCAGTTTCAGGGGAATGCCGAAATGTGGTGGCGGTCATATGTTGAGAGTCAACCAGCACAGGCACCACCTATGACTTGGGCATCATTCTCTAGCTTGTTTATAGAAAAGTATATACCCCGGACTTTGAGGGATAGGAAGAGAGATGAGTTCCTGAGCCTAGAGCAAGGCAGGATGTCGATTACTGCTTATGAGGCTAAGTTTCGTGCATTATCCAGGTATGCCACCCAGCTTTGCTTCAGTCCACAAGAACGGATTCGCTGTTTTGTGAAGGGATTGAGGTCAGATTTGCAGATTTTAGCCTATGCAGCAAAATCCTTTCAGGAAGTGGTAGGTTTTGTGATAGAGGTAGAGGGGGTGAAGCCAGACGACTTCACCATGGCATCGACACCTAAGAAGTTCCGCAAGGGAGGTGACTTTAGTAGTTCTTACTCTAGAGGGCACAGTTTAGGAGGTTACCCAGCCCGACCTATTCAGTCTTCACTACAGGCTGTAGCTGGGGGTCCACCGTAGACCGGTCAACATTCCTCTGAGTTTGGAGGTTATCCCTAGACTTCGTCGTTCTCATAGAGGCCTATGCTTGACTCCAGAGAGTGTTGTGGATGGGGAGAGACTGGACATATTAGGAGGTTTTGTCCAAAACAGAGTTACAGACCCCCAATAGTTAGAGGTAGAGATGGTCATGGGAGAGGCCGCCATTCTGGAGGACGTGTTGATCAAGGTAATGGTGGTCCCCAAATCAGCCGAGGTGGCGGACAAGTTTGAACCCCTGCAGCACAACATGGTAGGGGCAACAGGCAGACAGGTGATAGGGCCCATTGTTATGCTTTTCTTGGGAGGTCTGAAGCAGAGACATCTGATGCTGTTATCACAGGAAATCTTTTGGTTTGTGATTGCAAGACTTCCGTATTATTTGATCCTGGATCCACATTTTCATATGTATCTTCCTCATTTGCTACTAGTCTTGATTTACATTGTGATTTGCTTGACATGCCTATTCGTGTTTCTACTCCGGGTGGGTGAGTTTGTAATAGTTGAGAAGCTGTATAGGTCTTGTCTTGTGACTTTTGTGGCCAGCAATACTCATGTAGACTGGATTATCCTAGAAATGGTTGATTTCGATATAATTCTCGGTATGACTTGGCTTTCTCCAAATTTTGCAATCTTAGATTGTAATGCTAAAACTGTGACATTAGCCAAGCCTGGGACAGATCCACTAGTGTGGGAGGGTGACTATACTTGCACCCCAGTTCGTATTATTTCCTTTCTCCATGCTAAGAGAAGGGTTAGTAAGGGTTTTTTTAGCTTTCTTGGCACATCTCAGGGATGAAACTTCCCAAGTACCTTCGATTGAGTCTGTTTCGATAGTCCGTGAGTTTCTGGATGTGTTACCTGCAGACCTTCCTGGTATGCCACTGGATAGGGATATTGATTTCTGTATTGATCTGGAGCCGGGTACTCGCCCCATTTCCATACCCCCTTATAGAATGGCTCCAGCAGAATTAAGGGAGTTAAAGGCCCAACTTCAAGAGTTGTTAGGTAAAGGCTTTATTAGACCAAGCGCATTCCCTTGGGGTGCTCATGTTTTGTTTGTGAACAAGAAGGATGGAAATTTTTGGATTTGCATAGACTACATGCAACTGAATAAGGTAACTATTAAGAACAAGTATGCTCTTCCTCGTATTGATGATTTGTTCGATCAGTTACAAGGTACTTGTATCTTCTTCAAAAATTGATTTGAGATCTAGTTTTCATCAATTGAAAATACGGGCAACTGATGTGCCCAAGACTTTTTTTCGGACCAGGTATGGGCATTATGAGTTCTTAGTAATGTATTTTTTGCTTACGAATGCCTCTGCTGCTTTCATGAGCTTGAAGAATGGGATTTTTAAGCCATATCTGGATCTTTTTGTCATTGTGTTCATTGATGATATAATGATATACTCAAAGAGCAGGAAAGAACATGAGGAGCATTTGAGAATAGTATTGGAAGTGTTGAGGGAGAAAAAGCTTTATGCCAAATTCTCCAAGTGTGAGTTTTTGCTAGATTCAGTGTCCTTCTTAGGGCACGTAGTTTTTAAAGATGGAGTGATTGTGGATCCTTCTAAGATTGAAGCGTGAAGAGTTGGGTAAGACCTACTAATGTTACAGAGGTAAGGAGCTTTGTTGGTTTAGCTAGCTACTACCGTCGATTTGTCAAGGGATTTTCTTCTGCTGCTTCCAAACTGACAAATTTGACTAAGCAGAGTGTTCCATTTGTATGGTCGGACGAATGTGAAGAATGTTTTCATAAAGTCAAGACCTTTTCGAATACTGCACCAATTCTTACCCTGCCAGTGGAAGGTAAGAATTTCATTGTTTATTGTGATGCATCCTATTTTGGGTTGGGTGCAGTGCTAATGCAAGAGAAGAATGTAATTGCTTATGCTTCAAGACAATTAAAGGTGCACGAACGTAATTATCCGACCTATGATTTGGAGTTAGCTGCAGTAGTGTTTGCATTAAAGCAATGGAGACATTATCTATATGGGGTTAAGTGTGAAGTCTATATGGATCATCGTAGTTTACAGTATGTTTTTACTCAGAAAGATTTGAATTTGAGACAGAGGAGATGGATAAAACTACTAAAGGACTATGATATCACTATCTTGTATCACCTGAGAAAGGCTAATGTTGTGGCAGATGCATTAAGTAGAAAGGCAGGGAGCATGGGAATTCTAGCTCACTTGCAGGTTTCTAGACGCCCATTGGCTAGAGAGGTTCAGACTTTGGCTAATGACCTCAAGAGACTGGAAATACTAGAGAAGGGAGGATTTTTGGCCTGTGTGGAGGCAAGATCTTCCTTTCTTGACAAGATTAAGGGAAAGCAGTTTACTAATGAGAAACTGATCCAAATTCGGGATATGGTATTGCGAGGAGAGGCTAAAGAAGCAAAAATTGATGAGGAAGGCATTTTGAGAATTAAGGAAAGGGTATGCGTGCCCCGCGTCGATGATTTGATTCACACTATTCTTACAAAGGCTCATAGTTCAAGGTATTCTATACATCCTAGTGCAACCAAAATGTATCGTGACCTAAAGCAACATTTTTGGTGGAGTAGGATGAAGCGTGACATTGTTGATTTTGTTGCTCAATGCCCAAATTGTCAGCAGGTAAGGTATGAACACCAGAGGCTTGGGGGGACACTTAAGAGAATGCCCATTCCTGAATGGAAGTGGGAGAGAATTGCAATGGACTTCGTGGTTGGTCTTCCAAAGACATTGGGTAAGTATGACTCAATTTGGGTAATTGTTGACAGATTAACTAAGTCTGCCCACTTCATTCCGGTCAAGCTGACTTACAATGCAGAGAAATTAGCCAGACTCTATATCTCAGAAATTGTCCAGTTGCATGGATTTCCACTTTCCATCATATCAGATAGGGGTATGCAATTCACTTCTAAGTTTTTGAGAACATTGCATGCTGAATTAGGTACTAGGTTGGATCTTAGTACCGCATTTCACCCTCAGACCGATGGTCAGTCTGAGCGAACGATTCAAGTGGTGGAAGATATGCTTCGTGCATGTGTGGGAGAAGATGTAGGTCTCCCATTGGGTGGTTTGATACATTTAAGGTTAGACCTTGGGGTACTAAACTTCTGAGGGAATCGTTTGGATAAAGTGAAATGCATTCAAGAAAAGCTTTTAGCAGCTCAAAGTAGACAGAAGGAATATGCAGATCGAAAGGTTAAAGACTTGGATTTTACGGAGGGTGAACAAGTCTTGCTGAAGGTTTCACCCATGAAAGGGGTGATGCGGTTCGGTAAGCGAGGTAAGCTTAGTCAGAGGTACATTGGTCCATTTAAAGTTCTGAAGCGCGTGGGGGAGGTAGCTTATGAATTAGCCTTGCCCCCAGGAGTCTCAGGATTGCACCCGATATTTCATGTGTCTATGCTGAAAAGATACCATGGGGATGGAAACTACATCATTCGTTGGGATTCAGTTCTTCTTGATGAGAATTTGTCTTATGAGGAGGAGCCTATTGCCATTTTAGGTAGAGAAGTCCGCAAGTTGAGATCAAGGGAGATTGCATCCATCAAGGTTCAATGGAAGAATCGGCCAGTTGAAGAGTCCACTTGGGAGAAGGAGGCTGATATGCAAGAAAGATATCCACACCTTTTCACAGATTCAGGTACTCTTTCTCGCCCTTGTTTTTCTCTTGTGATCGTTCGAGGACGAACGATGTGTAAATTGGTATCTATTGTAATGACCTATTTAGTCGTTTCGAGCAGTAGAATTACTGTGATAAAAACTGACTGTGTCGACGGATCACACGACAGACCGTAATGGTCACGACGGACCGTCGAGGGTCTTCCAGTCAAAACACATAAACTCTGAAATTTGGGTACGGGGAAACAACTCTCTGAACTTCGCGACGGAAGAGCAGCACAGACAGTCGTAGGCACCACGGACCATCACAGACTCTTTAATGAATTCGACTCTCTAAACTTTGTGACGGAAACAGCAGGAAGGACCGTCGTAGGTACGACGGGCCGTCACGAGCTGCGTAACCTTGACTGGGTCGGATTTCTGCTAAAGTTTTAAAAGGGTGTTTTGGACTATTTATGACAAACTGTATGAAATTAGTGGGTAAGTTTAATAACTTATTTACTTAGGAGTTAAAGGAGGTAACTTAAAATAAATAATGGGTTACTTTTATCATAAGGAATTATATGATAATTAGGGTAAAAGAAAAATAGTTTGAATAAGGAAAAAGAAGAAAGACACATAAAGAGAAGGGATAACGAACGAGAAAAAGAGAGAAGCGAAGAGGAAAGCAGAGGTTTGGGAAGTAGCTTGTTTGATCACGATTCTTCGGTGGAGGTAGGTTATGGTTTAAGCTATTTCATAGTAAACTCTAAATAGCAATTGATATGTGTTGGGTGGTATTGTAAAGTCTTCTATATGCTTAATTGTGTTGTTGCATGTTGTGATTATGTAAATGGTGATGGATTATAATGATGATACTGTGGAATCTTAAAAACCATAAATCCACTCTATTAATGATGATACCTTGATATTAAAGAAGGCTTGATGAACTAAAAGAATGAGGTTAATGGATCGGGTGTCACGAACCGACACGTAGTATAAGGGGATCGGGTGTCACAAACCGACACGTAGTATTTGGGGATCGGGTGTCACAAATCGACACGTAGTATTAGGGGATTGGGTGTCATGAACCGACACGTAGTATTAGGGGATCGGGTGTCACGAACCGACACCTAGTATTATGGGATAGGGTGTCACGAACTGACACGTAGTATTAGGGGATCGGGTGTCACGAACCGACACGTAGTATTAGGGGATCGGGTGTCACGAATCGACACGTAGTATTAGGGGATCGGAGTGTCACATTCCGACACAAGAGGAATAAAGGGGTTGAATATGGAATTATGTAAATGTAATTAAATTCAAAGAACCTATCTCCCAAATGAGTATGATATGGAGGCTTGAGTCCTCATGGGTGCGCTTGGTGTTGTTATCAATGATTCTTGTACTTGTTGTCATCACCTGTTAAGTATTATGGTTGATTTTATGCTGTTATTTGATATATATTGTTCTCTATTTTGAGTTGGCCGATGATACCTACTCAATACTTGTGCCTTGTACTGACCCCTACTTGTATGTTTCTCTTTGTTATTTGTGGAGTGCAGCAAACGTACCATCGACTTCGACTCGTCCGCAAATCTAGCCAGTCTTCAGTATATCATAATTCATGGTGAGCTACTGCTTCTAGCTCGGACTGGACTCTCTCATTTACGTCCTGATGTCTTGAAGTTCGGATATAGACCATTTACTTGCTTTGGTTTCTTAGATACTCTTAGACTTACAATTTGAGGATAGATGTTCATGCTGTGATGACTTCCAGATTTTGGGAATGATAAGTATTGAGTTTTAGAAGTTATTTAATCGATGTTCATTAATGAGTTTTAAGCTTCCGCATTATATTTTGTTTATATTGTATTGAAATGTTGGGGTTTAGATTCATTGGTTCGCTCACATAGTAGGATAAGTGTGGGTGCCACTCGCGGCTCGTTTTTGGTCGTGTCATCTAATCTCCAATTTTTATGTCTAAGAGTATCAAAGACACCAAAGTATATGAAATACAACAATTTATGTCCAAAAGCTAAGGACATCAGGTAATGACTAAGAGAATTCAACCTAAGCTCGAATGAATAGCTCACCCTTGAACCTGATATGCTGAGAATGACTAGAGCTGAGGGCAAGTCAAATTCGTTGGTACCCTAGTTGCACTCAATAACAGAAAAGAAAAGAAAAATACTAGTAGGGCTTAGTACGGGGCAACATTTACTGAGTAAGTATCATCGGCCAACCAAAAATAGAAAGTAATATACAATGAATAATAGTATGAATTCAACTATAGCACTTAATAGGTAATAAGCAACAAACAATATGAACCAGTATAAAAAAACACTAGAGTAAGTATGTAATAAGTCAACAATATCAAAATAACCCATGAGAACTCATGTCTCCAACCAAACCTTTTGGGAATTGAATTTTTTGAGATTGAGTACATTTCGTTAACTCAATTTTTTTCTTTAATATTATCATGTCGGAACGTGACACTCCGATCCAATCATACAATTTATGGACGTGACACTCCAATCCAAGAATACCGTGTGCGAACGTGACTCTCTGATCCAAGATTACCGTGTCAGAACATGATACTCCGATTAAGGAATATCATGTTGAAATGTGACACTACGATCCAAGAATACCGTGTAGAAACGTGAAACTCTGATCCAATTAAACTTTGTCAGAAATTATCATAGAGATATTTCGCTCACTTGCCTCAACATAATTTTATCATTCGCAAAGCAAGACATACATGCTATGATAACTTTACTAATTGTTATTTTTTAAAAAGTAATTATGTTCATTTTCTAGTTTTTCCTTACAAGACTTCTTGCACGTTGTCATATATCTAGATAAAGTACAAAATTTAACCTCATAGGCAGCAACATCTATCTTCTTTTTCCCCATATTAACCATCTCTCCTACTATCACTTACAGTTTGGGGCATATACTTGTCTATTAAGAATCTAGAAGTTGTAGCCCAAGCCATAAGTAGTGCTTTGGTGGTTGGAATTAAACATGAGATCAATAGCATATTTTGAGCATCTCTATAGGAATGCTATATCATCAACTCAACACCAAACCACACAAAACTATCTATCTTTTGAAACTCCCATGAAAAGAAACAAGAAAATCATAAGAATTTTCAAATTCAATACTCTTGAAGACTGGGGGTTTTAACATTAAGAACTTAATTAAGAGATCACGTTGGTCTCTAAATATTAAAGATCATGTAGTAATTCGAGAAATTATACCAATTTTCCAAATACACATTTTTTCTCTTTCTGGTGTTACAATTTAAACTTCTAATACTCTAATACTAACCATATGTGAAATAGAGTGAAGAAGTTCAGATACCAATTCGTGTCACCTAGATATCAATTAGATTTAAGTAGTAGCACGAAAGAAAGAAAGAATTGAATTTTCATAAATCCTATATCCTCTCGAAGAAAAGAAAAGGTGTCCCGATACTGTTCCACAAGACTCTACTAGACTTGTCCTTGTGTGGTAAAATCACTGAACCTAACAGTCTGATACCAAGTTTATAAGGACCCAAAATGAGTCGTGAGTGACACCACACTTAACCACCCAAGTGGGCGAACCAACGAATTTAACCTTAAATTATATTATACAAGAATAATGCGGAAGCTCAAAATCTAATTAAATTTTACTTCTCAAAACCTGAAATTCATCACAACAAGCATATCTAATCTCCAATTTCTAAGTCTAAGAATATCAAAGACACAAAAGTATATGAAATACAGTAATTTATGTCAAAAACCTAAGGAAATCAGGTAATTCAAAGAGAATTCAACCCAAGCTCGAATGAATAGCTCACCCTTGAACCTGATATGCTGAAAATGGCTAGAGCTAAGGGCGAGTCAAATTCGTTGGTCCCCTAGTTGCATTATTATAAAAGAAAATAAAAGAAAAATACAAGTAGATCTTAGTAAGGGGCAACATGTGTTGAGTAGGTATAATCGGCCAACCCAAAGTATAAATTAATATATAATGAATAATAGTTTGAACTCAACTATAGCACTGAACAGGTGATAATCAACAAAAAATATGAACCAATATCAACAACACTAGAGAAAATAGATAATAAGTAAACCATATAAAAATCATCCATTAGGACTCATGCCATCAACCAAACCATTTGGGAAATTGGGTTCTTCGAGATTGAGTACATTTCTTTAATTCAATATGTTTTTCCTTTAATATTATCGTGTCGAAATGTAACACTCGAATCCAATTATATTGTGTCAGGACGTGACACTCCGATCAAAGAATACTGTGTCAGAAGGTGACACTCCGATCCAATATTACTGTGTCTGAACGTGACACTTCGATCTAAGAATACTGTATCGGAATGTGACACTCCGATCAAAGAATACCTTTTCAAATCGTGACACTCTGATCCAATTATACCGTGTCGAAACAGACTATCATCACCACTTTCAATAAATCGATAATATTTTATCTAGCCTTCTTTATTCAAGGCATCACTTTGATAAAGAGGGTTAATAATATAAATTTCGTGGTCTCAGGATTTCAGACTAATCACAAAACAAAAAAAGCCACACAATCGCACAATCAAGTGCATATAAAAATTTACAATATCATTCAATGCATATCAATCACTATTAAGAGTTTACTATCAAATAGCATAAATAATAGCCTACTTCCACCTGAGAACCAAAGTCAAGCAACTACTTCTCCAATACTTTTCATTTCCTCAATGCCTCTGAACCTTTCCAATCAATCAATTATGTGTACATAATTTGTAAGTTAACATGCCTAGAAACATTCATAGTATTCTATTTCTAGTGTAGATTCAAAAGTTCACCTAATTCTATAATCAATTTCATAAAGTTCAAACCTAAGGATAAGTTAACTTCCCCCATTTAGCATAACATTAATGAAATTTAAATAATTTGATACACCTAATACTTAACTACCTATGTCAATATATTAAAATATAATTTATAATGTGAGAACACAATATTAATATATATGAATATGGAAGCAACATGTCATAATACCAGTAGCTACGGATTAACAACAACCCAACTATAACACATGGAACTATAACACAATGCATACAATAAACCTACAGAAACTTAGTGCATCCAAAATGTCCACTATATTAACATGACTTCTGTAGTTATTGAATTTTTTTTCCATATTTAATTTTATAATAGGTAAATAAGTACATATGTTATGTCCTCCAATACCCACATTTAATAACAATAATAATTATACTAATAAGAACCGTCCTAAACAGGAAGTCACTGGTTTGTAAAACCGGTAGTAGCATACCACTAAATAAATTGTAGGAGTCACCCATCTATTTCTCAATTTCAGCAATACAATTATAATATTATACTATTGAGATTCATCATTTTAATCATCAAACAATTTTCCCTTTTTATTGGGAAAATGCACAAGTATCCCTAAACCTATACCTGAAATTTCAGACACACATTTATACTATACTAAGGTCCTATTACACCCTGAACTTATTTTAAAAGTAATTTTCTACCCCTTTACGGCCTACATGACACTAGATTGAAAGAAAAGTCAACCAACATTGGGCTCACAAGATAGTGCCATGTAGGCTGAAAAAGGATAAAAATTATTAATAAAATAAGTCAAGGGGAGTAATATGACCATAGTATAGTATAAGTGTGTTTCTGAGATTTCGCACATAGGTTGAGGGGATACTCATGCATTATCCCCTTTTTATTCGATCACTTTTAATGCTTGTCCTCATCTTTCAAAAAGTTACAACAATATAAACTCTCGCAAAAAAATCAAATTGCATGAAGTTAACTGTGCAATTGGTGACGTTGACTTGATGTTTTTCACACACCTTTTGATTTTCACCACCCTATTCTCTCTTTTCTTTTACAGATTCTCTATTACCCTAATATTATATAACTATTTATAAATATAATGAAAGAGATCCATTATTAATTTTAACATTATTTTCTTTAATCACCAACTAATTAAATTATTAAAACTATCCCACTAATTTCATAATTATTATTACAAATAATCCAAGACACATATTTAGAATCTGTCGAATAGTGTTTTATCAAATAAACTCTCTAGTGTTCAAAACAATTAAATGGATTATTACATATTGTTGCACGACAATGGAGGCGGAGGTGGTGGCAATGATATTTATATAAAGATGTCAAAGTTACCAACCCTTCTTCCCCTAACTTGTAACAACCACCACCACCTCCACCTCCTCCGTCGTTCAACCATATTTACCACTACCACAACCACCATATCCATAATCTTGACAAAATTTCCTTGAAAATGACCAGCATACTCACACCTGTAATACACACTTCCTCCTGTACCACATTCACCTCCACCAAACGTCCAACCATGACCGATCAACCATCACCTCCATAATGCTTGCTACCGCCTAACCACCTTCACCACCACCATGTATCTCACCTAAATATTAATATCCACAACTACCACCATATAAATAACCCCCACCATCTCCACCATAACGTGGTCCTCCTTTGACAAACGCATCATCTAGACCGATAACATTGAATGTCGTAGTACGACCTTCATACACAGATTCCACATTGAGTTTAAAATCTTCAACATTACCTAAACTATGAATACCTTTACATCTATACTAGATTGATTATAAGAGAGCTCATTGCCATAATTATCAAAAATAACTAAACCGGATCCATTTTGCTCGCTAAATCAATTAACCATTCTGTTGTTTTGATGTCCCTAAATAAATAAACACCTCAAGGTAGAGAACACAATTATTATACCTTGGATGCTAGAGGAAAGAGATAAGGAGGTTCAAAAATCATTTGGTTAAGCATACAATGTCCTTTTTTCATTAAAAAAGGGTACGAAAGTGGTACTGCTCTATAATTTGTGTGTTGGTGTTGCACATAACTAAAATTTGAAAATATTGTATTAATGTTCCTACACTCTTATTGAAGTAAATATTCTTTGTTCTAGTTATCTCTTCCTTTTCGTCCGAATGTTAAATTAATGAACTATACCCAAGAGATGTAACTCTCATATGGAGGACTATCATAGTTATGTTTGTGTGTGTATATTCTAATAAAAATGATTGAATATGGGAATGATGGTCATACGAAGTCTATCAATGTTGCCGGCCCAGATGGTACTCCTGCCAAAACACGATCCCGTGATCGTAGAGGTGGTCCAAGTGATTTGTATGGTGGTGGTGGTTTTTATACATTTTTAGGTGGACATATTATTGTGGTGAAGGATGTTAGGGTAGCAGCAGGCGGTATGGAGGTGATGGTTGATATAGCGGTGGTGGTGGGAGGTATGGTGGAGGTGGTGATGGGTATTGTGGTGGTGGTAGAAGAGCAACTGGGTGTTACAAGTGTGGCGAGGATTGTCAATTCAGAAATAATCTTAAAATGCACATTTATACTAAGAATTCTATGAGTATTCTTTCCCAAAAAAAAACTAAAGAGGTTGATGCAAATCACATACTAAACAATTGTTATTATCATCAACTAAATTATGTTAAATCAATTCTGAGACTTCATTTTTCTTCAAAAGACAAAATCTTGAGAAAAAAGACACATGATAAGGTTAAGAGATTAATTATAGTCTCCCATCTACTTGGGCAATAAACTATGAATTACCCAACATACAAAACAAAAGAAATTTAATACACCTGAAAAAAAATCAATAAATTTGACCATCTTCTAGCAAGCTTCACTGATTACTTCCAAAATATTCTTATTTTTTCTTTCACATTCTTCGGTTTTTTCGTTTCCAATCATTATCCGGATCGTTCTTGAATTCGCAAGCCTTACTTCTCACTCCCGTACTCCTCCTCACCAACGACTTACCTTCTTGTGCTTTGTTATGTGCATAATATGCCATGTTCTCTAATTGCTGCTAATCCACACAATTTCGCGACAAAATTAGGGTTCCTCAATGTAAAGGCTTTGAGTTCAAGCGAGACAAAATATTGAAGAGTTTCATTAGGGTAATAAACAAAGACGTTGCTAAAAATCAATAAGATATCTTTACAGAAATTGAAATTTTCCAAGTTCAAAAAACCTATCTTGTTCCAACGTATTTTGAATAATGTATAAATCCATATGTTGCTTAATTTTTTTAGTATAATATAATATTCTCAAAGACAATATAGATATTCGCACTTATAACGAATATGCAATCTATGAATTATTATCCTTATACTGTAAATATAACCTCATAATAATGATTTTAAAAAGAATGAAGAGAGGACTTTTTGTATTACATGTCAGATACTCCTTTCTATTAAAATTTTATGTAACACCATTTTGATATCAATCTATGAAAAAAATATGACATCCTTTTATATTTCAAAATAAGTAAGCTACAAAAAATTTATTTTATCAGTACTGAGAAGTATGATAGTAAAGAAATATTACAACGTATTTAAGACAACAAGTTTTAGATTTGTGTGTTCCATGTAGAGCCAAAGTAAACATGTCTTTGAATGATAAAATATATGAGGTTAAAGCTTCATAATGCTTCAATTAAGAAGAAAATATTTTTAATAATAGATTAAACAAGAAAGAACGTAACTTGAAATAGAAGAAACAAAGCATTATTTTTAATTGTCTAAGTTTTAGTTGATAATTAATGTACAAATATAAGTATAAGAAATCACAACATATATATAGATTCACAATGTATAGACCTTTTTAAGAAGTTGATATTCGAAAAGACATTAATGATTGTAAGATCTCACCACATCAAGAATTTTTATGAAATCTTCTTCACCATTTGGTCATTAGGATTTATCATCTCTTTTTCTTCATTAAAGTTTATTCTTTCTTCGTCTTCTTCTTTGATTAAATTCAATAAAAACAAATTCTACATAAACATAGCATAATTAAAGATATCAATAATTATATAACATTTTTGCTGTCATTTTATAATAAAACAATATGGACATATAATTTCACTCTAATATCGCTATTAATGAAAATTATAAACATTTGATAGAAATGAAGCATAAAATATACATTCGAAGAGAGTTTATAAATAATCTTACAGATTCATTAAGAAATAAAGATTGTAACATACAAAGAATTGCTTGTTTGAGATTCATAATAACCATGTTGGTTGACTACTTGAATTTTAAATTTATTGGTGAGGGTTTGACCCTACCTTGTAATCCACTCCTCCCTTTTCTCTTTATCTAAATCGAATTTAGTATTTTAAAATAAAGAAGAATTTGTAATATGGAAAGTCACCAACAACAAGAAAAAGTTTTTTTCTCTTAGGAGAATAAAGTAATTTGACTTATCAAAATTTATTTTTTAGTTTTAGGTTTTTTGAGTTTACCAAAAAAAAAAAAGATTTACAACATAAATTTGAACAATAGCCAACATGAATGAATAATTATTTGTGGCCAATTATAAAAGTTAAAAATAAATTAGTGCTCATATAATAAAAACATGAATTATCTAAGATTTTCGTTCTTACAAAATATATTTGAAAAAACTGTAGGAATATGCAATAACAAACAATTTTTATCGGAAACATTCCTCTGATGAATTTCTTGGGAACTTGTATAGTAAATAGAATATATAGTTAAAGTATTGTTCTAACAATTTTTCCCTAAATATTTTTACAATGAAGTTTTGTTATATAGTGATATAGTTTTTTTTTCCTGGTAATAGTAAAATGGAATAGAGAACATTTATTTGAAAAACTAAGATAAAAATTAGTGCATATAGTACAAATTAGTGATATTTATTTGTGTTCCAACACCTAGTTACTTTAGAAAATAGAATATATCTTTGGATATATTTTGTACCTACAACATTCTATTTTTATAAAAACCATCATATAAATTTAGATCAAAGAAAACATTAGTAAAAACTCATAATTCTTTAAACATTATAAGTAAAGAAGAATTAAATAGTAAGAAAAGAGGGATTTATGAAAAGAACTCAATTTATTTTTTTATATATCAAATCATAAATGAAGCAAAAAATTTAGTAAACAGTATTGATATTAGCGTCCGTCTCTAAGTTAGGAGAAAACACTATTGATGCAACGTTATTAAGGAAACATTTACTTGCACTATGGATTCTATAGAAACTGAAATCACAACAAATTCCAAAGATTTATTCAAACCCTAGGTCTATAAAATCTATGTAGAATCAAGGAACTGACATAATTCTAGGGACATAATGGATGAAAGGAACCCACTAGTTAAATCCTACATCCTTGGTGAAGAAATCTAATGTGAAGTCCTTTGAATATTGAGGCTAAAACATAAAGAACACTATTGCTTGTTCTTGAAAGAAACCGGCGCCTCATTCTCTTTCGATTAGTAAAATGATGTAGTTTAGGCATTAAAGAATGTAGCTTAATTACCTACATGAATAAGGAAGTGATAAACATAAACCTGACATTAAAGCTGAAAGGCTATTAACTACGGAACTCACGGGCCATCGTTTTGACTGTCGGCTGTCAGACGAGGTCATTGTTTTAGATCACGTGGTTTATGTATCGGTTAAGAGTATCCCCAAAGTCAAACTCTTAGTGCATTGGACACAGTTTTCAGCAGTTATATCAGTGTATTGTTCATCATGTTCTTTTCATGATTAGTACTTAGTCACTTCATTCAGCTTAACTATTTTAATCTGTTTCTGTATTTATATTCTTGCTCAGATTATGTAATTGCTCAGTTACACTTTGTTCTGCTCATGTTTATTTTTCATCTTAGTATCTATATCCTGCATGCTCAATACGTTCAAAGTACTTTCTCATACTTTGTATTACATCCTTTTATGATATAAGTTTAGGTACTTATTATCTAGATCATGCTTAAAATCGATTCTCCGTGCATATTCAGCAACTTCAAAGATGAGTCATCATATTTCGAGGACAATAGACATGCTTTCACTTTTATCATTATTTTTAGTTTTAAGTTTTATAAGAGTTAGTCGGGCACATGTCCCATCAACTCAAGCCGTTTAGAGGCTTTTCAGACATAGTAGTAGATTTAGTTTGAGTTGTAAAGTGGTTGTGAAGTTATCACAAACCCTAGTTTAGTTCACTTATATTTAGGCGTTTATGTTTCCCCATTTTCAGGCATCTTTCATTGTAGTTTCGACACAGTAGATGTTTAATTTAACTATTTAACTATTTTCAAGATATGCCAAATTCAACGTTAGCTTTGGGTCTCTCATGATCCTAGGTTCTGTGTTATGTCTAGGGGGTAGCCTCGGGGTGTGACATTTGGTGGCCACTTTTGGGAATTGAATTTTTTCATAGTAGATAGGTTTGTACTCTTGACTTCAAGGTTTTGGAAAGGTTTCAATAATACATAGTTTTTTTTACTTCACTTTTGTATGTTTCTTTTATCACTATTATTTAATTTTATTCTACCCTTGCACTCACTACATTACCTTCTCTCTACGGGTTGTCTTACATACTAGCTTTTATAGTAGGTGCCGTCAGATTCAAGAAGTCAGGTCGTGGCAGGACATTTATTGAGGCAAGTGGGGAATGGGTTGACAAAAAAAGGAGATTTGTGATTGCTCGAAGGGATAATTTTTTAGAAACAAGGGTTAAGAAATTGTTGAAAGGATAACGTAACTTTTCAATATCATTTATAATATGAGCCACTTTTGATAAAATTATGAAATATCGGTCAATATTAATTGCACTGGTGATTCAATTGATTCTCTCAATAATCAGTTCAAGAATTCAAATGGTCAAGGATTCATCAAGTTTTGTGTCAAATCAATAGAGTAACATAAAATAACATATTAAAGAGCATTTAAAAGTGAGAATATATGGTATATAAAATCTTGTTCAAGAATATCTGGTGCAAATTATATGTATAGAAATCAGGTTATTATGAACTCATAAATTTGAAAATGTTAAATGTTTATTCGAAAATAGAGTTTTAAAATGTTGATTGAAATTATACCCTTAAAAGCTAAATTATTTTTTAAAAATATTGTATAAAAAATTATATTGAGCTTTACTTAATAATTTGAATCCAACAAAAACTTTTCCTCCTAAATTAAATTCTTGATCTATCAATTTTGAATTGTATACTAATTTAATTTGTTCATATTGTGAGATTTCTATTAGAAACTTCTATCAGAAAATATTCATGACGTTGATATAATTTTTGAAAAAGCATGCATATACCATTGAATTTATTCATTGTTATAGATACTATTCGGATAATAAATTCTAGAAAGATATTTTATTTGTTTTTCCCTTGTACTCATATTGTTCACTATTATAAGTTTGAAATGGAAATAAAAATGAAGTGTAGGTGTTAGAGTTCTTTATTGTTTTCATTGAACATGAGATTTTTGATCATGGTCGTGTATATGTTTTAAAGATAAAGTGAATTTTACATATAATCAACTCTTTGTAGGTTGGTATATTTAGAGGCGTAAGAAAAAAAGGAAAACTAGAGTGGTTTAGTGACCAAAAAGGTTTCAGTTTTCTCCGGATTATTGTGGTGGTGAGCTTTTTGTTCATCAATCTCGTATAGGATCTAAAGACTTTCATAGTTCAACTGACGGTGAAGCGTTTGAACCGATGTGGAATCTGGGAATGATGGCCATACGAAAGCTACCAATGTTGCGGGTCCAGATGGTGCTCTTATCAAAAGAGAATCCCGTGATCGCCGAGGTGGTGGAAGTGATTCTTCTTGTGGCGGTGGTTTATTTAAATTTTTAGGTGGGAAATATTTTGGTGGAGAAGGTTGTTAGGGTGGCAGCAGGAAGTATGGAGGTGATGATTGATATGAAGGTGGTGGTTTGAGTTTTGGAGGTGGTGGTTGTGATGGGAATAGCGGTGGTGGTAGATGAGGAAGTTGGTGTTACAAGTGTGGAAAAGATTGTCAAATCACAAGGGTTGTAGCCAAGATTGTGGATATGGAAGGGTTCTGTTGGTCGGAGATATGGTGGCACGACAATGGAGGCTGAAGTGTTGGGAATGATATTTATACAAAGGATGTCAATGTTACCAACCCTTCTTCCCCTAACTTGTAACAACCACCACAACAGCCACCTCCACCTCCTTTGTCGTTCAACCATATTAACCACCACCACCACTGCCATATCCAGAACCTTGACTGTATTTCCTTGAAAATGACCTGCATAATCACACTTGTAATATCCACCTCCACCATACCTCCCACCACGATCGCCATATCAACCATCACCTCCATAATGCTTGCTACCGCCCTAAAAACCTTCACAACAACCGTATATCCCATCTCAAGTTCAATATCCACAACCACAAACATAAAAATCACCCAAACCACCTACACAATAATGTGGTCCTCCTTTGAAATAAGCACCATTTAGACCGATAACATTAAAAGATATAGTACGACCATCATAGCCACATTCCACATTGAGTTCAATAACTTCAACATCATCTAAATTATAAAAACCTTTACATCTATACTAGATTGATTATCAGAGAGCTCATTGCAATCATTATCAGAAGTAAGAAACTAAATCCATTTTGCTCACTAAATCAATTCACCGTTCTATTGTTCAGACGTCCCTTAATATACTAACACTTCAAGGTAGAGAATACAATTATTATATATTTGATGATAGATGAAAGAGATAAAGACGTTCAAAAATCATCTGGTTAAAAACAATTTTTTTTCATAAAAAAGGGTATGAAGGTGGTACTGCCTTATAATTTATTTGTTGGTGTTGCACAACCAAAATAGGAAAAGATTGTATTACTGTTCCTACACTCTTATTTAAATTAAAGTACCTAACAGATATAATTCTCATATGGTGGACTATCATAGTTATATATGAATACCTATTTTAAAGTTATTTCCGCATATGATACTATGGAAAAAATTTAAAATATGAATTTAAAAGACCCTATCATAGTTCTCCCCCTATTTCTACATCTTTCATACTTTACAAGAGGTTTTGCAATTTTTTGTGAACATTGGTCGTATAGGATTGAACCCTCTTGTGATCCATTGTGAATTCGATTCATGATGGCATGGAGCCTACTTGAGATTCTGTTTATATTTGGTACTCCATCAGAAAGTACTTGTCATCACAATAGAAAGACCATAAAAGGGGAAAAGAAACTTCAACTTAGTCATTTTGCTGCAATATGTGCTTAGCATCATCTATCAAAGAGTTTATGTGTTTCATCCCACTTGAAGTACATTCAAAAACCTTATTATTAGAACACTTCTAACAGAATGAATACTAGCAAAAAGAAAATAAAAAGAAGATTTTTCACGCCATGGGGTAGCCCCAAAAAAATTACATTTCACCTAAATAATATATATTTAAGAAACTCAATAGTTTCCTTTTATCAAACAAAAAATTCTTTCACATGGATAAGCAACAATGAGTCAAAACAGTGATGAATAAAGGAAGTGAAAATATAGGAGTTGCGTTACCTTGGTTGACTGACACATCTTGTATGAGAAGAAGAGAGATGAGAACGTTGAAATAGGGTGCTTGTACAACACACAATATAATAAGGAGTAGTGTAACATTCAGCTATGAGCATGGAGGCAAAATATAAACAAGAAATGAAGGTGAGGTGAAGAGGAAGTTGAAGTTAACTTTTATAGATAGGGTTAGTGAATGTGGGATTTACCCTAATTGGATTAGCTTGGGCTTAGGCTATTTTTATTTTTTGATAATAAATAAAATGGCCTAAATGAACAAAAAATTGATCTTTAAAAAAAGGGTTTTAGGGTTAATTTAGGAAGTTGTAGAAATATTAAATATGATAAAGAAATGCCAATCATGTAATATTTTCAAAACAGTTAGAGTATTAAATTTCCATGACTTTCGTGAGTTTCTCATATAGGAAATACCTTCATCCCCCTTCACAACTACTTACATTCTTATTGTGTAGGATATAAGAAATCAAAATTCCATCTATTGTAGATATTGATAAGAGATTAATTCATCACCAAAAATGAAGTAATCATTAAGAGTTGTTTAGCTCCTCCAAAATTTTGAGGACAATACGAATCGATTTTGTTGATTCTCTCACTGTACTCCCAATATGCACAATGACCAAGGATGATTAACTCTTAAACTATCAAATTATATACACTGTTATTAAGAAAATCTAAAGAAATGATGTCCCCCTAACTAATAGACTTATATAGTAGAGGAATCTTGTAAACATTGAAACACTGCTCATTTTCAAGTACTTATTGACAGACTTGAAAGTTAGACAAACCTACCGTTCGTTTGAATCACCTTGCTTGAAGTATGTGTAACAAAGTAAAAGTAGATTAGGATGATAGATTGATGCCAAGTCTCCATATTATTGACTATACCTTCAAACCTTTTTTAGCGACAAAAAGGAATTCCATGCATCAAATTAGGAGAGCATAAAATTATCATTTCGAGAAAAATGGTCGACATTCTCATTCATCATTAGCTAAAAGGAATATGAATTTCTTACCTTACCTAAACTTCCCTCTTCAATATTGGTGTATCTTACGCTCTGTAAGAAAGACTATTTAAGCAACAAAATTATATTACAAGTGAAGGACAATGAGTCTTTAATGGAGATGAAATACATTTAAATACATTTCAAATAGTTTACTATTTTGTATGTTTATAGTTATTCACAATAGTTATAACCATAGCTGAACCGTGGATTTGGAAACTTTGGGTGCACCAATATAAACATAACTAAAATATAAGGTCTAAGCTAAACATAAAATAAAAAGAGGCATAAGTGGGACTCGAACACTTGTCTAGAGAGTGGTATATTTACTTTCTACAGATTGCACAAGCGCACTTCTCTGTTTTATGGGTACACAATTAACTATATCTTAATTTCTACAAAATTTTTAAAATAGATATGCATATATACATAGATCTTTTTGAAGTAACTTTGTGCACGTGCACCCCCACAGTATAGCGTGGATCCGCTGCTGGGTAAAACAATAATAATTGAGAAGTGCAAAGAAATAAGGCTGAGATGCTTTCTCATAAATGTATGAACAAAGTATTGGGATAACTCAAAAAATAGAAACATTTCAATTGATTGAGGACAAAGAATGGGAGCAAAAAGGAAGAATTCCTAGATTAACACAATGGAATTTAGGAATGATAACTAAGAGTTCTTTAAGTTACAACCTTACTAGAAAGGTCAAAAAAGAGAAATATTAACTAACCTTCAAATGAATTTAAGAATATATTAATGGATAAACTAGCATCCCAAAATGCTATTGTAGTGTCATTCACGACATCCTTTCTCATAGCAACAACTTATACATGTTCATCTCTCGTTATCCCATAATTGATTATTTCATCCAAAAGTTTCTTAGATATAATGTCAAACTTCACTGTGTGTAACCCTCTCAAAACATGATATTTCAACCCATAGAAACAAGCTATTCATGATTAGTAAAGAAAAAACATTCCATTGAAATGGACTGGGTCCACACACATAAATATATTGTTGAGTTTTCAAGAGCATAGTTTTAGTTTAATAGAAAGAGAATGATGAAATTACCAAATATAAATGGCCAAAGCTGAACTATACTAGTAGGAAGTGTATCAGTTCCAATTCCTTCAGAACTATCCCAAATATATAAAGAGATAAATTAAATAATATTATATTGTCATTAATGATGTATATATTTTGGTTATTCATCCAGGTTTGAGAATAAATTTTTGACGATCACCATGACTTTTTGTAAGGCAATTTGTCAAGATTTGTGATCAATTTTTTTTAACATTATCATAACCTGATGTAAATGAAGTCTTTCCCAATATCAAATTTTAGTAGTGAAAAACATATTCATCTTACACTTGAATCTAGGAGGTAGGATGTACACATATCGTATCCCTATATTCGCGGGATAAAGAATTTTTTTCTAACTGATCCGTTATCCAAAAGATGGGTTTATTCAGACCTCTTTTGAAGTCGATTTTTCTAGAAAAGAAGATTTCGTGTAATAACACAACTGAGTTTGAGGAAAGTAATAATTAAGATCTACACATATTATACCCATATCTTTGTGTCATAAGAACATTATTTTTTCAAAAGAATGTTCATAACATGGTTATAAGCAAAAAAATATGCCAATAAAACAGGAATAGAGAAAACAAACTTAGGTTTATGAATAGATATTGTTCAACTTATTAGATACTACAGTTTCTTTCAAAAAAATAAATAAAAATATTAAAGGATGATATATATTTATATGGAAAAGTCAAGTAGTTATTATTGGACTAATTACAAAATTACAATTAAAAATAAATTTTTCGGTTGAGAGATGAATAGATATCTTGCTCTTTTCAAGGAGATTTAAGCCCACGGCTAGCAATAGATTCTTAACTTGTCTTCTCCGAAAAACATACCTCAATCTCTAAGTACAAGTAAAAGAATATGAGACAAGAATTGAATCCAAAGATTCATAAAAAGGAAATCTTCCTTCAACTAATAAGAACTTTTATTTACTCATTTTTATGCGCTATATATTTTCTTTTACATCAAAAAACATAAGATCATCATTATATGTAGTGGAGACATTCTTTCTTTCCACGAATAGGAATAAATCGCAATTACTCCAAAATTGTGATAACAAAGTAAGACCATCACTTCTTATATGGGAGACATTCATCCTTGAAATGAATAAGAAGAATGTGGGGCATGAGTTCGAAGACATAGAAAGATAAAATAACGAGTGAAATAATGTGTTACGACCCACACCCTTGTGATTGACCCCAATACTAACCCTTCTTTGGGTTTAATGACAATAAAAATGGAGTCCCCATAAACTCCAAGGCTTAAATAAACAACTAACAAAACTAATGCGAAAGAACAATCCCTAGAACTTGAATTCAATGTACCTACATAACTAAACGAGGAATCAAAGTCTAAACAAGAACAGATACCAAATTAATGAAATGTTAACTAACTAGAAGAGCGTCCAAATTGTGGACATACACGAAAGGAGAACTCATGGAATCCCGAAAGAATTGGTTCACCCTTGAATTCGAACGACATCATCGATCTTCACGACAAGGTCTTTCAATAGCCGAATATGCCCTATACTCAACAAAAATAAGAGCAAGTTCAGTATTAGTAAAAAAACCACAATGTACTAATGGGACCACGTGTCTATCCCACTAAGTGTAACATAAGCAAGTAAATACAACATCATAAATTTGCCAAGAATAGAACATATACATTATTATCAATATCTATGAACAACGTACAATTTCACAATTCTCAAGATAGAAAATCATGTCAAGTAGTTGAACCTCTAATGAAACCCAAACTCAAACTTTTAGCATAGTAGAACGTGGCACCTGATCTAATAGTTATATCAAAATGTGACAGTCAATTCTATATATATGTTGAAACGTGACAGCTGATCCCAATTAGTTATGCCAAAATGTGGAACCCAATTTTTCCATACATTGCAATTACAAGAACAAGTATATTCTAAATATCATAAAGTCAAGAAGCGATTCATGACATATAGGTATTCCTTAATATTTATTTACAAAAAGTGTGATTAATAATGCAACGTTCGCATACATACATGCATCACAATGAAGCACAAATTGACGTATCATAGAATCACAATCATCACCTACCTCGAAATAAGCTTAAAACCTTAAATCCTTCCCTTTATGGATTCATTATTCTTGTTCTTGGTTAACAAAAAATAATATAATACAGGACTCAATAAACAATCATTAAATACCAAGATAACTAACGATTCTAAAAACCCTATATCATACTCATGATCACAAGAATCAAATCTATGTTTTCTCCACCATGTTTTCCTTTTCAAAACCCTCATTCATTGATAATTAGCAATTCTATTACGTTCAAATGATCAAAAAATGGACCCCAGGAGTAAACAGCTTCCCTTTAATCTGAATAATCGTAGAAAACTGTGGAAACTCGCATGGGGTTCAATCATTAGCTCTAACAATCAAAAAGTGCATAATAAAGTGGTTCAGTGGTTTATCTACGACTTTAAGTCGCGTCAGGCCCACCACAGAGGCCCCTCTATAATGACAAAATCCAACACCAAATCAGCTTGCACAAAACATTAAGCTATTTAATTAATTCCAAGACCCCCATTTCACAACACACCTTTAACTGACGGCACTCAGAGAACCTATGTCGTGCTAAGATCGTTTCCCAAAGTTCTACTTGCCCAAGTTCAATTGAATAAAGTCGTACGAATCCCTTAATGAGTTATCTACCCCCTCATTTAATCAAAATGACAAATAAATTACCCTATTGTTACTTGATATCCCTACACCTTAATTCCTCCAATTTCGTTAAACTCTGTACTAGGTTGCGAAAATTTCAAATACTACAAATTAATTTTCTAGCCTCAAAATTTCTCCCATTGACTTTTCGATAACGACGAAACACGATCCTTAGGTAATGGAGTTTAAATGAGAAGTTGTGACCTATAAAACTGACCACGTTCAGTCGCTAAACAAAAGGCAATTTCTTCAAAAGTACTACTTAAAAATGTAAGACCATCACTATTTATTGGGGACAAATTTACCCTGCAATGAATAGGAGGATTATGTGGTAGTAAATTTTGTAGATAAATGACCTAGAGTAACACCCTAAAAAAAACTTAGGTGAACTAGATATTCGGTGATTGTTTATTCATTTATTTTGTGTTTAAATAAGTTGTATTGATGTTCTTAGGCAGTGTGTGAAGTTTGGATGTCAAATGTCCAAGAACGTCCATTATGTTTGAAAGATATGACTTTGATAGTGATTGTGTGTTCTCATGTGTTTGAGTGACTATCACGTGTTTATTTTGTTTGAAATTGGTATGAGATGTTTGTAAGACCTAGATAACTATGTTTAGGGGTTTAAAGTTTAGGTACGAACCCACCTAGGACCCACAAGGAGCCCTAGAGAAGGCCCCAAGAATAGGAACCAAGATGCCTAGGCAATGTCCACAAACGAGACCAATCGACGTCCAGTGGTCATCCAACGGCTTGTTGATTTTCTCCATCGATTGTAACTTTAGGTATTAATGTTTTAAGAGTCTCCCACCCAACCAACGACCACCATGAATGGGCCGTTGATGGAGAAACGATCTGTTGGTTGTAGCCGTCTACGAAGACTGCCAAAAGCTGTCACTTTCCATTAATGACTTGGGGTGATTGGTAAATCACCACATGTTATTTATGAGCCTAGGATGATACTTTTAAGGTCTTTTAGGTATATTAATGTGTTCCAAAGACCTAATTTTCATCTTCATTTCCTAAAACCCAAAACCCGTCATTCTTAAAACTCTCACTAAAAAACAGTAGAAGCTAGAATTCTAGAAAGAGTTTGTAGGGTTGTTGGTGGTCAAGTTCTTTATCAAAATCATTGTGTTTTGTTCTATTTAATGTATGGTAGTCATCCTTGAACTCTCTTCCATTCAAGTAGACCTTTTTAATAAAGTTTCAAAAAGGGTTTTTAACCCTAACTTCTTCTATCTTTAACTCTAAATATGGATCTTGCATGAAAACATTTTAAATGACTCAAATATAATGTTTGTAATGTTATTTGGTGATTTTAATTCTAAAACATCAATGAAAACATGTTAAACCTTTTTATAAAACTTTGACTTAAGAAATTGGTTAAATGAGCATGATTGTGTAGTGTTTGAACTTTGATTTCCTTATGTTGTTATTATGTATTATCTACTGACCTAAGGGTCATATTATGATGATGTATTTAAGATTTGATCATAGGTGGTAAAAGCTTGGTTAAATGGTGAGTTGGTTTTATTTTATAACTCTTACTATGAAATGTTCTTGAGTGGTATGGTTCACCTTCTTGGTGACGGTGTTTACTTGTGTAATCTGATGAATGAAGGCCTAAGCATGTATAGAAGTTATTGTAAATGAAATTATGTTTAAATGCAAGGTGTTTGCACATGAACACACACATTTGAATGAATGAATGAAGCTAAGTTAAGTCGAAAGGGGATTTTTTAGGAGAACACTATACGTGAGTTGAGATTTACTAGCAATGTCACTACATCCTAAGAGCTTTATAAGATAGGTCGGAGGACGAATTCCCTTCGTGAGTTGAGATGTGGTGTTCACTAGTTATCATTAACCTAAACTATATAACGTTGAGAATCTGTGGGGAGTCATGCCTAGCACCGAGAGGATATGAAGGAGGGGTGGTTACACTTCGTGAGTTGAGATTTTGTATTCCAATGTACCTCTTGAGATAAGTACTCCTCTTTAGTATAGAATGAGTTATTTAGTAGTAATCATCTTATCCCTTTATTCGCCCTCATAGGTGTAGATATTGGCAAAGACATATAAAAGCTAGAAGAAAAGACCTCACTCTAGGCAAATGGGGGGACCCTACTCCGATAAGGAAAGTATCGGGATTCCATGTCTAGCTCTCATGTTCTATGTCGGGTAAGCTAACCCCTACAAAAGTAATGAAAGTTACGAGTCTTGTAAAAGAGTGTGCTTTTGAGGGTAGGCAGTGGAATGAGAAGCAATCTATCCATTGCACTAGGTAGGCATTCCGAAAGGGGAGTCATGGTAAGTCTTATATGAATTGAAAGTACTAAGTCATCTAAAAGAGTGTACTACTTAGGGTAGGTGGTGGATTGGGACACTATCTACTCATTGCAATAAGTAGGCATTACGAAAGGGGAGTCTTGGTGTTTTATTTGAGTGTTCTTCTTATGTCTTGTCATTGAGTGGGGGCTTGTTCCCTCGAGGTTAGTAATCCTAGAAGGGGTTGTCTTGAGGATCAGTTTGATGTGTATTGAAGGAGGTATATGTGCATTTCCTTCATATCTTACCTTAGTAAGTCTTAGGATAACCTTAACTAGGGAATCTCTTACAGAAATGAGTTCATTTTCACTTTGTTTGGCTTTGGAAGTTCATTGTATTTGGAATAAAATGATTCAGTGTAATGTTAAAAAAAAGTTCACTGTAACAATTTGAAAGCTTACTGCAAAATGGTCCTTTTTGTGTTAAAATCACAAAATCTTTCTCCCAGTGTTAAGTGTTGATTTTTAATTGGCATGAAATGTGTTTTTACTAAAATTTTCCTTTTTGCATGTTTTTTCATATGCCATACTTGGTATATTTAATTTCGCACTACTTTTCATGTCTTATATAATTGACGATAGTTAAAGGGCTTGTACAAGACCCCAAAGGTCAAGTACGCCTTATGACGAACCAAAGGTTCTCCCTAACTTCTAGGGGTAGGTTCGGGTCGTTACATAGAGGTTATATGAATCACAAAACATAAAAATAAACAAATAATGTTCCAATGAGAAGCTATGGTCATGGATGACTAGATTTAGTTTTTAAGCAAAAGACAATTATTCTCCTTATAAATTTGGTAGATAAATGGCCTATATTTTGCATAAATTATAATACGGATAAGGCGCAAGTACCGCTGTGGACTATGACCTAATTTTAAAGACACACCTAAATTTTACTATGTCCTATTACTCAACCCTCTACCCCCCCCCCCCCCCAAACTAGTTTAAAATGGAATAAATATACTACACACGTTAACATGGGATAGAGAGTGTGCGTACACACTTGAAGACGAGTGATGAGTGCCCAAATTGGACAAATGTCATTTATTAATTAGTAATTTTATAATTAGTTCATACATAGATTTATTGATTACTAGTTTTGCCAACGAGCATTGCACGTTAATGTAAAAAACCAGGTAGCACACTATTTTTAAATATAAAGTAAACATTATTAAAATAAAAAGTTGTCAGTCTTAATAACTCCTAATTACACCTTTTCAATATATTTTCTCCTCCCTTCTCTTTAGTGTGGTACTATGTTATTATTTTATTGTTGGTGTTCTTACTTTTAATATAATATAATATAATATAAATATTATTATAAAATATAGAACATGTACTAAATTTGATGTTTCAGTTGGAATAGATTAATTTTAACTTTCATGTTGGAGAATATAGTAATTTCACTAACCTTTGAGATTGCCCACGTGTATAAATCAATCCAGAGGTTTTAAGAAAAGAGGAACTGAAAATATTTTTAAATGTTATTTAAAATGTGAGGAAACCCCATCATTTATAGTTAATAATTTGCAGTAATAGTATGTGTCTATTGTTCCATCATAAAGATATAGAAGATATATTAAATATGATCTTTTAAGAATAAGAAGAACAAGAATAATGAATTTTTTTTTTATAAAAGATGTAGTTTAAAATTTTGAGGAAACCCCTCTCTTTGTAGCCAACAAATGGTAGAAATTGAAAAACTACATGTTGTGCCTTATCAAAAAGACGTCACAATCCTTTAGAAAACTCAAAAAAAATCGGAAAAGTCACAACTCATAAAAAAAGTCATAAATCTTCAGAAATTTCAGAACACTTCGAAAAAGTTACAGCTCGTCAGAGTCGAAACCCTATAGAAAATTCACAACCCTTTTCAAAGCTCACAATTCATCTGAAAAGTTATAACTCTTCAAAAATGTTTCAACCCGTTTATTGTGAAAATGTGTCTATCTTAATATAATATAGTATAATACACACAAATAAATATAATACAATATAAAATATAGAGGATATACTACATTTGGTTTTTAAGTTAAGTAGTATAGACAGATAACAATTGTATACATATAGATTGATCTAATTTTAATTTTATATGAAGTTTTAAAAAAATAAAGAAGAATTTCAATTTAAAGATCATATGTTGAATATATTAAAGGTTCTTTTTAATTTGTGGTCTTAAAAATGTGTCACGCCCAAAGAAAAAATAAAAGTATATATCAAACTCAATAAAAGTAAAAGTACACTAAATAAATTGGAAAGGAAAGAGTATTTACTTAATGTAGTTGGGACTCTTCAAATATGATTTTGATCAAGTACATTGTCCCCTACATTTTGAGACTTTTTATATTTTTAATACTAATTTGTAGGTTGTTCAACAGAAACTATTGGTCTTTTTGTCAAGTAGAAGTTGCTATAAAAGTATATTTTATTGTTACGAAAATGAGTAAATATGAATTATACAGATAATACTTTCATTTGAAATTGAGTTATTTTAGCCATGTCAAATCAGCTTTTTTTTATCTATCTATTTTACCCACAAAAAAGTATTGTAATTGAATGATTGAAAAATTCTCACAATTCCTTATTTAAAGAAGAAGAATAAAAAACCAAAAGATATTACAATTTCATGATTAAATAACTCTCACAATTTTTCTTATTTTAAGAAGAAGAATAGAAAACTTACCAAATGTGTACTTTAAAAAGAGTGAGAAATCCCCTTTATTCAAACACATGAAAGTATGTTATTAAAAAGTTTTATCGCGTCTTTTCTGAAAAGTCACAACCATTCAGAAAAATCACAACTTTTGGAATATGTTATAACTCATCAAAAAAGTCAGAACTCTATAACAAAATCAGAATCTTCCGAAAGAGTCATTGCCCAGCAAAGAGTATATGATTTAATATAATATTGCATAAATAATTTCAATATTAAATATATAACATATGTACTAAATATAGTGTTTTAATTTGGGGGTATTTTAGTATTTTAACATTCAAGTTAGCGAGTTCATGTTTTTAAGGTAGTATAGATAGATATAAATAGAAAGATAGATATAAAACATACATTTATTTTAATTTCATTCTCAAACTTTTTAAAAATTAATTTGTTATCTTTTCACTTTCATTTTTTTTAAAAAAAAATATGTTTTATTTTTTAAAAAGAAATAATTTAAAAGTGTCCTTTAGTTTTAGCATTTTATTGTTTGATTTTTGATTTGGTCTTCTACATTTATTTTGATATCACTTCAATATTAAGTTATTCTCGATACAATACAGTTCGAATTAGATTTGAAATAAAAATAAAATGAAATAGAACAAAAATTAAAATCACTAGAAAACTAATGAATCAATGTAAAAATTAGAAGTTTCGGCGTAGTGTACAAACACAACTTACTCGGGTGGTTGAACTTGCAACTCAAGCACAAAAGGTGCACATAAATATGAAAAAAATGAGTCCGAGAGGGGAGGGAGAGGGTAATAGGACAATTTTTATGTTTAGGTGTGTCTCTAACATTTTGTTATGTTCTAGGGCTATTTGTTATTTATCCCATTACAAAACATAAAGAGGTTGATGCAAATCACATACCAAAAAATTGTTCACATCATCAACTAAATTATGTTAATTCATATATGTGTGATATAATGGAGTTTCAATGAGAAGTAATAGTCATGAACGACCACGTTCCGTCACTAAATAAAAGACAATTACTCCCAATGTTCAACTAACGTTATGCAAGGAAGAGTGAGCAGTAGAAGGTGATAGGACATGAGACATTTTTAAAATGAAATAATATTAAAATTCACAAATATACTAACAATTTTATGAATACTTTTTCCTAAATAAAACTAATGAGGTTGATGCAAATCATATACCAAAAAATTGTTCACATCATCAACTATATTATGTTAATTCAATTATGAGACTTTGTTTTCTTAAAAACACAAAATCTTGCGAAAAAAAGGGACATGATAAGGTTAAGGGATTAATTATGGTCTACAATCTACATTGACAATAAACTATGAATCACCCGAACTATAAAACAAAATAAATATAATATACCTAAAAAATATCTATAAATTTGACCACCTTCTAGTAAGCTTCACTAATTACTTCCAAAATATTCTTAGATTTTCTTCTCCATTCTTTGGTGTTTCCCTTTGCAATAAATATACGGGTCGTTCTTGAATTCACAAGCCTTATGTCGCACTCTCCTACTCTTCCTCACCAACGACTAACCTTCTTGAACTTTGTTATGTGCATAATATGCCAAGTTCTCCAATTGCTGCTAATCCACACACAATTTTACGACAAAATTAGGGTTTCTGAACATAATGTTTTTGAGTTTTGGCGAGAAAAAGTATTGATGAGTTTCATTCAGGTAATAAACATAACGTTGCTAAAAATCAATAAGATGTCTTTAAAGAAAGAGACATTTTCCTAGTTCGAAAAACCTATCTTGTTCTAACATGATTCGAATAATTTATATATACTAATGTTGTTTACTTTGTTTAGTATGATAAAAATCTTCTTGAAAGAAATATAAACATTAGCACTCGTAACGAATATGCAATCCATGTATTATGATACTTATACTGTAAATTTAACCTCACAATAACGAATTTAAAAAGGAAAAAAAAAGATTTTTGTATAACATGGTAGATACTCCATTCTTTCCGATTTTATGTAACATCATTTTGATATCAATCGATCAAAAAAATGACATCTGCATACATTTGAAAAAAATCAAGATATATTTTATTTTATCAATAGTGACAAGTTCTATAGTCACACAAATATTACAACATATTTAAGACAAGAAATTTTAGAATTTTGTGTTCATGTAGAGTCAAATTAAACATGTCTTTGAAAGATGAAATATATGATGTTCAAACTTCATCATGTTTCAATTAAGAAAATATTATTTTTTAATAGATTAAAGAGGAAAGAACGTCACTTGAATTAGAAGAAACTAAGTATTCTTTTTAATTGTCTAAGTTTTAGTTTATAATATATAAGTATAAGAAACCACAACATACATATAGATTAGAAATGTACAGACCTTTTTGAGAAGCTGAGATTTGAAAAGATAATAATGATTGTCAGATCTCACCACGTCAAGAATTTTTATGAAATCTTTATTAATTTTCACCATTTGGTAATTAGAATTTATCATCTCCTTTTTTCTTCATTGAACTTTATTCTTCATTCAGCTTCTTACTTTAAAAATGTTCGAACTTTTTTCCTACATAAACATAGAATAATTAAATATATCAATAATTTTATAAACTTTTGCTATCAATTTATAATAAAACAATATGAACATATAATTTCACTATCATATTGCTATTAATGAAAATTATAAACACTTGATGAAAATGAAGGATAAAATATACATTCGAAGAGATATTATAAATAATCTTAACAGATTCTTTATGAAATAATGATTATAACAAACAAAGAATTTTTTGTATGAGATTCATAGAAGCTATGTTGGTTGACTACCTCAATTTTAAATTTATTAGTGAGGGTTTGACCGTACCTTGTAATCCACTCCTCCATTTTCTCTTTCTCTAAATCTAATTTTATATATTTTTAAAAAAGAAGAATTTCTAATTTGGAAAGTCACCAACAATAAGATAATGTCTTTTTCTCTTTGGAGAATCAAGTAATGTGACTTATCAAAATTTATTTTTTTCCGTTTTAGCTTTTTTTTTTTCAGTGTACCAAAAAAAAAAGATTTACAACATTTATTTGGAAAATAGCCAAAATTAATGAATAATTATTTGGTGTCAATTATTAAAGCTAAAAATAAATTAGTTCTTTTATGAGAAAAACATGAATTAATTAAGAAATTTGTTATTAAAATTTTATAGTTGATTGTATAGTTTTAACAATTTTTTCCATAAATATTTTCACAGTACAATTTTGATATTTAGTGATACTGGTTATTTTTTTTTTGTTTTGGTAATAGTAAAATGGATAAAGAACATTTATTTGAAAAAATAAAATAAAAATTATTACATATTATACCAATTAGTGATACTTTATTTGTGTTCCAACACAATTAAACTTCAGAAAAGATAATATATCTTTGGATATATTTATCATCTACAAATTTTGTTTTTTTTTTTATAAAAACCATGACATAATTTTAGATCAAACAAAACATAAGCAAAAATTCATAATTCTTTCAACATCATAAGTAATGAATAATTAAAAAGGAAAAGGAGGGATTTATGAAAAAGATGGAGTATCCTTAGTCTTTCTTGTTATGTTCCATAATCTTTATATGTCTTTGTATGTTTATATGTCATAATCTTCATCTTCAGTAATTTTTTTGATATAGACATTTGAAACGCCTTTTAAACTTTGATACTTTACCGGACATTCTACATATGAAAATAGAAGAATATATTGACGTAAAGTGGAAATTCAATTTGAGAACTTGGTAGTCATCTTCTAACTGTCAAGACCCAAAACGAGTCATGAGTGGCACCCACACTTAACCTTTTAAGTGGGCGTACCAATCAATTTAACCAAACTTACAAAATATAGGCATAACGCGGAAACTCAAATGTTACTAATGTTATTTCCCAAAACCTGAAAGTCATCACATCAAGGACATCTAATCTCAAATACTATGTCTAAGAATATCAAATATACCAAAGTAAAATAATAAAATGGTATGTGTCCGAAAGTATAGGACATCATGTCATGACCGAGAGAACCCAACATGAGCTTGAATGGATAGCTCACCCTGGAACTTGATATGCGGGAGGCTGGCAAGAGCTGAGGGAAATAAGAAATCATAGGTACACTCGCTTCATTTCATAAAAGGAAAACAAAGAAGAAAACAAGTAGGGCTCAGTATGAGGCAACATCTATTGAGTATGTATCATCGGTCAACCAAAAATAGTAACTAATATACAAAGAATAATAGTATGAACTCAACTATAGTACTTAACATGTGATAAGCAACAAACAACATGAACAAGTGTTAATAACAATAAAGTAAGTACGTAGTAAGTCAACGGTATCAAGATCATACATGAGGAATCATGCCTCCAAATCAAACCATTTTGGTAGTTGAGTTCATTGATATTGAGTATCTTCCATTAATTTCACATGGTTTTCCTTTAATATTATCGTCTCGCGACGTGACACTCCGATCCAAGAATACCGTGTCGGAACATGACACTCCGATCCAAGAATACCGTGTTGGAACATGAAACTTTGATCCAATAATACCGTGTCGGAACGTGACACTCCAATCCAAGAATACCGTATCGGAACGTGACACTCCGTTCCAATAATACCATTAATTTATCATTTAATATCGCCACTTTTTCATTCGTTTGCAATATTTCATCGAGTATTCTTTATTCAAAGCATTACTTTAATAGAGATGGTTTAAGATTATGCATTCCATGGTCTTGGGATTTCATACCAATTACAAAACACACGACCAAGCCATACAATCACACAATCAAGTACATAGAAAACTTCATAATAATATTCTATACATATCACTCACTATTAAAAGTTAACTATCAAATAGCATAAACCATAACATACCTCGACCGAAGAAATGAAGTCAAACCAACTACTTCTTCGATGCTTTTCCTTTCCTCAATGCCTCCGAACATTGTACATCTATCAAGTATGTATGCATATTTTATAAGTTAACGAGTTTATAAACACTCATATTATTTTATGTAAACCTAGACCCCACAACTCACCTAATTTATAATAATTTTTACTCAAGTTCAAACCTAAGGGTAAGTCTTAATTCCTTTAGTTAGCACAACTTTAAGGAAATTTAAATAGCTCGATACACCTAACATTTAATTACTTATGTTAATATCGAAGCTTGATTTAACATATAATACCTATATAAATTAATAAATGATGAACCTTAGACAGTGGCATACTATGGAACAATGGCAGAAAACTATTCCTATATTCTTCTTATTTTACACGAACCAACAATCCATAAAATTGTAATAAACATTATACCCTCCAAATTCACAGAACCAATGAACATGAAGCAACCATATGAGATTTCAACATGACTAATTTTAACTCTTTATCTAATTCACTTAATATAGTAATTATAACAAGATAAATAATAAAAATTAACATCAACTTTAACTAATTTACTACACTAGTTTATGCTCGATAAAAGGAATAATCTGACATCCATACCTACTTTCCAATATGAACAAAAACAATAAGCTTCCAAGCCTTTACTCCATTGAAGAGGCTTGAAGCATTAGCAAGAAGAAGAAGAAGACTGAAATGTGAAACTGAAAATGTACTGAATTCATATTCTTCACGTGAGGATCTGTATTGCTTATAGAGCAATCAGATGCTGAAAACAAAATACAAAACTAACTAACTAATTCTACACATTAATCGATATAACAAACAACTAATTTGAAATTACAATAATAAGTCTAACTAACTACTAACTAACTTCAACTTCCAACTAACTTTTGAATTGTTAGTTGCTGCCACTAACTAACTCTTCTTCAACCTCTTTTAACACACCCCCTCAAGCTGATGAGTGCATGACATTGATCACTCCAAGCTTTCCTAGAAGATGCACATGTTGAACTTGGCTTAGCCTTTTTGTCAATATGTCTGCGAGTTGTTGCTGTGTGTGAACATAAGCAGTATTAACTTCCCCTGCTTTGATCATATCCCGGATAAATTAACAATCTATCTCAATGTGTTTTGTCCTTTCATGTAGCACTAGATTAGCTACTAGTTGTATAGCTGATTTGCTGTCACTGAAGATTGTAATAGGCAGTTGAACATTCACTCCTAATTCCTTAAACAATCCTAGAAGCCAAGTGATTTCTGAGACTACTGATGCCATACTTCTGTACTCAGCTTCAGCTGAGCTTCTTGAAACAGTTTGTTGTTTCTTTGACTTCCAAGAAACTAAGGACTCTCCAAACTTAATGACGTAGCCTGTGATGGATCTTCTTGTGTTAGAACAGGCTGCCCAATCAGAATCACACCAACAAGTAAATATGTTAGTAGGTTCAGAGTGTAACCAAACTTCTTGACCAACTGATCCTTTCAAGTATCTAATCACTCTAGTAGCTGCTTCCATATGTGATTTCTTGGGAGATTGCATGAACTGGCTCAAGGTTTGTACTGCATAACTTATGTCTGGCCTGGTGATAGTAACATATATCAATTTAACAATCAATCTTTGGTCTGAGGTAATGTCATGCAGCACATCATCTTTATTGTAGGCATTTGCTTGATCATGTTCTACAGAAGTTAATCTCAAATTAGACTCCATTGGTGTGGTTGCAAGTTTAGCTCCTGTTAATCCAGCTTCAGCAATAAGTTCCAATATATATTTCCTTTGATTCAAAATAATCCCTCCAGAGGATCTTAATACTTCAATGCCTAAGAAAAATTTAAGTTCACCTAGATCTTTCAGTTTGAACTGCTTGTGTAGACATGCTTTAACTTCAGCAATCAGTTGCATGTTACTTCCTATGATCAATATATCATCTACATAAACCAGAACAATGACAATATCTTCCCCCCTTTTTAGTGTGAACAATGAATAGTCATGAGCACTCTGACTAAAACCTGTGGCTTGTAATACCTTTGTAAGTTTCAGGTTCCACTGTCTTGAGGCTTTCTTAAGTCCATATAAAGACTTTAACAACTTGCAGACTTTGTTTTCACCTGGTTTTGCAAAACGTTCAGGCATTTTCATATAGACTTCATCTAAATCACCCTGTAAGAAAGCATTATAGACATCCATTTGGTACAATGTCCAGCCTTTTGATACTGCCAATGCAATGACACATCTAACTGTTACCATCTTGGCTACTGGAGAAAAAGTTTCATGATAATCCAATCCTTCTTGTTGACTGTATCCCTTTTCTACAAGTCTTGCTTTAAACCTTTCTATCTCACCATTTGCCTTATACTTTACTTTATGTATCCACTTGGAACCAACTGCATGCATACCTTCTGGTAGTTCAACTACTTGCCAAGTATTATTTTCTTCAAGAGCTTTGATTTCTTGCTTTATGGCTTGTATCCACCTTTCATCTTGTGAAGCCTGCTTGAAGTTCTTGGGTTCTGTGTACTCTGAAAGTTTGCTCAGAAAACTTCTACATTATTTCAGGCTTTAATTTTTCATAATTCAGATAGCTAGCCATAGAATGTTTAGTACTGCTATGACCTTTAGTAATGGTATAATCTTTCATCCACATTGGCTCTTTGATGTTTCTTGAAGATCTTCTAACATAAGAGTCAACATGTGATGGTATGGCATGAGTGTTTTCAGAAACTTCCTCTGTTGTACTTGGTCTAGACATCTGATCTTATGAATAACTCCCAGTCTCATTACTTTGATTGTCTTCATGAACCATACTAGTCTCTGAATGTTCACTATTATCAATTTCAGCTTCAATAGTTTGATTCTCTACTTTCTCTAAAGGTGAACCATGTACATCACCTAATGGATCAAGTTGAGACCTTTCTTTAGCAAAAGGAAATATTTCTTCATGGAATACCACATCTCTGTTCACATGCACCTTAGTAGAGTTGATATCCAATAGCACATATCCTTTCTGCAATTCTTAGTACCCTAAGAGAATTGCTGCACTAGCTCTGGCTGAAAACTTATCCCCTTTAGGTACAGTTGTAGCATAGCAAAGACAACCTATAACCTTTAGATGAGACAAACTAGGTTGTTTACAATAAAGTAACTCATAGGCACTTTTGTTGGAATTGGCTGATGAGGGTAATCTATTCATCAAATACACTGCAGCCCTTATGCAATAACCCCAAAATCTAATAGGTAGATGAGCTTGAAATCTGATTGCTCTTGCAATATTAAGGATGTGCCTGTGCTTTCTTTCAACCACACCATTTTGTTGTGGTGTGTGAAGGCAACTACTATGATGTAGTATTCCCAGATGATTGAATAAATCTTTACACTGTGAATTAAGGAATTTTGTGCCATTATCTGATCTCACAACCTTGACATGAGAATTGAACTGAGTATTGATCATTGAGAAGAAGTTCTTTATAGCTACAATGGTTTCTGATTTTAACTACAACAAATGAACCCATACAAATCTACTATAGTCATCTACTATAGTCAAGAAGTAATGCTTTCTATCTAGAGTAGGAGTCTTATAAGGTCCCCATAGATCCATATGAACAACATCAAACATCATGGAAGCTCTAGTAGTACTAACAGGAAAAGTAAGTCTAGTTTGCTTAGCTAAAGGACAAACAGGACAATGAGCTGGTATTCCATCGCCTTTACTGCTTGAATCAATCCTGAGAAGCTTCAATATCTGTTGAGATGGATGTCCTAACCTTCTGTGCCATATTTCTGTGTCTTGTCTTACAACTCCTGCAGCTACTATTTCTTGACTACACTTTATTTCTTCCTTCTATTTAGATGAAAAATTAGCCTTAAAATGTATAATCCTCCTTCTTCTCTACCAATCCCCTTCACCTTTCCACTGCAGAGGTCCTGAAACACACAAAAGTCAGGATAAAATGATACAAAACAATTCAGTTCTCTTGTAATCTTTGACACTGACAATAGACTGAACTTGAAATCTAGTGTTTTCAACTTTGAGAAGTAATGAGATACAGAATCTGTTCCTTGTGAGAGAGTGGTGATATCTCTATGTAATTGATAGATCCTTACTCTATTCACCTTGTCGAATCTTTCCTTTAGATCATTCCATACTGAGCAAGAGTTTGTGGCATACACAATACCACTAAGTAGTTCTTCACTGACTGTGTTCATTAGCCAAGAAAGCACAATCGCATTGCAAGTTTCCCATTGCTCATGCAATTCATCTTTGTACAGGGCTCTGGTGCAAGCACCAGTTACAAACCATACTTCCTCTTCCCTAATAACGCAATCCTCATTGCTCTACTCCAGATTCCATAGTTTTCAGATCCAACCAGCTTGATTGGAATCAACACTGCACTAGAACTATCAGAATTTCCAATGAACAATGGATCATTCTGATCTATCTTCAATCCCACCATTTCTACAAATCTTAGGCTACAGACAGTGATTCGAACTCCACTAATTGTACAGATTACACTGCTCTGATACCACGAACAAAAATAGTAAGCTTCCAAGCCTTTACTCCATTGAAGAGGCTTGAAGCATTAGCAAGAAGGAGAAGAATACTGAAATGTGAAACTGAAAATGTACTGAATTCATATTCTTCACGTGAGGATCTGTATTGCTTATATAGCAATCAGATGCTGAAAACAAAATACAAAACTAACTAACTAATTCTACACATTAATCGATGTAATAAACTACTAATTTGAAAATACAATAATAGGCCTAACTAACTACTAACTAACTTCAACTTCCAACTAACTTTTGAATTGTTAGTTGCTGCCACTAACTAACTCTTCTTCAACTTCTTTTAACACAATACCATACATTGCCTCATCATTACCTAATCACTGCCAATTGCTAAGTTTTACACAATTTGACGTCAATTATTTATATGCTTTTATGTATTTCACTATAAGGGATCATATTATAACATGGTAGGCAAAGGATGATACTTTTAATAACAATTAAAGAAGTTGGGGCATTGATTGTTTACCTGAGTCGTCATCCTCCACCTCTTAGAAGTTTGTACATTTTGCCGACTTAAGAATATTAAACCCTACTCATTATATGAATAATTAAAATATGAAAAAAGGGACCCCCTACTAATCTTAATGTTATTTCCTTTAACCACCAACTAAATAAATTATTTAAACTACCCCCTTAAACTAATAATTTTAGTTATTAAAAGTCCAAAATACCCTTTTAAAATCTATCGGAAGAGTCATTTTTGAAATAAAAAGTTTTAGTACTCAAAACGATCAAATGAGTCGTTACCTTAGATACCAATTTACCCATCGTTCGCCGTCGAACGATCAAAAGAAGGCAAGAAAAAGAAAGGGTAGCTATCTTAATGATTATTCCAAAATATTAATACCCATTGTCTCATCTCAAAGGTATCAAAAACTAGAGATCTACACCTCCCCTCATAGAATGTCTCTAATATAATTGCACACATACTTGGTTTATCGAACTCCATATCCACTAAATTCTACACTTTTAATACTAACAAAACATCATAACCACATCGATCATCTTCCAAACTCCTAAACCATAATTAGTAGTAAAGTATTTTTTTCAAATACATATTCAAACTATGGCTATCTCTCTTTCTATTAAATCATTTGGTAAAAAAAAATATGAGTTCCCAAAAAAGGCCAATGTAACTAATTTCGAGTTTGATAATACTTATTCATCAAGATAAAATTACTAAATCACCCCAAGGGTTTATAAAAGAGGTCTTATTTCTTCACTTTCCTCAACATCTTAAAGATACCTCTTTAGCCCTTGTAATTAGAGAAGATATTCTTGTTCTCACCTATTTTGAAGGCTACACTACATTCCACACTTTTTTCTTTACGAATCTAGCTCCTTTAATTCTATGTGAACGGTGACCCAATATTCCTCAAAACTTTTCATACAACCACGTTACTCACTGAATAGTAGAAATCACAAACTTACATTCTCACAAGTATTTATTACCATACAAAGTTTATCTAACAAAACAAAACAAAAGAATAAATTTAATTATATAGTTTCATCCCAGTCACAATTCCTCACCAATTCGTTATCATCAATATTAACTCTAATCACCTCCATTTTCTTAAATTAATATTCCTCTTATTAAATATAATATTAAAACACCTCATAATACACACTATAAATACAATGCCTCTAATATTTTAATGCAAGCACCACCCAAAAGCAACTGTTGTTCAGAACCAAAAAAATGATCTTACAGACATTCGAATTCAATCTCCAACGTTCAAGTTAACAACCAAGATGTCAGGAATACTTGGTTCATATTTTTGTTCTTATCCAACGGTTAGTTAATTGAGAAACACGATCTGAAGGTTGCTGGTCGGAGAAAAAAGGTATGCAGTAAAATAAATCTTTTTCTTCTCTCTTTTCTCTTGTTGAAAGCTCTTTCTAAACCTCTCTTATGTCCTAAAGTATTTCAAGGAGAATACTAATGAGTAGTTCAATTTTTCTCTCAAGACCATTCTCTATTTATACAGTTGTGCTTTCCCTTATAAAGTCAAAATCAAGTACAAATAGGAATACAATTTGAATTCTATTCCTAATAAAATTGGAAACCAAATAAAGAGATTAATTTCAATTCATTTTCAAGTAGGATTAGTCTTAGTGTCCAACTCTTAAGCAAATACTAAATTCGATATCACAACCGGTGTAAAACTTTTAAGACCTTGTTGGCACTAGAACTGATCTAAATACAATTTTACTAGTACAACAAACATAAATCATATAGGTCATATATCATTTTCTCCTTTTACCATCATGCTTAGCCAGACCTTTTCATCATCAAGAAGTGACCTTTTCCTTGACATGACACCTTAATACAGGTATACCAATCAAATTTAAGGGACTAACTCAATTTTATAAGTATTTTCTTACTTAAATCTTCAATGTAGTTCACCCAAGTATACTCAATAAGACTTTATTTTCCTATAAGTTTGTCATCCTACTATCAATCTACCTTTTGAAACTAAAAATAAAATCGTCAGTCCTTACTTAGAACCCTCAAAATATATTTCACAACCTAAATATATTATTGTACCAAAGATCCACCGTTAAAATATTTCTTAGAAATAATGCAATCCAAATAGGTCTCACATTTCTACCATTAAATAAATTCAAACTATTATTAAATTTATTCTTAGATCAGGTCGACGAAAAAATAACATATATCATAACTTTTACCGAGCAAACATCGATAATATTGTAGTAGTCATATCATGACCTTTTTATATAGATATATATAAATATATATATATAGATATATACATACATACATACATTCATACATATATATATATGTGTGTATATATATATATATATATATACATATATATATATACATACATACATACATACATATATACATACATACATACATTTATGTATGTATGTATGTATGTAAGTACTCTCACACACACACTTAATCTATAAAATCGTAGTAGAGATTTTGCTCTCAATTGACTCAACAAAATTTCGTTACTCACTAAGCAATCCATATATCTTATGAGAACTTTACTAACTATATTTTTCAACGTAGTGATATTCATTACCTAATCGTTCCTGACAAACCTTTTGAATGTTGTCACCTTGACAAAGTCATCTTACTTCAGCACATCAACCTCATATCCATTTAGATCCGGAGAATATTTGTCTCCACGAAGAAGCTAGAAAATGCTACACATGAAGAATAGGGGTTTCAACCTTAAGAACTTAATAAAAAGATCATACTAGTCCTAGTTATTACATGTTTATAGTGAATCGTGGAAACATATCTATTTTTAAGGCCGTATACTCTCTTACTGGTGCTTGGTGTTTCAAATTCTACTACTCTAATACAAATCATATGCAAAATAGAGTGAAAAAGGTCAAATACCAATTTGTATCACCTAGATACAAATTGGACTCAAGTAGTAGCAAGAAAGAAAGAAATAATGGAGTTTTCCTAAAGTCCTGTAGCCTCTCGAAGAAAAGTAAGGGCGTCCCCATACCGTTCCTCAAGACACTACTATACTTGTCCTTGTGTGATGAGACCAACAAACCTAGCGCTCTGATACCAAGTTTGTTACGACCCAAAATGAGTCATGAGTGGCACACACACTTAACCTCATAAGTGGGCGAAACAATAAATTTAACCTAACTTACAAAATACAGGCATAACGCGGAAACTCACATGTTACTAAATATCATTTCCCAAAACATGAAAGTCATCACATCAAGGACATCTAATATCCAATAATAAGTCTAAGAATATAAAATAGACCAAAATAGAAGAATAAAATGGTATGTGTCCTAAAATATAGGATATCATGTCACGACCGAGAGAACCCAACACGAGCTTGAATGGATAGCCCACCCTAGAACATGATATGCAGGAGGCTGGCTATAGCTGAGGGAAATCAGAAGTCATAGGTACACTTGCTGCATTTCATAAAAGGAAAACAAAGAACAAAACAACTAGGTCTCAGTACGAGGCAACATGTATTGAGTAAGTATCATCGGTAAACCCAAAATAGTAACTAATATACAAAGAATAATAGTATTAACTCAACTATAGCACTTAACATATGATAAGCAACAAACAACATGAACAAGTGTCAATCACAATAAAGTAAGCATGTATTAAGTCAACGGTAAGATCACACATGAGGAGTTATGCCTCCAAACCAAACCATTTTGGGAGTTGGGTTCTTTGAGGTTGAGTATCTTCCATTAATTTAACATGTTTTTCCTTTAATATTATCGTATCGGAACGTGACACTCCGATCCAAGAAAACCGTGTCGGAAAATGACACTCCGATCCAAGAATACCGTGTTGGAACGTGACACTTCGATCCAAAAATAGTGTGTCAGAATGTGACACTCCGATCAAATAATACCATGTCGGAATGTGACACTCCAATCCAATAATACCATTAATATATCATTTAATATCACCACTTTTTCATTCATTAATAATATTTCATCGAGCCTTCTTTATTAAAGGCATTAATTTGATAGAGATGGTTTAAGATTATACATTCCACGGTCTCGGGATTTCAGACCAATTACAAAACACACGACGAAGCCATACAATCACATAATCAAGTACATAGAAAACTTAACAATATCATTCAATGCATAGCAGTCACTAGTAAGAGTTAACTATCAAAGAGCATAAACAATAACCTATCTCAACTGAAGAAACGAAGTCAAACAAACTACTTCTTCAATGCTTTTCCTTTCCTCAATGCCTCCGATCATTATACATCTATCAAGTATATATGCATTATTTATAAGTTAACGAATTTATGGACACTCATATTATTTTATGTCCAACCTAGACCCCCTAACTCACCTAATTTATAATAACATTTACTCAAGTTCAAACCTAAGGGTAAGTCTTAATTCCTCCAGTTAGCACAACTTTAAGGGAATTTAAATAACTCGATACATCTAACATTAAATTACCTATCTTAATATAAAAGCGTGATTTATAATATAATACCTATAGGAATTAATAAATGATGAACCTTAAACACTTGCATACTATGAAACAATGGAAGAAGATTATTCCTATATTCTTCTTATTTTCCAAGAACCAACAATCCATAAAATTGTAATAAACATTATGCCCTCCAAATTCACAGAACCAATGAACATGAAGAAACCATATGAGATTTCAACATGACTAATTTTAACTTTTTATCCAATTCACTTAATATAGTAATAATAAGATAACTAATAAAATTAACATCAACCTTAACTAATTTACTACACTAGTTTATGCTAGGTAAAAGGAATAATTTGACATCCATACCTACTTGCCAATACCAGACATTATTGCCTCATCATTACGTAATCACTGCCACTTGCTAAGTTTTACATAATTTGATGTCAATTATTTATACGCTTTTATGTATTTCACTATAAGGCATAATATTATAACAAGGTAGGCATAGGATGATACTTTTAATAACAATTAAAGAAGTTGGGGCATTGATTGTTTACCTGAGTCGTCATCGTCCTCCTCTTCGAAGTTTGTACATTTTGCCCACTTAAGAATATTAAACCATACTCATTATATGACAAATTATAAATTTGACAAAAGGGACCCCGTACAAATTTTAATGTTATTTCCTTTAACCACCAACTAAATAAATTATTTAAACTATCCTCTTAAACTAGTAATTTTAGTTACGAAAAGTCCAAAATACCCTTTTAAAATCTATCAGAAGAGTCATTTTTGAAATGAAAAGTTTTTGTACTCAAAATGATCAAATGGGTCGTTACACTAACCCAAGACGTCGCACTACATATGACAGTACCATATCTTCTTCTACGTTGTCCTTTTTTTAAAGAAAATTTTTGAGTTTTTTTTTTATAGGAACTAAATTAATTGGACAATTGTCATCAATTTTGTTTCTTCTAAAAATAGGCATATCTTGCATTAATGAATAGTTGTTAGATTGGTAAAAATCCTAATTTAATTGAATATGAATTGAATATATCAATTCAGCTAATGTGAATATGGTAAAAAGAAATGAGTGTCTCTTTTTCATTGTCATTTTCTCATAAATTTAATGGTATATAAATTGTATTTACTTTCTTAAAATAACATATATTTTTTCGTTATTTGTGTTTTGTTATGAAATTTTTCATTTTTTCCCAAGTAGAATTTGGAAATTTTACTCATAATTTTTAAAAAAGATCTTTCAATTTATTTTTTTATATACAAAAATATAAAATGAAGCAACAAATTTAGTAAACACTATTGATGTTGTCCTCCATCTCTAAGTTTGGAGAAAATACTATTGATACGACGTTTCTATGGAAACATGTGACTTACATTTTGGATTCTGTAATGGCTGAAATCACAACAAATTCCTACGATTTATTCAACCTAGGTCTATACAGTTTATGTATAATCAAGGAACTGACATAATTCTAGGGAGCTAATGGATGAAAGGAACCCACAAGTGAAATATCACATATGTGGTGAAGAGATCTAGAGAGAAATCCTTTGCATTTTGGAACTAAAACATGAAGAACACTATTTCTTGTTCTTGAAAAAAAAAACTAGCTTCTCTTTCTCTTTCTATTAAAAAAATGATGTATCTTATGCATCAAAGGACGTAGCTTAAGTGCCTCAATGAATAAAGAAATGGCAAGAATGATCCTGAATTAAATTTGACGAAGGCCATTAACTATGGTACACCACGGGTCATCATTTCAACTATCGACTGTCAAACAGGGTCATGGTTTTAGATCACGTTGTTTATGTATCAGTTAATATTATCTCCCAAAGTCAGACTCTTAGTGCATTGGACAAGATTTATAGCAAATATATCAGTGTACTGTTCACCGTGATATCTTTATAATTAGTACTTGGTCACTTCATTCAACTTAACCTTTTTTTTATGTTTCGGTATTTATTCTTACTCAAATTTTGTAATTGCTCAGTTACATGTTGTTCTGCTCATATATATTTTTTACCATAGTATCTATATCATGCATGCTCATTACATTCAATGTACTTTCTCATAATCTGTGCTACATCCTTTTATGATAAAGGTTAAGGTACTCAACAGCCAGATCACGCTTAAAATCGATTCTCCGTGTACATTAAGAAACTTCAAAGGTGAGTCATCATACTTTGTGGACAATAGACATGCTTTCATTTTAGTTATTATTTTAGTTACAGTTTTATTAGAGCTGGAGGCGCGTCCCATCAACTCAACTGATTTTGAGGGTTTCCAGACATAGTAGTAGGTTTAACTTGAGTTGTTAACTGGTTGTTGTAGATATCACAAACCCTAGTTTATTCTACTTACGCTCATTACGATTAGGTTTTTCCTCATTTTCAGGTATCCTTCATTGTACTTTCTGCACAATACATGTTTTAACTATTTTTGTAATTTTATGATGTGCCAGATTTAGAGTTAGTTTTGGGTCACTCATGATCCTAGGTCGTGTGTTATGTCTAGGGGGTAACGTCGGGGTGCGATAGTTGGGGTCAGATTTTGGGAATCTTATTTTTTTTTTACATTCGATAGCTTTGTACACGTGACTTCAAGGTTTTGTTATGGTTTCTATTGTATATAGATTTTTTATTTTACTTCGCATATGTCTCTTTATTTGATTAGTATTATCTATATTTAGTCCTACCCTTGCACTCGGTACATTAACTTCTTCGTACAGTTTTTCTTACATACTAGCTATTCTAGTCGGTGCCATCAAGACTCATAAAGTCAGGTTATGACAAGACTTCTGTTGAGGCAAATGGAGAAAGGGATGACAAAAAGAGAGATCCCGTTAGATCCAAGAGTTACTTTTTTAGAAGCTAGGGTTCAGGAATCGTTCAAAGGTTAATGTAATACTTCTATATAATTTATTATATGAGCCAATTTTGATAAAATTAAAAAATATCAGCCAATTTTAATAGCACTGGTGTTTCAATTAGTTTTCTGAATAATCAGTTCAAGAATTCATCTAATGTTGTGTCAAATCAATAGAGTAAAACTATATGTATAGAAATCGGTTTATTATGAACTCATGAATTTCAAAATGTTAAATGTTTATTGGCAAATATAGTTTTAAAATATTGAATCATTTTATAGTTTTAAAATCTAGATTATTTTTTAAAAAGATAAAACATATTGTATAAAAAATTATATTGAGCTTTCTTAATAATTTGAATCCAACAAAACTTTTCCTACTAAATTAAATTCTAGATCTATCAATTATGAATTGGATACTAATTTAATTTATTCATATGGTAAGATTTCTATTAGAAATTTCAATTATAAAATTGTCATGAAGTTGATATAAATTTAGAAAAAGCATGAATATGACTTTGAATTTATTCATTGTTAAAGCTATTATTCGGTTTAATAAATTTTAGAAACATTTTATTAGTTTTTCCATTGTATTCATATTGTTACTATTATTAGTTTGAAATGGAAATAAAAATGACGTGTAGGTGTTAGATATGTTTATTGTTTTCATTGACTATGAGATTTTTCATCATGGTCGTGTATATTACTTAAAGTTAAAGTAAATTTTACATATAATCAACTCTTTTGTAGTTTGGTATAATCAAAGGCATTAGAAAAAAGGAACAGTGAAGTGGTTTAGCGACCAAAAAGGGTTCAATTTTCTCCGTATTATAGTGGTGATGAGCTTTTTGTTCATCAATCTAGCATAGGATCTAAAGGCTTTCATAGTTTAAGTTACGGTGAAGCGGTTGAACCGATGTGGATTCTTGGAATGATGGCCATATGAAGGCTACCAATGTTGTCGGTCTAGATGGTGCTCTTATGGAAGAGGATCCCGTAATAGCAGAGGTGGTGGAAGTTATTCCTTTAGTGGTGGTGGTTTATATACAGTTTTAGGTGGGAAATATTTTGGTGGAGAAGGTTGTCAGGTAGGCTGTATAGAGGTATATGACTGTGGTGATTGGAGGTATGGTGTAGGTGGCGATGGGTATAGTGGTAGTGGTAGAGGAGGAAGTGAGTGTTACAAGTGTTTAGAAGATTTTCATTTCATAAGGGAATGTAGTAAAAGTTGTGGATATGGAAGGGGTCTGATGGTGGGAGATATGGTTGCACGACAATGGAGACGGAAGTGGTGGGAATGGTATTCATATAAAGGGTGTCAATGTTACCAACCCTTCTTCCCCTAACTTGTAATAACCACCACCACCATCACCACCTCCTCCACCTCCTCCGTCGTTCAACCATATTAACCACCACCATTGCTTCCATATCCATTACCTTGACTATATTTCCTTTAAAATGACCAGCATACTCACACATGCAATACCCACTTCCTCCTCTACCACCTCCACCTCCACCATACCTCCCACAACGATTGTCATACCAACCATCACCTCCATAATGCTTGCTACCTCCCTAACCACCTTCACCACCACCATATATGCCACCTCAAGATCAATATCCACAACCACCAACATATAAATCACCCACAAAACCTCCACAATAACTTGGTCCTCCTTTGAAATAAGCACCATCTAGACCGATAACATTAAAATTCATAGTACGACATTCATACCCATATTCCACATTGAGTTCAACAAAATCAACATCATTTAAACTATGAAAACTTTCACATTTATACTAGAATGATTATTATAGAGCTCATTGCCATCATAATCAGAAGTAACGAAACTGAATCCATTTTGTTCGCTAAATCAACTCACCGTTCTGTTGTTCTGATGTCCTTGAATAGACTAACACTTCAAGCTAGAGAATACAATTATTATACATTGGATGCTAGATAAAAGAGATAAGGAAGTTCAAAAATCATTTGGTTAAGCACACAATGTTTTTTTAATAAAAATACGAAAGTGGTACTACCTTATAATTTATTTGTTGGTGTTGAACATCACCAAATAAGGAAAATATTTTACTTATATTCCTACACTTATATATAAATAAAAACACTTTTTTCTAGTTATCTCTTTCTTTTCTTCCGAATGTTAAATTAATGAACTATACCTAAGAGATGTAATTCTCATATGGTGGACTATCATAGTTATATGAATATATATTTTAAATTTATTTCCATATATGATATTATGAAAATAATTTAAAATATGAATTTAAAAGACTCTATCCTAGTTCTCCACCTATTTTTACAGCTCTGATGCTTTATAGGAGGTTTTGCAATTTTTTTGCGAACATTAGTCGGATAGGATTGAACCCTCTTGTGATCCATTATGAATTCGATTCACGATGGCTTGGAGCCTACTTGAGATTCTGTTTATATTTCGCACATCACCAAAAGTACTCGTCATTACAACAAAAAGACCATAAATGGGGAAAAGAAACTTTAACTTAGTCATTTTACTGCACTATGTGCTTCACTTCATCTATCAAAGATTTATGTGTTTCATCCCCCTTAAAGTACATTCAACAACCTTATTATTAGAACTTTTCTAACAGAAAGAAGACTAGGAGATACAAAATAAAAATAAAATTTTTGACGCCACGGGGTAGCCTCCAAAAAAGTAGATTTCATTTAAATATATATATATTTAGGAAACTAAATAGTTTCCTTTAATTCAACAAAGAATTCTTTCACATGGATAAGCAACAGAGAGTTAGAACAATGATGAATAAAGGAAGTGAAAATATAGGAGTTACTTTACCTTGGTTGACTGACACATCTTGTATGAGAAGAAGAGAGATGAGAACATTTGAATAGGGAGCTTGTACAACCCACAAGAGTAGAGGGAGTAGGTAACATTCAGCCGTGAGCAAGGAAGCAACATAGTAAGAAGAAATGAGGGTAAGATAAAGAGGAAGTTGAAGTTAGCTTTTATAGATAGGGTAAATGAATATGGGCTTTACTCTAATCGGATTAGGTTGGGCTTGGGCTAAAACTTTATTTTTATTTTTTGATAATAAATGAAATGGCCTATATGACCAAAAATTGATCTTTAAAAAAGGGTTTTAGGGGTAATTTAGAAAGTTATAGAAATATTAAATATGATAATCAAATGTCAATCTATACTATCTTCAAAACATTTAATATATGAAATTTCCATGATCTTTTGAGTTCCTCATATAGAAAATACCTTCACCCCCCTTCACAACTACTTACATTTTGATTGTGTAAGGATATAAGAAATAAAAATTCCATCTATTGTAAATAATGTTATGAGATTAATTGATCACCAAAGATGAAATAATCCTGAAGAGTTTTTGAGCTCCTCCAAAATTTTGAGGACAATATGAATCAATTTTGTTGATTCTCCCAATGAACTCTGAATATGCAAAATGATCAAGGATGATTAACTATTAAACTAGCGAAGTCTATATACACCGTTATCAAAAAAATCTAAAGAAATTATGTTCTCCCTAACTAATGGACTTATATCGTAAAAGAATCTGGTAAACATTGAAACACTGCTCATGTTCAACTACCTATGACAAAGACTTAAAGGTAGAAAAATCCTACCTTTGGTTTGAATCGCCTTGCATGAAGAGTGTGCAACTAAGTAAAAGTAGATGAAGATGATAGATCGAAGCCAGGTCTCCGACTTATTGACTATACCTTCAACCTTTTTTTACATACAAAAAGGAATTCCATGCAAAAAAATTAGGAGGGCAAAAAAATATCATCTTGCGAAATATGGTCCACATTCTCATTCGTCATTAGCTAAAGGGAATATGAAGAATTGTTACCTTAGGTAAACTTCCCTCTTCAATATTGGCGTATCTTACTCTCTAAATGCAAAACTATTTAAGTACCAAAATTATATTGCAAGTTAAGGACAATGAGTCTTTAATGGAGATGCAGTACATTTCAAATAATTTACTATTTTGTATGGTTATAGTTATTTCACAATAGCATTAAAACAAAAGGTTAATCTTGGATTTGAAAACTTTGGGTGCACCAATATAAACATAACTAAAATATAAGGTCTAAGCTACACTTACAATAAAAAGAGGCTTAAGTGGGATTTGAACACTTCTATACAGGGTGGTGTATCTACTTTCTACAGATTGCACAAGGGAAAACCTATTTTTTATGGGTGTACTGTTAACTATATCATAATTTCTACCAATTTTTAAAAATATATATGCATATATACATATGTTCTTTTTGAAGTTACTGGGTGTACATGCACCCCCACGGTATAGTTTGGGTCCGTCGCTTGTTAAAACAATAAAAATTGAGAAGTGCAAAGAAATATAGCTTAGATACTTTATCATAAATGTACAAACAATGTATTGGGATAACTCCAAAAATAGAAACATTTCAATTGATTGAGTACAAAGAATTGGAGAAAAAATGAAGACTTCCTAGATTTGCATATGATATATCGGAATGGTTATTAGAGTTGTTTAAGTTACAACCATACTAGAAAGGTCAAAAAAGAGAAATATTAACTAACCTTCATGTGAATTTAAGAATATATTGATGGATAAACTAGCATTGCAAATTGCTATTGTAGTGTCCTTCACGACTTCCTTTCTCATAGCTACAACTTATACATGTTCATCACTCGTTATTCGATAATTGGTTAATTCATCAAAAAGTTTCTTAGCTAAAATGCTAAACTTCACCTTCTTTAACCCTCTCGAAATGAGAGATTTCAACCCATAGAATTAAGCTATTAATGAATAGTAAAGAAAAAATATTCCATTGAAATGGGGTGAAAAGTTCTACACACACATAAATATATAGTTGAGCTTTCAAGAGCATAGTTTTAGTGTAATATAAAGAGAATGATAAAAATTATGAAGTATCAACGGATAGAGCTAAAATGTACTATTAGGGAGTGTATCAATTTCACTTCCTTCAGAACTATCCCAAATATATCAAGAGATAAATTAAATAATATGATATTGTCGTTAATGCTGAATATATTATGTTGATTCATCCAGATTTCAGAACACATTTTTGACGATCACCATGACTTTTTGTAAGGCAATTTGTCAAGATTTGTGATCAATTTTTTTAACATCAGCATTACTTGATGTAAATGAAATCTTGCCCAATATAAAATTTTAGTAGTGAAAAACATATTCATTTTACAATTCAATCTAGGAGGTAGATGTACACATATTTTATCCCTATTTTTCTGAGATAAATATTTTTTTTAATTGATCTACAATCAATGATATGGGTTTATTCAGACCTCTTGTGAAGTCGATTTTTCTAGTAAAGAACATTTTGTGTAATCACACAAGTGAGTTTGAGGAAAGTATTAATTAAGATGTACACATATTTTACCCATATCTTTGTGCCATAAGAATATTATTTTTAATAGACCTACGATTCAAAATAAAATTTCATAACATGGTTGTAAGCAAAAAAAATACGCAAAAAAAATAGGAATAGAGAAAACAAACTTAGGTTTATGCATATATATTCTTCAACTTACTAGATAGTATAGTTTCTGTCAATAAAATAAAATAAAAAAATTGCACGACGATGATATATATTTATATGCAGAAGTCAAGTGGTTTTTATTGGTGAAATTACAAAATTACAATTAAAAATAAATTTTCCGGTTGAGACTTAAATAGATATTTTGCTCTTTTTAAGGAGATTTAAGCCCACAACAATAAGTTTTTTTCACCAGTCTAGCAATAGATTCTTAACTTGTTTTTTCCAGAAAGACATATCTCAATATCCAAGTGTAACGACATGTTTAGTCGTTTTGAGCAGTAGAATTTATTTCTGGTAATAGCTATCTTGGTCGACGGATCCCACGACGGACCGTCATGGGTACGACAGACCGTCGAGGGGGTCTCGTTCCAAAACACTTAGACTCTGAAAATTTGGGTACTGAGGTCGACTCTCTGAACTTCACGACTGAATGGCAGGACGGACCGTCGTTTGCACGGCGGACCGTCACAAATCTTTCCACAGAATTAACTCTCTGAACTTTGTGACAGACCAGCAGTACGGACCGTCACAGTCATGACAGACCATCACAGGCTGCGTAACCCTGACTTGGTCGGATTTCTGTTAAAAGTTTTTAAGGGGTATTTTGGTCTATTCCTGCTTATGATTATAAATTTAGTGGTTTTATGTTAATAATTCAATTACTTGGGGGCTAAAGGAGATAACTTTTAAATAAATAGTGGGTTACTTTTACCATCTTTGATGTTTGATTATATGATATTTAGGGTAAAAGAAAAAGAGGTTGAATAAGGAAAAAATAGAAAGAACAGAGAGAAGAAGAGAGAAACGATCGAGAGAAAGAGAAGAACGCACAGGAAAGCAAAGGTTTTTGGGGTAAGCTTGCTTGATCGCGATTCTTCGGTGGAGGTAGGTTATGATTTATGCTATCTCATAGTAAACTCTAAATAGTGATTTATATGTATTGGGTAGTATTGTAAAGTCGTCTATATGCTTGATTGTATGGTTGCATAATGTGATTATATAATTGTGATAAAATTAGCGTGATGAGGCTGTTGAATCTTAAACCTTAAAACCTCTCTATTAATGATGATGTTTTGGCATAAAGGAAGGTTGATGAACTGGAAATTAATGAGATTAGGAGATTGGGTGTAACAAACTGACACGTAGTATTAGGGGATCGGAGTGTCACGTTCCGACACCAGGATAGTAGGGGATCGGAGTGTCACGTTCCGACACCAGGATAGTAAGATTAATGAATATTGAGGGGATCGGAGTGTCATGTTCTGACACCAGGATAGTAGGGGATCGGAGTGTCACGTTCCGAAACCATGATAGTAAGATGAATGAATATTGAGGGGATCGGAGTGTCACGTTCCGACACCAGGATAGTAAAGAGAATGAATCTTGAATTATGCTAATATACTCAGATTTAAAGAACCTGTTTCCCAAATGAGTACGGTGTGGAGGCTTGAGACCTCATAGATGTGTTTGGTGTTGTGGAAAATGGTTATGGTACTTGTTGTTGTCACCTGTTAAGTATTTGGTTGGTTTTATGTTATTATTTGAGATATATTGCTTTCTATTTTGAGTTGGCCGATGATACCTACTCAGTACTTGTGCATTGTACTGACCCCTAATTGTAATTTTCTTCTTTGTTATTTCTGGAGTGCAGCAAACGTGCCATCGTCTTCAACTCGTCCTCAACTTTAGCCACTTTTCATCACATCAGATTTCAGGGTGAGCTATTGTTCCTAGCTCGGACTGGATTCTCTCTCATTCATGTCTTGATGTCCTTGAAGTTTAGACATGGACCATCTGTTTACTTATTTTAGATTCCTAGACACTCTTAAATTTAGTAATTTGAGGATAGAATGTTCTTGTGGTGATGACTTTCAGATTTTGGGAATAATAAGTATTAAATTTTTAGAAGTTATTTATTGGTTATATCAATGAGTTTTAAGTCATCCGCATTATATTCTGTTTATTATGGTTGAAATGTTGGGGTTTAGATTGATTGGTTCGCTCACATAGGAGGGTAAGTGTGGGTGCCACTCGCGGCTCGTTTTGGGTCTTGACTAACTTGGTATCAGAGCATTAGGTTCGTTCGTCTCATCACACAAGAACGTGTCTAGTAGATTCTTGAGGAACGGTAGGGGGACACCCTTAGTTTTATTTGAGAGTGCTATAGGACTTTAGGAAAATTCCATTCTTTCTTTCTTTCGTGCTATTACGTGGATCCAATTGGTATCTAGGTGATACAAATTAGTATCTGACCATCTTCACTCTATTTCACAGGTGGTTATAACTAGAGCAACAATGGCGCCAACACCAACACCGGCAAGACAAGATGTGTCTGAACCAGCTACAGAGGTTGTAGCTCGAAGAGGAGCAGTGGCAAGAGACCGTGGTAGAGGTCGCGGGAGGACGTCCTCTAGAGGAAGAGGACAAGCACCTAGCCCAGCTAGTACTAGGGCGGTGACTCCTCCACCGACTAAGGAAGTAGTAAGAGAGGGTGAGGAAGGGGAGAATGAACAAGTGCAAAATAAGGAATTACCACCCCAGCCTACCCTAGTGATGATTAATCAGGTTCTTGCTTATCTTAGAAGGTTATCCGATCAGGGCTAGACACCTCCAGTGTTTTCTGCACCTCAGGTTCCGGGAGTACAACATGCAACTGCTGTGTCTCCATGCATGGATGCCTCATTGGAAATAGGCACGTTTCCTCGGTTGACTACAGGGCCTATAATGACGAGTGATCAGTACGAACTTTTCAGTAAGTTCTTGAAATTGAAACCTCCAGTTTTCAAGGGTGCTGAATCTCAGTATGCCTATAACTTTCTGGTTGATTGTCATGAGTTTCTACATAAGATGGGAATAGTGGAACGATTCTGTGTTAAGTTTGTAACCTATCCGTTTCACGGAAATGCCAAAATGTGGTGGCGATCGTATGTTGAGTGTCAACCAGCATAGGCACCACCTATGACTTGGGCATCATTCTCTAGCTTGTTTATGGAGAAGTATATACCCCGGACATTGAGGGATAGGAAGAGAGATGAGTTCCTCGGCCTAGAGCAAGGCAGGATCTTAGTTACTGCTTGTGAGGCTATGTTTCGTACATTATCCAGGTATGCCACCCTGCTTTGCTTTAGTCCACAAGAGCGGATTCGCCGTTTTGTGAAGGGATTGAGGTCAGATTTGCAGATTCCTGCCTTACAGGTAGCTACTGCAGCAAAATTCTTTCAGGAGGTGGTAGATTTTGTGATAGAAGTGGAGGGAGTGAAGCCAGATGACTTCACCATGGCATAGACATCTAAGAAGTTTCGTAAGGGAGGTGAGTTTTGTGGGTCTTACTCCAGAGGGCAGAGTTCAGGAGGTTACCCAGCCCGACCTATTCAGTCTTCACTGCAGGATGTAGCTAGGGGTCCACCGCAGACCGATCAACACTTCTCTGAGTTTGGGGGTTATCCCCAAACTCTGTCGTTCTCACAGAGACCTATGCTTGAACCCAGAGAGTGTTATGGATGTGGGGAGACTGGACATATTAGGAGGTATTGTCCAAAACAGAGTTACAGACCCCCAATAGTTAGAGGTAGAGGTTGTCATGGAAGAGGCCGTTATTCTGGAGGACGGAGTGACCAAGGTAATGGAGGTCACCGAATCAACCGGGGTGGCGGGAAAACTGGAACTTCTACAGTGCCACATGGTAGGGGCAATGGGCAGATAGATGATAGGGCCCATTGTTATGCTTTCCCTGAGAGGTCTAAAGTGGAGGCATCTGATGCAGTTATCACAGGTAATCTTTTGTTTTGTGATTGCATGGATCCTGTATTATTTGATCCTGGCTCCACATTTTCATATGTATCTTCCTCATTTGCTATTGGTTTTGATTTACATTGTGATTTGCTTGACATGCCTATTCGTATTTCTACTCCGGTGGGTGAGTCTGTGATAGTTGAAAAGGTGTATAGGTCTTGTCTTGTAACTTTTGTGGGGAGCAATACTCATGTAGACTTGGTTATCTTAGAAATGGTTGATTTCGATGTAATTCTCGGTATGACTTGGCTTTCTCCAAATTTTGCAATCTTAGATTGTAATGCTAAAACTGTAACGTTGGCCAAGCCTGGGACAGATCTGTTAGTATGGGAGAATGATGACACTTCCACTCCAGTTCGTATCATCTCCTTTCTTCGTGCTAAGAGGATGGTTAGTAAAGGGTGTTTAGCTTTCTTGGCACACCTCAGGGATGATACTACCCAAGTACCTTCAATTGAGTCGGTTTCGATAGTCCGTGAGTTTCTGGATGTGTTTCCTGCAGACCTTCCTGGTATGCCACCGGCCAGAGATATTGATTTCTGTATTGATCTGGAGCCGGGTACTCGCCCCATTTCAATACCCCCTTATAGAATGGCTCCTGCTGAGTTAAGGGAGTTAAAGGCCCAACTTCAAGAGTTGTTAGGTAAAGGCTTCATTAGACCAAGTGCATCCCTTTGGGGTGCCCCTGTTTTGTTTGTGAAGAAGAAGGATGGAAGTTTTCGGATGTGCATAGACTACAGGCAACTAAATAAAGTAACTGTTAAGAACAAGTATCCTCTTCCTCGCATTGATGATTTGATGGATCAGTTAAAAGGTGCTTGTACCTTCTCAAAAATTGATTTGAGATCTGGTTATCATCAATTGAAAATACGGGCAACAGATGTGCCCAAGACTGCTTTTCGGACTAGGTATGGGCATTACGAGTTCTTAGTAATATCTTTTGGACTTACGAATGCCCCTGCTGCGTTCATGAGCTTGATGAACGAGATTTTTAAGCCCTATCTGGATCTCTTTGTCATTGTATTCATTGATGATATACTGGTATAATCAAAGAGCAGGAAAGAACACGAGGAGAACTTGAGAATTGTATTGGAAATGTTGAGAGAGAAAAAGCTTTATGCCAAATTCTCCAAGTGTGATTTTTGGCTAGATTTAGTGTCCTTCTTGGGGCATGTGGTTTCTAAGGATTTAGTGATGGTAGATCCTTCTATGATCGAAGCAGTAAAGAGTTGGGTAAGACTTAATAATGTTATAGAGGTAAGGAGCTTTGTTGGTTTAGCTAGCTACTACCGTCGATTTGTCAAGGGATTTTCTTCTGTTGCTTCCCAACTGACAAATTTGACTAAGCAGAGTGTTCCATTTGTATGGTCGGATGAGTGTGAAGAAAGCTTTCAGAAGCTCAAGATTTTGTTGACTACTGCACCAACTCTTACACTGACAGTGGAAGGTACGAATTTCATTGTTTATTGTGATGCATCCTATTCTGGTTTGGGTGCAGTGCTAATACAAGAGAAGAATGTAATTTCTTATGCTTCGAGGAAATTAAAGGTGCACGAACGTAATTATCCGACCCATGATTTGGAGTTAGCGGCAGTAGTGTTTTCATTAAAGCAATGGAGACCTTATCTATATGGGGTTAAGTGTGAAGTCTATACAGATCATTGTAGTTCACAGTATGCCTTTACTCAGAAAGATTTGAATATAAGACAGAGGAGATGGATGGAACTACTGAAGGACTATGATATCACTATCTTGTATCATCCGGGAAAAGCTAATGTTGTGGCAGATGCATTAAGTAGAAAGGCAGGGAGCATGGGAAGCCTAGCTCACTTGCAGGTTTCTAGACGCCCATTGGCTAGAGAGGTTCAAACTCTGGCTAATGACTTTATGAGGATGGAAGTAAATGAGAAGGGAGGATTTTTGGCCAGTGTGGAGGCAAGATCATCCTTTCTTGACAAGATTAAGGGAAAGCAGTTTACTGATGAGAAGCTGAGCCGAATTCGAGATATGGTGTTGCGAGGAGAGGCTAAAAAGGCAATAATTGATGAGGAAGGCATTTTGAGGATTAATAGAAGGGTATGCGTACCCCGTATTGATGATTTGATCCACACTATTCTTACAGAGGCTCATAGTTCAGGATATTCTATACATCCTGGTGCAACCAAGATGTATCGCGACCTAAAGCAACATATTTGGTGGAATAGGATGAAGCGTGACATCATTGATTTTGTCGCCCAATGCCCAAATTGTCAGCAGGTAAAGTATGACACCAGAGGCCCGAAGGAACACTTCAGAGAATTCCCATTCCTGAATGGAAGTGGGAAAGAATTGCAATGGATTTTGTGGTTGGTCTTCCAAAGACATTGGGTAAGTTTGATTCTATTTGGGTAATTGTTGACAGATTAACTAAATCTGCTCACTTTATTCTGGTCAAGGTGACTTACAATGCAGAGAAGTTAGCCAAACTCTACATCTCAGAAATTGTTCGATTGCATGGGGTTCCACTCTCCATCATATTAGATAGAGGTACGCAGTTTACTTCTAAGTTTTGGAAAACATTTCATGCTGAATTGGGTACTAGGTTGGATCTTAGTACTGTATTTCATCCTCAGACCGATGGTCAGTCTGAGCGAATGATTCAGGTTTTGGAGGATATGCTTCGTGCATGTGTGATAGAATTTGGTGGTCATTGGGATAACTACTTACCCTTAGAAGAGTTCTCATACAACAATAGCTATCACTCAAGTGTTGACATGGCCCATTCGAAGCATTTTATGGGAGGAGATGTAGGTCTCCCATTGAGTGGTTTGATACATTTGAGGTTAGACCTTGGGGTACTGACCTTCTGAGGGAATCGTTAGATAAAGTAAAATGCATTCAAGAAAAGCTTTTAGCGGCTCAAAGTAGACAGAAGGAATATGCAGATCGAAAGGTTAGAGACTTGGATTTTATGGAGGGTGAACGAGTCTTGCTGAAGGTTTCAGCCATGACAGGAGTGATGCGGTTCGGTAAGCGAGGTAAGCTTAGTCCGAGTTATATTGGTCCTTTTGAAGTTCTGAAGCGCGTGGGGGAGGTAGCTTATGAATTAGCCTTACCTTCAGGACTGTCACGAGTGCACCCAGTATTTTATGTGTCTATGCTGAAAACATACCACGGGGATGGAAACTACATTATTCGTTGGGATTCGGTTCTTCTTGATGAGAATTTGTCTTATGAGGAGGAGCTTGTTTCTATTTTAGATAGAGATGTCCACAAGTTGAGATCAAGAGAGATTGCATCCATCAAATTTCAATGGAAGAATCGACCAGTTGAAGAGTCCACTTGGGAGAAGGAGGCTGATATGCAAGAAAGATACCCACACTTGTTTATAGATTGAGGTACTCCTTTTCGTCCTTGTTTTTCTTAATGTGATCGTTCGAGGACGAACGATGGGTAAATTGGTATCTTCGACCTGTTTAGTCGTTTTGAGCACTAGAGTTTATTTCTGGTAATAGCAGTCTGGGTCGGCGGATCCCACGACGGACCGTCATGGGTACGACGGACTATCGAGTAGGTCTCGTTCCAAAACACTTAGACTCTAGAAATTTGGGTACTGAGATCGACTCTCTGAACTTCACGATGGAATGGCAGGATGGACCGTTGTTTGCACAACGGACCGTCACAAATCTTTCTACAGAATTAACTCTCTGAACTTTGTGACGGACCTGCAGTACGGACCGTCACAGGGTTCGTAAACCTGACTGGGTCGAATTTCTGTTAAAAGTTTTTAAGGGGTGTTTTGGACTATTCCTGCTTATGATTAAAAAGTTAGTGGATTAATGTTAATTATTCAATTACTTGGGGGTTAAAGGAGATAACTTTGAAATAAATAGAGGGTTACTTTTACCATCTTTGATGCTCTATTATATGATAATTAGGGTAAAAGAAAAAGAGGTTGAATAAGGAAAAAATAGAAAGAACAGAGAGAAGAAGAGAGAACGAGCGAGAGAAAGAGAAGAACGCAGAGGAAAGCAAAGGTTTTTGGGGTTAGCTTGCTTGATCGCGATTCTTCGGTGGAGGTAGGTTATGGTTTATGCTATCTCATAGTAAACTCTAAATAGCAATTGATATGTATTGGGTAGTATCGTAAAGTCGTCTATATGCTTAATTGTGTGGTTGCATGATGTGATTATATAATTGTGATAAAATTTGAATGATGAGGCTGTTGAATCTTAAACCTTAAAACCTCTCTATGAATGATGATGTCTTGGCATAAAGGAAGGTTGATGAACTGGAAATTAATGAGATTAGGGGATCGGGTGTCACGAACCGACAAGTAGTATTAGGGGATCGGAGTGTCACGTTCTGACACCACGATAGTAGGGGATCGGAGTGTCACATTCCGACACCAGGATAGTAACATGAATGAATTGAGGGGATTGGAGTGTCACGTTTCAAAACCAGGATAGTAGGGGATCGGAGTGTCACGTTACGACACCAGGATAGTAAGATGAATGAATATTGAGGGGATCAGAGTGTCACGTTCCGACATTAGGATAGTAAAGAGAATGAATCTTGAATTATTCTAATATACTCAGATTTAAAGAACCTGTTTCCCAAATGAGTATGGTGTGGAGGCTTGAGACCTCATAGATGTGCTTGGTGTTGTGGCCAATGGTTATGGTACTTGTTGTTGTCACCTGTTAAGCATTTGGTTGGTTTTATGTTATTATTCGATATATATTGCTTTCTATTTTGAGTTGGCCGATGATACCTACTCAATACTTATGCCTTGTATTGACCCCTACTTGTAATTTTCTTCTTTGTTATTTGCAGAGTGCAGCAAACGTGCCATCGTCTTCAACTCGTCCTCAACTCTAGCCAGTCTTCATCACGTCAGATTTCAGAGTGAGCTATTGTTCCTAGCTCGGACTGGATTCTCTCTCTTTCATGTCTTGATGTCCTTGAAGTTTGGACATGGACCATCTGTTTACTTATTTTAGCTTCCTAGACACTCTTAGATTTAGTAATTTGAGGATAGAATATTCTTGTGGTGATGACTTCCAGATTTTGGGAATAATAAGTATTAATTTTTTAGAAGTTATTTATTGGTTAGATCAATGAGTTTTAAGTCTTCCGCATTATATTCTGTTTGTTATGGTTGAAATGTTGGGGTTTAGATTGGTTGGTTCGCTCAAATAGGAGGGTAAGTGTGGGTGCCACTTGCGGCTCGTTTTGGGTCGTGACACCAAGTACAAGTCAAAAAAAATATGAGACATAATTGAATCCAAAGCTTCATAAAAAACATATTCCGTCAACTAATAAGAACTTTTATTTACTCATTTTTATGTGCTTTTTATTTTCTTATACATCAAAAAACATAAGATCATCATTATATGTAGTGGAGACATTGTTTATTTCCATGAATAGAAACATTATGGAATAATAACTTTGATAGACAAATGAATTAGTGGTTACATGATTTTCAACGCATAAGAAGATACAATAATGAGTAAAATAATAAAGTTCAAGGAGAAGTTATGGCCAATATGGATGTCGACGTTCAATCCCAAATAAACTGCAATTACTCCAATATTGTGATAACAAAGTAAGACCATCACTATTTATATAGGATACATTCTTCCTTGCAATGAATAAAGATAATATGGGGTAGTAAATTTGGTATATCAATGATATCTAGGTTACATGAGTTGAAGACATAGAAAGATAGAATTATGAGTGAAATAATGTGTTACTACCCACACCTTCTTTATTGACCTCCATACTAACCCTCCAATGGGAGAACCATCACTACAAACATTTAAAAACTTTTATGAAAAATAAGACATTTAAAGATACAGAAGAAGGTTTAATGACAATGAAAAATGGATTCCCCATAAACTCCAAGGTTTTAACAAACTAACAAAAATAATGCAAATGAACAATCACTAGAACTTGAATTCAATGTACCTGAATAACTACGCGAGGAATCAAATTCTAAACAAGAAGGGATAAAACCCCAAATTAATGAAACATTAACTAACTAGAAGATTCTAAGTCCTAAATGTGGATATAGACGAAAATAGAACTCATTGAAGCGTGAAAGAATTTGTTTACCCTTTAATTTGAACGACATCACCAATCTTAATGATAAGGTCTGTCAATCCGAATATGCCCTATACTAAACAAAAATAAGAGCAAGTTTAGTATTAGTACCCAACCACAATGTACTCATGAGACCACACGTATATCCCACTAACTGTAACATAATCAAGTCAATACAACATCATCAACATGTAATTTATTGAACATATACAATATTTTCAATATCTATGAACAAACTACAATTTCACAATTCTCAAGATAAAAAATTATGTCAAGTAATTTGTCCTTTCATGCAACCCAAACTCAACCTGTTAGCATATCAGAACGTGGCACCCGATCAAATAGTTATGTCGAAATATGACAATCAATTCCATCTTTATGCAAAAACATGACAATTTATCACTATTAGCTATGCGAAAACATGGAACACGATCCTTTTGACACATCATAGTAACAAGCACAATTATATTCTCAATATCATGTAGTCAAGAAATGATTCATGGAATATAGGTATTCCTTCATATTAATTTATAGAAAGTTTGATCAATAATGCATTGTTCGCATACATACATGCATCACAATGAAGCACAAACTGACATATCATAGAATCACAATCATCCCCTGTCTCAAAACAAGCTTGAAAACTTAAATCTTTTCCTTTATGGATTTTTTATTCTTGGTCTTGGTTTACAAACAATAATATAATGTGGGACTCAATAAAGAATCATTTATTACCCAGATTAGTAACGATGCTAATAACCCTAGATCATACTCATGATCCCAAGTTTAAAATCTGATGTTTTTTCCACCATGGTTTCCTATTCAAAACCGTCCCTCATCTATAATTAGCAATTCTATTACGTTCAACGGATCGAAAAATGGATTCAGGAAGTAATAAGCTTCTCTTTAATTCGAAGAATGGTACAAAACTGTGGAAACTCGCATGGGGTTTGTTCCTTAGCCCTAAGAATCAAAAAGTGCTCAATAAAATTGTTTAGTGGTTATTTACGACTTCAAGTCACGTAAGGCCCGCAAAAGAGGCCCCTTCATAATTACAAAATCCAACACCAAATTGTCTTGCACAAAACATTGAGATATATAAATAATTCGAAGACCCTCCTTTCACAACACACCTTTAATAGACCGCACTCACAAATCCTCTTACATGCTAAAATCATTTCCTAGAGTTCTACTTGCCCAAGTTCAATTGCATAAAGTCATACGAATCCCTTAAAAAGTTATAGACCCCTTCATTTAATAAAAATGATAAAGAAATTACCCTATTGTTACTAGATATCCCTACACCTAAATTCCTCCAATTTCGTCAAACTCTTGACTAGGTTGGGAAAATTCCAAATACTACGAATAAAATTTCCAGCCTCAAAATTCCCACCATTGACTTTTCTATAACGAGGAAACCCGATCCTTACATAATAGTGTTTCAATGAGAAGTTGTGTCCAATATAACTGACCACATTCAGTCACTAAAATTACTGTCAAAGTACTATTAATAAAGTAAGACCATCACTATATTTATAGGGGACAAATTTACCTTTCTATGAAAAGGAAAATTATGTGGTAGTAAATTTTGTATATAAATGACCAAGAATGTAACACCCTAAAATGAACTAAGGTGAACTAGAGCTTTGTGATTGTTTATTTAGTTAGTTTTTTGTTAAAAATTGTTTTATTGATGTGCTTAGGCAGTGTGTGAAGTTTGGAGGTCAAACGTCCAAGAATGTCCATGATGTTCATAAGATATTCCTTTGATAGTACTTGTGTGTTATCAGGTATTTGAGTGAGTTTTACGTGTTCGTTTTGTTTGAAGATTGTGTGAGATAATACTAAGATCTAGAATACTATGTTTAGGGGCTTATCGTCCGGGTACGACCCCACCTAGGACCCACAAGGGGCCCTAGAAAAGGTCCCAAGACTAAGATACAAGAATGCCTATGCAATGTCCACCAACGAGACCAATCGATGGCCAATGACAAAACCAACGTCTCGTCGACTTGGTCCGTCGATTAGATCTGTAGGTAAGATTATTTTGAGAGTCTCAGACACAACAAACGACCACCACCAATGGGCCGTTAATGGACAAACGGTCTGTTGGTTAGAGTCGTCTCTGAAGACTGTCAAAAGCTGTCACTTTCCCCTGTAATGACTTGGGGTGTTTGGTAAATTCACCCTATGTTTTTTATGAAACTAGGATGATACTTTTAGTATATTTTAGGTATATTAAAGTTTTTTAAACCCTAATACCTAATTTTAGACTTCATTTCCTAAAACCCAAAACCACTCTCTCTTAACACTTCCTTTAAAACTCCATAGAAGCTAGAATTCAAGAAAGAGTTTTACGGCTGTTGGTGGTTGAGTTAATCATCAAAAATGTTGTTTTTTCTTCTATTTGAGGTATTCTAGTCATCCTTCAACCCTCTTCCATTCAAGGAGTCCTTTCTATTGAAGTTTCAAAAAGGGGTTTCAACTCTAACTTATTCCATCTTTAACTCTAAATCTAGGTCTTGCATGAAAACATTTTAAATGATTAAAATATGATGTTTTTAATGTTAGTTGGTGATTTTAATGATAAAACATCAATGAAAACATGTTAAACCTTTTTATAAAACTTTTCCTTAAGAAATGAGCTAAATGAGGAGGATTGTGTTCTATTTGAATTTTGGTTTCTTTATGTTGTTATTATGTTTTATCTACTTCGCTAAGGGTAGTATTATAATAATATATTGAAGAATTTATTATAGGTGGTGAGATCTTGGTTAAATGGTGAGTTTGTTTTGTTTTATAACTCTTATTATGAATTATTCTTGAGTGTTATGGTCCACCTTCTTTATAGAGTTGTTTACTTGTTGTATTTGGTTGTATTTGGTATGTATTGTGAGTATGTATTTGAAGGATTTTTGTGTTAAATTAAGTTATAATGATGAGGTTCATGTTGAGATGCATTATGAATCTTGACTTTTATATTTTGCCTAGATTATGCCTTAATGAAGGAAGAGTATAGATTGAGCATATTAAAATGTGTAATGTGACAAAATAAAGGCCTAAGAATGTATATAGATTAATTTAAATGAAAGGATGTTTATATGCAAGGTGTGTTCAAATGTATACATACTTGAATGAATGACTGAAGCTAAGTTAATTTGAAAGGGGAGTTTTGAGGTGAAGACTCTTTGTGACTTGAGATGATGTGTTTACTAGAAACATCACCACATCCTATGAGCTTTTTAAGATAGGGCGGTCGGAAGATGAATGACCTTCATGAGTTAAGATGTGGAGTTCACAAGTTATCCTTAACCTATAGTGTATAATGTTGAGAATCTTTGGGGAGTCATGCCTAGCATCGAGAGGAAATGAAGGAGAGGTGGCTACACTTTGTTAGTTGAGATGTTGTATTCCAATATACCCCTTGAGATAAGCACTCTTCTTTAGTAGAGAACGAGTTACTTAGTAGTAATCTCCTTTCCCTTAGCTATGCGCCCGCGTAGGTGTTGATATTGGGAAATTCTTTGTAAAAGCTAGAAGAGAAAACCTCACTCTAGGCAAGTGGGAGAACCCTTCTCCGATAAGGGAAGTATAGGGATTCCATGTTTAGCTCTCATTGTCTATGTCGTTTAAGACAACCCCAACCAAAGTAATGAAAGTGATAACGCTTCTAAAGGAGTATGCTACTTAGGGTAGTTAGTGTAATGGGACACTATCTATCCATTGCACTAGGTAGGCATTCCAAAAGGGGATTCTTGATGAGTCATATATGAATTGAAGTACTAAGTCTTATAAAAGAGTCTACTACTTAGGTTTGGTGGTGGAATGGGACGCCATCTACTCATTTCACTGAGTAGGCCTTCCAAAAGGGAAGTATTGATGTGTTGTTTGAGTGTTCTTCTAATGTCTTGTCATTGAGTGGGGGCTTTTTCTCCCGAGGTGAGTAAGCCTTGAAGGGGTAGTATTGGGGATCAGTTAGGTGTTTAATGAAGGAGGTGTATGTGCATTTCCTTCATATCTTACCTTAGTGATAGTCTTAGGATAACCTTAACTAGGGAAATTCCTACGGAAATGATTTCATTTCTTTTGGTTTAGCTTTGGGAATTCACTGTTATTGGATTAAAATGATTCACTGTAATGATAAAAAAAAGTTCACTGTAAGATTTTGAAACCTTACTGTAAAATGGTCCTTTTTATGTTAAAATTATAGAAATCTTTTTGTAAGTGTTAAATGATGATTTTTCTGTTGTTTTACTTTTATGTTCATGAATATTTTGCTTAATTGACATGAAAATGTGTTTTTGAAAAGTCACAACCCTTTTCAAAAGCTCACAACGCATCTTAGAAGTTATAACTCTTCGAAAATGTTACAACCGTTCAATTGTGAAAATGTGTCTGACTTTATATAATATAGTATAATACACACAAATAAATATAATACAATATAAAATATCGAGGATATACTACATTCGGTGTTTTAAGGTAGGTAGTATAGATAAATAAAAATTGTATATATATAGACTGGTTTAATTTTAAATTTTATATGAAATTTTACAAAATAAAGAGGAATTTCAATTTAAGGATCGTATGTTGAATATATTAAATGTGATTTTCAATTTGTGGTCTTAAAGATGTGTCACAACAAAATAAAAAATTACATTACATATTAAACTGAATAAAACTAAAAGTACACCAAATAAATTGGAAAGGAAAGATTATTTACTTAATGTAGTTTGGACTCTTCAAATAAGTGTTTGATCAAGTATATCTTCCCCCATATTTTGAGACTTTTTAGATTTTGAATACTAATTTGTAGTTCATGCAACATAAATCATTGGTCCTTTTTTCAAGTAGAAGTTCCTATTAAAGTGTATTTTATTGCTATGAAAATGAGTAAATATGAATTATACAGATAATCTTATCATTTGAAGTTGATTTATTTCATTGCCTTGTCGAATCAATGTTTGATCTATCTATTTTACACATGAAAAAAATATTGCAAATGAATGATTGAAAAACTCTCACAATCTTCCTTATTAAAAGAAAAAGAATAGAAAACCAAAAAATATTATAATCGCATGATTTAACAACTCTCACAATTTTCCTTATTTTAAGAAGAAGAATAGAAAATTACAAAACTTGTAGTTTAAAAGTGTGAGAAACCCACTCTATTTAAAAACATGAAAGGATATTATGGGAAGGTTTTATCACGTCTTTTCTTAGAAGTCACAACCCTTCATAAAAATCACAACTTTTTGAATATGTCATAACTCATCGAAAAAGTCTCAACTCTATAAAAAAAATAGAACCTTCCATAAGAGGCACTGCCCAACAATGTGAAAAAGCGAATGCTTTTGATATAATATTGCATAAATAAATACAATATTAAATATATAACATGTATACTAAACAAAGTGTTTTAATTTGGTGGTATTTAAGTATTTTAACATCAAGTTAGCGAGTTCATGTTTTTAAGGTAATATAGATATAGATAGATAGATAGATAGATATAAAACTTATATAGGCTTAATTAATTTTATTTCTTTATTTATAAAATATTTATTTTAATTTCTTTCTCACTTAAACTTTAAAAATTAATTTGTTATCTTCACTTTCAATTTTTTTAGAAAGATTATATATATTTTTTAAAAAAGAAATAATTTTTAAGTGTCCTTTAGTTTTGACATTTTATTGTTTGATGTTTGATTTGGTTTTTTTCATTTATTTTTATATGAATTCAACATTAAGTTATTTTGAATACAAGACAATTGCAATTAGATTTGAAATAAAATGAAAATGAAATACAATGAACAATAAAATCTATAGAAAAACATAGAATCAAGGTAAAAGTTAGAAGTTTCGGTATAAGGTAAAAACAGTGTATAACTTAATTTAAACACAAGATTAAGAAAATAAGAATATTTTTTAGTAATATTAATTTTTTTTACAAAAATATACATATATATTTACACATGTGGCAGGCCAGTGTACAAACACAACTTACTAGGGTGGTTGACCTTGCCACATAAGCACAAAAGGTGTTGTCACGACCCAAAAATTAACATGATGACACTCATCTTATCCTACCATGACCATTACAATAAAATGCAAACAATTCATAATTTACTAAAAAGTATCACCAAGATCAGATGGTCACATGTAAAAGCCTCTAAAGTATTACGAATGATTCAAAGAAAAAATATAAATCTCATATGACTTTTTTTTTCGTATAGAACAGATCTTAAAGAGGAGTATAAGATTTGCTGAGATAGCAAGCAGCTACCTCACAATTGTCCATGAGAAGCCTCGGACAACGGGAAGAGAAAAGCACAAAGGTCCGGGGTAGTAACCTACAAAAAAATTGTAGTATCAAGGGGTGAATACAAAACCACACGGTACCCAGCAAGTAAACTTCTAAACACAAGTTAAGGGGATAAAATACGGGTAGTCCTTACACACCAACCGAACCTCCACAACTACAATCTACATAAAAATTAATCCACCCTAACAATTCACAGTTTTCATAGCATCCAATTCTTCAAAAACATTTTAATAAATTAAGTATCCTTAACTACAACTCAATATTAAACAATCACAAACTTTCACAAAAAGGAACTTACAATATAAGAAACACACAAATATAAAGTTCGTCAAATAGAGGTAATCAAATATCAAGTACTTTCCAATCACCAATAAACACATAATCATCAACAATAAAGAATGTCATGGGATGCAATGTAATATGACACCATGAATGATATGCCTCAGAATACTAAGTTCTCTCTAAACCGTATATACATGATACTCCTTGGAAATACATTGAGAGTTCATGACTAATGGGGGACTCGCGAGGTCCATATATCGACACGGACGATCTCCTTATGTTTGTGTGGACGATCTCAACGCACTATCATAAATCAAATAAATTTTGCACGGAGGATCTCCACGTCCCAAATCATAATCATAACTTTTCCATCGCACGAACGATCTCCACGTTCCCAAATAATCATAACTCGATCTCAACATGGACGATCTCCACGTGTTAGACCTTTACTCATAATAAGTCTCATGTCAATGCAAGTGCACAATATGATATCAAATAAAGAAGATGATCTAACATCCCAATAAATCAAATGTCGCTATGACATATAATCACCTCAATTATCACAATTATACAGGTTCAGTAAAGAACACAATCACACATAATAAATCAAATCCATAATATATTAGTTAATGCTCATATGTTTTGGCATTCTCCGATTCCTATCAGCATTCTATAGTAACAAACATTTTCATTATAACACCGATACTCGTATCATTCTCAACAAATCGTATACAAACAAATAATTATATTGTGTTTTATTACCCCTTTTTATCATTAAAATTAAGCAAAGTCGACAAGTCAACCCTTCCGAATCTCATTACTCCAAAAAAATACCACAAGGAAATACACGCATTTCATACACTTAGCAAGAGTTTAGAAATCCACTTGCCTCAAATAATTGAGCAATTACCCCGGTGCTTGAGTCTTTCTTTCTCGTTAGGCTTCCAATTCAATGAAATCAATTCAAGTAGATATTAACAATAAGATTTTGAAACTAACAACACTCACATTACTATGTGTTTAGCCTTGACCTAAAAATTCTCAAGGATTAATCATCAATTTCGTAACTCTAGATATCAAATAACATTTTAACTATCATAATTTTTTTTCAAGGTCCAAGTCTAGGTTTAAGTATTATTTTCTCCAATTAGTATAAATTATAGATATTCATAAAACACAATACACCTAACATGTAATCAGTTATCTCAATATATCAAAACTAGAATCATAACATGATAATCCAATAACGTTTAAAAAGAATCCATCCAATAATGCCTAAGACCAGTGACCTGAACCACAAATTAAAGCCTAAAATATTTATAACCTTAATCTAATCTTAACACCTAAGATCATTAAATTCGCATTGTCGCCAAATTTCTATTTCCAACAATTATCCAATCACACACCATTTACCCATAATTAGTTGCAATTACCGTCCAATAATTACCCAAAAACTATTAATAATTGATGCCAATATATTAATATTCCACTGGAATTGGCATACTGCCAAATGAAGCATTAACATTAAATTCTCCAAAGCTACTAACAATATAATGTGTATATACTATATCATTATTAACTAATAATTATTCAATCACTTGTAATCCTGCGAATTATTTTTTCTTAAACCACGAACAACACATATGATTTGAATAGAAAATGTAGGCTACACTTTATAATAATAGTAACAACAACAACAACAACAACAACAACAACAACAACAACAACAACAATAATAATAATAATAATAATAATAATATGGCCCTCAGTTAATTAGGAATTCGGTAATAATCTCCAAAAATATAAATATTAAAAATCATTACCTCAAGGTATTGCTCCAATGCGACGGTGCCAACAACAACAACAACAACAACAACAACAACAATAATAATAATAATAATATTAATAATAATAATATTAATAATAATAATATGGCCCTCAGTTAATTAGGAATTCGGTAATAATCTCCAAAAATATAAATATTAAAAATCATTACCTCAAGGTATTGCTCCAATGCGACGGCGCCAGAGTATTCCTTTATATATTTTTTCAAACTTCTTTGATTTTAGTCAAACGTTTAGTTCAGTTTTCTAAATTAATTATGCTTTAAAAATAATAATTCCTACTAATCTATTTTTATATTTCAGACTTGACCCATTATTATTAATAATAAACAAATTACTCACAAATTAATTAATTATAGTCAAATGACTATTCATAATTATAAAAGAATAACTTTTTGGGTTCGGGTCATTACAGGTGCACCAATAAATATGAAAAAAAGAGTATGGGAGGGGAGGGAGGGGGTACAAGGACCCTAGTTAAGTTTAGGCGTGTCTCTAAGATTTTGGTCATATTCTAGGGGTACCTGTGCTTTACCAGGTCGCTACTTATGCGACAATGAATTTCGCTACCTTAGACAGTTAGAGTTACTGCTGCCGACCGGGGCTTCCACTCAAAGCTTATAACACTTCTCCTTCCGACCTTCCAGCACCGCGCAGGTCTCAGACTCTATACATCGTGTTACCACTTAGCAGAGTCCTGTATTTTAAAAAACAGTCGCTACCCCCATTAAAAACTTTAAAAGATAAAATATGTGTGATATAATGGAGTTTCAATGAGAAGTTTTAGTCATGACCGACCACGTTCCATCACTAAATAAAAGACAATTAGTCTCAATGTTCTACTAATGTTTTCCTAGGAAGAGTGAGCAGTAGATGGTGATAGGATAGGAGACATTTTTAAAATGAGATAATATTAAAATGTACAAATATACTAACAATTTTATAAATACTTTTTAATAAAAAATAAATAAAGAGGTTGATGCAAATCACATACCAAACAATTCTTCACATCAACAACTAAATTATGTTAATTCAATTATGAGATTTTTTTTTCAAAACACAAAGTCTTGAGAAAAAAAGGCACATGATAAGGTTAAGGATTAATTATGGTCTCCAATCTACATTGACAATAAACTATGAATTATCCAAACTATAAAACAAAAGAAATTTAATACACCTAAAAACATGTATGTATTTGACCACCTTCTAATAAGCTTCACTATTTACTTCCAAAATATTCTTATGTTTTCTTTGTCCTTCTTTGGTGTTTCCTTTTGCAATCAGTGTACGAATCATTCTTGAATTTGCAAGCCTTATTTCTCACTCTCGTACTCCTCCTTACCAATGACTTACCTTCTTGAACTTTGTTATGTGCATAATATGCCAAGTTATCCAATTGCTGCTAATCCACACACAATTTCACGACAAACCATGATACAGATTTGGATCAAACAAAACATAAGTGAAAACTCATAATTCTTTCAACGTCATAAGTAATAAATATTTAAATAGGAAAAAAGAGGGATTTTTGAAAAAGATGGATTATCCTTAGTTTTACTTGCTATGTCCAATAATCTTTATATAACTTTGTATGTTTATATGTCATCATCTTCTTCATCAGCAAAATATGTTTGATATACACATCTAAAATGCCTTTAAAACTTTGATACATAACTTCATATTCTACATATGAAGATAGAAGAATACATCGACGTAAATCGGAAATTAAATTTGAGAACTTCACAGTCATCTTCGAACCCATGACGTCGCACTACATATGACAACACCATATGTTCTTCAACTTTCTCTATTTTTTAAAGAAAAGTTTTGAGTGTTTTTTAGAGGAACTAAATTAATTGCTGAATTGTCATTCAAAGTTTTTATTCTTAAAATAGGCATATCTTGCATTATTCAATAGTTGTTTGATTGGTAAAAATCTTATTTTGATTGAATATGAATTGAATATATCAAGATAAGCTAATATGAGTATGGTAAAAAGAAATGAGTGTTTCATGTTCATTGTCATTTTCTCATAAATGTCATGATATATAAATTGTATACACTTTCTTAAAATGACATATTTTTTACGATATTAGTGTTTTGTTATGAATTTTTTCATTTTTTCCCAAGTAGAATTTTGAAATTTTACTCATATTTTAAAAAATTAATTTTTGATTTGTATTTTTATACATAAAAAACAGAAAATGAAGCAACAAATTTAGTAAACACTGTTGATGTTGGCCTACTTCTCTAAGGCTAGAGAAAACACTGTTGATGCAACGTTTCTAAGGAAACATGTTACTTGCACTATGGATTCTATAGCAGCTAAAATCACAACAAAGCCCTAAGATTTATTCAATACTAGGTCTATACAGTCTATGTAGTATCAAGGAATTGACATAATTTAGGGACCTGATGGATAAAAGGAACAAACTAGTAAAATCCCACATCCCTAGTAAAGAATCTTAAGAGAAATCCTTTGGATTTTGGATATAAACATGAAGAACACTATTATTTGTACTTGAAAAAAATCGGTGTCTCTTTACCTTTCTATTAGTAAAACAATGTATCTTAAGCATCAAAGGACGTAGCTTATGTTCCTCAACGAATAAAGAAATGTCAAAAATGACCCTGACATAGAAGCTGACAAAGGCCATTAACTATGGTACAACACGGGTCATCATTTCAACTATCGACTGGCCAATAGGGTCATGGTTTTAGATCACATTGCTTATGTATTTGTTAATAGTATCTCCGAAAGTCAAACTCGTAGTGCATTGGACAAGATTTATAGAAGTTATATCAGTGTACCATTCATCATGATATCTTCATGATTAGTACTTGGTCAGTTTATTCAGCTTAACCTTTTTATTATGTGTCAATATTTATATTCTTGTTCAAATTTTGTAATTTCTAACTAACACTTTGTTCTACTCATATATTTTTTTTCAGCGTAGTATCTATGTCCTTCATGCTAGTACATTTAATGTACTTTCTGATAATATGTGCTACATCCTTTCACTATATAGATTTGGTTACTCAACATCAAGATCACTCTTAAAATCGATTCTCCGTGCATATTAAGCAACTTCAAAGGTGAGTCATCATATTTTGAGGACAAATATTCTCAAATTATACTTCCGTAAAGAAGTATAAGCGACCGTATCAAGTAAAGAATCCAATTGTTAGGTTGAGGTTGAACCCATGAGAAATCTGGTTTAGACTTAACTTTAATCTACGATTACGTCTATTTAGTCAAATCCTTTCCAAAAAACAGTTAAATAAAAGAAGGGTTTTATGTATAAAAGTATTTAATTATTTCATAGTAAAACAAGTAGCAAGTTTATGGCTTTAGTGTTTATCAAGTGATGAAAGAAACTAGGGTGTTAGTGTGACCCATAGGTTCATAACGCGGTAATCCTAGGTATAACAACTCTTTCCTAGTATCTTGCATGCAAAGTTGTATGTTATGTATCCCTAATTCCTTGGTCAGTCAACTAAAGAATTTCACTCCGTACCTTGGTCCGGCTGCGTGTTTACTTTACTAAACCTTACCTTTAACTTATATTAAGCATCATATTCAATGTATGACTAAGTTACTACTTTGCACCAATTGAAACTAGCCTATTAGATAGTGTCTATTAAATCTACGTTGATAATTCTTTTGTTATTAACTACCTCCTTGGTCCGACAAGTAGCAATAAGGTGATTTCTAACGTTGGCCACCTCTAAAAAGACTTCTAAACAAAAGAATTATCAATACATGCACGAAACTATTCTAGAATTGTTATTTAGCTTGTTTTACCTTTTATATTACCCATGGTTCGCACAACCCTAGTTGTGGATTTAGTTACCCATTCTTAGAAATACACAATTCATAGTTATTAACCAAGAATTCATGTACTTACTTTGACAAGTTTGAAGAAAATCCAGAAATAACAGTTGAATTGAAGAAAGTATCTTTAGGATCGATTCCGGAAACTTGAAATATTTCTCAAAAAGAAAAGTTCAACTTCCAATAACACAAGTATGAAAAACAACAAAGAATCTAACCCAAAAAGGAGGTTTTTAACCTTATTTATAATAATAATGTCCTAAAATAATAGGAGTTCTAAAAAACGAAAAATCTTTAGAAAATGCGTCTTCAATCGACGACCAAACTGATGGTCCTTCGATGGAACGATGGACCGTCAACTGCCTCAATTGAACCACACTTAGAGTCTTTTTCAGCCTCCACTTTTGAATCATTTTTCTTACAATCGACGGACCAACAACACGGTCCGTCGATGGACTTACAGTCCGTCGATGCCTCCGTTCCTCCATAATTTGATTTCTTTAAGTCAGGTACTAAGACTATTTTCTATTACAATCAACGGTTTGCCAGGACGGTTCGTCCATCAGTTGACGGACCGTCGATCTTTTATTAGCCCCGCACTTTGTCATAATTCCCGATTTGATTTAAGCAACTTGAACCTCCTGTCAACGATCACCACTTACGGACCGTCAATGGGTCGACGGGCCGTCAATGCCTCCGTAGGTCATCACTTCTGCACTAATTTTAGCGCAGTCTTCTATGTTTCCATTTTGGGCAGTTTTCTTGCAAACACAAATAAAAATACATTAAAATTACTAAAAAGACCCTAGACACACACTAAACATAAGGAAAAAAGCAACAAAAATACCGTGAAACCACGATATATAAACACCCTCAACATAAATTCATTGTTTGTCCTCAAGCGATGCACTATGACTCACCACAACACCTTTGTACAAAAGTAATCTCATTTAAGCTTTCACAAACCTCTTGCTATCAATCCCTATTATTTTCATTGCCTTATAGGCATGATATCACTCTTAAGCTCACAAGGCTCATTTATGAGGATTAGACCATGACACAAACTCACCACGCACCGACACCTCTCTTCTTTTATCTCTCTGGATCACGATAGGACTTTCTTGGCTTGTAACGTAGTCTAAGGGTAAGGTATTGTACATATGGATACATTTTAGTGACTTGGTTCCCTCCTTAACATTATGGCTAAGCGTCCTACCTCTTTTATTGTCTATTACGTCTTATTCATCCTTTTTCTGGTATCCTTTGCCTTGTTTTCTTCTTTATTTCTCCTTTTGTGAAAATTACTCTTGTTTTATTTTTATTTTAAATTCTTCACTTGGTTTGAACATTGATTGAGTCACTTTCTTATTCTTTATTTCTTTTCTCATTTTTTTTCATTGATCTTTTCAACCCAACTTTTTGGCACATGACTCATATGCCATCCTCAACACATGGCTTTGCCACGAGTCGAGGTACACTATACCATGGTTGGTTCAATTCAAAGACGAGATTGGTGTCTGCTTTAGCCACCCTCAACTTATGCTTTTTGCCTAAGTTGAGGTGCACATGTCCAAGGAGGGACCAAGGACCACATATTTTACCTAGAAATGATGAGTTGGGGTATAAAAGCAAGATCTATTGTATCTCAAATCATATAGATAAAAAAGGGATTAATTTCATTTGATTTTCTTTCATTTAGGCTAAAGATTGGCAAATTTTAATAAGGGCCTATGATCCTTTCCTAATTGTCTAACATAGATTACTTTTTATAGGACTAACTGAGCAAGTTCTAGGTAGGTACCCATAGTGGAGTGTTCAACATTCTTAACACCTCATAACCTTACTAGATTATTAGACACCTAGTTCGAGCTTTAGATTGAGGGTCATGCAATGATGTATCTCTATGTCATTCTTAGAGCCAACACATTCAACATTCACTATGTCTAATCATGCAAGCATTCTCTTTAGAACAGGATATCATTGTATTTAGCCATCATGCTTTAGATTTCACATTCATACTATGTAAAATATACTAAACATGCCGGTTCAACAGTTAAATAACCAGTTTCTTGAGGAAAAATAACACATGCAAGAAAACCCCATGAGAGGATCGTGAGTCGGGATACTCATACTTCATCCTAGCACTCACTTTCCATTTACCCCACCCCAACAAGAAAGTATGCAATTATCCCCAATGCATAAGAAATATAAAAAAAGGTGGTAGGTGAAGCAAACCTAAGGTGCATAACATCGATGATCAACAAATTGATAGGTCAGGCTCCCCAGAACCCGCTCCCTCGGTAGTAGGGACACTATCAATAGTGTTCACAACAATGTTTTCACCCTTAGTGGTTGATACTCTCAACATCCTCAATCCTGGAGCTACACGCCCCAAAGCAAACTCATTGGCCCTCATCTGTCGAGCCACCTCATCTGCCAAAGAAGCTCTCCCCGTGGCCTCCGACGCAGTGCCCTTCCTTTTTGTAGCCTGAGCCTCATCACCCTCTCTGGACCAGAGCCTCTTGGCATGCACGCGGTGAAAGCGGTGGTGTATTAGTGGTGTGGAATAGTGCACTAAGCACTGTGTCCTCTACAAGCTCCGTAGGTTAGGTCTCAGGCTCAGGTACCTGAACATCCAGAATGACATCCACATTTCCCCTCAGACTCGCCAAAGAAGCGTGGAAAGTCAACAAATCAACAATAGGGGATGTCCTAGCGAGAACTGTCAACTCGAACGCACAAGTTGCTGGTGGACTGCCATAATCTTCCTCTCTGTATTTTTGGCAATCTTCTTCTCGACCCTATCTTCCGCCTCAGCAATGGAACTCTGGATCCACAGTTGGATATGATGCAACAGTGTGGCCATACGGGATTCTAGATTCTTTACCCTAGCAATAGGGACCTGTGCTGTTGATGGTGTAGAATGGGAGTAACTCGGAGATTTGCTAGTGTACGAGATAGATTCAACCCGGGTGGTGTCAGTAGACTATGATGTAGCCTGATCAGCCCCTTGGGATTGCTCTACGGTGTCCTCCAAGTACTCACCTAATGGCTGCACCTCTACTCTTGGCCCTCTATTCGGTGTCGCCTCATTGTCTTCATTCTACATGACACCTATATCAACTGTCCTAGTAGAAGTCTTGAAAACATCGATGTGCCAATTGGGCACTCCAGCAAACGTGCCCAACTCAAAAATCATACAGGGAAAAGGGTAAGTTGTCGAGGCCTTAAAGACCCTCTCATGAATTACTGTTAGCAACAACCTCGGAAAATATACCTCGAACCCCGCAACCATAGCAGCTACTAATACTGTTCTATCCCATGTAGGAATGTTGTCAGCAGCAGTGGGGGATAGGCAGTGACAGACCAATAGCCGGATGAACTTGGCAGCAAATGTGAAGTTGGACTTCCTTATAAGGACTCTGGGCTCCAGCACCCAATGTGCAACTTCACGATCCACGGAATGTGCTGGCTTATCCACCTCTTGGTGGTCTCTCTCACCAGTGTATCACGCTGAAAATGACCCTCCTTATTCATCTCCAGTTGCAGTAATTTTCCCTTATCTTTTTTATTTCCAGATTGCTTATACTATTTTTTCTCCAACATTTTATACCCTTAAAAGCTAAATTATTTTTCAATACAGATAAAATATATTGAATAAAAATTATATTGAGCTTTATTTAATAATTTGAATCCAACAAAAACTCTTCCTACTAAATCAAGTTCTTGATCTATCAATTATGAATTGTATATTAATTTAATTTGTTCATATGTGAAATTTCTATTAGAAACTTCTATCATAAATTTATCTTCACGTCGTTATAAATTTAGAAAGAGCATTCATTTGCCTTTGAATTTATTCATTTTAATACATACAATTCAGTTTAATAAATTTTTTAAACATATTTTAATATTTTCCCTTATATTCATATTGTTCTCTATTATTAGTGTTAAATGGAAATAAAAATCAAGTGTAGGTGTTAGAGATCTTTATTGTTTTCATTGAACACAAGCTTTTTGATCATGGTCGTGTATATGTTTTAAAGTAAAAATGAATTTTAGATATAATAAACTCTTTTGCAAGTTTGTATAATCATTAGCGTAAGAAAAAAGGAACAGTGAAGTGGTTCAATGACCAAAAAGGATTTAGTTTTCTCCGGATTATGTTGGTAATGAGATTTTTGTTCATCAATGTAGCATTAGATCTAAAGACGTTCATAGTTTAGTTGTCAGTGAAGTGGTTGAACTTGCTGTGGAATGTGGGAATGATGGTCATATAAAGGCTATCAATGTTACCGGCCCAGATGGTGCTCTTATCAAATCAGGATCCCGTGATTCCAGAGGTGGTGGAAGTGATTCCTACGATGGTGGTGGTTTATATAAATTTTTAGGTGGAAACATTAAAGTGGTGAAGGTTGTTAGGGTAGCAGCAGGTGGTATGGAGGTGATGGTTAAGATAGCGTTAGTGGTGGTAGGTATGGTGGAGGTGGTGATGGTTACTGTCGTGGTGGTAGAGGTGCAAGTTGGTGTTACTAAGTGTGGAGAGGATTGTCATGTCACAAATAATATTAAAATTCACATTTATACTAACAATTTTTTGAATATTTTTTCCTAAAAAAAAACTGCAGAGGTTGATGCAAATCACGTACAGACAATTGTTCACATCATCAACTAAATTATGTTATATCAACTACGAGACTTTTTTTCTTGTCACGATCAAAATGAGTAGTGAGTGATACCCACACTTAACCTCATAGATGGCCGACCCAAGGATTTTAAAACCCAACATATACCAACAATTCAAATATGACAAACAAAAGTTATGTGGAAGCTCCAAAACCGATTAATGTATCATTTCCCATAATCTGAATGTCATCACATCAAGGACATCAGATCCCTAAATACTAAGTATAAGAATATTATAAATACCAAAATAAGTAAATGAAATGATACATGTAATAAATTTAAGGACATCATGACATAAATGAGAGAATCCACGAGCTAGAAATAAAAGCTAACGAAGAACTATGATGTGTTGCAGACTGGCTAGAACTGAGGACGACTCAAAGTCCATGGTAAACTAGCTGGACTCCACTAAATAACAACAAAGAAAATAGAACTAGTGGTCTGTACAAGGAAGACATACTACGTAGGTATCATCGGACAACCCAAAATAGAAACCAAAGGTCAGCCTACCTGGCGCCAACACAAACAGGAATTCCCTTTTAAATTTTTTTATTTCCAAAACTAGCCTTTCCCTTTCATAAAAATTTGTGACTTTTATGAAGAGTTGTGACTTTAATGAAGAGTTGTGACTTTTATGGAAAGTTGTGACTTTTATAAAGAGTTGCGACTTTTTTGAAAAGTTGTGACTTTTATAAAAAAAATTACAACTTTAATGAATAGTTGTAACTTTTATGAAAGATTGTGAACTTTCCTAAGGGTTGAAACTTTTCCAAATAGATATGACCTTTCTGAAGGATTGTAACTTTTCCAAATAGTTGTAACCTTTCCGTTAAGGCACAAAAAATAGTTGTTCATGTGGTCCCTTTTTTGTAGATAAATAGAGGTTTTTTGTCTCATTTAAAACAATGAAAATTCTAAACCTCCTTTTCTTCTTCTGCTTCACAACTAAATATTTGTTCATGTTGAGTGACTCGCTAACATCATTGCTTATGTTACGTATCTTGGTGTGTAATTTTTCAATTATTAATTTATGCTTATGTTATTAAGAATATATGATAATATAGTGTTTTAGTTTTAATTACTGATAGGTTTAAAATATTGTTTTATAAAATTTGTGGCGATTATGAAAGGTTCTAACTTTTTCAGTGACTTGTGACAGTTTCGATAAGACACAATAATCATTTATTACACTACCCTTTGTTGTTTATAAATAAGCATTTATTCTATTATTATTAAACCTAGTAATTTTTACAATCATTAATTTATACTTATGTTATTAATTTATATTTTTGAGTACATATTTTAATCTTTGTTGTTTATATTTAAGCTTGTGTTTATTATGTTGAAATATGTTACTCAGGAGTTTTATGTAATCATTAAACTATTTTTGTCATGTAGACTAGAATTCGTTAACTTTTAAAATAGATGACTTTAATGTTTTCAATGGATAAATAACAATAAGGTGCCCAAGAATGGACTTTTTAGTGTTCAAAGTTATGGTGATTCCGCACTACCTTAGAGTTTTAGTTACTTAACTTTCTATCTTATTAAGATATTCAATGGATTAGTGACACTCAATAAAAAAAAGGAATGTGGTGGGATGATAAATATTGACTCAACCTTACTCAAAAGTTAGCATTCAAATGGTTGATTAGAGTCAATGAATTACTCCTTAAAGTAGGATGAATCCATAATAATGAATATTAAGTAAATAAATATATCCTTATAGATATTAGATTAAAGTCGCAAAAAGTAAAGTTTTAACCATATCGATCAAAACATAAACAATAAAATATGTCTTTTGGATATCAAAGTAGTGTCATTGATTGTGAATGATTTTGAATAAGGGACTTGCCAAGACATCATTTAATCCGAATTATTTGAGTGAAATACGTTGTTTTCTTGAACTACAAGAGATGTCCATTAAAATATCAATTAACATATCAAGTACACAACTAAATATATAAGATGTCTTATATTTATATTTATATTTTATATGTAGATGTCTTTAATAGAAGAAAAACTATCGCATTTAACGAATAAAATGTCTGTACCAATTTTTTAATATACAAATATAGTATAGACTAGGAAACAATTTTATATATATATATATATATATATTCTAAAGACTTTGGTGATGAGTAACTACAATAAAATGATAAATTAATAAAAAAATACATAAAAAATTAGAATCAAATCTTTTTGGTTTTAAGATTAAAAAACATTCATTTCATCTTTGGATAAAACATTCTTAACAATTTATTGTAGGGCAGTACCCACTCAAAAACACTTATTTTATCAAATATTCGTAAATACATTATTGACACAGCTCACCACTTCACGAAGCGCGCTCAATTTACCTAGTTGAATAATAATATAAAATCTACAATACTTGGAAGGTGGCAATCAACAAATAACACGAACCGGTGACAATAACACGACAGTAGGAACACAATCAATCACAATATCAAGCACACCTATGAGGACTCATGCCTCCACATTTGTAAAATTGGTTCTTTGTGATTGTGTATATTAGGTAAATTCTAGATTTCCTTTCCTTAAATGTTATCGTGTCGGAACGTGACACTTAGATCCCATATACTATTTCAGAATGTGTCACTCTGATCCCATAATACTGTGTCGGAACGTGATACTTCAATTCAATAATATCAGGTCGGAACGTGACACTCCGATCCAATTATATCATAAATTTTGTTCATCAAACCATTGTTATTATTTTCAAGGTGTCATTTTAAAAGAGAGGGTTCAAAATTATCAATTCAACATTCTCAAAATTTTAGGCCAACCACAAACCACACAACAAGGATATACAACCACACAATCAAGTACTTAGTAAACTTCACAATATCACTCAATACATGCCAATCGCTATTGAGAGCTTATCTATAAAATAGAAATAAATCATAACCTACCTACACCGAAAAATTGAAGCCAATCAAACTACTTCTCCAATATTTTTCCCACACTCAATGCCTCCGAACCCTTCTAATCTATAAAGTATGTATGCACAATTTGTAAGCTAATGACTTTATAAACACTCAATTTATTCTATATGTAGCCTACACAAAAAAACGCACATAATTCTATAATAATTTTTCTAAAGTTCAAACGAAGGATAAGTCTAGATTCCACAAATTAGCATAACTAAAATGGAATTTAATTAATTTGATACATCTAATACCTAATTAACTATTTCTTTTATAAAAATTTAAACTATAATGTGATAACTAAATATTTTACCTAAGGAAGAATATTAGTGTAATACTATGAATAATTGACAACTATCGTCTTGAAATATTTCACTGTATAGTCTAAATCATTGTATAATGATAGGGTAACCATTGTCCATTAATGATTGACATGAGAGTCATCCTATATTTTATCTAATTCTCAAAATTCAAGTATAAGGTTAAGTCATAGTTTTTCCAAACACTACACCCTCAATTGTTTCCATATAACATAATCCACTCAATATTTAATTACTTATCCTAATGTATCACACTTGGGTCTTAGTATGATAATTATAAGAAAAGTCTACGAATAAGTCGAATGTTTAAAATCAGTACACCTAATTTATAAGTGAACATAATTGAAAAAAAAATCTAAGACTCATTCTATATGTCCATATAAAATTTTGGAATCAATTTTCATCAATATTTTATTATAAGTGACTATCCTACAGAAATATGTTACCAAAATACTTTTCCTAAATACCATATATAAGTAAAACCAATTTTTATACTTATATTTTTGTCTTATACCAATACAAGAGGTCAACAATATGAATGTCTACTAATTTATACTACTGCACAACAACATATCTTCACAAACTTAGAAGTCTAACAACAATCGTACCTAAGAAGTCACAGACGCCTACATGCGTAAGTTTTCTTCCCTTAAACCCTCAATCTTTCTACAGAATATTTACTCCCTAATTATTGTATAAGACTATTTATAAAAAGTGCTAAAAGTGACCCATTATTAATTTTAAAGTTGTCTTCTTTAATCACCAACTAACTCAATCATAAAACTACCCCACTATTTCACAATTATAATTACCAACATTCCAAAATATCCCATAAATATATCGGAAAGTATTTTATGGAAAAAAAAGTTTTAGCATTCGAAATAACCAAAAAGAAGTTGTTACAATAGATACCAATTTACCCATTGTTCGTCCTCGAACGGTCAAAAGAAGGCAAGGGAAGAAAGGGTACCTGAAGAGATAAAAAGGTGCGGTTATCTTTCATGCATATCCATCTCACTTACCCAAGTGGACCCTTCAACTGACTGACTGTTCCACTGAACCTTGATAGATGCAATCTCTTTTGACCTTAATTTGCGGACCTCTCAATCTAGAATAGCGATAGACTCGTCCTCATAAGATAGATTCTCATCAAGCAAAATTGAATCCCAACAAATAATGTTGTGTCCTTCACCATGTATTTTTTCAAAGTACACACATGAAATATTGGGTTCACTCATGACAACCCTGGAGGTAAGTCCAGTTCATAGTCCACCTCCCTGATGCACTTCAGAACTTCTAATGGAGCAATATATCTCGGACTAAGCTTACCTATCCTACAAAACCACATTACACCCTTCAATGGTGATACCTTCATAAAAACTTGTTCACCCTCTATAAACTCCAAGTCCCTAACCTTTCGATCTGCATACTCCTTCTGTCTACTATGAGCTTTTAAGAGCATCTCCTGAATAAATTCACTTTCTCTAACGATGCTCTGAAAAGATCGGTAACCCAAGTTCTTACCTTAAATGCATCAAATGAACCAACATGAGACCTACATCTTCTCCAATCCAATAACTCAAATGGGGACATATAAATACTAGAGTGATAGATATTGTTGTACGAAAACTCTTCTAAGGGTAAGAAGTGATCCCAATGACGATCAAAATCTATCACATACGCACGAAGCATATCCTCTAGCACTTGAATAGTTCGCTTCATGTGACTATTAGTCTGAGGGTGAAATGTAGTACTAAGATCAAGTCTAGTACCTAATTCAGCATGTAAGGTCCTTGAAAACTTAGAAGTAATTTGTTTACCGCTATGTAATATCATGGAAAATGAAAATCTATGCAACTGAATAATGTAAGAGATATAGATTTTGGCTTAATTCCTTGCATTGTAAGTTATCCTGACTGGAGTAAAGTGAGCAGACTTGGTTAACCTGATAACAATTACACAAATAGAGTAAAACTTAGCCAATGTCTCTGAAATACTAACCACGAAATCCATAACAATTTTTTCCCTCATTCATTCAGGAATGGACATTCTATGAAGTTTTCCTCCAGGCCTATGATGTTCATACTTTACCTGTTGACAATTAAGACATTGTACAACAAAATTAGAAATGTCAGGTTTCATTCTACTCAACCAGTAATGTTCTCTTAGATCACAATATATCTTGGGTGCACCAGGATATATAGAATACCTCGAACTATACACCTCTACAAGAAAAGTATTAATCAAATCATCAAAACGGGGCACACAGACTCGCCCCTTAGTTCTCAAGAAACTGCCCTCATCAATCACACCCTCTTCAGCCTCGCCTCGCAAAACTATATCTCGAATTCGGCTTAGTTTTACTTAACAAACTGCTTTCCCTTAATCTTATCAAGAAAAGAAGATCTTGCCTCCACACAAGCTAAAAATCCTCCTTTCTCAAGTACTTCCATCCTCACGAAGTCATTAGCCACAATCTGAACATCTCTAACCAATGTGCATCTAGAAACCTGTAAGTGTGATAAACTATCCATGCTCCCTCCTTTTCTACTTAAGGCATCTGCCACAACATTAACTTTTTCAAGGTGATAAAAAATACTAATATCATAGTCTTTCAATAACTCCATCCATCTCCTCTTCCTCAAATTCAAATCTTTCTGAGTAAACATGTATTGTAAACTGCAATGATCTGTATAAACTTCACACTTGACCCCATATAGATAACAGAAAAGGGTCTAAAATACCCTGAAAGTATTGGAAATGGTAAAAAATTATCCTCCATCCACCTATTGTCTTCAAAATACCCTCTCGACCTACCTACTATGTCCAAAAATACCCTTGTCGTGCAACTTTTGGTTCAAAATTGACCACTTATTTAACGGTTTTATATTTAAACTATTGAAATATTTTTTTAATACGTGCCGCTCAACTAATTGTTATAATTCAACTTATTAGTATAATTTATAAACCAATCAACTATCCACCCATTACTACTTAAATCCCTCCAAATTAATAACCCGTCATGTTATTAATGCAACAACAGAAAAGCTACAGCCAATTGAGTGTTTTAAAAGTTTGAGGAGAAAATACCTATAGTAGTAAATTATCGTACATTCAAGTGTCTAAATAAAAATTACCGATAAACATAAAATTATGACTATATTTATCTAATTATTCTTAAGTCTCAATTATATGAGGTTACTTCCTAGGTATTTGTTTTTTCAAAATAATACATTAAAGGTTTTAAAACAAATCATAAATATTTATAAAATTATATTTTTTATAAAGTGCATGGATTAATCGGAATGTATTACTTCTTTACCTTTAATCATAAATTTTTAATACAATCTTAAAAGAGAATCCTATTGAAACTCTTCTCTTAAATAAGCGGATCAACCTAAATTTAAATGAGGCTTCGATCCGGACTAGAATAATTTTGGATCTCATTATGAAGAATCTATAATTTCATCATATTTTAGTAGTGTTTATGGCGATTTTTATATTGTAATTGGATTATTTATTGGGTGGGGTTTAGTTAGTAATGAGTGCGTAGTGGGTTGGTTTATAAATTATATAAATAAATTAAATTATAACCAATAGTTGAACTCCAAATATTTTTAAAAATATTTAAAGAGTTTAATTTAAAAACAATTAAATAAGTTGTCAATTTTGAACCCGAATGTGGATGACAAGTGTATTTTGGAGCCAATAGGTGGATAACAAGGGCATTTTGGAGCCAATAGGTGGATTAAAGGTAATTTTGTAACATTTTCAATACTTCATGGATATTTAAGGCCCTTTTCCGTATAGATAATGCCTCCACCTCTTCAATGCAAAAACAATTCTAGCCAACTCCAAATCATGGGTCGGATAGTTTCGTTCATGCATTTTAAATTGCCTTGAAGCATAAGCAATTACATTCTTCTCCTACATTAGCACTCCAACCAAGCCAGAATAAGATGCATCACAATAAACAATAAAATTCTTACAGTCCACTAGCAATGAATGCATCGATGTAAAAGTTAACAAGGTCTTGAGTTTCAAGAAGCTCTGTTCACATTCATTCCACCATACAAGTGGAACATTCTGCTTAGTCAAATTTGTCAACTTGAAAGCAATAGAAAATAATCCCTTTACTAATCGGCAATAGTAGCTAGCAAAACCAACTAAGCTTCTTACCTCTGAAACATTAGTAGGCCTTACCCAATTTTTCACTACTTCAATCATAGAAGGATCCACAATCACTCCATCCTTAGAAACCACGTGCCCCAAGAAGGACACCGAATCGATCCAAAACACACACTTGCAGAACTTGGCATAAAGTCTTTTCTCCCATAAGAACCTAAATAAATTCTCAAATACTCCTCATGTTCATTGATGCTTTTTGAGTATATTCATCAAGAACATGAAAGCAGCGGGGGAATTCGTAGCCCAAAAGATATCACTAGAAATTTAGAATGCCCATGCGTGGTTCGAAAAACAGGCTTTGGAACATCTGTTACCCGTATTTTCAATTGATGATAACCAAACCTCAAATTAATTTTAAAGAAGACATAAGGACCCAGGAACTAATCGAACAAAACATCAATGTGAGGAATATGGTACTTGTTCTTAATAGTTACCTTATTCACCGACCTGTAGTCTATTCACATCAGAAAACTACCATCTTTCTTCTTCACAAATAAAACAGTGGATGCACTCGGCCATTTCATAAGGTGAAATGGAAATTGGGGGTACCCGGCTATAGGTCAATACAAAAATCAATATCTCTTTCTTGTGTCATACCAAGGAGGTCTGCGGGAAACACATCTAGAATCTCACGACAGTCGGAACAGACTCTATAGAAGGCACTTTGTATGTATCATCACAAAGAAATGCCAAGAAATTTAAACAAACCTTACTCACCAACAACTTTTCACGAATAAAAGAGATAATACGAACTAGGGTGGAAATATAGTCTCCCTCGCACACTTGTGGTTCTTTCCTAGGCTTGGCAAAGGTCACAGTCTTAGCATTACAATCTAAGATAGCAAAATTTGGAGTAAGCTAAGTAACTTCCAAAATTACATCAAAATCAACCATCTCTAGAATAATTAAATCAATATAAGTATTTCTCCCCACAAAAGTCAGAAGGAAAGACCTATGCACCTTCTTAACTATCACAGACTCACCCACAAGAGTAGAGACACGAATATGCATGTCAAGAAAATCACAATATAAATCAAGACCAGTAGCAAATGACAAAGATACATATGAAAATGTGGATGCAGGATCAAACAATACAAAATCCATGCAATCACAGACCATAAGAGTACATGTGATAACAACATCAGATGCCTTTGCCTCAGACCTCCTACGGAAAGCATAACAAATGGTTCTATCATATGTTTGTCTATTTCCCCTAACAGGATGCGCTGTAGTAGTTCCTATCGGCCCCCCATCCCGACTGTATTAGTGACCACCATTACCACAACCTCCTCCAAAATGACGACATCTACCATGACCACCTTTACCTCTAACTACTGATTTGTAACTCTACCTTGGACAATATTTCCTTATATGTCCAACCCCTTCATATCCGTAACAAGTCTTGGAGTCAAGTGTAGGTATTTGTGAGGAGGAAGAAGTGTATAGATAACCTCATAACTAAGAAAAAGGCTAACTACCGTGCGACAGACCCTCAACTGAAGCTTGCAATGAAGATTGAATAGGATTGGCTGGATAACCGCCTGAATTCTACCCTCTGGAGTAAGAACGACTAAACTCACCTCCCTTACGGAACATCGTAAATATCGACACCTTGGTGAAGTCGTGCGGCTTCACCCCTTCTACGTATATAACAAAATCAACCACATCCTAAAAGGATTTTGCTGCAGCAGCAACCTGTAAGGCTGGAATTTGCAAATCTGACCTCAATTCTTTCACAAAGTGGCGAATCTTCTCTTTTGGACTGAAGAAAAGTTGAGTGGCATACCTGGATAGTGCACGAAATTTTGCCTCATAAGCAGTAGAGACATCCTTCGTTACTCTAGGATCAGGAACTCATCTCTCCTCCTTTCTTTTATAGTCTGAGGTATATACTTCTCCATAAATAAGATAGAAAATGATGCTCAAGTCATAGGTGGTTCCTTTACTTGTTGACACTCAACATAAGACCGCCATCACATTTTTGCATCCCCTTGAAACTGGTAGGTCACAAATTCAACACCTAATCGTTCTAATATGCCATCTTATGTAGCAGCTCATGACAATCAAACCAGAAAATCATAAGCATATTTAGATTCAGCACCCTTGAAGAGTAGAGGTTTCAACATTAACAAATTAATGAAAAGGTCGTGATGGTCAACTATCATTACAGGCCCTATAGTTAATCGAGGAAACATGCTTATTTCCAAGGATGCATCTATGAGGGGAGCCAAAACAGCTTTATGTTGTACTCCTTAACTGGAGGTGTTGGTGCAGACAACTTTAGGGGTGTCTGGCCTTGATCAGATAACCCTCTAAGATAGGTGAGAACCTGATTATTCATCTTTGGATTAGGCTGGGGTGGTACTTCCTTCTCTTGAATATGCTCATCGTCCCCTTCTTTACCCTCTCTCACTACCTCATCATTTGGTGGAGGAATCACCGCTCTATCCCAAGCTGGACCAGGTCTTTGTCATTTGTCTCTAGTGGGCCTCCTCCCCCAACATCTGCCACAGCCTCTTGCACTACTCCTCCTCGAGATACAACAGCAATGGTTGGCTCTGACGCACCCTGTCTTGCCAGTGTTGGTGTTTTCACAGTTGTTTCTCTAGTTCAAACCATCTACAAAATAGAGGGAGAAGGTCATATATAAAATTGTATCACCTACATACCAATTGGATCTAAGTTATAGCACGAAAAAAATATGAGTGTTCCTAATGTCATATAGCCTGTCGAAAAAAAGTAAAAGGGTCCCCGTACTATTCCACAAGACGCTACTAGACTTGTACTTGTGTGATGACATCATCTAACCTAATGCTATGATTCCAAGTTTGTCACGATCTAAAACAATTCATGAGTTGCACCCACACTTAACCTCCAAGGTGGGCGAACCAAGGAAGTCAAACACAAACATCAACCATTAATTCAACTATGAAAAACAAAAATTATGCGGAAGCTCCAAACCATATCAATGTATTTTTTTCTTAAACATGAAATTCATCACATCAAAGACATCTACTCTCAAAATATAAAGTCTAAAAATATATAAAATACCGAAATATGTGAATTAAATGACCCCTGTCTGAAAAAATTTATGGACATCATAACATAAATAACAGAATACAGCACGAGCTAGAAATAATAGCTTACCCTGAACTCTGATATGTTTGATAGTTGCTAGATATGAGGGCGAGTCGAAACCGATGGTACATTTTTTGCACTCTACAAAAGAATAACAAAGAAAATAGAAGTAGGGGTCAGTACAAGGAACATGTACTGAGTAGTTATCATTAGCCATGCAACCTAAAATAGAAACCAATATATATTAAATAATAATATAAAATCAACTACAATACTTGGCAGGTGGCAAGCAACAAACAACAGGAAATAGTGACAATAAGACCATACTAGGTACACAAACATTCAGAATATCAAGCACACCTATGAGAACTCATGCCTCCACACCATACTCATTTGAAAAATTGGTTCTTTGAGATTGAGTGTATTAAATTAATTCAAGATTTCCTTTCCTTAATTGTTATCATGTCGGAACGTGACACTCTTATTCCTTATTCCGTGTCGGAACATGACACTCCGATCCCATAATACCAAGTCGTAACGTGATACTCCGATTTATTAATATCGTGTAGGAATGTTACACTCCGAGCAGTGACTCCTCCACCGAGTGATGAGCTAGTGAAAGAGTGTGAAGAAGGGGAAAATGAGCAGATTCGGGATAAAAAAGTACCACACCAACCTACCCAAGAGATGATTAATAAGATTCTTACTTATCATAGCGGGTTATCTGATCAAGGCCAGACACCTCCAGTGTTTTTGCACCAGCACTTTAGGTGCAGGGAGGACAACATGCAACTATTTTGGCTCCCCGCATAGATGGATTATTGGAAGTAGACACGTTTCCTCGATTGACTACAGGGTCTATAATGACAACTGATCAGCATGATCTTTTAATTAGGTTCTTAAAGTTTAAACCTCCAGTCTTTAGGGTGCTAAATTTGAAGATGCATATGGTTTTTTAGTTGATTGTCATGAGCTACTACATCAAATGGACATAATAGACGATTCGGTCTTGAGTTTGTGACCTACGAGTTTCAAGGGGATGCCAAAATGTGGTGGCGGTCATATGTTGAGTGTCAACCAGCAAAGGCACCACCTATGACTTGGACATCATTTTCTAACTTATTTATAGAGGAGTATATACCCTTGACTTTGATGTATATGAGGAGAGATGAGTTCCTAAGCCTAGAGAAGGGAATGATGTCTATTGCTGCTTATGTGGCCAAGTTTCGTGCACTATACAGGTATGCCACTTAGCTTTTCTTCCGTCCACAAGAGGGGATTTACCGCTTTGTGAAATGATTTAGGTCAGATTTGCAGATTCTAGCCTTACAGGTAGCTACTGTAGCAAAATCCTTTAAGGAAGTGGTTTATTTTGTGATAGAGACGAGTTCACCATGACTTCAACATTTAGGAAGTTCTGTAAGGGAGGTGAGTTTAGTGGTTCTTACTCCACAGGGAAAAGTTTATGAGGGTACCTGGCCTTTCCTATTCAGTCTTTATTGCAGTCTTCAGCTGGGTGTCCGTCCCAGACCAGTCAGCCTTTTCTTGAGTTTGGAGGTTATCTCCAGACTTCATCATTTTCATAGAGACCTATACTTGACTTCATGACTTGGTATGGATGTGGAGAGGCATGACATATTAGGAAATATTGTCCAAAACAGAGTTACAGATCCCAGTAGTTAGAGGTAGACGTGGTCATGGTAGAGGCCGCCATCCTAGAAGACGTGGTGTCCAAGGTAATGGTGGTCACCAGTTCAGTCGAGGTGGTAGACAAGTTGGAACTACTGTAGCACAGCTTGGTAGGGGCAATGGACAGATAGGTGATAGGGCCCATTATTATGCTTTCCTCGGGAGGTCTGAGGAAGAGATATTTAATGTTTTTATCACATGTACTCTTTTGGTTTGTGATTTCATAGCTTCTGTATTTTTTGATCTTGGATCCATATTTTCAAATGTATCTTCATATTTGCTACTGGTCTTGATTTATGTTGTGATTTGCTTGACATGCTTATTCCTGTCTCTACTCTTGTTGGTGAGTCTGTTATAGTTAAGAAGATGTATAGGTATTGCCTTCTGACTTTTGTGGTGAGCAATACTTATGTAGATTTGATTATTCTAGAGATGGTCGATTTTGATGTATTTCTGGGTATGACTTGGATTCTCCAAATTTTGCAATCTTAGATTGTAATGCTAAAACTTTGACATTGGCCAAGCCTGAGACAGATCCGCTGATATGGGAGGGTGCCTATATTTCTACTCTAGTTCGTATTATCTATTTTCTTCGTGCTAAGAGGTTGGTGAGTAAGTGTTGTTTAGCTTTTTTTGGCACATCTCAGGGATGATACTTCCAAAGTTCCTTCGATTGAGTTTGTTTCGATAGTCCGTGAGTTTCTGGATGTGTTTCCTGCAGACCTTCCTGATATGCCACCGGATAGAGATATTGATTTTTGTATTGACCTGGAGCCGGGTACTCGCCTCATTTCAATTCCCTCTTATAGAATGGCTCCAGCTTATTTAATGGAGTTAAAGGCTTAACTTGAGGATTTGTCAGGTAAAGGTTTTATTAGACCTAGTGCATCCCCTTGGGGTGCTCCTGTTTTATTTGTGAACAAGAAAGATGAAAGTTTTCGGATGTGCATAGACTACACGCAGCTGAATAAGGTAACTATTAAGAACAAGTAACCCATTCCTCGTATTGATGATTTATTCGATCAGTTACAACGTGCTTGTGTCTTCTCTAAAATTGATTTGAGATTCGGTTATAATCAATTGAAAATACGGGAAACAAATGTTTCAAAGACAACTTTTTGAACCAGGTATGGACATTATGAATTCTTAGAAATGTCTTTTGGGCTTACGAATGCCCCTGTTGCTTTAATGAGATTGATGAACGGGATTTTTAAGCCATATCTAGACCTCTTTGTTATTGTATTTATTGATGATATACTGATATATTCAAAGAGCAAGAAAGAACATGAGGAGTATTTCAAAATTTTATTGGAGTTGTTAAGGGAAAAAAGGCTTTGTGCCAAATTCTCCAAGTGTGAGTTTTGGCTCGACTTAGTGTCCATCTTGGGGAACGTGGTTTCTAAGGATGGAGTGATTGTGGATCCTTCTAAGATTGAAGCAGTTAAGAGTTGGGTAAGTCCAACTTATGTTTCAGAGGTAAGGAGCTTTGTTGGTTTAGCTAGCTACTATCGTCGATTCGTCAAGGGATTTTCTTCTATTGCTTCCTAGCTGACACATTTGACTTAGCAGAATGTTCCATTTGTATGGTCGGACGAATGTGAAGAATGCTTCCAGAAACTCAAGACCTTGTTGATTACTGCACCAATTCTTACCTTGCCAGTGAAAGGTACGATTTTTATTGTTTATTGTGATGCATCTTATTCTGGTTTGGGTGCAGTTCTAATGCAGGAAAGAAATGTAATTGCTTATACTTTGAGGCAATTGAAAGTGCATGAACGTAACTATCCAACCCATGATTTGGAGTTGGCTGTAGTTGTATTTGCATTAAAGCAGTGGAGGCATTACCTATATGCGGTCAAGTGTGAAGTTTACACAGATCATCATAGTCTACAATATGTCTTTACTCAGAATGATTTGAATTTGAGGCAGAGAAGGTGGATTAAATTAATGAAAGATTATGATAATACTATTTTATATCACCTTAGAAAAGCTGTTGTGGTAGATGCCTTAAGTAGAAAAGTAAAGAGCATGGGTACTTTAGCCCACTTACACGTTTCTAGACGCTCATTGGCTAGAGATGTTCAGACTCTGGCTAATGACATTATGAGGCTGTAAGTACTAGAGAAAGGAGGATTTTTGGCCTCTGTGGTGGCAAGATCTTTCTTGCTTGACAAGATTAAGGGAAAGAAATTTGCTGATGAGAAGCTGAGCTGAATTCGAGATATGGAATTGCGAGGAAAGGCTAGCGAGGCAATAATTGATGAGAAAGGAGTCTTCAGAATTAAGGGAGGGGTATGCGTGCCCCATGTTGAGGATTTAACTGACACTATTCTTGTAGAGGCTCATGGTTCGAGGTATTCTATACATCTTGGTGCAACCAAGATGTATTATGATCTAAGGCAACATTATTGGTGGAGTAGAATGAAGCGCGACATTGTTGATTTTGTTGCCCAGTGCCTGAATTGTTAGTAGGTAAAGTATGAACATCAGAGGCGTGGAGATACACTTCAGAGAATGTTGATTACTTATTAGAAGTGGGAAAGTATTGTGATGGATTTTGTAGTAGGTCTTCCAAAGACATTGGGTAAGTTTGATTCTATTTGGGTAATTGTTGGCAGGTTAACTAAGTATGTTCACTTCATTTTGGTTAAGATGACTTAAAATGTTGATAAGTTAGCAAAACTTTATGTCTCTGAGATTGTTCGATTGCATCGATTTCCACTTTCCATCATATCAGATAGAGTTATGCAAGTTACTTCTATGTTTTGGAGGACATTACATGGTGAATTAGGTACTAAACTGGATCTTAGTACTGCATTTCACCCTCAGACCGATGGTTAGTTTGAGCGAATGATTCTGCTGTTGGAGGATATGCTTCGTGCATGTGTGATAAAATTTGGTGGTCATTAGGATAAATTTTTACTCTTAACAGATTTTTCGTACAACAATAGTTATCATTCGAGTATTGATATGGACCCATTTGAGTCATTGTATGGGAGGAGATGTAGGTCTCCCATTGGTTAGTTTGATGCATTTGAGATGAGACCTTGGGGTACTGATCTTTTGAGGTTATCATTAGATAATGTGAATTTCATTAAACAGAAGCTTTTGTCAGCTAAGAGCAGGCAGAGGCATATGCAGATTGGAAGGTTAGGGACTTGGAGTATATGGAGGGTGAGCAAGTCTTGCTTGAAGTTTCAGCCATGACAGGTGATATGCGGTTCGGTAAGCGTGGTAAACTTAGTCAGAGATATATTGGTCTATTTGAAGTTTTGAAGCGCGTGGTAGAGGTGTCTTATTAATAGGACTTGCCTCCAGGGTTATCAGGAGTGCACACGGTATTTCATGTGTCCATGCTAAAGAAATACCATGGTGATGGAAATTACATTATTCGTTGCGATTCAGTTCTTCTTGATGAGAGTCTGTCTTATGAGGATGATCCTATTGCTATCCTAGTTAGGGAGGTCCACAAATTGATATCAAAAGAGATTTCCTCTATAAAAGTTCAGTGGAAGAATAGGCTAATTGAAGAGCCCACTTTGGAGAGTGAGGCTGATATGCATGAAAGATATCCACATCTTTTTACCGATTCAGGTACTCATTCTCACCCTCGCTTTTCTTTTGATTGTTCGAGGACGAACATGGGCACATTGGTATCTATTGTAACAACCCATTTAGTCGGTTTGATCACTAGAACTTTTTCTTGATCAATACTTTCCGATAGATTTTAAAAGGGTGTTTTGAACTATACATAAATAAAATTATGAAATTAGTGGGTTAGTTTTAATAATTTATAGAGTTTGTGGTTAATAAAATAATAATAATAAATATACGATCACTTTTACCCCCATTTTAATATTAAGGTATACAATTAGGGTAATAACTGATCTGTAGAAAGGTGAAAAAAATAGAAAGTGGGCGCACGAATCGTCAAAGCAAATTCATGAAGGAGTTCAGGTGACCTTTTTCTTTTTCTTTTCTTTGTTAGATTAATGGGGGCTTATACTTTATTGGTTAATGTATGGCGGTGCATATGAAGCTTATCGTATATGTTAACTTGCATATTGCAAATCAATTGGGTTCTTTAGGAATTACTGTCAACAAATATATGTATAGAATATTTGTTAAAGGTTATTGAAAGCATGGTGGGTGGAGGATTTAAATATTATAATAATGTAATTAATTGGGGAGAATTGAAGTTACAGTAGTTATGTTGTGGACCGATTTTATACGTCTTAGTTAATAATTATAATTAATAAAGAATGAAGTAGGGAGAATAAAGGGTAACATTACTGCACCTATTGATTGCCTAAGAATTAATATAACAATGTTAGTATCTATGTACATATGTTAATATTGGAACTGAACATGCATGGTTAAAGTGAGGACTGCCACTGGTTTTCACATCAGTGGCTTTAGGTTGGGATATTATAACTTATTATTATTATTATTTAATATACTAATGTTTGATATATTGAGATATGTAATAAATTTAGGTGTAATAAATTATTTTAAACTTCATTCAAAGGTACGATAATTGGAGAATGGGAAATTTTTCTTAGGTTTGAGATTTAGGAAATTGATAATATAATTAGGTGAGTTAATGGGTATAGGCTAGACACAGAATAATCTTAGTTTTTATGGTCTTGTGAACTTACAGCTTATGTATATATATATTTGATATATTGCAAGGGTTCGGAGGGAATAAGGAAAGGGAAGGCATTGGAGAAGTAGTTGCTTGACTTCGATTCTTCAGTGGAGGTTGGTTTTAGTTTATTTCTATATGATAGATAAACTCTAAATAGCGATTGATATGTATTGAGTAATTTTGTAAAGTCTCCTGTGTACTTGATTGAGTGGTTGTATGTTTGATTGTGTGGTTTGTGGTTGGCCTAAAATTATGAGACTGTTGATTTTCTAATATTGAACCCTCTCTATTAATATGATGCCTTGAATAAAGATGGCTTGATGAAATAAAATAATTACATAATTGGATCAGAGTGTCACGTTCCGACACGGTATTATTGGATCAGAGTGTCATGTTTCGACACGGTATTATTGGATCGGAGTGTCACGTTCTGACACGGTATCATGGGATCGGAGTGTCACGTTCCTACACGAAATATGGGATCGGAGTATCACGTTCCGACATAATAACATCAAAGTAAAAGAATCTCGAAGTAACTTAATATACTTAATCTTAAAGAATTAATTTTCCAAATGATTACGGTATGTAGGCATGAGTTCTCATAGGTGTGCTTGATGTTTTGACTGATGGTGTATCAATTATAGTGTTGTTGTCAATGGTTCGTGTGTTTGTTCATTGCCACCTGTTAGTATTGTAGTTGATTTTATAGTATTATTCAATACATATTTCTTTCTATTTTGAGTTGACTGATGATACCTACTCAGCACGTGTTCGTTGTACTGACCGCTACTTGTATTTTCGACTCGCCCTCAGCTCTAGCCAGTCTCTAGCACATCAGAGTTCATGGTGAGCTATTATTTCTAGCGCGTGTTGGATTCTCTCATTCACGTTTTGAGGTCTTTGAATTTCGGACATGGGCCATCTTTTTGGTTATTTTGATTTCTTAAACACTCTTCGACTTGGTAATTTGAAAGAGATGTCCTTGATGTGATGAGTTTAAGTTATTGGGGTTAATGAAGGTTAAATTTTTGAAGTTTATTTAATTGGTTACTTGATATGTTTTGGAACTTCCGCCATATTTTTGTTATTTATATTTGAACTATTGGTTATGTTGGAGTTTAGATTTTTTGGTTCGCCCACCTAGGAGGTTAAGTGTGGATGCCACTCATGACTCATTTTGGGTCGTGACAGCCATGTTCTCCAATTGTTGCTAATCCACATACAATTTCGGGACAACATTAGGTTTCTCAACATAAAGGCTTTGAGTTCAGGAGAGACAAAATATTGATGAGTTTTGTTAAGGGGATAAACAAAGATTTTGTTGAAATCAATACGATATCTTTAAAGAATTTAATATTTTCCATGTTCGAAAAACCTATCTTGTTCTAACATATTTTGGATAACGTATAAATCCATATGTTGCTTAATTTTTTTTATGTATAATATAATCTTCTATAGAAAAATATAAATATTCTCACTTATAAAGGATATGAAATCCATGTATTAGGATATGTATTTAACCTCACAATAACGAAATTAAAAAGAAAGAAAATAGGACTTTTTTGTATTGCATGTCAGATACTCCTTTCTGTCCGATTTTATGTAACACCATTTTGATTTCAATCTATCAAAAAAATATGACATATGTCTACATTTTAAAATAATCAACATATTAAAATTTAATTTTATCATTAGTGAGAAGTATTGAAGTAACACAAATATTACAACATATTTAAGAGAACAAATTTTAGAATTTTGTGTTCCATGTAGATTTAAAGTAAACATGTCTTTGAAAGATAAAATATATGAGGTTCAAACTTCATCATGTTTTAATTAAGAAAATGTTGTTATTTAATAATAGATTAAAGGGGAGAGAACTTCGCTTGAAATAAAAGAAAAAAAATATCCTTTTTAACTATCTATGTTTTAGTTGATAATAGAAGTACAAATATAAGTATATGAAACCACAACATATAGATAGATTAGCAATGTATAGACCTTTCTGAGAAGATGATATTCGAATAGACAATAATGATTGTTTGATCTCACCACATCAAGATATTTTATGAAAGATTGTTTAAAGCTTCACCATTTGGTCATTAGGATTTATCATCTCTTTTTTTCTTCATTTAACATTATTCTTTCTTCAACTTCTTATTTGATAAAATTCAAAATAAATTTCCTACATAAACATAACATAATTGAAGATATCAATAATTATATAACCTTTTTTGTTCTCAATTAAGGGATAATGCCCAAGTACCCCCTCAACCTATGCCCGAAATCTCAGAGACACACTTATACTATACTAAGGTCCTATTACCCCTTGAACTTATTTTATTAATAATTTTTTACCCCTTTTCGACCTACGTGGCACCATCTTGTGGGCCCAACGATAGTTGACTTTTTTTCAAACTACTGCCACGTAGGCTAAAAAGGGATAGAAAATTATTTATAAAGTAAGTTCAGGGGGATAATAGGACCTTAGTATAGTATAAGTGTGTCTCTGGGATTTCGGGCATAGGTTGAGGGGGTACTTGTGCATTATCCCCTCAATTTATAATAAAACAATATGGACATATAATTTCACTCTCATATTTCTATTATGAAAACTATAAACACATGATACAAATGAAGGATAATATATGCATTAGAAGAGAGTTTATAAATAATCTTATAGATTCTTAGAGAAATAAAGATTGTAACATAGAAAGAATTGTTAGTTTGAGATTCATAGTAGCTATGTTGGTTGAATACCTGTTATCAACTCCTCCAGTTTCTCATTCTCTAAATCCAATTTTATATTATAAAATAAAGAAGAATTTCTAATTTGGGAAGTCACCAAAAACTAGAAAAAGTTTTTTTTCCTCTTGGGCGAATCAAGTAATTTTACTTATCGAACATAATTTTTTGTCTTAGGTTTTTTGAGTGTACCAACAAAAATAGATTTACAACATATATTTGGACAGTAGCCAAAAATAATGAATAATTAGTTGGGGCCATCATGAAAGATAACAATAAATTAGTGCTTTGATAAGGAAAAACAAATTAGCTAGGATATTTGTTATTAAAAATATATATAGTTAATAGTATTGTTGTAACAATTTTTCCCTAAATATTATAACAATGCAATTTTGATAAATAGTGATAATAGTTCTTTTTTTCTGGTAATAGTAAAATGGAATAAGGAACATTTATTTGAAAAACTAGAATAAAAATTAGTGCATATTGTACCAACTAGTGATACTTTATTTGTGTTCCAACACCAAATTACTTTAGAATATATAACATATCTCTGGATATATTTTGTATCTACAAAATTCATTTTTTATAAAAATCATCATATAAATTTAGATAAAACAAAACATTAGTGAAAACTCACAATTCTTTAAACATCATAACTAAAGAAAAATTTAAAAGGAAAAAAAGCGGGATTTGTGAAAAAAATGGAGTATCCTTTAGTTTGACTTGTTATGTCTAATAATCTCTATATGTCTTTGTAAGTTTATATGTCATCATCTTCTTCATCAATAAATTTTTTTGATGTAGACACTTAAAACGCCTTTTAAACTTAGATACTTAACCTTATATTCTTTATATGAAAATTGAAGAATACATCAACGTAAATGAGTAATTGAATTGAGAATTTGGCAGACATCTAACCCACGACGTCGCACTAAACATGACAACAACCATATCTTCTTCAAGTTTCTCCATTTATAAAAAAAAACATTTGAGTGGTTTTTACAGGAATTAAATTAATTGGTGAATTGTCATCCAATTTTTCTTCTTCTGAAAGTAGGCATATCTTGCATTAATGAATAGTTGTTAGTTTGGTAAAAATCTTATTTTTATTGAATAGGAATTGAATGAATCAAGCTTAACTAATGTGACTGTGGCAAAAAGAATAAGTGTTTTTGTTAATTATCATTTTCTTATAAAAGTCATGGTATATAAATTGTATTCACTTTCTTAAAATAACTTTTTTACGATATTAGTGTTTTGTTATGAAATTTTTCATTTTTTCAAAAGTTGAATTTGGAAAATTTACTCACATTTAAAAAAAGAACTTTCAGTTTTTATATATATAAAAACATCAATGAAGCAACAAATTCAGTAAACACTATTGATGTTGCCCTCCTGCTCTAAGTCTGGAGAAAAACACTATGGATGAAACGTTTCTAATGAAACATGTTACTTGCACTATGGATTCTATAGCAACTAAAATGACAACAAATTCATAAGATCTATACAAACCCTAGGTCTATACAATCTGTGTAGAGTCAAGGAATTGGCATAATTTTAGGGACATAATGGATGAAAGGAACCCACTAGTGAAATGCCACATCTTGGGTGAAGAAATCTAATGAGAAGTCCTTTGAATTTTGGGGTAAAAAAGGAAAGAACACTATGGCTTGTTCTTTAAAGAAATCGATGCTTCATTCTCTTTGTACTAGCGAAATGACGTAGCTTAGGCATCAAAGGATGTAACTTAATTGCCTCAATGAATTAGGAAACGAAAAAAACAACCATAACATAAAAGTTTACGAAGGCCATTAATTACGGTACTCACAGTCCATCATTTGAACTTTCAGTTGTCGGACGAGGTCATGGTTATAGATCACGTGGTTTATATCTCGATTAATAGTATCCCCAAACTCACACTCCTAGTGCATTGGACAAGGTTGTCAACAGTTATATCAGTGTATTGTTCATCATGTTGTCTTTATGATTAGTACTTGGTAACTTCATTCAGCTTAACTATTTTAATATTTTTCGGTATTTATGTTCTTGCTCAGATTATGTAATTGCTCAGTTACACTTTGTTCTGCTCATATATAATTCCATCTTAGTATCTATATCGTGCATGCTCAATACATTCAAAGTACTTTCTCATACTCTGTGCTTTATCCTTTTATGATTTAAGTTTAGGTACTCATCATCAAGATCACGCTTAAAATAAATTCTTTGTGCACATTCAACAACATCAAAGGTGAGTCATCATATTTCGAAGACAATAAACATGCTTTTATTTTTTTCAATTTTTTCAGTTTCAGTTTTATTAGACTTAGTTGGGGGCATGTCCCGTCAACTCAACTCATTTAGAGGCTTTTCAGACGTAGTAGTATATTCAGTTTGAGTTGTTAAGTGGTTGTTGAAGTTATCACAAACCCTAGTTTATTCACTTATATTTAGTGTGTTTAGGTTTTTCCCCATTTTCATGTATCCTTCATTGTAGTTTTCGCAAAGTACATGTTTACATATCTATTTTAGTATTTTCAATATATTCCAGATTCAGCGTTAGCTTTGGGTCACTCATGAACCTAGGTCCCGTGTTATGTCTAGGGGGTAGCCTCAGAGTGTGACATAGTTTTGATTGTGACAAGCGTAAATGAGAAGAAATTCTTTTTCATAGTCTGTTAATTTTCTTCTTGTTGCATCTTGTCGATACGATAGTATCATTTACCTTACTAGTCATATTCCCTAGTACTCGTGACTTCATGTTTTTTGAAGGATTTCTTTTTTATATTGTTTTTTTTGTTTCAATTCGCTTCTGCCTATTTCTTTCATTACTAGTATTTAACTTTAGTTCTACCTTGCACTCACTACATTACCTTCTTGCTACAGGTTGTCTTATATACTAGCTATTATAGTAGGTGTCATAAGACTCAAGATTTCATGTCGTGGCAGGACATTTGTTCAGGAAACTAAAGAATGGGTTGACAAAAAGTAAGATATGTGATTCCTCCAAGGATTACTATTTTAGAAACTAGGGTTAAGAAATTGTTAATAGGATTGTGTTTCTTTTCTATATCATTTAAAATATGAGCCAATTTTGATAAAATTAAAAAAAAAATCGGTCAATTTTTGTATTTCAATTTATTTTCTTAATAATTAGTTCAAGAATTCATCTTGTGTTGTGTCATGCCCCGATCTACCCCCGAGATGCAGACATGAAACCTAGGACCACAAGTTATCCCAAGCTAACCCTGCTGGCATGATACTAAGAATACTAAAGATAATTAACTGTTGCAGAAGCTAAATCATAATTTATAATGAATAGATTGCGAATACCATATGCTAAAACTGATATTATATGAAAAATTATAAGTTTAATACAATTCAATTACTAACTCAACACATAGCTGAAACTAACTGTCTAAAATAAGCCTCTAACTGACAAGAAATACTGGGACAAGCCCTAACAAAATCTAGCAAAAACAAAAATTAAATAACTAAAAGAATGAAATAAAACTCATGATTGTTTTCCTTGGAGAATGAGGACTCACCACTGAATCCTATATACTTCAGACCGAGAAATTGATCTATGTGTGATCTGGATGTTGAGAACATGAACCTACATGTCGAGAAGATATAGAGCACGTTTCCTCAGCACTTGAAGGTATTGAGCATTTATGATAGAGTAAAGCTGAATTGAAATATAACTGAACAAGCACTAAAGGAAGTCTAATAATCTTAATATGATGTACTGATTTCTTAGCTAACTGGAACAAATGACCTATTTATAACATGCCGCAAATGAATACTGAATATACTCATAAATGGTCCATGCAAGAGAGTCTGACTAAACTGTGGGAGCTACTAATAACCGATAATAAAACCAAATGAGCTAAATATGAAATCTGATGTATACACCCCATCAATAGGATCCAATATACCCTGCCAAAGGTATAAATACCTATTGGCGTAATCACTAAACTTATGCCCACATTGGGGACTTACAACCTAATTGGGTAGTAGTTTTTGGACTATTTGGGTACGCTGAATCCTAGTCCAACTCTGTATTATGCTACTCCTACTGATTTATGTGGTTAATTAATTATGTCTAAATTTTCTGTAAATACCGAATAGCTCAAAAGTGATCATGCAAACTGGGAATGCAACATTCAATCTGAGAATGGGGGATTAAAAACTGAAGCATGTATAAGTGTATAACTTAAATATCTAACCTTGCATTTGTAATTCAAGAACTAAAGAAATACAAAGCTAGGGTTCTAAAATTCATGTGATAATTTGAGAAATAACATGATAACCTTATTTGGAACATATATTTTAACTAAATCATGAAGTTCTGCTGTAATTTTAGAAACTCTAGGTCAAATAATGATGAGAGAATCAAGAATCTTCTTGAAAACTAGGGACCCAATGGGTGAAAGGTATCAAGTAGTGAAATTCCACATACTTGGTGATGAAATTCACGGAAAAACACTTGGGTTTCAGGGCTGGAACTGCTGGAAACTTGTTGCGTTCTTGAACTACAGTTTTTAAGCTTTTTCTTCTCTCTTGCTTTATTTTTCTATCTTTTTTTTAATGATTTTTCTAATTTTTTACTTAGAGGTCTTATTTTAGCAAGGTTTGTGGCTATGGAAAGCTAATCTAATTATCTGTGTGGGTGCGTCATGAGACAACTAATTAATCTTGTTCTACGAATTATGACCATTTGAGGTTGACCAAACTGCATTTTCCCCTTAAGCGTCTGCTAATTCCCACCTGTGGTCAGACATACGTACCGTGCTGGTCATCCGTGTCTCTTGTCACAGAGTGGGTGAATGAGGTGCCGATCGGCGGTCTTGGACTACGAACCATAGGTCCGTTTGTCGATCATGAGTTAACGAAAATTTCCTGGGCTAATATTTGGGTGGGGGGTTTGACCCTATTGACAGGTGTGAAGGATGGTCCGTGGGTTAGTCTACGGTCCGTCGAGGGCCACCACTTGTTGCACCTGCAAATTTTTTAAAAATGTTGGTTTTTGGTCTGTTTTTGATAGGGGTGTTACATTAACTCTCCCTTGGGAAAATTCGTCCGCGAATAAAGACTACACAATTTGTACAGGAGGGAAAGAGCTACAAACCCTACTACTAAACACTGAGATATGAGTTTCTAACTTAATCGAGTTCTGAGAACATGCAAATATACTTAAAATTCAAGTGCAAACTGAGGGAACATGATTCTAAGACTGAATTCATGCGTGAATGTCTAAAAAATAGAAGAGGAACTATTACCTAAATCTTGAGTGGAATTGGAAGGAAAGAGCTGAATATACTTGGCTTTCATGGCTGCTTCTGCTTCCCAAGTGACTCCTCTATGGACGAACTCCACAACAAAACCTTGACTGACACAAATTCTTTGTTTCTCAACCTTAAAATGTGATGGTCAAGAATCTCAACTGGTACATCCTTATAATAAAGATTATCTCTCATCGCCATACTCTCTAATGACACAATAGAGACTGGATCACCCGTACATTTCTTGAAGAGTGAGATGTGGAAGATCGGATCCACTGCTGCTAATTTTGATTGCAACTCTAACTCATATGCCACATTTCCAACCAATTTTACGATCTTGTAAGGTCCTACATATCTAGGACTAAGCTTCCCTTTCTTTCCAAATCTCATCACCTCTTTCATAGGTGAGACATTATGAAAACAGCCAATTATCAACTTGGAACTCTAGTTCGCTTCTCATTACATCTGCATAAGATTTTTCATGACTTTGGGTTGTCTTAACTCTATCACTAACGAGTTGCACTTTCTCCATAGCATAAAGGATTGAATCTTGCCCTATCAAAGTTGTTTCACCTACTTCAAACCAACCAAAAGGAGATATACATCTACGCCCATATAAAGCCTCATAAGGGACCTTCTGAATTCTAGAATGGTAGTTATTATTGTTTGCGAACTCAATAAGAGGAAGGTGATCATCCCAACTGCCTTTGAAATTGATCACACAAGCTCTTAACATATCCTCTAGGGTCTGAATAGTACGCGCTGCCTGTCCATTCATCTGCAGATGAAATGATGTGCTAAGTTTAACATGAGTACAAAGACCCTTCTAAAAATGACTTCAAGAAATGAGAGGTAAATTAAGGACCTCTATCTGAATGATAGACAAAAGGACCCCATGTAACCTCACAATCTTATTAAGATAAAGCTTGGCATAGTCTTATGCCGAATAAGTAGTCTTGACCTCCAAAAAGTGAGAAGACTTAGTCATCCTATCAATTATCTTCCAAATGGAGTCATGCTGTCTGCGAGTACGCGGTTGTTCTATGATGAATTCCATTTGGATCAGATCCCACTTCTAAGTAGAAATATAGATCTCTTGAGTCATACTTCCTGGTTTGTGATGTTCAACCTTGACTCGTTGTCAATTGGGGCACTTACTCACAAAATCAACTATATCCCTATTCATGTCGTTACACCAATCGACTTCCCCTAGATCGCGGTATATCTTAGTGGAACCTGCATGAATAATATACCTGGAGTTATGGTTTTATTCTAGAATAAGTTGTTTAAACTTGCCCACATCAGGAACCCACAATCTATCATTGTATCGAAGTACACCCATCTCCCTGTTGGAATGAAACCTCAACTCTATGATTATGGAATGCACCCTTAAGTTCAAGCAAGATTGGATCACTGACTTGTTTTTCCTTTAACTCCACTACCAAAAAGGATTCTGCCCCATTCTGAATAGTTACACTATTGTCTGAAATGCTCATAAGGAAAACTCAAAGCAAGCAAGCCTATGAACAACCTTTACTAGTTCCTTCCTTTATTCCTCAACATAGGCTACACTACCTATAGATAATCTACTAAGAGCATCTGCTACAACATTCACCTTTTAGAGCATCTGCTACTACATTCACCTTACATTGATGGTAATGCACACTCACATAATATTCCTTAAGGAACTAAAGTCATCTCCTTTGGCGAAGATTTAAATCCTTTTGGTTGAACACATATTGAAGGCTCTTATGGTCACTAAACACATCTAAATGAACACAATACAAGTAGTGTCTCCAGATCTTAAGTAGAAACACCACTTCTACAAGATCGAGTTCATGAGTTGGATAGTTCTTCTCATGCACCTTAAGATGTCTACAAGCATAAGATATAACATTATCTCGTTGCATCAACACACAACCAAGGCCAATGTTGGATGCATCACAATAAATCACATAACAATCCGAACCTTCTGGTAGAGTCAAGGCAGGAGTTCTAGTTAATCTAGTTTTCAATTCCGCGAACCTTTTCTCAAAATCATCTGACCATTTGAAGTTGACCATTTTCTAAGTCAACCTAGTCAATGAATGGCTATGGATGAAAATCCTTCCACGAACCTTCAATAATAACCTGCTATACCTAAGAAACTTGTGATATTTGTAGCAGAGGTAAGTCTAGGCCATTGTTTCAATGCTTCTATCTTCTAGGAATCCACTCGAATCCCCACGCTAGATATAATGTGACCAAGAAAAGCAACGACTTGCAACCAGAACACACATTTGCTAACCTTAGCCAATAACTGGCGATCTATGAGAGTCTACAGAACAACTCTCCAGTGACTTGCATGCTCTTCCTCATTCCTAGAGTAAATGAGGATATCATCAATATAGAGATAACGAATAAGTCAAAGTACTGTTTGAACACTCTGTTCATCAAATCCATGAAAGTTGCAGGAGCATTGGTTAGTCTAAATGAAATAACTACAAATTCAAAATGACCATATTCAGTTCTGAAGGCTGTTTTCAAAATTTCACTATCTCTAACATTGAGCTGATGATAACCCGATCTGAGATCTATCATTGGGAAATCACTAGCACCCTGAAGTTGGTCAAACAAGTCATAAATCCTTGGGATGCAATACTATTTATTGATTGTGACCTTGTTCAACTGTATATAGTCAATGCATATTCTGAGTGAACAATCTTTCTTCTTTACGAAAACCAATTGTCCAGCCCATTATGATATACGAGGTCTTGTCAAGACCTTATCTAGAAGGTCTTTCAACTACTCTTTTAATTCCTTAAGATCTGTATGATCCATTCTGTATGGAGGAATAGAAATAGGCTGGGTATCTGGAAAGGGATCCATTCCGTAGTCAATTTTCCATCGGAAGGAACTCTAGAAAGATCTTCTGGAAACACTTTAGGAAACTCATTGACTACTGGGAATAACTCAATGGGGTTTAGATCTAGAATCCTTAACCCGAACTAGATGATAGAGATAACCCTTGGATATCATCTTTCTAACCTTAAGGTAAGAAATGAATCGACCCATAAGAGCTAAGCTACTACCCTTTCATTTTATGATTGGTTTATCTGGAAACTGAAACAGAACAATCATAGTTCTACAATCGACTGAGGCATAGCATGAGTGTAGCCAATCCATGACAAGAATGACATCTACATCTACAATTTCTAACTCAACTTATCTGGTGAGTTAACTTTCTGAGGGACAATGATAGGGCAATTTCTGTATACATGTCTAGCTATAACTAGGTCACCGCCTGAAGTAGAGTTGAGGAAGGTTTGAGAGAGTTTCTAGACTGGCACTGATTTTGACTGTTATGTAAGGAGTTACAGAAGAAAGAGTAGCCCCTAGATCTAATAATGCATAAACATCAAGGTCAATGACTTGTAACATACCAGTGAATACATTAGGAGAACCTTCTTTATCCTGGCTAGCCTGAGAGTTAATAAACTATACTGGCGTAGACCGCTACCTGTACTAGATGAGTTACCGCACTGAGGCGGGCGACTTGCTGCTGCAGCTGAGGTTGTAAACTAAGCTCTACAATTACCACCTCCCTGACCTTGTCTAGAAGGATAATTCCTAAACCTGTGATCAGACTGACCGCCCCAAAATTTCCATTTTTTCTTTCAAGACACTTCCCCGAACAGTTCTTACAGTACTTAGGGCATGTTGGGTAAGTCTTGGTGCCTGCAACACTTTCCCAAGAATTAGAGCCTGAATTACAACAACTATGATATCTAGCTACGAAAATATTAGCTATGACATCAAATTTGTCACTAATTATTTGCTTTTAGTGACAAAATTTACTTTTCGTGCTGAAATATATGAGACACATACTTTTAGTGATGAAGCATAAGATTTCGTAGCAAAGTTTTGTCTACTAAAGTTTCCCACTAAAAAATCAATCGGCACCATTTTGTTAGGTGGTGTTAGTTACAAATTTAAAGTTATCGGTGACATATTGTTTCGTCACTAATAGTGTATGTAATTCATGTCAAACTACGACATCAAATTCGTCATTAACTATTCGCTTTTAGTGACAAAATTTATATTTCGTGCATAAATATATGAGACACATACTTTTACTGACGAAACATAAGAATCCGTCACAATATTTTTGTCCACTATAGTTAGCCCAAAAAAAATCCAATTGGCCTCATTAGTTATGTAGTGTTAGCATGAATTTAAAGTAATCAGTGACGCATTTTTTCATCACTAAAAATGTATCTAATTTATTACAAACTATTTTGCCTTATAATTTATTAAATTTTGGACACAAAAAAATTTCATCTAAAAAAATATTTTGTTACAATAACCACAAATTAGAGTTCGTAGTTAGTATTATAAATTTTAGACATTAAAATTTATATTATATTATGGCATTTATTTTTTCACTAATAATATAAATAATTGGTGAAAAATATTTAATTGTCTCTAATCAGTCTATGATTTAGCGACAACAAAAAAATTGTCACAAAATATGTGTGGCGTTAAATAGCGAAGACTTAAAATTTTTAGTGAATAATTAAACTATTTGCTATGAAAAAAATGCATAGCTAAATACAATTTTTGTGCTAAAATTTTTCATAATTACAAGTGACAACTTACAAAAAGAATAATACAAGTCTTTCAAGAAGTAGACATAGTCCATTCGTTAATTGACATGTGAAAATATTAAAGCCAATGAATTTGCTCGATTTTGTAAAAACGAAAAAGTTCAAATACATCAGTTTTCTAAAATTACACAATTATAAAATGCATCATTTGAAAATACATTCCGGGTTGTAAGTATTGTGAGTGGGCACGGTTCTACGACTAGATCACTAATATTTGTTAGTTTAGCACTTTTATTTTTTATGTGACACACTTTCATTGATAAGCACAATGAAAAAAACCTTTTTGTCAAGTCTGTGCGAATTTTTGTGCATGTCTATCGATTTTTTATTGGTAAACTAGATAGTTTAAGTCAATCTATATGCTTCTGTCAATAAATATGTACATATATAATAGTAATTTCACACAAGTAGAGTAATTATACAGAGATAACATCGACTTACAAACTTAGACTTTGAAAAGGTGCAATATATTTCATAAATTTCTATTAATTTTTCGTATCATTGTGAAAATTAAAATAAACTAAAAAATTAAAGCACATATAAAAAATGAAGTGACGAGGATTTCAGATATATTATGAAAAAGTACTATAATTATTGGTATCGATGTTCAACTTGAACTGATTATTCATTTTTTTTAATAAAATGAATAGCTGATTTTAAATGAATTTATTATTGTACTGAGTAATTTTTAAAATTTACAAAAATAAATAAATAAAATGAGAAAAATGTACTAAATTTATTTAAAGATATTTAAAAAATATAGTTTAATTAAAATATAATCTACATTTGAATGAATTGTGGGTGATTAATTTCAGGCAGTTATTCATGAGTATAAATAATCATATAATATATTGTTTCTACAAAAGTTAAATTTGAAAAAAAGTGAATAAAGTATAAAATAAAAAAAAATGAACAACAACTGAGAGTTGGTCTGATGGTAAGCACTTATTTATTTTTAACCTTAAGGTTCTGAGTTCAGTTCGATTCCCCAAGACAGCATAATGTGTGAGCTCCAGGACAAGGTTGAAATAAATTGAGATATGGGGAGGGGGGAAGGAGGGTTGGAGAAGGAAACATAATATATGTAAAATCACTTTTATAAATCATTTTTATAATTATAAATTTGATCATATATACGTTTAAAAACAAAATAATTTTTGTATATAAAATATACATCATTAGTGACGAAATAAAATTTTTTTCAGCTACAAAATATATATAACTTTAGAGACAATTGATTTCGCAATTGATTGAAGTAAAATAATTAGTGACGATATAATTTTGTCGGTAGTAATAACTTTTTTAGTGACAAAGCATACTATTAACAAAAAAAAATATAAGTTTTACAACAAATATATTCGTGACAAATGACTAAGCATTTGGTGACGATTTTTCTTTTTTTCGTTAATATAATACTTTTAGCGATGAAACACTAAATCGTCTTTGTATACTTTTAGAGACACACATTTAGTAAAGACTGAGTAACGAATTATTTTTCGTCACATAATATTTTAGTGACGAAATATGATTTATTAATAACAAAATTATTTGTCCGTGATAATCGAATTTGTCGTAGTGCTGGTTCTCTACCTTTCTGGTCATACCTGTTCTTGGAGGATGGAACACTAGTTGATCAAGGGGCTGGAGCTAAAAACTTATACTGACTTTGCGAGCGATTTTCACCACCTAATTTCCTCTTAAAATAGTCATAGTTCCCATTCCTAACCTTCTTGTTTTCCTTAACGTGTTCCTAAGCTTATCACCCTCAACCTACTGAGCATGAGTCATAATCCTAGAGATATTCATGTCTACTTGTAACATAGCATTATTGCACTCAATTTTCACCAAATCAAACAATCGATGCAAGAACTTATCCATTTGAGCTCTGGAGTCAGCAACAATATGAAAAGCATTCCTGGAGAGTTGGTTAAACTTCAGCCCATACTCTTGGATTGTCATGTTACCCTGCCTCAAGTTCATGAATTCCTAAGTCTTTGCCTCTTTCAACTCTATTGGGAAAAACCTATCGAGAAAAGTCTCACTAAAGCAATCGTAAGTGATAGGAGTTGCATTTTCACCCTATTCTCCTTCCACTAATTGTACCATATATATGAAACATCCATTAACTAGTATGAATTCAAATCAACCCGATCATTCCCAGTGATTTCCATTACCTCAAAGATCTTCTTGATCTCATCCACGAAATTCTGAAGATCCTCATTAGTTTGTGATATTATGAACTCAGGTGGAATAATACTAACAAAGTCATGGACCCTTGCTGTTATTGATCTACCATTTTCATTCACATGAGCATGAACCCGATTGGTCTTGTTGGTCATACTCTGAGCCAATATCTGTATAGCATTCCTGAACTCAGCATTGGAGACTTCTTAGCGTTTTGATTCATAAAGTTACCCCTACGAGGAGGCATGATATGAAACGTAGAACATCAAGTAAGAATGGAATAAGATTATACATTACTCAGATAAGGGTTACAACAAAGTGAAGTTTTCTTAAAATACTTCATAGCCTCCCCCTCATTAAATATGGTGCGCTTCACATCCATGAAAAGGACCCTACCTAGTGTTTCTTATCAGACATCCTAGGAAAATTAAACCTAGTTCTCTGATACAAAGTCTTTTCACGCCCCCAGATACCCACGAGACAGGAACATGGAACCTAAGACAAAAATTGATCCCAAGGTAACTCTGCTGGCATGATCATGAGAATACTAAAGATAATATAACTGTTGCGGAAGCTAAATCTTTATTTATAATGAAATGATGGAGAATACCCATATGCTAAAACTGATAATATGAAGACTGGTGAGTTCAATACAATTAAATTACTAACTCAACACGTAGACAAAATTAACTATGCCTAAAATAAGCCTCTAATTGACTAGAAATATTGTGACAAGCCCCAATTAAATCTAGCTAAAATTGAAACAAAATGACTAAAAGACTGAAGTAAAACTCAGGACTGCTGCCCTCTAAAATAAGGACTCAACACTGAATCTGCTGAAATGGAGATAGAGAAATCAATCTATGCGTGATCTGGATATTGAGAGCGTGAACCTATATCACGATATGATGTAACTCAAATATGCATCAGCACTTGAAGGTAGTGAGTATGTAGGATAGAGTAAAGCTCAAATGAAACATAATTGAACAAGCACAAAAGCAAGTCTAATAATCTTAACATGATGTACTGATTTCTAGCTAACTTGATGAAATGACCCATTTATAACATTCAGAAAATGAATACTGAATATATAAACAAATTATCAATGCAAGAGAGTCTGCCTAAACTGTGGGAGCTACTAATAACAGATAATAAAACCACATGTGCTAAATATGGAGTTCGATGTATACGCCTTATTGAGAGGACCCTATATACTCTGCCAAACGTATAAATTCATGCTGGCGTGATCACTAAACTTATGCTCATAGAGGGGACATACAACGTTCTTCTCTAGTAGTTTTGGGACTATTTGGGTACACTAAACCGTAGTCCAACTCAGTTTTATGCTACTCCGATTGATTTATGTAGTTAATTGATTCTGTCTGAATTTACTATAAATACTTGATAGCTCAAAACTTAACATGCAAACAGAGAATGAAACATTTAATCTAGTAATGAGGCATTAAAAACTGAAGCATGTATAATGAATAACTGAAATATCTAACCTTACTTGTGTAATTCAAGAACTAAAGAAATACAAATCTAGGGTTCAAAAATTCATGCGATGATTTGAGAAATAAAATGATGAAATGATTTGGAAGATGTATTTCAACTAAATCATGATGTTTTTATGCAATTCATGGAACCCTAGGTTTAATCATGATAAGAGAATCAAGAATGCGTCTGAAAAATAGGGACTCAATGGGTTAAAGGAACCCGCTGGTGAAATCTTACATATCTAGCGATGAAATTTACGGAAAAATAGTGAGGTTTCGTTGTTGGAACTGCTGGAAAACTGTTGCTTTCTTGAACTACGGTTCTTGAGCTTTTTCTCTTCTCTTGCTTATAATTTTCTAACTTTTGATTTAAGATTTTGACTTAGGTAAGTTCTTTTTATGTTTCTAGGCTTAAAATGATTACAATCTGATGATTTAGGGTCAAACGCCATATCTTAGGGCTTAAACAAAGTGGGAAACATAAAAAAATGAGTTAGTTACTGTCGGACAAGGACTGACGGTCCGTCGTTTGGTTTGTAGGTTGGGTCTGTTAGACAGACCTTTACTAAAATGGGAATAACTTTTTACTCGGAGGTCTAATTTTTTTAAAGTTTGTGGATATGTAAAGCTAATTAAATTATTTATTTGTGGTAATGTCATTGGACACCTAATCAATTTTGTGATAATAGTTATGACTATTTGAAATTGACCCAAGTGTAGTTCCCCCTTAACTATCTTCAATACCCACCAACGATTAGATCTACAGACCCTGGGTCCACCTAAGGACAATTCTAGTTATCCGTGGCTCTTATCAAAGAGTGGGTGAATGGGGTGTCGATTGACAGTCATGGAATACGGACCATAATATGACCTGCGAACCGTAGGTCCGTCCGTCGATCTTGACTTAACCAAATTTTCCTAGGATGAGATTTTGGGGGTTTCTGACCTGATTGACGGATGTGTAGGACGGACCGTGGGTCAGCTACGGTTGGTCGATGGCCACTGTTTGTTTCACCTACAGAGTTTTCTTAAAATCTGGTTTTGGTCAGTTTTTTATACGGGGTGTTACATGTTGTGTCAAATAAATAGAGTAACATAAAATAACTTGTTAAAGAGAATTTAAAAGTGAGAATATATGTTATATATAAAATCTTGTTCAAGAATATCTCCTTCAAGCTATATGTATAGAAATCAGTTTATTATGAACTCATGAATTAGAAAATGTTAAATGTTTATTGGCAAATATAGTTTTAAAATGTTGATTGATTTTATAACCTTAAAAGCTAAATTATTTTTAAAAAAGATAAAACATATTGTATAAAAAATTATATTCAGATTTACTTGATAATTTGAATCCAACAAAAACTTTTCCTAATAAATTAAATTCTTGATCTATCAATTATGAATTGGATACTATTTAATTTATTCATATGGTAAGATTTCTATTACAAACTTCTAACAGAAAATGGTCATGAAGTTGATATAAATTTTGAAAAGAATGGATATGCCTTAGAATTTCTTCATTGTTATAGATACTATTCGGTTTAATAAATTTTAGCAACATATTTTATTAGTTTTTCCCTTTACTCATATTGTGCACTATTATTAGTTTGAAATGGAAATAAAAATGAATGAAGTGCAGGTATTAGAGCTCTTTATTGTTTTCATTGAACATAAGATTTTTTATCATGGTCGGGTATATGTTTTAAATTTAAAGTGAATCTTACATATAATCAAATATTTTGTACGTTGGTATAATCAGAGGCGTAAGAGAAAAGGAACAGTGAAGGTGTTTAGTGACCAAAAAGGGTTCAATTATCTTCGGATTATTGTGGTGATCTAAAGACTTCATAGTTAAACTGACAGTGTAGCGGTTGAACCAATGTGGAATCTCGGAATGATGTCCATACGAAGGATACCAATGTTTCCGGCCCACATAGTGCTCTTATCAAAAGAGGATCTCAAGATCGCAGAGGTGGTGGTAGTGATTCCTATAGTGGTGGTGGTTTAAATACAAATTTAGATGGGAAAAATTTTTGTGGAGAAGGTTGTTAGGCAAGCGGTATGGAGGTGATGGTTGATATGGTGGTGGTGGTTGCAGGTATGTGGAGGTGGCGATGGGTATGGTGGTGGTGGTAGAGGAGGAAGTGTGTGTTACAAGAGTGGAGAAGATTTTCATTTCGTAGGGGAATTTAGACAAAGTTTTAGATATGGCATGGGTATGGTTGTGGGATCCATGGTTGCACGACAATGGAGACGGAGGTGGTGAGAATGATATTTGTATAAAGGATGTCCATGTACCAACCCTTCTTCGCCTAACTTGTAACAACCACAACCTCCACCTCCTCGTCATTCAACCATATTAACCACCACTGCTGCTGCCATTTCCATAATCTTGACTATATTTCCTTGAAAGTGACCAGCATTCTCACATTTGTAATACCCACTTCCTCAACTACAACCTCCACTTCAACAATACCTCCCACCACGATCGCCATATCAACCATCACCTCCATAATGCTTGCTACAACCGTAACAAACTTGTCCACCGCCATATATCCCACCTCAAAATCAGTATCCACAACCACCACCATATCAATCACCGTCACCACATCCACAATAACGTGGTCCTCTTTTCAAATAAGCACCATCTAGACCGATAACATTAAAAGCAATAGTACGACCATCATACCCAGATTCCACATTGAGTTCAAAAAATTCAACATCATCTAAACTATGAAAACCTTCACATCTATAATATATTGATGATCAGAGAGCTCATTGCCATCATTATCAGAAGTAACAAAACTGAATCCATTTTGCTCACTAAATCAACTCACCGTTCTATTGTTTTGATGCCCTTAAATAAACTAACACTTCAAGGTAGAGAATACAATTATTATACATTGGATGCTAGAGGAAAGAGATACGGAGGTTCACAAATAATTTGTTAAGCACACAATGTCATTTTTCATTAAAAAAAAATGGTGTGAAACTAGTACTACCTTATAATTTATTTGTTGTTGTTGCACATAACCAAACTATGAAAAGATTGGATTAATGTTTCTACACTCTTATTTAACTAAAAACACTTTTTTTATAGTTATCTCTTGCTTTTCTTTTGAATGTTAAATTAATGAACTATACCTAAGAGATGTAATTATCATATGGTGGACTACAATAGTTATATGTGAATACACATTTTAATGTTATTTCCATATATGACAGATATTATTGAAAATATTTAAAATATTAATTTAAAAGAATCTATCCTAGTTCTCACCCTATTTCTACAACTATGATGCTTTAGAGGAGTTTTTGCAATCTTTTGTGAACATTAGTCGTATAGGATTGAACCCTCTTGTGATCTATTGTGAATTCGATTCACGATAGCTTGGATCCTACTTGAGATTCTGTTTATATTTGGCAACCCGCAGAGAATTACTCGTCATCACCACAGAAAGACCATAATGGGGAAAAGAAACTTCAACTTAGTCAATTTGCAGCAATATTTGTTTAACATCATCTATTGAAGATTTGTGTGTTTTATCCCACTGAAGTACATTCAATAACCTTTATATTAGAACACTTATACCTGAAAGAAGACTAGGAGATAGAAAATAAAAATAAGATTTTTCATGCCACGGGGTAGCAAAAAATTAAGTAGATTTCATTTAAATAATATATATTTAAGAAAATGAATAGTTTCCTTTGATTCAACAACAAATTTTTTTCACATGGATAGGAAACAAAGATTTAGAACAGTGATGAATATAGTAAGTCAAAACATAGGATTTACGTTACCTTGGTTGAATGACACATCTTGTATGAGAAGAAGCGAGATCAGAATATTGTAATACGGAGCCTGTACAACCCACAAGAGAATAAGCAGTAGTATAACATTCAGGCTTGAGCAAGGAGACAACATAGTAAGAAGAAATGAGGGTGAGCTAAAGAGGAAGTTGAAGTTAGCTTTTATAGATAGGGTTAATGGATGTGGTCTTTACCCTAATCGGATTAGGTTGGGCTTGGGCTATTTTTTTTTTTAGATAATAAATAAAATGTTCTATATGACCAAAAACTGATCTTTAAAAAAAGAGTTTTAAGGGTAATATAGAAATATTAAATATGATAAACAAATGTCAATCATGTAATATTTTCAAAACAGTTAAAGAATGAAATTTCCATGATTTTCGTTAGTTCATCATATAGGAAATACCTTCACCCCCTTCACAACTACTTACATTTTGATTGTGTAGGAATATAAGAAATCAGAATTCCATCTATTCTAGATAATGATAAGAGATTCATGGATCACTAATGATCAAGTAATCCTGATGAGTTTTTTAGCTCCTCCAAAATTTTGAGGACAATATGAATTGATTTTGTTAATTCTCTTAATGAAATCCCAATATACACAATGAACAAGGATGATCTACTCTTAAAATATCAAAGTCTATACACCGTTATCAAGAAAATCTACAGAAATGGTGTCCCCTTAACTAATTGACTTACATAGTAGAGGAATATCCTACACATTTAAACACTACTCATGTTCAACTACTTATGACAAAGACTTAAAGGTAGAAAATCCTACCTTTGGTTTAAATCTCCTTGCATGAAGAATGTGCAACCAAGTAAAAGTAGATGAGGATGATAGACCGATGCGAGGTCTCCAACTTATTGAATATACCTTCAACCTTTTTTTAGCTACAAAAGGAAATACTTCATCAAATTAGGAGGGCACAAAATTATCATCTCGAGAAAAATGGTCCATATTCTCATTCATCATTTGCTAAAGGGAATATAAGAATTCTTAAGTTAACCAAACTTCCCTCATCAATATTGGTTGTATCTTATTCTCAATAAGCAAGACTATATAAGTAACAAAATTATATTGCAAGTGAAGGGCAACGAGTCTTTAATGGGGATAAAGCAAATTTCAAATAATTTACTATATGGTATGGTTATAGTTATTTCACAATAGAGTTATAACTAGAGCTGAACCCTGGATTTGGAAATTTTGGGTGCACCAATATAAACAAAACTCAAATATAAGGTCTAATCTAAACTTAAAATAAAAAGAGGCTTAGGTGTAATTCGAACACTTCTCTAGAGGGCGGTATATTTACTTTCTACAGATTGCACAAAGGTACTTCTATATTTTATGGGTTTACTGTAATCATAAAATACATACATATATATGTATGATTTTTTCAAAGTTACTTGATGCACATGCACCCCCACTATATAGTGTGGGTCCACCGCTGGTCAAAACAATAAAAATTGAGAAGTGCAAAGAAATATAGCTGAGATTCTTTCTCATAAATGTACGTACAATGTATGGAGATAACTCAAAAAATAGAAACATTTCAATTGATTGAAGACAAAGAATGGGAAAAAAAGGAAGACTTCTTATATTAGCATAATGGAATATAGAAATGGTAATTAAGAGTTCTTTAAGTTACAACCTTACTAGAAAGATAAAAAAATAGAACTATTAACTAACCAGCAAACAAATTTAAGAAGGTATTAATGGATAAACTAGCACTGCATATTGCTATTGTAGTGTCCTTTATGACTTCCTTTTTCATAGCTAAAACTTATACATGTTCATCACTCGTTATCCCATAATTGGTTAATTTATCAAAAAGTTTCTTAGCTAAAATGCAAAGCTTCACCGTGTTTAGCCCTCTGGAAATGAGAGATTTCAATCCATAAAATCAAAGTATTCATGATAAGTAAAGAAAAACATTCAGCTGAAATGGGCAGGAAATGTTCTACATACTCATAAATATAACGTTGAGTTTTCAAGAGAATAGTTTTTGTTTAATAGAAAGAGAATGATTAAATTACAAAGTATAAATGGACAAAGCTCAACTGTACTAGTAGGGATTGTCTCAGTTCCACTTCCTTCAGAACTATCCCAAATATATCAAGAGATAAGTTAAATATTATGATGTGGTCGTTAATGTTGAGTATATTATGGTGATTCATCCAGGTTTAAGAACAACTTTTTTATGATCACCATGACTTTTTATAAGGAAATTTGTCAAGATATGTGATCAATTTTGTTAACATCACCATAACTTGATATAAATGAAGTCTTGCCCAATATAAAATTTTAGTAGTGAAAACATATTCATCTTACAGTTGAATCTAGGAGGTAGGATGTATACATATCTTATTCCTATTTTTGCAGGATAAAGATTTTTTTTTCTAATTGATCCACAATCCGTGAGATGTGTTTATTCAGACCTCTTTTAAAGTCGAATTTTCTAGTAAAGAACATTGCGTGTAATCACACAATTGAGTTTGAGAAAAGTAGTAATTCAGATGTACACATATTTTACCCATATGTTTGTGTCATAAGAATATTATTTCTAGTAGACCTACGATTCAAAAGAAAAGTTCATAACATGGTTTATGAAAAAAATATGCCAATAAAAAAGGAATAGAGAATACAAATTAAGGTTTATGCGTAGATATTCTACAACTTATTAGATAGTAGAGTTTCTGTCAAAAAAAATTATATGATGATAAATATTTATATGGAAAGTCAATTTGATTTTATTGGTGAAATTACAAAATTACAATTACAAATAAATTTTCCAATTGAGAAATGAATAGATATCTTTCTCTTTTTCAGGAGATTTACCCCATAGAAACAAGTCTTTTCACCTGTCTAGCAATAGTTTGTTAACTTGTCTTCTCCGGAAAACATACCTAAAACTTCAAGTATTAGTAAAAAAATATGAGACAAGAATAGGTTCATAAAAAGAACATCTTCCTTCAATTAATAATAACTCTTATTTACACATTTTATGCTCTCTATATTTTCTTATGCATTGAAAAACATAAGATCATCATTATATGTAGTGGAGCCATTCTTTCTTTCCATGAATAGGAATATTATGGAGTTGTAACTTTGATAGACAGACGACCTAGAGGTTAAATGATTTCAAGACATAAAAAGATAGAATAATGAGTAAAATATTAAAGTTCAAGGAGACGTTATGGGCAATATGGCTGACCACATACAACCACAAATAAGTTGCACTTACTCCAACTTTGTGATTGTCACACCCCGAGCTATCCCCAGACGTGGACACGGAACCTAGGATCGAAAGTGATCCAAGCTAACCTTGCTGGTATGATCATAAGCATACTAAAGATAGCAAACTAAGGTGGAAGTTATGATCATAAGCATACTAAAGATAGCAAACTAAGGTGGAAGTTATGATCATAAGCATACTAAAGATAGCAAACTAAGGTGGAAGTTAAATCATAATATATAATGAAAATATAGGGAATACCCATATGCGAAAACTGATATATTATGAAGACTGATGAGTTTAATACAACGAAGTTACTGACTGAACACTAAGATAAATTTTACAATCTCTGAAATATGCTTGTGATTTACTAGAAATACTGGGACAAGCCCCAACTAAGTCTAGAAAAAATTGAAACTAAAAGACAAAATACTGAAAAGAAAGTCAGGATTGCTCTTATAGGAAGATGAGGAATCAGCACTGAATCTGCTGAACAAAAGATCTGGATATCAATCTATGTGTGATCTGGATGCTGAGAACCTGAATCTTCATCACGAAAAGATGTCGCACACGTATTAACCAGTACTAGAAAGGTACTGAGCATGTAGTAGTAAAACTGAAATAAAATATAATTGAAAAAGCACACAGGCAAGTATAATATTCTGACATGATAAACTGAATTCTGAGCTAACTTGATGCAATGACCAATTTATGACATACTTAAACTGAATACTGAATATACTGATAATTGGTCAATGCATAGAGTTTGACTGAACTGTTGGAGCTACTAATAACTGATAATAAAACTACATGAGCTAAATGTGGAGTCAGATGTATATGACCCATCGATAGGACCCAATATACCCTGCCAAAGATATAAAGGCATACTGGCGTGATTACTAAACTGATGCCCACAGAGGGGATTTACAACCTACTTGGCTAGTAGTTCTTTGATAAATTGGGTACTCTAAACCCTAGTCCAACTTTCTATTAGGCTATTCTCAATTAATTATGTAAATTAACTAATTATGATTGAATTTTTGTAAATATTGGATAGATCAAAACTGAATATGGAAACTAGGAATGAAACATTTAATATGATAATGATGCATTAAAACTCGAAGCATGTATAATTGTCTAACTGGAATATCTGACCTATCATTTGTAATTCAAGAACTAAAGAAATACAAAACTAGGGTTCTGAATTTCGTGTGATAATCTTAGTAATAACATGATAATGTGATTTGAAGCATATATTTATTAATTTCATGAACTTATATCGATGTTCTATAAACATTTGGTTTAATTATGATATGGGAATAAAGAATCTGACTGAAAACTAGGGACCCAATGCGTGAAAGAAACCCACCTAGTAATGAAATTCATGAAAAATATTCAGATTTCAAAGTTGGAACTGAGTTTATCTTGCTGCATAATTTTCTAACTTTTGATTTATGATTTTGACTTAGGTATGTTCTTGTTATGTTTCTAGTCTTAAACAGACTAAAATCGAATAATTTAGGATCAAAACGACATAACTTAGGGTTTGAACAAATTGACAAAAGACCAAAAGACCCTTGTATAAGTTGTTGTCGGACCAAATAACGACCAGGACAGACGGTCCGTTGTTCCATCGACGGTCCATCATTTGTTCTGTAGGTTGGGCTTTTTTAACAGACCTTTACTTAAATGGGCAGAACTTTTTACTTGAATGTCTAATTTTAGCAAGGTAGGTGGTTATGGAAAGGTAATTTAATTATTTTTCTATCTGTGGATAGGACACCTAATTCATTTTGTGCTAAGAGTTTTGACTAATTAAAGTTTACCCAACTACACTTCACCCTTAACTATCTGCTAATTCCAACCTACGGTAAGACATACGGACCGCGCTGGTCATTTGTGGCTTTTGGCAGAGAGTGGGTGAATGGGGTGTCGATCGCCGGTCAAGGACTACACTTAGGGAGTCTGATCTACGGACCGTAGGTCCGTCCATTGACCAAGACTTAACCAATTTTCCTGGGCTGAGATTTTTGGGAGTTTCTGACCTCATCGACGGATATGCAGAACGCACCGTGGGTCAGGATACGATCTGTCGATGCCACCGTTGGTTGAAGATGCAGATTTTTTTGTAAAGCTGATTTATTTTATTTTTTGGATACGGGGTACTACATTATAACCTCCTTGGGAACATTCGTCCTCAAATGAAGATTAAACTAGCAGAATACTGGAAAAAAGCAACAAACCCTACTACTAAACATTGAGAATGGGGTTTCTTATTTAATTGAGTTACGCTGAAAATAAAAGTACAAACTAAGGGAACATGATTCTAAGACTGAATTTGCGTATGAATGACAGGAAAACTGAAGAGGAACTATTACCCCAAGCTGTAGTGGAATTGGAAGGAAAGAGGTGAGGATACTTGGCTTTCATGGCAGCTTCTATTTCGCAAGTAGATCTCTCTACGGACTGACTCTTCCAAAAAACCTTATCCAAAGCAAGTTCTTCGTTTCTCAACCTTCTAACCTGACGGTCAAGAATCTCAACTGATACATCGTTGTAAGAAAGACTATCTTTCACCGTCACACTCTCTAATGACGCTATATAGGCTGGATCACCCACACACTTAATCAAGAGTGAGATGTGGAAGACTGGATGCACTGCTGCTAAGTCTACTGGTAATTCTAGTTGATATACAACCTTGCCAATCCTTTTAAAGATCATGTAAGGTCCTACATATCTAAATTCCCTTTCTTTCTAAATCTCATCACCCCTTTAATAGGAGAGACTTTCAGAAAAACCAAATCATCAACTTGGAACTCTAGTTCCATTCTCCCTACATCTGCATAAGATTTCTTATGACTTTGGGTTGTATTAAGTCTCTCTCTAATGAGTTGCAATTTCTCCATAGCATAAAGGAGTGAATATGGCCCTATCAAGGCTGCTTGACCTAAATCAAACCAACCAACATGAGATCTACATCTACGCCCATATAAAGCCTCATAAGGGGCCAATTGAATGCTGGAATGATAGTTATTATTGTAAGCAAACTCAATAAGAGGAAGTTGATCATTCCAAATACCCTTGAAATCTATGACACAAGATCTCAACATATCCTCTAGGGTATGAATGGTACGCTTTCATTGTCCATCCATCTGCGGATTAAATGATGTGCTAAACTTAACTTCCGTACCAAGACCATTATGAAATGACTTCCAGAAATGAGAGGTAAACTGAGGACCTCTATCTGATAAAATGGAAAAACGAACCCCATGCAAAACTCACAGTTGAATTAATTTAAAGCTTTCCATATGCCTCTGTCGAATCTATAGTCTTGACTGCTAAAAAGTGAGAATACTTAGTCATCCTATTGACTATCACCCAAATAGAGTCATGTTATCTATGAGTACGTAGTAATCTTTTGATGAAGTCCATATTGATTACATCCCACTTCCAAGTAGGAATATCTATCTCTTGTGTCATACCGCCTTGTTTTTGATGTTTTACCTTGACTTGTTGGCAATCGGGGCACTTACTAACAAAATCGGCTATATCCCTCTTCATGCCATTCCACCAATAGACTTTCCACAGATTATGGTACATCTCAGTGACACCTAGATGAATAGAATATCAGGAGTTATGGGCTTATGCAAGGATATGCTTTCTCAACTCACCCACATCAGGAACACACAATCTACCCTGGTAGCGAAGTACACCATCTCCCCTTGAGAGAAAACCTCCACTCTCTGATTGTAGACTTCACCGTTAAGTTCAAGCAAGATTGGATCACTGTCTTGATTTTTCTTAACCTTTACTACCAAAGAAGATTCTGTCACATTCTTAACTTTTACACCACTATCTGAAATTCCTATAAGACAAACTCCCAAGTGAGCAAGCCAATGAACATCCTTCACTACCTCCTTCTTTTCTTCCTTAACATGGGTAACACTACCCATAGGTAATCTTCTAAGAGCATCGAATACTACATTCGCCTTACTAGGATGATAATGCACACTTATATCATAGTTCTTAAGGAACTCTAGCCATCTCCTCTAGCGAAGATTCAACTTTCAGTGTGAACACATACTGAAGGCTCTTATGATCGGTGAACACATCTACATGAACACCATACAAGTAGTGTCTCCATATCTTGAGTGCAAACACCATTGTTGTAATCTCGAGGTCATGAGATGGATATTTCCTCTCATGCATCTTAAGTTGTCTAGAGGCATACGCTATAACCTTATCTCTATGCATCAACACAAAACCTAGGCCAAATCTGGGTGAATCACAATAAATCACATAACCATCTGAACCCTCTGATAAATTCAAGTCAGCAACTGTAGTCAATCTAGTTTTCAATTCTGCAAAGTTTTTCTCACAATCATCTGACCATTGAAATTTGACCATCTTCTAAATCAACCTAGTCAATGGTGAACCTACTGTAATAACCCGCTAAACCTAAGAAACTTTTGATTTTGATGGTAGAGGTAGGTTTGGGCCACCGTTTCACTGCTTCTATATTCATAATCACTATAGAAGTTCTGAAGGCTGTTTTTGGAATGTTACTATGTTTGACTCTAAGCTGATTATAACCAGATCTAAGGTCTATCTTTGAGAAATGGATAGCACCATAAAGTTGTTCAAACAAGTCATCAGTCATGGGTATGGGATACTTGTTCTTGATTGTGACCTTACTTTCTATAGTCAATGCACATTCTGAGAGAACCATCTTTCTTATTTATGAAAAACATTCGTGTACCAGATGGTGAAATACTAGGTCTAATGAAGACCTTATCTAGAAGATCTTTCAACTGCTCTTTCAATTCCTTAAGCTCTGCAGAAGACATTCTGTATGGAGGAATATAAATTGGTTGGGTATCTGGAAGTAGACCGATTCCAATGTCAATTTCCCTTTCGGGAAGGACTCCGGGAGTATCTTCTGGAAACATTTCTGCGAACTCATAAACTACTCAAACTGACTCAAGAGTTGGGGTTTCATATCTAGAATCCTTAAACCGAACTAGATGATATATATAAGCCTTGGAGATCATCTTTCTGGCCTTAAGGTAAGAAATGAATCGACCCATAGGCGCTAAGCTACTACCCTTCCACTCTAAGAATTGTTCGTTTGGAAACAAAGGCATAACAAGAATGTAACCAATCCATGACTAAAATGACATCGAAGTCTACCATTTCTAACTATTCTAGATTTGCTGAGGTGACTTTTTTAGAGACTGTGATACGACAATTTTGTATACTGGTCTAGCTATAACTAAGTCACCGACTAGAGTAGAGACTGAGAAAGGTACTGAGAGTATTTTTGGACATAGACTAAATTGGACTGTTATGTAAGGAGTTACAAATGAAAAAGTAGCTTCAGGATCTAACAATGCATAAACATCAAGGTCAAAGACTCGTAACGTACCAGTGACTACATCAGGGGAACCTTCCTGATCCTGGCGAGCCTAAAAAGCATACAACATGTCTGGCGCTGACCGCCACCTTTAACATATGAGTTACCCTAGCTGAGTTGGATGACTTGTTGGTGCTACTGAAGTTGTAGACTGAGCTTTTCCGTTACCACCTTCTTGACCCAGTCTAGAATGACAATCCCTAAACCTTTGATCAGATTAACCGCACCCAAAAGATCCCTTTTTCCTAAATTATATATATATATATATATATATATATATATATATATATAAAATAAAATTTAAAGGACTAATGGTAGTAAGTTGGGGAAGTATACTAAGCACTGAGAGGATACGAACAATGAGGAAAACAGCCTTCTATTAATGCAAGAGGTTGGGTTATCCTAGCGATACTCATGAGATGGGGAATCCCCCGTTGATGTAATATATAGAGTCCCTAGAATCAATCTTTGTATCCCTTAACTATGTGTCCATGTAGGACATAGCTAGTGGATCCACATAGTAGCTAATATGTATCCTTTTTCAGTTTGGGGCTTTATAACACAGGATTCCATGTATGTTCTCATGGTCCAGGTTGGTTATGATGAATCTTCCCTAAATAATGATGTAATGAAAGAAGTACGAACTAGTCTATGACATCCTAATGAGTTTACTAAGTAGAACTGGGGGTACGGGACTTCACTTGTACATTACAATAGTAAGCTTAGAAGGTTGTTGTAGGTGTTTCTTTGCGGTTATGAGATAATGATAATTACATGTTTATTAAATGGATAGTGGTTAGAGTGAGCATATTCTTATATTCAAATGTGGTTCATGATATATGTGTTTCACTCATGATTAGTATATGAGATTGAATGGAAAAAGTAATGTGTGTGGCTAGTGTGGGTTCAAAGGAACTCTTGGCAGAGTTGGTATTATGGGAGGCAAACTTTACATTGCAAAAGTGAGTCTTAGGATGTATCAAGGTTATAACTTCATTGTAGTTGGACATGGACATGGTTAGGGTATTTGCCTTATGTATTGTGTTGATGATGTTAAAGCCTTTCCAAAACTTCATAAATGCATACTTTCATATAAATCTCCCTCTCTCATGTTTTAAAGGTTCTTATGCATTTTCTCTTTACTTAGTGCATTAATTGTACTAACCCCTTTTCTTCTTCTTTTTTAGAATATGAGTATAGGTTACTGGTATTCGGATTGCTCCTACATCGTTGAATAAATCTTGGATTTCTTATCTCAAAGATTTGTGGTAGGTCCTCAAAGATCCATGGACTAATGAACTTGATGCCACTTTTTGATTTCTCTATTGAAGTAATAGAATTAGTAATCCTTCTTATGTACTTTTGTTCTAAAAGACTATTGTGTCTAAAGGGCTAAGGACCCTATTTTAAGACTTTTGTTGAAATCATGTAAATAGATGATGTATATGTGACAATGATATTAGATTCTTACTATTTTTATTTTTGAAAAGGAAGTTTGAAGTTCTATTGTAAAAAGTTTTAAATTCCACATTATTTCAAGTTCATTATGCAATGATGATTATGCTAAGGGGTTGTATGAAACCTCTTTGAGATCAAGTATGTCGGTAAAGTCTAGGGAATACTCTCCGATTGTTACACCTTCTTCACCCTTTGATCACAAAAAAAGTTTGAAAAATCTCAAAATTCATAGGCTGAACCTTCGTGGGTTCATTTCACGCAAGATAACTGCTCTAACACCTAAAATCCCCAAATTCCCTCCTTAAACTAGTGCATAGCGACGATTATTTTATTTAATTTTTGAAAAAATAATTAGTTCTTACATCAGTGTGGGGCTAAGGATTTTTCGAAAGACAAATTTATGTGGGGAACATATTAAGAACAAAATTACCGTATATCTAAATATCTTGTTATATAGTTACTTATAATACCTGAGAAGTACTAATTATACTCGAATCTTATAAATAGATCTATACAATAAATTATTCATTTTTCTTTTGAATTCCTCTGTATCTTCTCCAGGATATTTTTCAAATGATTTTTGGTTTTTCCTTTCTCTACTCTTATTTGTATTTTCATCTTCCTTTCCCAATTGTTCTCTTTCTTTTCTACGGTTAGTTTCAAAAATGTATATATTCACTATGTTAATGTTTGTATTAGTGTCCTTACTGATTTTTTAAAATTTTTGATTGTATATATTATTCATAAGTTATAACAATCAATTTGTAATTTTGGAGTTGAACCACAAAGAGAATACTTACCCATGAATTTGCCTCGTTCGTCTTCATGTAGTGGTTTCACCTATCGAAGAATAGTAAGGTTGGGAAAACATCACACGAGGAAAGTGCAGCTACTAAAATCAAACCACTTCTTCCTTCCACAAAAAAGAAAAGAAACATAGTGACAATGAATGCTTTGGTAAACTTCTCTCTCTACTTACCCAAGTTCACATTAATTTTTTGTGTGGTTATGTTTTGCAGGGAAATACCAAAGCATACTCAACATGTTAAGGAGATTTTGGCAAGTAAGAGTATGTTAACAGAGTATGATACAGTTAGACTTATCAAGGAGTGCAATTCTAGTATTTAGATTATGATACCCACCATACTGAAAGATCGGAGTAGCTTCACAATGTATATGTTATACCGCTCGATATGAAAAAACTAGAATTAGAAATAAACCACTTTTGGAAATATCAAATTTTGAAAGTTTGACAAGTTTTGCTAAGTATAAAATTTGGGTCAAGTTTAAACATTAATAAGTCTTAATACATGAGTTGTTAGGTGAACGAAGATATACAATGAAAGTTCTTTGAATTACCTTTCCAATGCCTTGAAGTTTTCTAATTTTCGAGTTCGTATGAGGGAGATATGTCAGTTCAAAGTTGGGATTTTAGATAAGGAAAGTTAACCAAATTTTAAAGGGGTATTCTGGTATTTTCATTATCCAATTAATTAAATCCATTTTTAGTAATTTATTTGGGGTCAAAACTGATTTTGTTCAGTTTATAAAATTACTCTATGTTCTTGAGAGTAGAGAAAAGAGGTGAAGACGCCAAGGATTCGTCGTGTTCTTGAAATTCAGCTTGTTGATTTCACCACGGGGTAATCCCTACGAGGTATGTGAGATCACATAGCATTTGGTTCGTTCACCCTCTCACCAATAATGATTTATTCAAGTGTATTAATGTTCCTTAAATTAGAGAAATTGAGTTCTTGATGGATTTTTTTGAAGTTTCTATTGGATTCTTAATTGTTCAGTTCCTTAGAAATTTTGAGTTAATTTCATGAGCTTTGAAGTTCTTTTTTTTGCTAGATTCTTGTATAATTTGTTTGGGTTTTTTAATTTAAGTGTTTGGGGAAGGAACCAATTGAATCTAGATAAATTAGGGTTGAAAAACGAGCAAAATAAATTGTTCAATTTTTGGGGAAAAGGGGCGGGGCGTCGCTTCACTCAGAGCGCCCCACATGAGATTCGAAAGTTTGGGCTCTGGGGAACTGCACCACTCAGACCACCCCAGCTTCTGCAGTTTGGTCTATGGTGCCTGATGCCATTCAGAGTGCCAGGGTCGCCAGATCTCCTACCCTTTCCCAGTTCTTTCTGTTTGAGTTTCCTTGAATCATACCTATGATTTCTACACACTAAGGTACATATAAACATCATGATATCATCCATAAACATGAACCATAACCTTGAATCTATATATTAAAATTTTTGGATAGCTAACAGCCAAGTCTAGAGAGTTCTTATAGTCCTTTCAAGAAGATTTTTGCAAATCTTTTAAACTTATTTTAAGACTTTAGTTTCGAGTTGAGTAAAGAGTAAAGAATGAAGTTCATTTTTACAAAATAACATATGGGGACTATGTATTCCCATAGAGAAAATGTTTTCACATTTAAACAAGAAAGGAAACATCGTTTTGAATAGAGCCCTTGATCTAGTTTTTCAGTAAAAAGTAAATGCTTTCACAATTAAGCATGAGAGAAAACATTGATTTTCTAGTGAGACTTTGGGCTAGGTTTTGAGTAATTATCTCAAATCACGGAAAAAGTTATACTTTTAAATATATGAGCTAGTTATATTTTGGGAATAGTATTGAGCACCAATATGAGGAAGAGTTCAGACAACTCCTAGTCCCAATAAACCATGTTTCCATAATTGGTAGACAAGGATCATACATTTTAGATAATTCCTTAGTGCTTTTTAGCATAGATTAGTGGATTCACTAAGTAGTTAGGTTATATACCCCGGCAAGGTATAAAACGACCCTGACATCGTGAGGTAAAATGTGGTATCATCACATAGCTCTTAAGTGATAGTTGTAGGTTAGAGAAACTCTCAGAAAATTATTTTGTATCATTATATACACAAAGTTAATTGTATTTTTATACAAACAAATTTTATATTGTATCTTTGCATACAAATGAGTTACTATTCTATTTCTTGTTATCCATGATTTAAAACTTTTCTTTATGTTGCATTCATATTATTTCTTTATATTGAAATGATTTAAGTTTAGGTAAGTTGAGCCCAAGTATGTACTTTTAGATCTTTTTAAGATTATGTGTTTAGAATTACCCTCGCATGCTCGTATATTGAAAGTACTTATTCCAGTTGACCTGCATCTTTTCATAATGCAGATACAGGTAGCCAGGATCAGCATCCAGCACATCATTCATTCTAGTTGACCTTCAAAGTTGTTGGTGATCCTTTTTGCTTCTTGAGGAACATTTTTATTGCTTTATCAGTCACTTCATAAGGATGTCGTCGGTCCTGTCCCAACGTTCAATTGAGTTGTTAGAGACTTCATAGTTACTTAGTTGATGTTAGTTCTTGAGCCTTTATGTTCCTGTTTTGATTATTGACACTTGATTGCCATTTGGCTAGTAAATGTTTCTTTATACATTCTAAGTTATCTATTGACATTTCAGTCTAATTTATAAAGCATTTTTATCATAAGTAAGTCTTCTTCTAAGAGTTATGCCAGGACAGGGGTTCGCTTGGGGCCAACAATTATTCTAAAGTGACAGTACCACCCAGGGTGTAGGCTCGGGGCGTGGAAATGTATTAATATAGGGCATATAATTCATGCATGGGGATTGTGTGATCTTGGTGCTTGCATTTATCTTATTCTTGCATCATTGCAGAAAAAGTTGGTTTTAATAGTCCTTAACCTACAACCATCATCTTACAATTTGCAGGTTGATCAGTTGCTTGACTCGAAGGTGTTGTCGAAGATGTGTCAGTTTAAGTGAGGTTGTTCATTTTTCTTATTGACTTTGTTGTGCCAAATTTTGATTTGAACCCTAAGATATCATTGATATCGGGGAAAACTTTCTTGGTCACTAGGCGTGCTTTGATAGACGTACCATCATGTCATTTAACAATGAGGTCACATGATAAAGTGGAAGTGTTAAAGGCATATTAGACATTGAAGTTTCATTAATTATTTAAAATGTGTCGTCGACTATTGTCATTAATCTTGCTTTTAAGATCATTACATCACATCTAGGCACCCACTAGAAAGAGTGTTGGTTGGACATACCATTTTTGTGATGCTGAAGCATAAAAGATAGTGCAAACATTGTATGTGGCCATTATAGGTATTTAAAGAGTCAATTTGGAACTATTCAATAGAGTGTTTGGTCTCCACCTAATATGTCAATTAAAGAAGCTCCTAAGCATGAGTTGAAAGAAATCCCATCTCACTGTCACGACCCAGGGTTACCCCCTAAAAGTAACAGAACATACCTAACTAGAAGGGGTCTCATACAAGCCCTTCGCATAATCATAAAATAACATAATAGAAAATAAAGAGAAATTTAAAAGTTTTACAATTGAAATCATTTTACATACAAAATCAAGCGGAAGTATTTACTAACACTTTGTCTCAAACCATTTATTAAACTCTTGAAGTAAAACCATTGGGACGCAGCCCATACAATGTCTAAGAGAAAAGGAAACGACATATAAAAATAAAGGGTTTGTCCTCAAATCTATGAGGTTTCACCAATTTTTCAACCCTTCTTGCACTTCTAGACAACTATCCTCCAAGAACACTCAAACTCTGATATCCTACATTTAATTAGAATGTTGGCAATATGCGTTAGTACAAAATGTACCAAGTAGGAAAGCTAACACAACATCATAAGAGCATATCAAATGGTTAGTCAATATAAGATATAATCATAAGAGTAACATATTCATAAGGATAATCTCCAACATAACATCATTCAATCACAAGTCAACATAAGACAAAGTTAATGAACATAAAAGATACATCATAATCATAACGAACCAATTTCTCATAATAAGAATCATATAAGCATAATTGAATCTTATTCAAATTCCATAATAGAAACATTCTGAATTAAAATCAAAATCATAAAAGTTCAAAGCAATAACAACATACCATAATACTACTCAAGCCAAGTATCCCTTTTTGGTTATCTTAAACATGATCTACATACATGGTCTACTCTTTAAGATTTTCTTCCATAAGGGTACCATACTCCTAGGTAAGCTCAAGTAAAACTTGTTAAATGCATGAGGGAATCCCATACCTCACACTAACTATTACTTTAAAGCCATCCTATTCATATTAACCCTCCCATGAAGCCATATTCGCTTAACTCTCATGACTAAGGGAATCTCTTGTAAGACCCTCAAAATGAGTTAGGGTGTCTAGAGCCTAAAATTTTATTCATAAGGTTATAAGGTCCTAATATGAATTGTAATGTGTAATTAATGAAGTGTATGAGGTTTGAGGTGATTTGGAAGTCAAACGTCAAGGGATGACCAAGACGTTCGACGACTAGTCACCTATGTGCCTTATGTATCTATACATTCTTATATTTATATTAAATGATCTTATGAAGTCTTAAAATTATTTATAAAGATTTTTATAGGTATTTTATGGAGTTTAATGAAGTTTGGAGTTCAAACATCTAAGACGTTCGAAAGTTAGCCCTTGAGACATTCATGTGTGTCTTTATGGGGCCTAGGATATTTGGACGTGTTGCGTCTAATTGATTTAAACCAAAATGATGTGGAAGATCCTTCACTTGTTAATGTTTTTATTTACGTTATAAACATCCGGGTATGGCTTCCAAAGGGCCCCGCAAAAAGGACACACAAGAAGGACCCAATGGCTGTTTTGGCAGTGTCAATCGACGAGCTCAAAGAACGTCACGTTGGTGGACTGACGCCCTCTCGATGGAAGGCGTCTATGGGAACTTATCCTGGAGAAGTCTTGGCTACATGACATCCTCAGAACCAAACGATGGAGGCACGGGATGGTCCTTCGACGGACCCACGCCCCGTTGTTGGTGTCCATCTATGTAGGCCTGCAGTCAATGCCATGCACGGTGCCTAAGTATGTGGTGAATGGGAAATTTACCCCACGTAATAAATTGAATCTACGAGGTTTATATACCTATTTTTAAGTATATATATATATGATCTAAAACGTGAATATCCCATACCCAATCCTCCAAATTAAAATCAAACCTCCCTCTCCCAAAATATCCTCTCTAGAAACCTCCATTGAATGTGAAGTTCAAGGGCAGCGTGTAGATGGGATTTTCCATGGATTCTTCACCAATTTTATTTAATTCTTCATGTAATAGAGCTATGGTTATCATTCATCTCTAACTAACCATGGCTTTTTCTTAAATTGATTTCAAAAGCATAATATGAATGTATTAATTATTATCTAATGATTTGGACGTGATTTTCAATCGAATTGCATGATGAACCCATGCTCTTTCACAAACTTGATTTAGCCTATGTATGGCTTTATGATATTCATCTTATGCTTATCAATTTGTGATTCACTTATGTTAATATACTTATTTCTAATGTGTAGAATGTATATTTATGGTATTTATAGATGAATGATCCAATTGGATCAATGTATGAAGAATTGAACATGACTAGCCTATGCCTCTATCTTATCACCGTAACATGGATCTTTAAATGTGTAAAAGTTGAATTTGACTATGTTAAGATGCTTTTAGCTACTACCTTAGGTTGATACCATGATTGAATTGTGTATATAAATCTTGTATGATCAAAGTAAATAAGGCTTAGTTTAAATTGATCTAGGTTCTTCTAGTCTATCAAGTAGTAAGTTATAATCTTAATGTTAGGTTGGTTGTCATGTGACTCGATCATGGTGAGCTGTCCTTAGCTACTGCCTGTTTGTATAATGTGATGATAATTATGTATAATTGATCTAATATGAATAGATAACCATTGAATTGGTAAACATTGATTTAGATTCTTATAGCATATAAACTTGGTAGAGGAATGTATATTTCGTGATCTATATCTTAGAAAGAATGAAGAATGATAAAGCTACGATGTTTTATCTCTTTAGATACTTCCCGAAAAGTATATTATTAATAAAATATGATTGATGAACAAGACTAGAAAAATTGGTTGATGATCTATAACTCTCTACTTCCTAGTATACATGTGATGTATTGTATTATATAGTAGTATGATCTTGTAGCGACTTGTACATGATTTAATTTATGATTATGGTATTTTAGCTACTGCCCTGTACTAGTATTGTTGATGAAAGATTATTAATGTTCAATGATGACCAAAGGCTAAAGGATTGGTAAGAATTGCTCTACTTTTCTACTTCTCTACTTCTCTATAATTTTGTTGATGAAGCCTTGTATGGCATTGTATGGTATAGCCCACTTATGGTGGCAATGTTTACTTTATTGTCATTATATATGTGTTGACCAAGGCCTTGAAGGCAAATTGATGCATATATGAATGTGTTGTAACGCCCCGTATCCAAAATAGACCAAAAATCAGCTTTTTAGAAATCTATAGGTGCAACTGACGGATACAATCCATGGACTCTTCCCGGACCCAGGGCTCGTGCTGCACATCCATGAATTGTGATTGAAACTCCCCCAAGAAACATCCCAGAAAAATTTGAATAAGTGTCGAACAATGGATGGACCTATGGTCCATAAGTCAGACTAAGGTCCGTATAATGTATCCGTTGATCAAGACCCCATTTACCCACTCTCTGACAAGAACCACGATTGACCATCACAATCCATAGATAGACCTATGGACTGTTGGTGGAAATTAGCAGACAGTTAGGGGGGAAATGCAGTTGGGTTAACTTCAAATGATCATAAATCTTAGCACAAAGTTAATTAGTTTTCCCATAACCTATGAAATGATAGACAATTGAATTAGCTTTCCATATCTACTGAGTTTGCTAAAATCAGACCTCCGAGTAAAATATGATGCTCGTTTTAGTATAGTCCTATTAAACAAACCCAACCTACGGATCCAAATGACGGATAGTCGATTTAACGATGGTCCGTTAGTCTAGGTCGTCATTTCGTCTGACATCAACTAACTCAGGGGTCTTTTGATCTTTTTCCACTTCATTTAAACCCTATAATACATCTTTTTGACCCTAAATAATCAGAATTTAGTAAGTTTAATCCTAAAACTTACCAAAGTCAAAATCATAAATCAAAACTTAGAAAATTAGAAGCAAAAAAGGAGAGAAAGGTTAAGAACCCTAGTTCAAAAATACAGCAAGGTTCTAGCAGTTCCAGCCCTGAAATCTAAATATTTCTCAAAGAATTTCATCACCAGGTATGTGAGATTTCATTATTGGTTTCCTTTCACAAATTGGATCCCTAGTGTTCAGTCTGTTTTTTATTCTCTTATCATGAATAAACCTAGGGTTTCTAGAACTATAACAGAACTTTCTGAATTTATTAAATATATGTTCCAAATCAGATGACAATGTCATTACTCATATAATTTCATTAATTTCATAATACTATCTATGTATTTCTTTAATTCGTGAATTACACATGCTAGGTCATATATTTCATTTGCTTCAGATATACATGCCTCAGTTATAAATGTATAAATTACAAAATTAATTGTTGCATTTTAAGCTTTCATGTAAGTTTTGAGCTATTCAGTATTTATAAAAATCCTGTCATAATATGTTAATCATTTAATTAATTGAAAATAGCATAATACCTAGTTGGACTAGGGTTTAGCGTACCCAATAAGTCCCAAAACTACTAACCAAGTAAGTTGTAAGTCCCCTCTGTGGGCATCAACTTAATGATCACACCAACATGTCTTTATACCTCTGGCAGGGTATATTGGGTCCTCTCAGTGGTGCATATACAACGGGCTCCATATTTATCTCATATGGTTTTAGTATCGGTTATCAGTAGCTCCGATAGATCAGTCAAATTCCACTGTATTGACCATTTATTAAATATCCAATATCAATTTCAGCATGTTATAAATTGGTCATTGCATTCAGTTATTTCAGCATTCAAAATTTATATTATGTTTAGATTATATAGTTGATTTTGTGCTTATTCAATTATGTATTATTTCAGCTTTACTGAATCCTTCATGATCAGTACCTTCAAGTATTGATGGATACGTGCGCTACATCTTACCGTGGTGTAGATTCAGGTTCTCAACATCCAAATCACGCATAGATCAATTCCCAATCTTCTATTCAGCAGATTTACTGGTGAGTCATCATTCTCTGAGGACAATAGTCATGAGTTCATTTCAGTCTTTTAGTCATTTAGTTTCAGTTTTTGCTAGACTTAGCTGGGCCTTTTCCCATCATTTCTAGTTAGTTAGAGGCTTATTTCAGACATAGTTAGTTTCATCTTAGTATTGAGTTAATATTTTCTTTTAATTAAACTCATTGTTTCAAATATCTAAGTTATAGAATGTGGGTATTCCCCATCTTTTTAGTTTAAATTATGACTTAGCTTCCGCATTCAGTTTATCATCTTTAGTATGCTCATGATCATGCCAACAGGGTTAGCTTGGGATCACTTGTGGTCCTAGGTTTCATGTACGCATTTCGGGGGTAGATCGGGGCGTGACAAAACATGGTATTAGAGCATTAGGTTTAAGTGTCCTAGGATGTCTGAAAAACCCCACTAAGTAGAGACTTTTACATGGGTATGAAGTGAACCACATCTAATGAGCGGGAGGCTACAAAGTGTTTTAGGAAAGCTTCACTTTCTTGTTACTCTTATTGTGCTTAAGGTATGATCTTATTCTACTCTAACTTGACATTCTACGTTTCAGATCATGCCTCCTCGTAGACCTAATGCTAGGAATGTGAATGCTAGGAATGCCAACACATATCCTCCAGTCCCAAATCAGGAAGTCTCCAATGATGAGTTTAGGAATGTCATACAGATGTTGGCTCAGAGTATAACTAACTAGAAAAATCGGTCTCATGCTTATGTGAATGCAAATGATGCATCGGTAATAGCAAGGGTCTTTGACTTTGTTATGATGAATCCACATGAGTTCTTAGGATCAAAAACTAATGAGTACCCTCAGAATTCCTTGGATGAGATCAAGAGGATCATTGAGGTAATGCAAGTCACTGGGAATGATCGAGTTGAGTTGGCATCATTCTAGTTGAAGGATGTTGCTCATATTTGGTACACTCTGTGGATGGAAAGTAGGGGTACATATGCAAATCCTATTACTTTGGATTGCTTTAGTGAGACATTTATAGAGAGGTTTTTCCCAATAGAGTTGAGAAAAGCAAAGGGTCAAGAATTCATAAACTTAAGGTAGGAAAACATGAAGGTCCAAGAGCATGGGCTCAAGTTTAAGCAACTCTCCAGGTATGCTCCTCACATAGTTGCTGACTCCAGGGATCAGATGAATAAGTTCTTGTATTGAGTGTTTGATTTAGTGAAAACTGAGTGCAGAAGTGCTATGTTACGTGGAGATATGAACATCTCTAGTCTTATGACTCATGCTCAGCAGGTTGAGGGTGATAAGCTTAGGGAACAGGATAAGGAGAACCACAAGGATAGGATAGGTAACTATATTATTCTCCGCAAGAAACTGGGTGGTGGAAATCGCTCGCATAGCCAGCAAAAGTTTTTAGCTCCAACCCCTTCGTCTGCTAGTGTTCCATTCTCCAAGAATTAGAATTACTACAAGGTTAGAGCACCAAGCTCTAAGTCTCAGGAAAGTATTTCACGCAACAAGATGTACCCCATATACCCTAAGTGTGGTAAAAACCATCCGGGCGAGTGTCTCACAGGAAAAGAAGTATGTTTTGGGTACGGTCAGTCTGGTCACATGTTGAGGGATTATCCTTCTCGACAGGGTCAAGGAGGTAGTAATTGTAGAGCTCAATCTATAACTTCATCAGCACCAGCAAGTCACCCGACTCAGCAAAGTAACTTATCTAGTACAGGTGGCGGTCAACACCAGAACAGGTTGTATGCTCTTCAGGCTTGCCAATATCAGGAAGCTTCTCCTGATGTAGTCACTTGTATATTAGGAGTCTTTGACCTTGATGTATATGCATTGTTAGATCCTGGGGCTACTCTTTCCATTGTAACTCTTTCTATAGAATTCCAATTCACTGTTAGTCCAAAAACTCTCTCAAAACCTTTCTCAGTCTCTACTTCAGTCTGTGACCGAGTTATAGCTAGACGAATATACAGTAATTGCCCTATCACAGTCTCCCAGAAAGTCAACTTAGTAGATCTTGTAGAGTTAGAAATGGTAGACTTCGACGTTATTCTACGCATGGACTGGTTACATTTCTGTTATGCCTCAGTGAATTGTAGAACTAGGGATGTTCGTTTTAAGTTCCAAACGAACCAGTCCTAGAATGGAAGGGTAACATCTTGACGCCTATTGGTCGATTAATTTCTTACCTTAAGGCTAGAAAGATGATCTTTATGGGTTATTTCTATCATCTAGTTCGGGTTATGGATTCTATCCCTGAAACCCCAACTCTTGAGTCAATTCCAGTAGTCTGTGAATTTCCAAAAGATCTTCCCAAAATCCCTACTGAAAGGGAAATTGACTTTGGAAATGATTTTCTTGCACAAACCCAGCGTATTTCTATTCCTCCTTATAGAATGGCTCCAACAGAGCTTATGAAATTGAAAGAGCACTTAAAAGACCTTCTAGAGAAGGGCTTCATTATACCTAGTATTTCACCATAGGGTGCACCAGTATTGGTCGTAATGAACAAAGATAGTTCTCTCCAAAAGTGCACTGACTATAAATAATTGAACAAATTCACAATCGAGAATAAGTATTTCATCCCCAGGATTGATGACTTGGTTGACCAACTTGAAGGAGCTAGACATTTCTCAAAGATAGACATCAGATCGGGTTACCATCAGCTTAGAGTCAGAGATAGTGAAATTCCAAAAACAAGCTTCAGAACTTGGTATGGGCATTACAAAATTGTAGTTATGTCGTTTGGACTAACCAATGCTCCTACAGATTTCATGGATTTGATAAACAAAATGTTCAAACAGTACTTGGACTTGTTCGTTATCGTCTTGATTGATGATATCCTCATTTACTCGAGGAATGACGAGGAATGAGGAAGAACATGCAAGTCATTCCACAATTGTTCTACAAACTCTCAAGGATCGCCAATTATTTGCTAAGTTTAGCAAATATGAGTTCTGGTTGCAGTCCGTTGCTTTCCATGGTCACATTGTATCTAGCGAAGGGATCCGAGTAAATTCATAGAAGATAGAAGTCGTGAAACAATGTCCCAGACCTACCTCTACTACAAATATTAGAAGTTTCTTAGGTCTAGCAGGTTATTACAAAAGGTCCGCTGAAGGATTTTCATCCATAGCCTCACCATTGACTAGGTTAACTCAAAAGATAGTCAAGTTTCAATTGTCCGATGATTATGAGAAAGGTTTTGCATAATTGAAAACTAGATTAACTACAGCTCATGTCTTGACTCTACCAGAGGGTTCAGATGGTTATGTTATCTATTGTGATGCACACAGAGTTGGCCAAGGTTTTTTATTGATGCAGTGAGATAACGTTATAGCTTATGCTTCTCGACAGTTTAAGGTTCATGAGAAGAGCTACCCAACCCATGACCTCGAGCTTGCAACAGTGGTGTTTGCCCTCAAGATATAGAGACACTACGTGTACGCTGTTCATGTAGATGTGTTCACTGATCATAAGAGCCTTCAATATGTGTTCACCCAGAAAAGTTAAATCTTCGCCAGAGGAGATGGCTTGATTTCTTTAAGGATTATAATATAAATGTGCATTATTATCAGTGTAAGGCAAATGTAGTAGCAAATGCTCTTAGCAAATTATCTATGGGTAGTGTAGCACATTATGAGGAAGAAATAAAGGATCTAGTAGAGGATGTTCACTGGCTTGCTCGCTTAGGAGTTTGCCTTATGAGCATACCAGAAAATAGTGTGACTGTTTAGAATGGGGCAGAATCCTTTTTGGTAGTAGAGGTTAAGAAAAAGCAAGACAGTGATCCAATCATTCTTGAACTTAAGAGTGCAGTCCACAATCAGAGAGTGGAGGTTTTCTCCCAAGGGGGAGATAGTGTACTTCGCTACCAGGGTAGATTGTGTGTTCCTGATGTGGGTGAGTTGAGAAAGCATATCCTTGTAGAAACTCATAACCCAAAAATCCTAGTCAACCAGGTGCGACTAAGATGTATCGTGATCTGGGGGAAGTCTATTGGTGGAATGGCATGAAGAGGGATATATAATATTTTGTGAGTAAGTGCCCCAATTGCCAGCAAGTCAAGGTAGAACATCAGAAACCAGGAGGTATGCCTCAAGAGATCGATATTCCTACTTGGAAGTGGGAATTGATCAATATGGATTTCATCACAGGGTTACCTCGTACTCACAAAAAACATTACTCAATTTGGGTGATAGTTGATAGGATGACTAAGTCTTCTCGCTTTTTAGCGATAAAGACTACAGATTCAGCATAGGACTATGCCAAGCTCTACATTAATGAAATTATGAGTTTGCATGGGGTTTCTTTGTCTATTTTTTCATATAAAGGTCCTCAGTTTACCTCTTATTTACGGAAGTCATTTTACAAAGGTCTTGGTAAGGAAGTTAACCTTAGAACAACATTTCATCCACAGACGGATAGACAGGCAGAGCGTACCATTATGACCCTTAGGATATATTGAGAGCTTGTGTAATCGATTTCAAGGATAGTAGGGCTGAGTGTAATCAATTTCAAGGGTAGTAGGGATGATCATCTTCCTCTTATTGTGTTCGCCTACAACAATAGCTACCATTCTAGCATTCAAATAGCCCATTATGAGGCACTGTTGGGCGTAGATGTAGATATCATGTTGGTTGGTTCGAAGTAGGTGAAGCAGCTTTGATAGGGCCAGATTAGATCCTTTATGCTATGGAGAAAGTGCAACTCATTAGAGAGAGACTTAAGACAGCCCAGAGTCATCAGAAATCTTATGCAGATGAAGGAAAAGGGAACCAGAGTTCCAAGTTGATGATTGGGTTTTCCTAAAAGTGCCACTTATGAAAGGAGTGTTGAGATTTGACAAGAAAGGGAAATAGATATGTAGGCTCTTACAAGATCTTGAAAAGGGTTGGCAAGGTGGTATATGAGCTAGAGTTTCCAGCAAAATTAGCAGTAGTACATTCGGTCTTCCACTTTCTCACTCTTGAAGAAGTGTGTGGGTGATCCAGCCTTTGTAGTGCCATTAGAGAGTGTCACGGTGAAAGAGAGTCTATTTTATGCGGATGTACCAGTTGAGATTCTTGACCGTCAGGTAAGAAGGTTGAGAAATAAAGAAGTCACTTCAGTTTTTTAGTCATTCATGCATGAATTCAGCCTTAGAATCATTTTCCCTCAGTTTGTACTTGCATTTTTAGGGTATTTGCATGTTCTTGGAACTCAATTCAGTCAGAAACTTAGATCTCAGTGTTTAGAAGTAGGGATTGCAGAACTCTCCCTCTATTTAAGCTAGTTTAGTCTTCATTCGAGGACGATTGTTCCCAAGGGGGAGAAAATGTAACACCCCATATCCAAAACAAACCTAAACCAGCTTTTTAGAAATCTGCAAGTGTAATCAACGGTTACCATCGACGAACCTTAGCCTGACCCACGACCCGTGCTGCACATCTGTCGATTGCAACTTAAAATCCCCCAAGACGTAGCCTAGAAAATTTTACTAAGTGTTGAATGATGGATGGACCTACAGTCTGTAGGTCAGACTATGGTTCGTAGTCTGTATCAGTAGATCAAGACACCATTTACCCACTCTCTAAAAAGAACAACGATTGACCAACACGGTACGTAGATGGACCTACGGACCGTAGGTGGAAATCAGTAGACAGTTAGGAGGAAAATGCAGTTGGTTCAACTTCAAATGAACTAACTTTTAGCAAAAAAATGAATTAGGTGTTCCATGACCTATGAAATGATCGATAATTGAATTAGCTTTCCATACCTACCGATTTTTGTAAAATAAGATATTTAAGAAAAAATTTATGCCCATTTTAGTAAATATCTATCGAACAAACCCAACCTACAGATCCAAAGGACGGATAGTTGATTGAACGACGGCCCATCAGTCCAGGTCGTCATTTGGTCTGATAGCAACTAACTCAGGGGTTTTTTAGTCTTTCCCCACTTTTTTAAACCCTAGGATACATCATTCTGACTCTAATTTATCATATTTTAGTTAGTTTAAGCCAATAAACATAACTTAAATTAACCTCAGTCAAAATCATAAATAAAAACTTAGAAAATTAGAAGCAAGAACGGAGAAAAAGGTCAAGAACCCTAGTTTAAGGACGCACTAAGGTTCCAGCAGTTCCAGCCCCGAAATCTAAATATTTTTCCGTGAATTTCATCACCACGCATGTGGATTTCACTAGTGGGTTCCTTTCACCCATTAGATCCCTAGTTTTTAGTCAGTTCTTGATTCTCTTATCATGAATAAACCTACGGTTTCTAGACCTACAATAGAACTTTATGAATTTATTAAATATATGTTCCAAATCAGATTACCATATTATTACATAGATTATTTCATTAATTTCAGAACCCTAGCTTGTATTTCTTAAGTTCTTGAATTATACATGCTAGGTCAAATATTTCATTTACTTCAGATATACATGCCTCAGTTATAAATACATAAATTACTAGATTAATTGTTGCATTCTCAGCTTTAGTGTTCAGTTTTGAGCTATTCAGTATTTACAACAATTCAGTTATAATATATTAATTATTTAATTTATTGGGAGTATCATAATTTCGAGTTGGACTAGCTCGAGTTGGACTAGGGTTCAGTGTACCCAATTAGTCCCAAAACTACTAGCCATGTAGGTTGTAAGTCCCCTTTGTGGGCATCAGCTTAGTGATCACACCAGCATGTCTTTATACCTCTGGTAGGGTATATTGGGTCCTCTCGATGGGCATATACAATATGCTCCACATTTATCTCATATGGTTTTATTATCGGTTATCAATAGCTCCGATAGATCAGTAAAATTCCACTATATTGACCATTTATCAGAATATACAATATTCAATTTTAGCATGTTATAAATTGGTCATTGCATTCAGTTATCTCAGCATTCAAAATCTATATTATGTTTAGATTATGTACTTGCTTTTGTGCTTGTTCAATTATGTACTATTTCAGCTTTACCCTATCCAACATGATCAGTACCTTCTAGTATTGATGTATATGTGTGCTAAATCTTCTCGTGGTGTAGGTTTAGGATCTCAGTATCCAGATCACACATAGATCGATTGCCGAGCTCCAGTTCAGCAGATTCAATGGTGAGTCCTCATTCTCCGAGGACAACAGTCATGAGTTAATTTCAGTGTTTAAGTCATTTAGTATCAATTTTTGCTAGACTTAGGTGGGGCTTTTCCGCGCATTTCTAGTTAGTTAGAGGCTTATTTCAGACATAGTTAGTTTTAGCTTCGTATTGAGTTAATATTTTCTTTGTATTAAACTCATTGTATCAAATTTCACAGTTATAGAATGTGGGTATTCTCCATCTTTTCAGTTTAAATTATGACTTAGATTTCGCATTCATTTTATTATCTTTAGTATGCTCATGATCATGCCATCAGGTTTAGCTCAGGATCACTTGTGGTCCTATGTTCCGTGTCCGTGTTGCGGGCATAGCTCGGGGCGTGAAAAAACTTGGTATCAGAGCACTATATTTAAGTGTCCTAGGATGTCTAAAAATTCGCACTAAGTAGAGTCATTTTCATGGGACAACCCACTTGGCCACCATAAGTGAACTATGGTGCATTGCCAAGTCACTTAGGAGATCATGGAGACCAATCGCCAACTAGGTCCATCGAAGAACAAAATATCTTTCACTATACCTTGCTAGCTTAGGTCCTTATCCACTCCCTAGGCTTGACACCCCACATGCTAAGACTTAGTTTATTCTATAAGGTTACGGGGTGTAAGACGTGCCTGAATGTTCAACCACTTAACCCCTCCTTCCAAGCACATAAAGTCTCATCTATGACTTTAATTGTCAACATCACACTCTAAAGCCCTAAATCTTGACTCTAGTTTTGTATACTAATTTTTGGGATGTTACACTTACCTTAGGTGTGTATTTTTCGGTTATAATAAAATGTAACCAGTGAGTGTTTCTACTGAGTTGTTTGAAATGTAGGTTAATGCGGTTTGACTTTAATAAAAAGAAAAACACAGATATTGAATTGAATATATTTGATATACATAGAACTACTCCAACTTTGTGCATGCATAAGATATACGTGAAATAAAGCCACAAGCTAACTGCACAACATCGTCCCCAACTAAATCTAGTAATTTAAGATATGATAAGAAAAGAGGTAATCAAGTGGTTAGATGCTTAAATAGTGTACTGTATATCATAGAACAAGTGGGTGAGTCCTTTTTAATGTGTGCCTAAGAAAAGGGTCATGATTGCGGTGACAAGTGATAAGAAGAATATTTTAATGTACAATCATAAATTTAATAAGGCCAGTATAAAGGACCACTACCTAGTCCTATTCATTGATTAAATTCTGAACAAGTTAGTTAGGCAAGATTATTACTCCTTTTAGATGGGTATACATGATACAACCAGATTGTCATTGCCCTGGAGGATCATGAAAAGATCACCTTTAATTGTTCTTAAAAAACATATGCTTTGAAGCATATTCCCTTCGGAAGCTATAATGCGACAACCAATTTTCAGAGATGCATGATGGTCATACTTCATAACGTGGTAAGGACTTTTGTGGAGATTTTCAAGGATGATTTCATTATCTTTGAGAAATATTTTTATTTGTACTTGGATAATATTGATAATGTACTTGCATGATGTGAGGAGAAAAATCTAGTGTTAAAGAAGGAAAAATGTTATATCTTAGTCAGAGAAGGCATTGTTCTGGGCCACAAGTTTTCTAACCAAGGGTTAGAGGTTGATAAAGCTAATGTTGAAGTCATAGAGAAGCTTCCACCTTCAATCTCAGTAAAAATGGTAAGAAACTTTCTTAGTCATGTACGTTTGTATAAGACGATCAACAACGATTTCTCCAAGACAAGAACAATGTATAGTGTCTTTGAGGAAGAGGTTAAGTTGGAATTTGATGTGAGCTACATTGAAGCATTGAGGTGCTTAAGAAGAATCTAATAGAGGCTCAAATCTTTCGTTCTCCTATCATTTTAACTCATTTGTGATGCTAGTGATGTAGCTGTGGTTGTGACTGTGGTGTTTATCTAATAAAATTAGAAGGTGTTCCACTCTATATACTATGCAAGCAAGAGCCATGATTTCGCAAAAGAAAAAAAGATCGTGAAAAAAAGAAGATGCTTCGGTGTTCTTTACCTTTGTAAAGTTCAGATCTTTAATGTACCTCATGTTCATTAATGTTTTTTTCCAACTTTTACTATTTTCCCCCATTTCCATAGCTTCCCTTTATGTTTTGTGTTTTGCTGAGAAGGAAATAGAGTAAAATAGTCAACATTTTTCTAATAAATTCATATTTTGAATATATGTTGAGTTCTTTCCAACCCCAATTACCACAATTGTAAGATTTGTTTCCATTATGTATATACTCCACTTCTCTTCATAAATCAATGAGCATGAAAGATACAAGAATGCAAGAACGGAATGAACAACATAGTATGTTGATGTACGAATGCATCTACTTTGAAAGAATATTTTTTAAAATCAAGGCATAACGACCCATACTGTGAGTAACTTTAAGGGTGACTTGATTAAAGGAAACCCCAAAGAAAAGTGTTTGTGCTATTTTTATAATCTACAAGTAGAAAGTAGTAAAATTCTATTTCTGTTATTGACTTGGAACATAGCAAAAACTGTTTTTCTTTAATGGGAGGGAGGTTCGTTGAAACCAACCATCCTTTAAGTGACTCTTGTTATGAGCCGTCATACTTGGCTTGAAGTAATATTTCTTTTACAATACATATATTATGTATACATATATATATTAAGGTGAAAATTAAGAAGAGGCAGATGGAGTTGGGTTTGTAGACAACTCAATCTTTATTCAGATTTGGAATGTATTAGAAAAAAATGTTTAGTGTTTTTCTTTATACCTTACATGGCACTAACGTATTTATTTTAATTTAAATTTAAAAGAAATCAGATTTACAAAAAAGAGATTCGTAGTGAGTAAATTTTAATCATCCTTTATGCTATCTTTAGTTGGTAGAGTAACCCTATATTCTAACATGTTCTAAATAAAATACACAAAGTTCAGGTGGATTTTTCCAAAAAAAAAAGTATCACATTGAGGATTACTTAGTTCAAATTTATGATTTAGACCTAATTTATTCTCATCGAGATAATAAAATAAATGCACCAAACTTATTTATTCTTATCAGTATGATAAAATAAATGCACCAGCACAAAATAAAGAAATAAAAACAGTACACGCATTTTCAAATACATCTATAATATTAATATAAGTTTTAGTTTTTTTCAACCCCAATTACTATGTCTATTCTAAAATTATGATCTCATTATGTATATAATTCCCCTTATCTTCATAACTCGATGAGCATGAAAGATACAAGAATGCAAGAACGGAATGAACAAAATGTATGTTGATGTGGCAATGAATCTATTGTGAAAGAATCTTTCTTTCAAGTCAAGGCATAGCGACTCGTACTATGAGTGATTTCAAGGGTGAGTGGATTAAAGGAACCCCAAAGTAATGTTTTTGTGCTATTGTTATAATATACATGTAAAAAGTTGTAGAATCCTATTTGTATTGTTGACTTGGAACATAGCACAAACTGCCTTTGTTTTTTTTTTTTTTTTTTTGGGGGGGTGGGGTCATTTAAACCAACCATCTTTTAAATGACTCCTAGTATGAGCCGCTATTCTTGGATCGAACAAATATTTATCTTACAACACATACATTAATATATCAACTTACCATGTTGTCCATTTTACCCATGCATTTATTCTACTTGTATGTTCATTAGAGAGTCGAGGACGAACATATTTATTAAGGTGAAAATTTTAAAAAAGCAGATGGAGTTGGATTTGTAGACATCTCCATTTTTATCTCAATTTATAATATATTAGAAAATATGCTTACTATTTTACTTTTATTTTATTTGGCACTTGTGTATTTACCCTTGGTTTACAAAAATGAAAAAACGAAATGAACAACATAGTATGTTGATGTGCTAATGCATCTCGTAAACCAAGGGTAAATACACAAGTGCCAAATAAAATAAAAGTAAAATAGTAAACATATTTTCTAATATATTCAAAATCCAAATAAAAATTGACATGTCTACGAACCCAACTCCATCCGCCTATTCTGAATTTTTATTTGGCACTTGTGTATTTATTACTATTAGAATAAAAAGAAATTAGGCTTACAAATAAGAGATTCAAATTGAGTAAATTATAATCAGCCTCATGCAGCTTTTATTTGGTAGAGCACCCCTAATTCTAACATGTTCTAACTAAAGCACACTGAGATTAGGTGTTTTTACCGTAAAAAAGATATCAGGTTAAGGATTAAATTTGCTTATTTTAGATTTCTGATTTAGACCTTATTATTCTCATCGGGAGGATAAAATAAATGCATTATCACAAAATAATGAAATAGAGTAATATAGTCAACATATTTTTAATAAAGTTATAATTTGAATATTAGTTGAGTTCTTTTTAACCTAATTACCATGCCCATTGTAATTCTTTTTTCTCATTATATATATACTCCACCTTCTCATCATAAATTGATGAGCATGAAAGATACAAAAACGGAAGAATGTTGATGTACCAAAGCATCTATTCTGAAAGAAGCTTTATTTCAAGTTAAGGCATAGCACCTCATACTTCGAGTGACTTCAAGGGTGATTGGGCTAAAAGAATCTCCCAAAGAGAAGTGTTTGTGCTATTTTTGTAATTAACAAGTAGAAAGTAGTAGAATCCTATTTCTATTGTTGACTTAGGACATTGAAAAAACTGTTTTTCTCTGTGATGTGGGGGGAGGATGAGTTCATTTAAACCAACCATCCTTTAAGTGACTCCTGGTATGAGCCGGATAGGATGAGTTCATTTAAACCAACCATCCTTTAAGTGACTCCTGGTATGAGCCGGATAGGATGAGTTCATTTAAACCAACCATCCTTTAAGTGACTCCTGGTATGAGCCGCTATCCGTGGCTTGTAGAGATATTTTTTTTACAACACGTAAGTTAATATATCAACTTACCATGTTGCCTATTTTACCCCTACATTTTTTCTACTTATGTGTTCACTATCTTAGGACATTAGATTCTGAAGTTTGGGCTCTGGGGCACCACTCCACTCACACCTCCCCAACCCAACTTCTGCACTTTGGTCTCTGGATCCTAAAGCTACCTAGAGCGCCAGGATCGCCAGGTCTCCTACCCTTTTCCCACATATTTCTGTTTGAGTTTCCTTGAGTCGTGCCTAAGATGTCTAGTTTATTTCTACACACTAAGGTAAGTCTAAACATTCTTTTATTTAAAAGAGTACATAGTGACTATGTATTCCCAAAGAGTAAATGTTTTCTCATTTAAACAAGAAAGGAAACAACGATTTTGAACAGAACTTTTGAGATAGTTTTTCAAAAAGAGTAAATGCTTTCACAATTTAAAGAAACACTGATTTTCTAGAGAGCCTTTGGGATAATTTTTGAGTAATTATCTTAAACCACAAAAAGAGTTATATTTTTAAACATATAATCTAGTTATATTTTGGGATAGTATTGAGCACCGATATATGGCAAAGTTTAGAAAACTCCTAGCGCCCATAAACCATGTATGTAGCCTTCATGGGTAGAAAAGGATCATATTGTTTAGATGATTCCTTACTGCTTTTTAGGATAGACTAGTGGATCTACATGGTAGTTAAGTTCTATAACCCCAAGAGATATAAGACGACCCTGGCAACGTGAGGCAAAATATTGTATCATCACATGTCTCTTAAGTGATAGTAGTCGATTATAGAAACTCTCACAGAAGTATTTGTATCATTATATGCAAAAAGTTAATTGTATGTTATATACAAATAGATTCAATATTTTATGTGTGCATACAACTGAGTTACTATTGTATTTCTAAATACGCAGAGTTGTTATTCATGTTTTGAAATCTTTCCTTCGTATTATTGTTTTATATTGAAATGATTTAAGCTGAGTTAAATTGAAACTAGGTATCTTCTTTTAGTTCCTTTCAACTTTATGTCTTGTTTAAAGTTTCCATAGCATGCTCGTATATTCAATGTACTGATTCTAGTCGGCCTGCATCTTTTCATGATGCAGACACAGGCAGTCATGATCAGCATCCAGCGCATCATTGATTCTTGTTCAGCTTCAGAAATGTAGGTGAGACTCCTTGTTTCTAGAGGACCCTTTTCTATTGCTTTGTTAGTTGGTTTATTAGGATGTCGGGGGTCTAGTCCGACATCCATTCCTATTTTGATGATTGAGACTTGAGTTCCATTTTGGCTATCTATTGAGATTTAAGTCTACTTTTTAAAGTACTTTTATGATGAGTAAGTCTTTCGCTAAGAGTTAAGCCAGGCCAGGGGTTCGCTTCGGACCAATATTAGTTCTCGAGTCTCAGTCCAGCCTAGGTTATATGCTCAAGGTGGCAGTATATTAATATAAGGCATATCATTCATGCCTGGGAATTGTGTGATCTTGGTGTTTGCATTAATCTCATTATTGCATTATTGAAGAAAAAGTTAGGTTTTGGTAGTTCTTAACCAACCACAATCATCTTATAATTTACAGTTAGATCAGTTGATTGACTAGTGGGGTTGTCGAAGATGTTTCAATTCCAGTAAGGTTGTTCATCTTTCCTGTTGACTTCGTAGATAAAAATTTTTAGATGAACCCTAAGATATCATTCATATTGGGGAAAACTTTATTGATCACTAGGTGTGCTTGGATAGACATAGCATCATGTCATTTAACAATGAGAACACATGATAAACTGGAAGTGTTAAATGCATATCAAACAATGAAGTTGCATGTAGAATATGAAAAAATTGTCATTCATTACTATCATTGATCTTGGATTCACATCTAGGCGCGCACTAGAAATAATGTTGGGGAAATACCATATTGGTGATTTTAAAACATAAAAGATAGTGCAAACTTTGTATGTGGCCAATATGGGTGTTCATAGAGGCAACAATTGAATAGATTGTTTTGTCTCCACCTAAGATGCAAATTGAAGAAGGTCCTACGTATGTGTTGAAAGCACTCCTGTCTCACCTTAGGTGCGTATTTTTGGTGATAATAAACCCTAACGACTGATTATTTCTACAGAGTTTTTTGAAATGTAGGTTAAATTGACTTTATTAAGAAGAAAAACAGAGATATTTCATGAAATATGTTTGATACACATAGAACTAGTCCAACTTTGTGCATGCATAAGATTTACGTGAAATAAAACCACAAGCCAAGTGAAGAACACCATTGCCAACTAAATCTAGTAATGAAATATATGGTGAGAAAAAGGTAATCAAGTGATTAGATGCTTGAATATGTACCAAATATCAAAGAACAAATGGATGAGTCCTTTTTAATGTGTGCCTAAGAAAAGGTTTATGATTGTGGTTGCAAGTGATAAAGAGGCATATTTGCATGTACTACCATAAACTTAATAAGGGCAGTAGAAAGGACCACAACCCAGTCCCCTTAATTGATTAGATGTTAGACAAGTTAGTTGGGCAAGAGTATTATTCCTTTTTAGATTGGTATACAAGATACAACCAGATTGTGATTGCCTCCTTCACTTGTTCTCATAACATATATGATTTCAAGTGTATTACCTGTGGATGCTGTAATGCGACAACCAATTTTCTATGAGATTCATGATGTATAGTCTCTTGGAGTAAGAGGTTAAGTTGTAATTTGATGAGAGATACATTAAAGCATTTGAGGTGCTAGAGAAGAATCTAATAGAGGCTCAAATATTTATTTCTTCTATAATTTGAACTCATTTGTGATGCTAGTGATGTAGCTGTAGTTGTGGCTGTGGTGTTTATCTAATAAAGTTAGAAGGTGTTCCACTCTATACATTATGTAAGCAAGACCCTTGATTTGGCGCAAGCAAACTGCATTGTGACTAAAAGGAAGATGATGAAGTTCTTTTTGCCTTTGAAAAGTTAAGATTTGTGATGGCCCTCATGTTCATTAATGTTGTTTTTTCCACTTTTACTATTTTCCCTTTTCCACTTCCCTTTAGCTTTTGTGTTGTGCTGAGTTGGATGGAATGCTTTTCTAGGTGGTCGGGAGAGTTTGGTGTGAGTTTTTCCCTTTTAGAGGTTTTTGAAGTGTCAACTTTTGGAGAATCTGATGTTTTATTTGAATTCGTATAGTTCCATCGGCTCCGAAGGGTTCATTTTTTCCTAGTAGGATGGTTGTTTTGGTTTTCGAGACTTTTATCACCTTTGTTTTAAGTTTGTATCTCTAGATATTTTGACATTCATATTTTTGTCAAAGTTTCTCTTTGGTCAACATTATTTGTACATGTGCTCCGATGAAATTTTTATTAGTGCATTTATCTTTAAAATATATATTTTCATCTAGAATGACCTTCTATTTGGATCTTGGGATGACTGAGATGACTTTTGTGTCATTTGTCATTTTCTGTTGTGTTTTTCTTGAAATATTGACTTGGGTCAATATTTTGACATGATAATCTTCATTGGTGGTTTTTTTTGATTCTATTAAGTAGAATATGTTGTTTTTGACTTGGTAACATATTTCATTTGCATTTGTGGCGTCCTAAGTGAATTTGAAGTCCCTATCGAGTGATTTCTCCAACTTGGTGCATTGTTGATGTAATGTTGCTGGTACTACACTATTTTCTTCTCCGTGATTAAAGGCCCTTCTTTGTGTTTGTGGAGTGGTGGGTGATCTTCCCTCTGCATTCACGTGAGAACCTCCACATTCGCGAAGAGATCTCTACGTTCACAGAGTGCAGTTATCTTAGCCTCCGATTTCACGGATCTCTTTCCGTGAGAGGGAAGAATCAATAATCCAAACCGCTGCATTCGTATATAAAGCTTCGCGTTCAAGGAGAGAAAATTCCCTGGAAGTTATTGGACATAATAGTATGTATTAACATATATTCATTCAATAAAAGAGTTGCCTTTTGGCAATTTTGGGAGAAATTCTTGGAGTTTTTAGTGATTTTTTTGGGTCGTGCAGAAGTTGATGGGCATGCTTAGGGCTTATGAAATCTTTTGTTAAGTCCAAATAAATCCCTCTTATTCCTCCATTTTCTTAATCTTTTAAATCTATATAATTGTTTTGGTGGGTGGGTATGGCTTGATTCTTGCTTGAATTTGTCACATTTAAGGGATACAAGTTCCTTTAGTTGTTTGGGGCCTTGTATTAGACACGGTTTTTGACTCCGTCTAGGGTCCCATAATTTTATTTTTGGGCTTGTTTTTACGATTCTGAATTTCTTTATTTATATAGGTAATCTGTTGCTCTTTTTGGCATTCATGTCATGTTTTTTATAACGTGGCGTCATTTGGCTTGAGGTAGGTTATGGTTAGATTCGCTTTGAAAGTAAAAGCTCTACAATAGAGGTTTGAGTGAAATTTCCGCCTTAAGGTAGGTTATGTTTTCCTTCTTTAAATTTAGATTTGCATGATTATATTGATGATTGAGTTGTTGGATTGTTAATAAGGCTTTTGAGTTATTTTGTAAGTGTGCATGATCCTTTGTGGATATTTTGGCCATTTCGAGTTATTTAGCTTAGTAATTTTAGTTGATAAGCCTCAGTTTAGGATGTTTCTTAGATTGTTTATCATTATTTAATATCCTTAGAAGGCTCTTAGCTGGTGTAGAACTTAGATTTTATGCCCATTGGTTTCTCTGGTGTTTTGTGCTCCTTTTTTAGTCATCTATGATTTTACCACTTTATTGAATGAATTGCTTATGCCTGAGGTCGTGGAGCTGGACTGATTGGAGCTCTAGATTAGTATGATTGTTCTATGAAGAGTGTTTAATCGGTTGTGTGTGGGATGTCTACTTTCATAAACGATTTGACATTGTTGGCTTAAAATCATGTTTGTGGAACACAGATGGAATACTTTGATGTTGTTTTGGAAAGAAACGAAATTTTGAGACACTTACTAATTGAACATTTTCAACTGATTTTAGCTCCAAGAGAGCAAAGATTACCAGTTTTACTCATGGAAACTTTGTTTTAAGAGAAAATTCACTATTTTTTCCTTCCTATGTTGTTGATTAGCCTTGGTGACTTGGAGAGTGAATTTTGTGTTTTTACTTTTATCATATCTATAATTGAACTGAAGCATGTTTCTTATTTGTCTCGGGGGTTCATGGGACATGCAATGAGGTCACTCCAGAACTTTTTTACTTTAAACATGCACTGGCCACATGTGCATCACATTTCATTAGGTGATTATTGTTTGTGATTGTTTGAATTGCATAGTTAGAACTATTGTTCATTTCCCTATCAGTATGATGATGTTTGTATCCTATCTTCGAGAGGTTGTAGGATATTTCTAAGAATAATTCCCTTTGACTTGTTTCATATCATGCATCCTTAATTATAATAACTTCAAAACTCCAATTTTTTCATTATAACTAAGATTGCTAGATAAGCTCATATACGGGTGGGCAAGAGCCTCCAACATCTATAAATATAACCCCCACTACGGATAGATGCTTAGGTCAATCTAGAGGTCGACGTATAGGACAAACTACATCGACAACTCAGGATCGAGCAAAGGAACTGTCACCAGAGCTTAATATAAAGGTTGAGTGTCTATGAAATTCAATTAGTACGTCAGTTGGACCCAAGGTTTGAAGTGCCCGATATCGATCTTGAGCTAGTGATGTAGGGGTTAGAGGTTGATCGAGCTAAAGTTGAAGTCTTAGAGATGTTTCAACCTTCAATCTCTGTAGAATGTATGAAATTTTTTTAGTCATGTACGTTTCTACAGGACGATCAGAAAGGATTTCTCCAAGACGACCAGAACAATGTATAGTCTCTTGAAGGAAAAGGTTAAGTTGAAATATGATGAGATCTGCATCGAAGAATTTGAGGTGCTAAAAAGTATCTAATAGAGGCTCAAATCTTTCATTCTACTATCAATTGAACTCAAGTGTGATGCTAGTGATGTAGTTGTGGTTGTAGTATTTATCTAATAAAATTAGAAGGTCCTCCACTTTATATAAAATACAAGCAAGAACCTTGATTTTCCGCAAGCAAACAAGATTATGACAAATAAGAAGATGCTTTAGTGCTCTTTGCGTTTGAAAAGTTCAGATATGTAATGTCCCTGATGTTCACTAATATTTTTTGCCTGCTTTTACTATTTCCCCCTTTCCGTATCTTCCCTTTATCTTTTATATTGTGCTGAGATTGAAATAGAATAAAATAGTCAACATTTTTTAAATACATTCATATTCTAAATATAAGTTGAGTTCTTTACACCCCAATTACCATTCAAATTCTAATTTTTTTTTCTCATTATGTATATACTCCCCCTTCTCTTCATAAATAAATGAGCATGAAAGATACAGAAATGCAAGAACAAAATGAACAACATAGTCTGCTAATGTACCAATCCATCTATTCTGAAAGAATCATTTTTTAAAGTCAATGCATAGCGACTCGTACTGTCAGTGACTTCAAGGGTGACTGAATTAACGGAATTCCCAAAGAAAAGTGTGTGATATTTTTATAATCTACAAGTAGAAAGTAGTAGAATCCTATTTGTATTGTTGACTTGGAACATAGCACAAACTATTTTTCATTTGGGGGATGGAGGTTCATTTAAACCAACCATTCTTTAATGAGTCCTTGTATGAGCCGCTATCCTTGGCTTGAAGAAGTATTTCTTTTACAACACATACATTAAGATATCAACTCAGGATGTTGTCCATTTTACCCTTGCAGTTTTTGTACATATATGGTCATCATCATAGAGAGAGGAGGAGGACGGATATATATATTTTCAGGTAAAAATTAAGAAGAGGCCGTTGGAGTTGGGTTTGTAGACAACTCAATTTTTATTCAAATTTGGAATGAATTAGAAAAATATTTAGTGTTTTTCTTTATTCCTTATTTGGTACCAATGTATTTATTATAATTTAAATTTAAAATATATTAGGTTCACAAAAAATAGATTTCAATTGAGTAAATTATAATCATCCTTATGTTATTTTTATTTGGTAGAATAACCCTATATTCTAACTTGTTCAGAAAACACACGAAGTTCAGGTGGTTTTTTCCAAATAAAAAGTATCACATTAAGGATTAAATTTATTTAGTTCAAATTTATGATTTACACTTATTTATTCTCATCGAGATGATAAAATAATATACCAACTTATTTATTCTTATAAAGATGAGAAAATAAATGCACCAGCACAGAATATAGAAATAGAGTAAAACAGTAAATGTATTTTCAAATACATCCATAATATGAATATAAGTTGAGTTCTTTTTAACCCCAATTACCATGTATATTCTAATATTTGTTCTCATTATGTGCATACTTTCCCTTATCTTCATAAATCGATGAGCATGAAAGATACAACAATGCATGAATGGAATGAACAAAATGTATTTTGATGTGTCAATGCATCTATTGTGAAAGAATCTTTTTTTAAGTCAAAACATAGCGACTCGTACTATGAGTGATTTCAAGGGTGAGCGGATTAAAGTAACCCCCATAGAAATGTGTTTGTGCTATTGTTATAATATACAAGTAAAAAGTAGTAGAATCATATTTCATTTGTTGACGTGGAACATAGCACAAACTGCTTAATTTTTTATTTTTTTTAATTTATTTTTTTTGGGGGGGGGGGTCATTTAAACCAACCATCCTTTAAAGACTCCTGGTATGAGCCGCTATCTTTGGATCGAACAAATATTTATCTTACAACACATACATTAATATATCAACTTACCATGTTGTCCATTTTACCCATGCATTTATTCTACTTATATGTTCATTAGAGAGTGGAGGACGAACATATTTATTAAGGTGAAAATTTAGAAAAAGCGGATGGAGTTGGATGTGTAGACATCTCAATTTTTATCTCGATTTATAATATATTAGAAAATACGCTTACTATTTTACTTTTTTTCTTATTTGGCACTGGGGTATTTATTATTATTCAAAATAAATGAAATTAGGCTTACAAATGAGAGATTTTAAATGAGTAAATTATTATCAGCCTCATGCTGTTTTTATTTGATAGGGTACCCTAATTCTAGCATGTTCTTAATAGAACACACTAAGTTTAGGGATTTCTTCAAAATAAAAAGTATCACATTGAGGATTAAGTTTATTTAGTACAGATTTCTGATTTAAACCTTATTCATCCTCATCGGGATGATAAAATAAATGCACTAGCACAAAATAAAAAAATAGAGTAAAATAGTCAACATATTTTTTAATATATTCATAATCCGAATATGAGTTGAGTTCTTTTCAACCCCAATTCTGTGCCTATTCTAATTTTGTTCTCATTATGTATACTCCCCCTTCTCTTCATAAATGATGATCATGAAAGATACAAAAATGCAAAACAAAATGAACAACATTATTTGTTGATGTGCCAATGAATCTATTGTGAAAGAATCTTTCTTTTAGGTCAAGGCATAGTGACTCGTACTGTGAGTGACTTCAAGGGTGATTGGATTAAAGGAACCCCAAAGAAAAGTGTTTGTTCTATTTTAATAATCTACTAGTAGAAAGTGGTAGAATCCTATTTCTATTGTTGACTTGGAACATAACACAAACTACTTTTTTTTTATGGGAGGGGGGGTCATTTAAACCGACCATCCTTTAAGTGACTCCTGGTATGAGCCTCTATCCTTGGCTTGAAGAAATATTTATATTACAACACATACATTATTATACAGATATATATATATGTATAATATATATATATATATTATATATATACATATATAGATATATATATAGATATATATATATATATAGATATATATAGATATATATATAGATATATATATATATATATATATAGATATATATAGATATATATATATATATATAGATATTTTTATCAATACATATAGAATTAAATGATGAAGGACATTAACTCTTCAAATCATGTTGTAACATTCAAACATTAGGGACTACAATAGTTTAACAAGAGAAATAGTAGAAAATTCAAACTTCTTGAAGCTCCAACAAACGAAATGAATCTATGATAAGTACAAAAATTATAAGGATTTGAGCTGAAAATAACATGAAAGAAAAGATTGAAACGTAGATCCGAAAATATATCTATTATACGCAATGAAAACTAAAAGGAAAGAAAAGAGGAAAGGAGCTAATTACCTCTTGCATAGAAGTAACTGGGATGACGACGTGCGATCCTTCTTCCCTCTTTGACCACAAACAAAGTCAGAAAATCTCAGAATTCATAGGTTGAACCTTCGTGGGTTCATTTCACGCAAAAGCACTACTCTTACACCTAAAATCCCCAAATTTTCCTCCTTCAATTAGTGTATTGAGGTGATTATTTTATATTTAATTTTTGAAAAAAGAATAGTTCTTAAAACGGTGTGGGACTAAATATATTTCGAAAGAGAAATCTCTGTGGAGAACAAATTAAGACCAAAATTACCATATACCTATTATCTTGTTAGATAGTTACTTATAATACTTGAGAAGTACAAATATACTTGAATCTAATAAATAGATGTATACAATTAATTATTCATAGCTAACTCTACTTTTACACCAAATGGATACAAAAACGATGTATGAAATGATAAAAAATCTTCCTTTTTCTTTTGAATTCACCTGTATGTTCTCCAGAATATCTTTCAAATGATTTTCATTTTTTCCTTTCTTCACTATTATTTGTATTTTCATTTTTCTTTCTCAATTAATCTCTTTCTTTTCTACGGTTAATTTCAAAGATGTATATGTTTACTATGTTGTTGTTTTTAGTGTCTTATTGGATTTTTTTTTCTTTTTATTGTATATACTATTGATAAGTTATATCAATCAATTTGTAATTTTGGAGTTGAATGATCGGCTTCAATAGAATTTTTTATATATTTCGTGATCAACGACACTAACCTACAGTTTGAGTGTCTACAAATCGAAAATAGTAAAGTAACCTAACCAAGGGTTGGATTTGTGTTCCAAGGGAGTGGTAGTGAAAGTAGTAGCTACTTAGAATTTCATTCTAAATAGTGATAGTTCAAGATTTTCTTGAGTATTAAAACTAAACAAGTTTTATTTGTGACACCGACGTGTCAAATATCATGAAGGGACTTTGTCACAAGTAATAAAATCTGCAAAAAGAATAAAGGAGAAAACAAGTATGGGAGAGAGTTCTTGGGGTGTGATCTCGATATATGTTGACACAACCTAATGGGTACATGCTTTCCATAAGAAAATTTGCAAGACAATGGTGACTAGGATAAGCTTTAGGTGAAAGTAAATTCCCTCTCGAACAATTTACCCTATATTAAATGGGTTCCTTTCAGACACCCACTCGTCTAAAATAAACAGCTACGCTTTACCCACACCCTGAACTTTTGATAGAGGGTGCTTGGATATGGGACTAGGGCTCACCCTCTCAGGTTGAACCTCATGTTGACCCACTCCTTAGGACATCACTCTAGTGGTCTGGGTTTCACGACCTCCCTCTCGGACAAGTCGAAAATACATGGGTGGTTTTGTATCTGCAACTACAAACCCATTAAATTAAACCACAACCACTAGGTGAAAACATCACTAAAATACATCTAATCCTATCAACAAACAAGACCCATCAATAATCTCAACACATATTTTCTAAATCATGCCCCAAGAACAGGGTTTTTAACCACATATCAAGCAATAATCAAATATACTTAAAATGATAAAGGAATCAAATGGGTATAAGAGATTAAACCTTAAAAATGTCAAAGGAAGGTAAATGGAAAGACTCACTTCCAAGATTGGATGAAGAACTTCTTTCTTTAATCTTCCTTAAAACCCTCTCTAAACTTCAGAGAAAACTTTTAAACTAGAGTTCTAAAAAGTGAAAAAATTTAATAATGTTTAGCTCCCTAAAAATAAGAAAGTGTTTAGTATTTATTGCCTTCATATTTAGAGTTGGTGGATCCATTCAGCGTCTGTCACATCCCAGTAGCACCCCCTAGACATAACCGGCGTCGTTGTCCTCATCGAGGACTAAGATTAGCCTCTTAGCTTAAATCATTATATTCATAGGTAAAAATGTGGAAAAATTAAAAACTTTTCTTCGATATATCATGAGGTTTACATAGACATCTCGCATACACATAATATAATCATATTGACTATACATAAACCCTTCGTATAAGAAGATTACATAGTCTTCTGCTTTTATTGGACACACACACACACACATACACACACACACACTCACACATATATAAGCTATAGAATCTTTAATACTCAAATGAAAGAAATTAGCACATTGTCTTTAAGACTAATCAATATCCGAAGCTACAAAATGGCATTGTCCTCGAAGTGGTGAAGACCTACCTAATGGAGAGTGAGAATTCCAAGTCTTCCATCAAATGTTGTCACAAGCCTTCAATGACCGAAACCTAAAATATTGGGGGAAAAGGAGAAAATGGGGTTAGTACATCACTTGTACTAAGTATGAAACCATATATACACACATCATAAAATCATGCTAAAAAGGAACATTTCATTAAAGTATGCAATTTACATTGAAAAGCCTTATGCACATTCAAGAAGACCATATCAATCAATAAGACATATTCATTAAGTCAAGATCATGTACATCACAAGCCCAACCATACTAAATCTAGCCAAGTCAATCATGCATACTAACATACTGGAACATATAACCAAGACAACTCTATCATCAGGTTAAAACATCAACAGGCATGAATAAGAGTTCATTACAACATAACTAAAGCAAGACAATTACTCATAAACCTTCATTAAGTCCACTAGTGAAATGACTAAGCAAAGCCTCATAACCTTACTCAATCAAGTAAACCTAACAAGATCTATAACCAATATCCAACTTGACATATCATATCATTAAGAGTAAACATCATCATACTTTAGCAATAGAGACCAACAACATATTCATAAGTGAAACCAATATCACATTGTATCATCAACATGTAAGATCATCATATACATATCATTTATATTTATAAGCATATACATACATAAGAACATTCTTCTAAGACTTCCCTTAAGGTTAACTAGTGCAATATATAGGTAGAGTCTCATACCCCTACCTAAACTAAGTCAACCTCTCAAGTTATCCTAGTTAGAGTCAATTTTATTACTTTATTTTACTTTAGGGAACATCTTGCCTTAATTGGACATAGACCACATGAGACAATGTGAAATTCGGTGTCACGAAACCCTTCACCAAAGGAAGGCAAACTACTTTCCAAGGTAGTACCAAAACATGAACATAACATCTACGTGGATCCAGTAGCTAGTCTTCCTACGAGGGCAACATAGTTCAAGAACTAGGAGATATATAGTGTGGACACTATTTATTCTACATTCATTATAGTCTCAATTCTCATGAGTACATTAGTGATACTACCTTCCCTATGTGGTAAGGGATACTCCTCACTCTAGTTCACTCGGGGCTAAGATAGAGTCCCTTTTGAAATGTCTTTAATGCCTTTATTAAGCATCATTTCTTAATGTAGGTCATAGGGTCTACCGTTTATATAATAATCACATAATAGATTAATAAGAATTTCATGAGTATTTTCCTTCCATTACAATTCATACATGTGAGGTTAGAACATTTACATAGTCACATTATAATAAGGAACATAGGTAAGTTATCAACATACTTATAACATTTACATCTTAGCCAATGACTCACAATCCATGGTTCAAGACATTTAAATTCAACGTCATACAAACCCTATAAATGTTAATATAAGGTATACTTCAATACAACATCATCACATAATCATACGTAATCATAATTGAAGTAAAGAATAGAGATCACAAGACTTTCTCAATTTCCTTCACAATGCCATCATCAAGATCTTACCATCAACCTCTAACTCAACCCAAAAATGGTACGATAGCATCACATAATAGTAACCAATATAATAACAAGGTCAATTGAGTCATTATACAACAATCCATCACTAGTTCATAGCCTAAATTGGAGACTTAGGTCAAGTTCATAACCTACTTCACAATCTAGGTAAATTACTCAAGAACTAGCATAATTGGATTACAATATATCACAATATACTCATAGTTAGAATAATAACAAAAAAGGATAGTAATTCACACACTAACCAAACCAATTAAGTCAATAATATACAATTCATTTCAAGATCATAACCTACGCTTAAGGGGAAAAGGGCATCTACAATTTAGACCAATATATGAAGAAGTAGTATAATTGAATAATAATTCATTTTAATCTACTCATTACATCCAAAATAAATCATAAACAAAGCTATTCACAAGATCAATTTCCTATTAAAAAAAACCCCACTTAGAACTCAAGTTTTTGAAATCAATTTGGAAGAACCCTTTGGAAAAGAGATCCTTAAGGTGAAAGGAATCTCATATCTTGCTAATTGATGAATTTTGATGGATAAAATTGATCCTTTCAGCCCTAGAACCCTACTCTAGAATGGTCTTCAATGGGGTTTCTTTGGGATAGAGAAGGAAAAGCAATTTGAGTTTGGGAAATTATGAGACTTACGTTAGTTTAATTAGGTTAGCGTCTTTATATAGGTCATTAACCAACTAGATTAGACCTCACTAAACCTATAAATAATTGATTAATCACCTAATTAATTAATTTTTCTAACTTAAAAATGTGCACAACATTAGTGAGCTCACGGACGAGACCTCGACAGATGACCTGTCTGTCAAACGACAGCCAAGAGACCAACCGTCTTGTTGGTCCATTGTTTTATTCAACGACTATCCAAAACAGGCACTTATCTAATTTGTCTAAGTGAACATCGACGGTGACATCGAGGCCTCATCGATCAGACCACGATCCCTCGCCTACAACCTTCATTGGACACTGCCTTTTGGTAGATTTTGCCAAATTGCGAGCGTCCTCCTCAAGGTCCCTTAGTTTATCCTTGGGGAGTCTCACCCAGATGTTTCAACTATAAAATAACTCTAATACGTGTTAAACACCTTACCACCAAATTTCATCATTTTTTTTACTCATAAAACTTAGCCAAATGAGCTAAGGTACACTATCACCTCATTGAAGTAGTTTTTGAACGTCATGGACGTTCTTTGACGTATTGATTCTTAAACTTATTAAATGACGTATACATACTATTTTGGACCTAAAATAATGAAACAACCCTTATACAAAAGGGGCAACTTCGCTACTCGGTGGACCACCAAGTGTGCTCGGCGATGCGTGCCTTTGCATCTTTAGTTTGTTTTTCTCCGTTTTGCTTCCATTGTGCGCCTAAGTGTTCATGCTTCTACCAAATCCCCAATACCTGAAACTTAGGAGTTTTTATCAGATATCAAGATAAAAAAACACAATCCAGGACACTATTTGAATTAAAATAAGGCCCGAAATTAGTCAAAGTTGAGGGCTCATAAAACCCCCTAACTTAAAGTTTTGTTTGTACTCAAGTAAAACTCAAGTTCAGAAGTTCAAATAGGATGTCTCAAATAGGTCAACACAAGACTCAATCATGAATGTACACAACAAGACTCAAATTACTCATGCATAGTTGAATTGTATACTCAGAGATTCATGTTGTGACATGCCATTAACAAAGATTCTTGGTCTCACAATACTTGCTACTAATGTAAGTTCAAGCTCTACAAAAGTATCTACATGCCCTCACACAAATAAAGATTCCATTTTCACACACATAGATTTATCAACTAAGGATTAGGAATCGGATGCAACGCTCACACTCAGAAGGAGGAACCCAATTCATATTTTTACCCATAGGTTTGCCCTTATCTTCTAATTGACCATCGATTTAGTTCACTCAACATCAAAAAGGTCTTTTTAAGGCTTGTAACTAGGCTTAGTGCAAAGGTATGTTTATTTGCGCTGAGCGACTTTTCTCCAATAAGATATGATTTTCTTAAGCTATCCCTTATCTTCCTATCTTAATCCTTGGTCAACCAATTCTCGGTCGTCTTTTATTTCCCTTAATGGATTGGTTTGAAACTTGATTTCTTTTCATTTCGTTCTTTTATTTCACCGCTTGTGTTTTCTTTTTAGTTTTATTTTCTTTTCTCTTTCTTTTTATTTTTTTGTATGGAGGGATTCCATTTTTATACAATACCATGGGTTTATGAGACGTCTCTTGCAGTCCTGACTTATTCTTTCCCTTTTTACCACGCCCCCAACTTAGGCTTTTGGCCTATGTTGGTTATTTACTTATATAACATCTCAAAAGGATTATAAGTTGTGGATAATGTAAGGTTTAGGTTTGATCAAGGTTTCTTCAAGGAAGAGGTAAGGATCAAAGGGTGTTCAAAAGAGTTTCACACACTCACGGGTAGGCCATAAAAGAGGTATATGACAAAGTTGTCTTACACTCGTAAGAAATGCCTAAGATCATGTCAAGAGGATACCTTTCTAAATCAATTAGACTAACCGGGCAAATTCTAGGTTTTTTCGTGAAAGGTTCAAAGTAAGATCATCACACAAGGCATTGACACTTGATTCAAACAAGACAACACACGTTCGCTAGTGTGCAAAGATCATTGCTAAAGAATCAATTTGATAATTGGCTAATCACAACGAGATGCAAAGAGTTCAAATATTGGCTATGTAACTTCATCCGTTCTCATTGTAGCCGCACATTCATGTTTGTTCGATTGAGAGCACTATTCAAGTCATCGATATTGATCAAAATCGAGACTCAAATTTGTACAAGAACAACCATTTTTAGCACAAGATGTGGCAAAATTTTCAAAAGTGAATTTTTCGAAAGGGTCAAAATTATTAAGAACTCAGGACAAAAAGAGATCCATAAGCTCAAACATTCGTGAAAGTAAATTTAGAACATAGTTTAAACTGACAACCCACACATATATCAAAACACATAAAATATGCATTCAGAATCAACAAACTAGTAATCACAGTACAAGGTAAGTCTCACTCCATAACAAATACGAGCATTTTTCCCCAATGAATGTAATTATAAGTCATTGCTCCAGTCAGCGACCATAGTAAATTTCGCCAGCCTAATCTGTGTTTCGCCAATGGGTGCACTTGTCCGCCAAGTGACTCAGAATCTTTAGGTCGTGCAGGGATCCTAATGGTAATCCCCATCGCTATCACCAACACTGTTGATGATCCGCCAATAAATTCTTCTTCTCGCCGACTTTAACAGTGTCTAACTTAAGGGACAATTAGAATCAGTTGACTGCTAGAATGTGGTGCGCCAATTGGCTTGGCGATTCACCTACTGAACATACTAAGTATTTCTTGCAATTCCCTAAGGTCACCTTCCACATGTTAACATGCATCACTATCATCATTATTTGTAGGATACTAAAATAAAAGTTAACAAAGGCTTTTGGGTTGCCTCCCGAATAGTTCCTTAGTTAAGGTTGTGGCACGACGCAGTAGCATTCAACAACTTTTTTCTAGGTACAAATCTTCAATCAAAGAGATCTTCTGATGATCCCCGAGGTACATTTTCAAATTGTAACCATTTACATTAAGTGTAGATCCCTCTTTTCCCACAACCTCTATGGCACCGTTTGTGAATGCACGAGTTACTTACAATGGTATGGACAATTTGGACTTTAGCTTTCTAGGGAATAACCTCAGCAGTGAGTTGTATAACAAAAGCCAGTCCCCTGCGTTGAATTTCATCGACACTGTCCACGCATCATGCCATTTCTTCTTTTATTTCTTTGCTAATAGTTGAGCTATGAATTGCATCAGAGCTCTTCAGATTCATTAAGTTGTGTGAATCGCTCTTTTGGAGCCTTGTTCCAGTCTAGGTTTAAAGTTTTCAAGATGATAAGTCTTTGTGTTCTAACTCAATAGGCAGATGGCATGATTTCCTAAAAACCAGCTGATATGGGGACATTTCTATAGGTGTTTTATATGTGGTTCGATATGCCCAAAGTGCATTGTCAAGCCTTCAAGACCGGACAGTTATGTTGTTGTTCACCATTTTTTCTAGAATACTTTTGATTTCTCAATTTGACACCTCAACTTGGGCGCTTGTTTGAGGATGATATGGAGTTTCAACTTTGTGTTTCACCCCGTATTTGCTCAATCCATTAGGGAACAACTTATTGCAAAGCTTTGATCCGCCGTCACTAATAATTGCATTGGGAGTACCAAACCATTATTTTGAAGTGTGATAGATTCCACCAATTTGGAGACATAATCCATAACTACTAAGATGTACTTGTTTCCAAATGAGCTGACAAATGGGCCCATGAAATCAATCCCACAAACATTAAAAAGTTCAATTTCTAAGATGAATGTGAGGGTAGTTCATGTCTCCTCGATACTCCTCCTTGTTGTTGACACTTGGATAATTTTTTTTGCAAATTCATAAGCATCTTTGTAAAGTGGCGGCCAATAATATCCACTTTGAAGTACTTTGGTGGCTCTGTTGTTCCCATTGTGATGACCTCCTACTGGTGATGTGTGACAAGCATAAAGAATGTATGTTGCCTCCTCTTTTGCAACACACTTTCTGATGACATTGTCAGCACACTCACGAGACAAATATGGCTCATCCCAAAAATATTTTCTGACATCAAACAAAAACCTTTTTAGGTAGTGATAGTTTAACTCATCCGGCATTAGTCCAGACACAATATAATTAGCAAAGTCAGTGTACCATGGCAAGTTTGAGAGGCATAAAGCAAATACTTGCTCATCCCGAACAAGTTATGTATCTCTGTTATTTGCCCGATGGTCCCTTGGTTTTCTAATTTTGAGAGATGATCTGCCATCTGATTTTCGCATCCTTTTCGTTCTTGAACTTCAAAGTCAAATTCTTGCAGTACCAATAGCCATCTTATTAAGATCGGCTTTGCATTATTCTTTCTCATGAGGTAATGAAGTGTTTCATGGTCTATATACACAATCACTTTGGTACCTAATAAATATGCCCAAAACTTTTCAAGCGTGTAGACTACTGCTAGCAACTCTTCCTCAGTGATGGTATAATTTTGTTGTGTGTTGTTCAGGGTTTTGCTTGCATAGTAATTTAGGTGGAAGAATTTGTTGTTCTTCTTCCACAAAACTACTCCTAATGCCATTCCACTCGCATCACACATTACCTCGAATGATTCGTTCCAATTAGGGCTAATGATAATCGGTGTGGATATCAATTTTTCCTTTAACACTAATGCTGCTACACAAGTTTTTTTAAAATGGAACTTCACTTTATCTTCTAACAATTTGCATAGTGGAAGTGAGATCTTTGAGAATTTTTTATGAATCTTCTGTAGAATCCAACATGTCCTAGAAAACTGCGTACACCCTTAACCGAGATTGTAGGGGTAACTTTTCGATAATTTTAATCTTTGCCTTATCTACTTTTAACCTCTTTTGTGACAATTTGTTCCCACGAACAATGCCTTCATTTACCATGACATGACATTATTACCGATTTAGGACAATATTTGTATCCACAAATCTTTGGAGCACTTTCCCTAAATGTAGCAGACAATCTTCGAATGTATCTCCCACAACTAAAAAATCATTCATAAAAACCTCCATGGAATCTTCTACCATGTTGGCGAAGATAAACATCATGCACCATTGAAAAGTTGCTAGTGCGTTGCAGAGCCCAAATGGCATCCTTTTGAATGCAAATATCCCATAAGGACAAGTCAAAGTAGTTTTCTCTTGATCCATTGGAGCGATAGAAATCAAATTCTACCTAAAGTATCCATCCAAAAAATAAACAATACCACCCTCATTCTGACAACCTATCAAGCATTTGATCCATGTAGGGCATTAGAAAATGATCTTTTTCGATAAAAGAATTTAGTTTCTAATGATCCATGTAAACCCTCAATCCTGTTACATGTCTTGTTGGAACAAGCTCTCTCTTTCCATTAGGGACCACTGTTATCCCACCTTTTTTTGGGACACATTATACTGGGTTCACCCACTTACTATTTGCGATAGGATAAATAAATTTATCATCAAGCCATTTGATAATTTCCTTTTTGACCACCTCTTGCATCAGAGGGTTTAATCTCCGCTGATGCTCCATATTGGAATTGCATTTATTGTTTAGTCAAATTTTGTGAGTGCATACACCCGGAGGAATACCTACAATACCAATTATAGTCCAGCTTATAGCTTTGATGTATTTTGTAGTAAATCTATGAGAATTTCAACCTAATATTCAAGAAAACCAGTTGCAATGATTACTGTCAGTGTATTGTAGGCTCCCAAAAAGGTGTATTTGAGATGTGATAGTAGTACTTTCAGCTCCAAAATTGGAGGTTCTTCCATTGATGGCTTAGCAGGTGGACTCTCTCGATTTTTCAAATTGATATCCAATTTGATTGTATTTTGTACATGTCCCTCAAAACTAGTTAGAGCAATAACTATTTCATCGTAATCATGGATTTCCAATCCATCATCATTAGCAAAAACTAACTCGAGAAGTTCACTTGTCGTATTAGATGACTCACACTTGTCACTACTTCATCTATAGTGTCTTCAGTAGATATCACATGGAGTCACTTGGTTTCATCATGGATCTACAAATGTTAAATGTCACCTCATCATCATTCACTCGAAACTTTACTTGCCACTTTCAACAACCACCAATGCTATTTCGATTGCTAAGAATGGTTTTCCCAATATAATGGGTATTTTGGCATCAATGTCGCAATCCAAAATTACGAAATCATTCGGAAATATGAATCGATCTACTTTTACCAAGATGTCATATAGGATTCTAACCGGATGCTTGATGGATATATCCGCCACAAGGAGTCTCATTATTGTGTATTTTGGTTCCCCCAGTACAAGTTGCTCATAGATTGTGTAAGGTGTCAGCTTGATACTTGCTCTACGGTCACACAAAATTTTGAAAATTGGAGCATTCCAATCGTGCAAGGAATGGTAAAATCCCATAGATCTTCTTTTTTTATGGTCAGTTCCTTAGGCATTATTGTGTTGCAACTATGACGTATGTCCATTATTTCATAGTCCAGAGATCTCTTCTTGGTGACTAGGTCTTTCCATGAATTTGACATACACAGGCATTTCCAACAAGCATCCACCAAGGGGAGGTTGTTAGATAGATTTTTAAACACCGATAAAAAAATTATGAACTTTTCCTCTTCATTCTTTTTTTTTAGTCGTTGGGGAAATGGTGGGGATATTTTGCGCATCGGCATTGCCAATCTTACCTTTTCATTATGTTTTCTCGTCCTTCCTTGATTAAGGTCTTGGCAAATTTGACATTTTGCTTCCTTTGATGCTTCTTCCCCAACTTGATTCTCAGAGTAGTCTTGGACTTTTTCTTCTTCGACATTTTTTCCTATTGCCACCTTCCCACTATCGGAAACCACCGCTAGCTCCTTATCATCATTTTCCATTCTTGTCTTGGATAGTCACTGTCGTGCTAAGGAATTTAGTTGACCTTCCAGCATTTCAATTGCATGTACATGTGAATTCACCTTGCTATCAAGTGAATAAAATTGTCTCTCATTCCCTTTAACAAATCATCATAGCCTTCAACTTTGTCAAGGATTCTTGTAAGCAAGTGGTTCACTCTAGGGTTGTCTGCAATTACCCTTGATTTCAGATTGTCGCTCCATTGGGTATGATATTCTTCATGCTCATTATGGTCTGCCAAATGTCGACAGGATTTCCTATGTTCTTCGCCTTTTTGGCAGTTCCAATCATGATTCCCACCCTATTGTTGATAGCAAGGGTGAAAACACTCCCCAATACTTAGTGTTCCAACCTTGATTCTCCTCTTATTCCAAATAACCGAAAGATGAATCCTCCTCAACCCAGAACACTTGTCCTCTCCCCTTCGTGTGTTCTTGCAATATTTCCATTTGAGTCAGCAATCTTTATGGTTTTATCTCTCTTTTTATTTATCGAGCTCCTCTGTGTCATTTTGAAGCACAATGGGGAAACTTGGTGTTCTTTAGTGTACCAAACCTGGTTCACTTTGTCATGTTATTTAAAAGGAATGATGCCACTTCAAAGGACTGTAACATTATTCCATTCTGAACCAATCTATCAGTTATCCCTTTGTTAATTGAGTCAAAGCTTCGGTAAAAGAATTGGAGCACTAGATCACTTGGCAACCCATGGACTGGATCTGTTTTCCTCTGCATGTAATTTTGAATATCATCCAATAACTTTATCATTTTCGAGGGAGGAAAGAACCTTTTGTGGAAGGCTGAGATCAATTCTTCCCAAGATTTGATGGAATTCTTTTGAAGCTCGAACAACCATTTGGTTGCCTCTCCACACAGTGATAATGGGAACAAACGAAGTCTAATTGCTTCCTGTGGCAAATTTTTGAAGGACAAGGGAGTGCACAATTCCACAAAATTTGAATGTGTTCATATGAATTTTTCTGATCTAACCCTTAATATAAACCCCTAGAATGTATGAGATGGAGTGTTGTGCTAGAATTGCACCTATATCCACTAGCCACTGGGATATTTGAGTCGCAAGCTCATGACCATTCATCGTTCCTGTTCTCAACAAACAAATTTGAACTAAAACTAAAAGGTAAATTACCAGAAACTACACTGTAAAGAATTAAAACCTACAAGCAACTTCATTTTCACGTGACACCAATCCCAGTAGCGGCGGCATTTTGATCGACTTCGATAAATGTATTGTATATTTCATGATCAATGACACTAACCTACAGTTAGAGTGTCAATGAATCGAAGCTAGTAAATTAACCCAACCAAGGGTTGGGGTCATGTGCCAAGGGAGTGGTAGTGAAAGTAGTAGCTACTTAGAATTTTGTTCTAAAAACTGATAGTTCAAGACATTTTCCAGTATTAAAACAAAACAATTTTAATTTGTGACACTGAAGTGTCAAATATCAAGAGGGATTTTGTCACAAGTAGTAAAATATACAAAAAAAAATAAAGGAGAAAACAAGTATGGGAGAGAGCTCTTAGGGTGTGATCGCAATATATGTTGACACAAACTAATGGGTACATATTTTCGATAAGAAAATTTGCAAGACAATGGTGAGTAGGCTAAGGTTTAGTTGAAAGTAAATTCCCTCTCGGGCAACTTACCCCATATCAAATAGGTTCTTCTCGAACACCCACTCATCTAAACTAACCAGCCAATGTATTACCCACACCTTGACCTTTTGATAGAGGGTGCTTGGATATGGGACTACGGCTCACCCTCTCGGGATAAACCTCATGTCGACCCACTTCTTAGGACATCAATCTAATGGTCTTAGTTTTGCGACCTCCCTGTCGAGCAAGTTGAAAACACATGGGTGGTTTTGTATTTGCAACTACAAACCTATTAAATAAAACCATAACAACTAGGTGAAATCACCATTAAAATACATCTTATCCTATCAGCAAGAAAGACCCATCAAAATATCAACACATATTTGCTAAATCACACCCCAAGAATAGGGGGTTTTAGCCACATATCAAGAAATAACCAATTGTACTTAAAATGATAAAGGAATCAAATAGGTATAAGATATTAAACCTTAAAAATGGCAAAGGAAGGTAAATGGAAAAGACCCACTTCCAAGTTTGGAAGAACTTCTTTCTTCAAGCTTCCTGAAAACCCTCTCCAAACTTGAGAGAAAACTTAAAAACTAGAGTTCTAAAAAGTGAAAAATTATAATAATGTTCAACTCCCTAAAAATAATAAAGAGATTAGTATTTATAGGCTTCAGATCTAGTGTTGGAAGATCCATTCAGTGCGTTAATCTTGATTCTTTGAGTAATTCAGCGATTCACGCTTTCTCTGATTCGTCGTTTTTTGTGCCTTGCCTTTTTTCCATGCATGATATAACATTGGGCGGAACAACTATACTTTGTGGAACTATTCGGCAAAAGGCCGACTTCTTCTGTTCATCGCCTTTTGATCCACTTCCTTCAGGGCTTGCTTGTTTTAACAGAATGCCGAACTTCGCTACTCGACGAACCGCCAAGTGTGCTCGGCAATGTGTGTGTTTGCATCTTCAGCTTGTTTTTCTCCGTTTTGGTTCCGTTTGGTGCCTAAGTGACCATACTTATACAAAATCCTCAAATACCTGAAACTTAGGAGTTTTTATTAGATATTGAGATAAAATGCACAATCAAGGACACTATTTGCATTAAAATAAGGCCATAGATGAGTCCAAGTTGAGGACTCGTCATAAAACCCCCCAAAAAAAGACTTACCTGGGATTTTTCCTCGTTTGTATTCATGAAGTGGTTTCAACCTATGGAAGAATAGGTTAGGAAAGTTCACATCAGTAAAGTATAGTAAATAATATAGAACCACTTCTACCTTCACACAAAAATTATAAAAATAGAGAGACAATGAATGTTTCGGTAAGCTTCTTTCTTCACTTAGCAAAGTTTACATTATTTTTTTTCTTGGTTATGTTTTGTAGGGAATAACAATGCTCATTACATTAAGGAGATTTTGTCAAGTAAGAGGAGGCTAACAGAGTATGAGACGGTTGCACTTACGCAGGAGTGTTGTTCTAGAATTTAGAATATGATGCCCACCATCTTGAAAGATCGAAGTTGCTTCGAAACATATATGTAACACACCTTTATTTGATAGAACTAGAATAAGAAAGAAACCATTTTTGGAAAGATCAAATTTGGAAAGTTTGGCAAGTTTTGCTAAAATTTTGGGTCAACTTCAAACAATTATAACTCTCAATATATGAGGATTTATGTGAGCTATAAGATATAAAATGAAAGGAGTTTGAATTATCTTTCCAATGCCACCAAGTTTTCTAATTTTCGAGTTCGTATGAGGGAAATATGCATGTTTGAAGTTGGTTTGTCTAGATGAGGAAAGTTCACATGATATTAAAGGGGTATTTTGGTCTTTTCTCAATCCAATCAAATAATCAGCATACTTCCAAATAATAAATGTAAATTTTAGTAAGTTTGATAGAAAAAAACGATGAATAAATATGAAATAAGTACAATTTATTAAGAAATCTACCTAAACAAAGTTAAATTTGAATTCATAATGAGATATTTTTATCAATGCATATAGAATTAAATGGTGAAGGACATTAACTCTTCGAAGAATGTTGTAACATTCAAATATTAGGGACTACAATAGTTTAACAAGAGAAATACTAGAAAATTCAAACTTCTTGAAGCTCCAACAAACGAAATGAATCTATTCTAAGTACAAAAATTATAAGGATTTGAGCAGAAAATAACATGAAAGAAAAAATTGAAATGTAGATCCGAAAATATATCTATTATATGCAATGAAATCTAAAAGGAAAGAAAAGAGGAAAGGAGCTAATTACCTCTTGCATAGAAGTAACTGGGATGACGACGTGCGATCCTTCTTCCCCCTTTGACCACAAACAAAGTCAGAAAATCTCTGAATTCATAGCTTGAACCTTCGAGGGTTCATTTCACGCAAGAGCACTGATCTTACACCTAAAATCCCCAAATTTTCCTCCTTCAATTAGTGTATAGCGGTGAATATTTTATATTTAATTTTTGGAAAAAGAATAGTTCTCGCAAGTGTGGGACTAAACATATTTCGAAAGAAAAATCTACGTGGACAACATATTAAGACCAAAATTACCATATACCTATTATCTTGTTAGATAGTTACTTATAATACTTGAGAAGTACAAAATATACTTGAATCTAATAAATAGATGTATATAATTAATTATTCATAGCTAACTCTACTTTTACACCTAATGGATACAAAAACGATGCATAAAATAATTTAAAAATCTTCCTTTTTCTTTTGAATTCCTCTGTATATTCTCAAAAATATCTTTCAAATGATTTTCATTTTTTTCCTTTCTTCACTATTTTTGTATTTTCATCTTTCTTTCTTAATTGTTCTCTTTCTTTTCTTCGTCTACTTTCACAAATGTATATGTTTACCATGTTATTGTTTGTATTAGTGTCCTTATTGATTTTTTTTACTTTTGTTGTATATAATATTGATAAGTTATATCAATCAATTTGTAATTTGGTAGTTATACCCCAAAAATAAGAGTTACCCAGGATTTTGCCTCGTTTGTCTTCATGTGGCGGTTTCAATCTATGGAAGAATAGAAAGGTTGGGAAAAGTTCAAATGAGGAAAGTGCAGCAAATAATATAAAACCACTTCTACCTTTCCACAAAAATTATTGAAACAGGGAGACAATGAATGCTTTGGTAAGCTTCTCTCTTTACTTACCCAAGTTTGCATTAAATTTTTGCTTGGTTATGTTTTGCAGGAAATACCATAGTATGCTCAATACGTTAATTAAGGAGATATTGGCAAGTAAGAGGAGGCTAACAAAGTATAAGACAGTTACACTTACCGAGGAGTGCAGTTCTAGAATTTAAAATATGATGCCCACCATACTTAAATATAAGAGTTGCTTCAAAACATATATGTAACACCCCTCTATTTTATAGAACTAGAATAAGAAAGAAACCACTTTTGGAAAGATCAAATTTGGAAAGTTTGGCAAGTTTTGTTAAATATAAGTTTTGGGTCAACTTCAAACAATCATAACTCTCAATACATGAGTATTTAGGTGACCTATTTATCTTTTCCAATGCCACCGAGTTTTCTAATTTTCGAGTTCGTATGAGGAAGATATGCATGTTTGAAGCTGCATTGTCTAGATGAGGAAAGTTCATCTGATTTTAAAGGGGTATTTGGTCTTTTCATAATCCAATTAATTAAATCTGTTTTTAGTAATTATTTTTTGGTATAAACTGATTTTGTTCAGTTTACGCTTCATAAAATTATGCTAGGGTTTTGAGAGTACAGAAAAGAGGAGAAGAAGCAAAGGATTCGTCACGTCCTTGAAGTGTAGCTAGTGGATTTTGCGAAAGGGTAAGACTCACAAGGTATGTGATATCACATACCACTAGGTTCATTCATCCATGCACCAATCATGATTTATCATAGCGTATTTACGTTCTTGAAAGTAGAGAAATTGGGTTCTTGATGAATTCTATTGAAGTTTATATTAGGTTTTTAATTGTTGAGTTCTTGAGAAGTTCTTGAGTTAGTTTCATGAGATTTGGAGTTATTTTTTAATAGATTCTTGTATTCTTGTGTTGGGTATTCCATTATAAGTGTTTGGAGAAGGAACTTATTGAATCTAGATGAATTAGGGTCATAAAACGAGTAAGAAAAATCATCAAATTTATTTGGGGGGGGGGGGGGGGGGGAAGGGTGGAGCATTGCACCACTCAAAGCACCCCTTATCAAATTCTAAAGTTTGGACACTGCTTAACTCAGATCACCCTAACGCAGCTTCTGCAGTTTGGTCTTTGGCGCCCGACGACACTCAGAGTCAGGGTCGCCATGCCTTTCCCACTTCTTTCCTTTAGAGTTTTCTTAAATCGTGCCAATGATTTCTACACACTAAGGTAAGTCTAAACATCATGATATATGTCACGCACCGAGCCTACACTCTGGACGTGCCGACACTCAATGACCATTGCTGACCTTTAGCGGATCCTTGGTCTGGCTCAATTAACTCAGGGGAAGACTTAACTCAGTACAAAAAAACATTCTTATAAATTAACTTGGAATAAATAACTTGACCAAAATGACTCTTAAGTCTCATAGCAAAATATCTGCAATATAAAGAAGAGACTCAAAATTAAATGTGTCCAAAAGTCATAACTCACTCAGTGTAATTATTTCCAATTTGAAAGTGAAAAAACAATTTTTCATGTGAAAATATATGTTGCAACAATATAAAAGAATTGTGGCGCTATAATGTTACTCTTGAACAATATACTTTTAAGTAGAATATTGAATAATTTTGATTTATATTACTAAAATCTAAACAAAAGTAAGCATAATTACTCCATTCTTATAATATTACAACCAAAATTAATGTCCAAAAGCAAAATCGTCATCACACCAACCATTTGAATTTGAACATTGCAAAAAACTACCATCAATATAGATTGCTCATATTTACGAAAATTATTAGGCTTAATGTCACACAAATATAAATGGCACTCTCATTTTTATTTGAAAATGAAGTTGTAAATCTCATTCATACAAATCGTAGAAAAACTAAAAATGAAACAAGGGGGTGAAAATGAACAATATATGTATGTGTTCACAACAATATATTAGATAGACGATAAAGTAATACAATTAAAATCTTTCATACAAAGTAACAATTTTTTAGCAATCTTTATTTAAATTAATTTTGAATGTAGATAATTTACAATATGGATATCTAAGCATATTGGATAAACTATTCAAGTATTATCAAACTCATCATACACTAATAGATGTTTTGTCGACTAAGTAACACATACAAGAACAATAACACAATGACAAATAAAAATAAATTTCCACAACAATGCAAAATGATACAAGAATTAAATAAAAATATGGATTGCATACCAAATTTAATATGGACAACCATACCTGACTCCAAAATAAAAAGAAAACTTAGAACTATGACCTAATAAACAAAAGACCTCAAGGAACGGGTCATATCTTCTATACTTCTAAGTTCAACTATTTTACGGTAAGAAAACTTCTTTTTATCATGATTTCATCTCTTATACTTCTAACTTCAACTATCTATCCTAGGAAAGCTAACTTCTGAATGATCATTTGCTCTTCTCCGCTCCTCAGTTAGCTTCTTGACGATATGTTATATCATTATGTAGGAAGAAGACTAGAGAACAATATATTACAAAAAAAATTAGAATGATCTAGGGACAAGCAAATTTTGGTGATTTTTTATTGGAATTTATAGTGATATGTAACTGTCTTTTTATCTATCATAATTCAATAATGAGATATATTGACTCATGACACATAAATTTTATTTTTTATTTCAAAATTCAAAAAGTCATTGAATTGAAAGAGTTTCAATAATGAGACACATTGAATCATGACACATAAATTTTATTTTTTATTTCAAAATTCAAAGAGTCACTGAAAGAAAGTCAATAATAATATATCCAGAACAAGCATACACATGTAATGAAAAAGATGCAATAAAAGGGGGAAAGTTCAAGCTTAATGCTTGTGGCTCTTAAGTAATTGGTTGAACCAATAGGCAGACATTTTTGGATATCGCTCAAGTGTTGTGTAATCAACATAGACAATACCAAATCTAGATGTATAACCAGATCTCCATTCAAAGTTGTCTAGCAACGACCACGCGAAGTAGCCTATGACATTAGCTCCTTCATCGATAGCCTTCTTTAGTTCGGCCAAGTAACTTCTGTAGTAATCAATCCTTTTCGTGTCATGCAATGCCTCTGAAATGGATATATTCCCTGCATAATCCATACCTGAGATTCATGTATGGGTAAGTCCTCATAGCGATTTTGAAGTTGGTCCGAAAAATCAAAAAAGTTATAGAAGTTAACCATTCTCTGATAGAAGGATGGTAGGATTTCCATAGTGTTCTTTTACATAGTTGACAGCTTTGTAAAGACCCCAAGGCACAATGTAGAGCCAATAGGAGTGTGCCTATAGGCGTTAAAATTAGCTAAAGGTTAAGATGTAGTAGTAGTACTTTTTAGTTACAAAAGTACCAACTCCAATGTGCTTACCCTAGGACCGATTGGTACTCCATTGCGATCATCTACACCAGCAAAAATGAAATGAATCGGAATCAACAGAACTTCTTAATGTACAAAATCAGAGCATGTTTTTGCTTACCCTGTGTTATTTTTAAAGGCTAAAAGCATAAAAAAAGTGACATGAACAACATTTATTGAAAACCTGATGACTTTTAAGGGCATAGTGGAAAATAAAGAAGTAAAAATCTTACTAGCAAATCCACAGTTCTGATCCTGCTGGTAGGCAAGGGCTTTTAGTTTGGATACATGATCATATGCATAAAAAGTAGTATAGTGATTTATGCCCACATAATCTATTGATCCTTTCACCATCTTAATCTCTTCTGTTGTGAATTTAGGTAACCGATTTCCAACAATATTTTGCATTGTTTTTGGGTACTCTCCATGTACTAGAGGATGCAAAAACCTGCAAGTTATAAACTGCTTAAAGAAACGAAACATCACTAAGAATCGACCACTCTAAGTAAGCAATGTACCATCCCAATTCAAAGTCTCTTGCTCTTTGAGCTGCATAATTGTCAGCTTTCGATCTAGTCAGTGGTTCGTACCACACAAAATCCAATATTATTCCAAATTTTCCCTTCTGCTTCTCCTGTCATTGCATTTAGAAGTACTTTGCATTATCACGTTAGCAGAAAATAACTACAAATAATCGTCCAATTGGTTAGTGTATAATCCTACTTGATAGTTTTTGCGATATCTATGAGCTGCAGCAGCGTGGCTCAAGATCAGATTATGTGCAACAATGTAAGGCTCAGTTGCAGAGTCCCCTGCTGTACAGTTACCAAATGCTTTAGAACACCTTCCAGGTGCAAAGAATCCAGTATCATATCCTAGATCAGCAACAACTCTTGGTTCATTAAATGAGAACCAATTCTTCACTCTATCTCCATATGTCTTGAAGCAAAATTCTGCATAATCAGCAAAATCTTTCCTACAAGATTTATATATCGAATCACTTGCTTTCCGAACAAAAAAGTTATCAAAACTATAATTTGGTGCAAATTTTTTCATATACTTACACGACTTCACGACTTAACCATCCTTTATACCTATTTTGAAGTGCTTGAGGTAAATCGTAGTGATTAAGATTAACATACGGGGTAATGCCTGCAAAAAAAATGTATGTTCATCAAGCTTTCCAGATCGATTATCGCGTTCAATTACATCACAAAAAAATTGTGACAATGATACAAAGACAAATGTAACAGTTTACATATTAAATCATATTTAATGAAGTTCGGGAAAATGCATATGTAGTCCCAACTTATGTCCAAAATTTCAGAAACACACACATATTATACTAAGATTTTAATACTCCTCTCCGTGAACTTATTTTATGAATAATTTTCTACTCTTTTCGGCTTATATGGTTCTATCGTCTAGGTCTGGTGCGTGCTGACAATTTTTTCAAACTACCTATTTGATAGTGCTACATAGAAAGGATAGATATTATAAAATAAGTTCAGGGGTAATCGGACTTTAGTATAGTATAAGTGTGTCTCTGAGATTTCGGGCATAGGTTGATAGGTTGAGGTTATTTATGCATTTTTTCAAAGAAGTTTAGTAAATTTACCTCTAAAGAGCATATAGTTAATCAACTTGTTGTAATAAGTAACACCCTTCCAGTTTATTTTTTCAGTTCCATCTACATTGGAAAAGTGTGACACGGTTTATTTTATTATTTATGTAATGGGCTAAGGTATTTTAAAGTTGAGAAGTGGAAAAAAGAAAGGAAATGATCAAATTACTTGGGAAAATCCTGGACCATGAAATTGAGAAACGGTAGGCATCAAAGTTCAGCTTCACCATTAGATCAATATCTTCCTGTACAAATACAATTTGATCATTTATCATGTCATAAAATCATAAATCGACCTAATTTGAGAGTTTATTAGAAATAACATATGTGACTCTAAGGTATGGATAAAGTCGAGTCCGGTTCTCTACCCTCCAATGAATACCAAGTCGTGTGATTGCATTGGATAAGGGTGTTCACGGGTTGTTTATTGATCAGAATCAAAATCAAATCAATTTAATTGGTTTTTATATTATCAAAATCAAACACGAATAAAATATAATAAACATTTATGGATTTGGTTATTATCAATTTCAATATGGTTTGATTATTCGTTATTTAACCATAACAAAAAAAATATTAAAAATGATCCAATCAAAGGATGGGAAGAAACAAGAATTCATTCCGAATGGAAAATAGTTAGAATGATTAACGTTACATAACTTTCGATCACTAAATTTACTGTGATAAAATTTCAAAATTCACAATTTTTCCCTAGGAGACATTCCTAGTCCCACCAAGAACTGTCATACAGACTTAACCACATGAAATAGATAAGATAAATGTTCTCGTCTTAGACATTTTTTGGTTTCATAAATAAATTATAAATAAAATTTGATGAGGACAAATATAAGATATTCAAAATTGTTTATAAAAATAATATGTTATGCATGTATAATAATAAAATGTAAGTATATAATTTTTCAATTTCGTTCATTATTTCTTTGATTTTTTTAACAAAATCAAAACAAATATAATACCTATCAATTTTTTAAAATCTAAAATCAAATTAAACCCAATTCAAGTGAAATCGATTTGGTTAGATTTTTCTATTTGAATCAATTTTTATTCAAATCGTGAATATCTTTATGATTTAATATTTGAATATGTTATTATTGTTATTGTTGTAAAATGATACGAGTACATTATTCCATTATTAATTAATTAGTTAACTAGCTAATTCTACCTGAGTCAAATGATATTTTTGACTTTATCGTCATATTGGATTCTCAAATTATGTATAATTATGTTGTCACATCCCAAAAAAGAGTAATATAGTCCTAATCATTTTGTCTATCAATATGGTTGGTGATGGTTAAAAGAGACTTTCACCCAAAGAAAATTTTTGTGTTGATTGTAATTGAGACACTCTGAATTATTTAATATATACTTCCACACCATCAACGATAGTAGCTTATTTGATTTGCTTTATAATTTACTCAATCTACATGCCATTCTTTCATTTTTAATTTATCTCAATAATAAGAGTATTTTGTCTCAACTTCTTTATTTTTGTACGTCTTTTTAAAAATTTCGTAAAATATATTTTTTAGTCAAGAATCGATCAAAACAAAACTCTCTAAGATTTGTATACATCGCAATCGCCCGAAATCTCATTTTTATATGATACGAAGTAGGTTAGTGTATTTTTCTTTTTCTTTTTCTTATTTACGTCAGTATTTTAACTACGAGTTTTAAGAGTACTTTAATATGTATCAAAGTCTTTTTAGCTTTTTAAAATTAGTATCTAATCAAATACGGCTATATAAATTAAATAAAACATAAAAAGTAAGAGCATAAACTTTTATATATTATGTTTAAAAAATAAACCATATAGACGTAAAGCTTTTTCTTTTTCTCTGTCTCACAACCAAGCGACAATCGACCATTGAAGGTAGCTAGTGTAAAATAGCTAGGATCGTCCACCCTTAAACAGATTTTTTTAATCGGATTTGATCTTAAAAATGTAACAACTCACGAAATCCAAATAAATTGCGCCGTTGGATTCTGAATATCAAAGCTCTTTTTTAAGAAGTAAAAAAATAATTCATATGTCCCTAATTACATGTCTATTTTTATTTTTTTTAGTTGTCCTTAAGTACTTGTCCATTTGATAGATTAAGAAAGGATTAAAAAAATTATATTATATATCCTCAATTTATTATTTTGAAAATGTCAAACTTCTTGAAATATTAAGTTTTTAATTAATTCATTTCATTATTAAGGGGTAAAATCGTAAACACAATATATCAATTATTGTTTTCTTAGTAGCTATGTCAATTCAAAAATGGACAAATAATTAGAGATAGAGAAATATTTTTTTTTCAAAAATATATATTTGAGAAAAAATAAACTTTGAAACACCTTTAAAAAGATGATTGAACACTAACTATATTCTTTTTCATGAAATGTTTTTTTTATATTTATCGGTCAAGCATGAATTATTTCTCACTAAAAATACTTTTACGTTTTTCAAAACAAGTTCAAACTTGGTAGTAATATTCAGCTTACTTTATAGTGGTGGTACTGATCCGCAGAGACCTCTCCACTTGCATTATTTGGCTCACGTCCTGTTTTAACACCAACAAAAGAGCTCATACATGGATCGAAATTGTCCAAAAATCATGATAATATTTATTTCCTCCGTTTCAAAAAGAATATTGCAGCGAAAGTGATTTTAAATTAAAGTTATGTCAAACGTATAAAAATGTTATTTAATCTTATAGACTTAAGCATATCACGTGAAAATAAAAATGAAATTACACCGTTACCAAAAAATGAAAGGATGATTTTTTTTAAAACAGATTAAAAAGAAAAGTAGATCATTATATGTACCGGGCTGTTTGATGAAAGTGTCCCAAACACTAGGTCCACGACCATCCTTGCTAGCGGCACCTTCTACTTGATATGCAGAAGTTGATGTACCAAACACAAAACCCTTTGGAAAGCTCTCTCTGTTCAATCCTCCCGTGTCGAAAACCGTTGTCTCTGCCAACACATTATCACTCTCAATATCCATCAATATTAAGGCAAGAAGCAAAAACAACGATTTCATCATTTTCTCAATTGATGGAAAGCAGTAGCTAGTGAGTGGAATGGAGTGGAGTGTAGGATACATATACATATATTGGGAGGCAATGCTATTTATGGAATATATTAGGTAATGTTTATGTGAGTGGAATGACCAAGGGGGGACATATTGCTCGTTACAAACGTGTGCAAACTTAACTGTTTCTTTTTATAAAACTTTATCTTCATTACTCACTCCACTTTCTAGTCTATTATCTAGTTATTTAGATAGAAAATAAGTTATTTACGTATAAAATCATTATCACATTTGATTGACAATTTAATTAGAAACTTCCATAATTAATTAATACATATATAAGTTATAAGGAAAATAATGTATTAAATCATTGAAATTGATGGGATCGGTAATGCAAAGAGGTTTGTTGCATGCATTAGCATTAAAAAATAATTTGCCCCTCAAAAAAATTATCACATTTTTCACCATATTTATGAAGAATATGTTTGTAAATGAACTTTTTTATCTGAAAAATTATGTAATGCATGTTATTTTTAATATATCGAATGAAACACTATATAAGAAATAATCTGCATACCTAATGCAAGAATAATGAATACAAGCATTATTAATGTTAGCAATACAAATACTAATACAATATATTCAACATTATTCTTATATATTACATCAAACGACCCCGAGTATATAGAATATATCAAAAGATGAAAACGGTATAATAAAGTGATAAAAGATGAGACTTTTCGTATTCTCAAGTGTTCAATTGAGGGTGCAATGTGAACTCTTACCTCTATTTATAGATTAATCACATATAGAAGATACAAATGATTGTCTTAAACATACATTAACTATGGACATTATAGTAGAAGTTGATTTTTTTTTTTTGGGGGGGGGGGGGGGGGGGTGATTGAGTAGTACTCGTTGAGGATTTATGTCTACAGTGATGGTCAAGCTAACTGTTTCATATCATTCTCTCTGGATAGATAATGTATTTCATTAAAAGCTTACTAATTATATTCAAGGAAAAAAAATACAAATCGTTAATACGCATTGTTTATTGTCTTGTTAAAAATCGTGTCAAGAAAACTCAAGGGGATACAAATCTAGTTAAGAGAAAAAAAAGAGTGCACGTATTTTACTCATTCCAATACAAACTTTCTTGTACATGACACATTCCTATTTTGTATACATTTTTTTGGCTCGTACCTAGAAAAAAGTTGACAAATAAATTATTCTTCATTCAATTGAGTTAAGTAAGTGACATTGTCTTCATATAATATTATAACTTCCCTCTCAAAGAAAATGATACATTATTTGGACTAACTTGAATAAGTATATCAATAATTTGACTGTCCTATAGAATATGATAATATTGCAAAGAAATAAATTTCGTGCAATCAAACGCTATGTAGATCAAATAATCTCCTTCATTTGCATAACCAACAAGCTCTCGACAATATTAATTACAAATAATAAATTTCAAACTAACAGTTGATTTACTTAAATATCTTAATATAAAAGTGAAATTACATCTAGTTTACACATTAAAAAATATTACCATCTCCTGAATAGTAATAACATGATATGTACCAATTGCACTAGAACATGATAATTTATTAGATTAAAATTAACCTTTTTTAATGTTAAGTAATCTTTTCTCAAGATATCATCCAAATTGTTAGGATCGTTGCTCTGGATATTGTTTTCTCGGAGTGAAACCAGCTGGTTTCATAGTTTTAGAATTGTGCTGATCTCAAGTACTCCATCTTCATCATTGCATATAGGAATATAGAAATTAAAGAAGAAACGACATGATCAAAAGAATTGTGTGAAATAAGTGAATTTATCTAGTCGAGGCATTATTGATTGATTGAGACAAAATGATTTCCTCGATACAGTTTTCATATCCCTCCGGACATAAAATCATATATCGAATAGAGGGTACTCCGCCCCATAGAGGATACAACACACAAACCATTGACATGTTCAATAGAATTGTTTTAAATGCCTTTTGAATTTTCCAAAAAAAAAATCGTATAAACTTCATTTTTATCTAGGTAAGAAAACAATTTCAGTTTGCACATATCAACTTTTTCATGAATATTCCCAAAGTAATACTAGCCATAGGTATGCAATTGCAATAGTTGATGTGCCAACACACAGAACCTTGTCGCTCTAAGTTGATGAAAAGCATTAGCTAGTGAGTGGAGTGGAGTACAGGAGATATATAGTAGGAAGCAATTCTATTTTTGGAATAAATTAATTAATAGGTAATGTGAGTGGCAGGATGAGTGTGATTACTCACTCCACTCTCTAGTCTCTGGTGATTTCCAAACTCTAATCACTTTTAGTATCATATAATAAATAATTAAGAGAGAAAACTAGTTGTATGTTTGTCTAGTTTTATAGAGAATATTGTAGATTGTGTATTTAATATACTACTCCTTGAAGAAGATTTTGTCTTAAAATGAACATATAAGAGTAGTATAATATATCAAAAGATGAAAATAATAGAAAAGAGAGACATAATATAAAAGTTTTTTGCTTTTTTTTTAAAGTATTTACGCGTAAAAAATGTGATGGAGTATTACAAGTTGTCACAAACATTACTAGTTAATATCATAATAACTGAGGGGTCGGGATGATTGTGAAGAAGATCAATTGAACAAATGATCTAACAGTGAAGAGAAGGAGAGAAAAAACTGAATTGATTTCTTCTATCAAGATCACACCATACACATTATAAACTGAAAACTTAACTAACTACAATGAACCTTCCTATATATATATACATAAAAGAATCACCTAACTACTTGTTTAACTAATTCCTATTGACTTAAACTGTTAACTCAACTAATCACTAATCGACACCTGTACATTTTATTAACTGCTCAACATCCTCCCTTAAGCTAGATGTATGAAAAACATTCTTCATTCCTAGCTTGGTAAGTAGATATCTGTGTTGTCAACATGTAAGACCTTTTGTAAGCAAGTCTGCAGGTTGCTCTGATGTATTCAAATACAATGGTTGAACAAATCCTGATTGAGTCTTCTCCCTAATAAAATGACAATCAATGTCTATGTGTTTAGTTCGTTCATGGAAAACTGGATTGGTTGCTATCTGTATAGCTGATTTACTGTCAGTATGTATAAGCACAGGCATCTCAACTTGCATACCTAGTTCCTTGAAGATCCCAACTAACCATACAATTTCTGCGACTGTTGAAGCCAAGCTTCTGTATTTTGCCTCGACTGAACTTCTTGAAATGGTACTTTAGTTCTTGAACTTCCAAGATATCAGTGAATCTCCATAAGTAACTATGTAACCAGCTATTGATTTCCTATTGTTTGGACATGATGCCCAATCTGCATCAAAATAGGCCCTCAATTGATTATCAACAACACTTGTCATGAATATCCCTAAACCTGGTGATTGTTTTATATATCTAACCACTCTCATTGATGCATCCATATGAGATGTCTTCGGACTATGCATAAATTGGCTTAGAAGTTGCACTGAAAATGCAACGTATGGCCTTGTTATTGTCAGATAAAGTAATCTTCCAATCAGTTTCCGATACACTCCAGGATCTTTCAACAATTTGTCATGTTCATTTGCAGGAGAAAAGTGCAGCTCAAATTCTGTAGTTGTAAGCCTTTTATTCAACTTAATAGGGTCTCCAACAGGTTTCGAACTTGACAATCCCATGTCTGAAATTAGTTCAAGACAATACTTCCTCTGATGCATAAGGATTCCAGTACTGTTCCTGGCAAATTCAATCCCTAAGAAGTATCTCAACTCACCTAAATCTTTGATTTTGAAGCTGTCTTTGAGAATTCCATTTGTCTCTAAAATCATCTTGTGATCATTACCTGTGATTAGCAGATCATCAACATAAACTAATAACACCACCAAACTGTCTTTTTGATGCTTTGTGAATAAAGAATAATCATGATGACTTTGTCTGAACCTTGAGTTGATTAATGTTGTAGTTTTTATGTTCCATTGCCTGCTGGCTTGTTTAAGTCCATAAAGTGACTTTGTGAGCCTGCACACTAACCCCTGCTCACTTTGATGGACAAAACCCAAAGGCAACTCCATATAAACTTCTTCATTCAAATCACCTTGAAGAAATGAATTGAAAACATCCATCTGATGAATTTTGCCACTGCTTTGCAGCAGCTAAGGCTATGATAATCCTCACAATTACCATCTTTACAACTGGTGAGAAGGTCTCTTGATAGTCTAAGCCTTATTTTTGGTTATAGCCCTTGGCTACTAGCCTAGCTTTAAATCTATCAATATCTCCATCAGCCTTATATTTGATCTTGTATACCCACTTGCATATTATTGCGTTCTTGTCCTTAGGTAACTTAGTGATCTCCCATGTGTGATTGTCTTCCAAAGCCTTTATCTCATGTCTCATGGCTTCAACCCATCTAAGATCATGAACAACCTCTTGATAGGATGTATGTTCCCTTTCTTGAGAAAACTTACTGATAAAACTCTTGTAAGATGGTGTAATGCTGCAATAATCCACAACATCTTCAATGGGACATAAACACAGTCTAGCTTTGCTGTTTTTTGTTGAAATATAGTTTGCATGCCATTTAGGAGGGTTGCTTGGTTGTGTGATTTTCTAATGTTAACAACATCAGATGGTGGTACCTGTGTCTGAGAAGTATCTCCAGCCAACAGTGTGACTTCATTTTCAGACCTGTATTGGAGGCTTCAGATATAAAACTTTGATGTTGTGGTAGCTTAGTATCATTCATTGCATTCCTTAAAATAACACAAGGCATAAGTTCACAATTACCAACATTTGAGTATGACAATACAATCTTTGGGTCATCTGCATGACTAAGATCTGATGACTGAAAGGGAAACTCTTGTTCATAAAAATAACATCCTGCTAACAGATAAAGTTTTTGATTCAATGTCTAACATTTTATATCCCTTCTGACTAGTAGCATATCCCAACAATACAACTCTTCTAACTCTAGGCTCAAACTTATCACCTTTATTCATGTTTGTAGCAAATCCAAGACAACCTATCACTCTAAAATGTGATAATAATGGTTGTCGATTATGTATTATCTCAAATGATGTTCTATCTTTCAGTGCAGACAAAGGAATCTTGTTGATAATATATGTAGCAGCTTCTATACAAACCCCCCAGAATCTATTTGGTAAGTGACCTTGAAACTTAATAGCCCTTGTTGTTTTCAGTAGGTGCCTGTGTTTTCTTTCAACAACTCCGTTTTTTTGGGGAGTATGTGGACAAGATCTCTGATGAACAATGCCATGTGACATGAACAAATCACACGTAGCATTTACAAAATCACCTCCATTATCAGATATAAACACCTTAATACACTTGCCAAATTGATTTTTTATCATTATCAAAAAATGTTTCAAAACAACAACTACATCAAACTTAAATCTTATCAAGAAAGTCCATGTCCATCTAGACTTGTCATCAACTAGTGTGAGAAAATATCTCATTCCATCATAAGTAGCTACTTTATATGGACCCCATATATCCATGTGTATCAAGTCAAAAACAGCATTTACATTGGTATTACTGTTAGGAAAATGTATGTTTGTTTGTCTAGCCTATGGACAAATATGACAATGATTAATAGTAAAACTACTATTAGTATTGAACTCTTTGATCTTCCTAAGTACTTCCATTGGAACATGTCATAATCTTCTGTGCCAAAGTTCCTCCTTTTATTGCATACATTGTAACAACCTTGTTTCCTTGTGATTTTTCATTCCAGTGCATTACATACAAACCTTCTTCCACTTTACCAATCCCCTTGACCTTCCCAGATGAGAGGTCCTGAAAAATGCAATGTGTAGGAAAGAAAGAAACACAACAATTTAATTCCTTTGTCAGCTTGTTCACAGACAAAAGACTAAACCTGAAGGTTGGTATACACAAGACATTACTGATCATTTCAGTAGCATTCAATTGTAAATTTCCAATGTGGGATACTGTTGTTGATTCTCATGTGGGTAGTTGTACTTGCCCTGTACTACGTATTGTATGTTTATTATGTAAATAAGTATGATTATTTATCATATGATCTGATGCCCCAGTATCTATAATCCACTTCAAACAATAATTGGGATTATCTACCAGATTAACACAGCTTTGAGAATCCAAGAACTCCTTATTGCCTTGCAAAATTTCAAGCATTTGCTGAAGTTGTGCAGGTGTTGCCTTGTGTATTAGCTGCCCTAACTGGTTAGGTATGTCACCACAATATTCTTCATGTCCTTGTATTTTTCTATCCATGTGAACCTTTTCATCATGCAGTCGTGAATGCATAGCACTCCTTCCTGTATGATCCAATGCTTCCTGTAACTATGCTCCTCCTGTATTGACAGTATTGACTTTCTTTTTACCTTTGAAATTTTCTGGATAGCCAATCAACAAGTAAAAATTATCTTTCACATGCCCAGTTGCATGACAATTATCACATTTCTTCAGCTTATTGCAATTGGCCCTATCGTGACCCTTCATGTTGCAATAATCACTGTAAAGTGTGTGATAATTTTTCTTCAAATTCTGAGACGTCTATAATAGAATTGTGTGGATTGATTATTCCTGGCAGTATACATAGCCAAAGATTCAATTCCTTTATTGATGTTGCCTGCAATTCCTCTTTGACTTTCATCTTGGATTTTTGGAGCACAGGCTTGATTAACATTGGGTAAATTGTGTATCATGAGGATTTGACTCCGAGCTGATGAATAGCTATCGTTTAACCTCATCAGAAACTGTAGCAAACATTGATACTGTAGTTGCTCAACATACTCCTTAGACTTGTTACAATCACAACTTGGTGGAGGTAAAATCGAATTATACTCATCCCACAAATTCTTCAATTTCGTGTAAAAAGCAGAAAGACTCAATGCTCCCTGTGTTAGAGTAAATATATTCCTATGCAATTGATAGAGTCTCGATCTATTTATCTTATCAAAACGTTCCTTAAGATCGAGCCATACCTGATGTGCACTAGGCGAATACAAGATGCCACTAAGCAACTCCTTACTAACATTGCAGGTAAGCCAAGAGATAACAATGGCGTTGCGACGATCCCAATTTTTTTTCAAATTACCTTCGAAATCAGTACGCAAAATAGATCCATCGATAAAACCTAGTTTTTTTTCCGTTCAAGCAATGCAATCTCCATAGCTCTGCTCCATAGTGTATAGTTTTCCATTCCAGTCAGTTGAATTCCCACAGATAAAGCTCCAGGTACATCTGAAAAGCTCAAATATAATGGATGATTGTGATCAATCATCACCAAATTCCCAGTAGATGTCTCGCATTGTGCTCTGCTATTCGATCCTCCCAGTGAATCATCCTCGATCGCCATGGATCAAATCCAACAGAGTCCTTCGTAAAACAGAGAAAAGAAGAAAAAAAAACTAGTTCCTAGATTCTTCCTCCTCCTTGCTCTGATACCACGTGAAGAAGATCAATTGAACAAATGATCTAACAGTGAAGAGAAGGAGAGAAAAAACTGAATTGATTTCTTCTATCAAGATCACACCATACACATTGTAAACTGAAAATTTAACTAACTACAATGAACCTTCCTATATATATATATATATATATATATATATATATATATATACATAAAAGAATCAACTAACTACTTGTTTAACTAATTCCTATTGACTTAAACTGTTAACTCAACTAATCACTAATCGACACCTGTACATTTTATTAACTGCTCAACAATGATCTATTTTTGGAGTAGTGAACATCAAGAAGTTAACTAATTTCCACAACACTCCTTGAATGTTCATGTTTTAATAGATAATGTGCTTCATCAAACTTGTACTAGGAAAAATCTTTTGGAAAGAATTATTTTGAAGAAAAAGAATACACATTATAATGATTTATGATTTAGTTTAGTTGGTTTGACATTGAAGAAAAAAGATTTCTAATTTGATTTTGTTTGATATTAAAAGAAAAAATAAAGTTAAATCGAACTCAAACCTATCAGACTAAAAAATTGGGTTGTTAATTTTTGAGTATATTTGTGGTCTTTTAGAACAACGGCGAGTGCATTTTAGATATCAAAATGTAATGAAGTGGTTTATTTCGTATAGTATAGAAGCAATTTAATTTGATTCTTTTCCGTAAAATATATTGTAAATTATATAATTAAGTGGTTTGTTATAAATTATGAAACTGGTTTTTGAAATTTGTATGAGCATGACCCAATATATGTGTAATTTTATTTTTATACAATTATAGAAATCTTTCAACATATTATACGAAATCTCGTGAAAGTCATTCGTCAAAATATAGAAGTTTTTGGAGCACAGATTTACTAGTTAGTAGTATAAAATATATTTTTATTATTATTTTCGCGTACTGACCTTATTTTTGTCTTAAAAAAAAAAAATAGGCTGAGAGTTGTTGAACAAACTTAAATTAACGTTTTAAAATTAAATGAACTCAAGTTAATTTTACATACAAAAAATATATATTTAAAAGTAATAGGCCATGACGTTAAAATCTTTGATATGTCACACACAATATATATATGAAACTATAAAAATATAAGAATAAGTTTCATTTTTTTTTTCTAACATACCACATATATATTTATTTTATTAGACTTAAATACAAAAATAAATGTATTCTTTTATTAAAATCATTCACCTTTCAAGGCATTCATATGAAAAACCAATTAAATTAAATGACTTGTATACAAAAATAAATCTCATTATTTTTTAACTCTTTAATTCGAATTTTTCATATAGCCTTAAGACCACACTAAATACAAATCAAACGATGTTTCCTTTTTCAGTCAACATTTCACATGACCTTCAGATCATAAGATTAAAGAGTATATTGATACTCCCTTCATTCATATTTATATATCGTCTTTACCAAAAGAATATGGTCTTTAATGCTTGTTATTTTACAAAACCATTTCATAAATACACTATTTTATCCTTGAGAGTTATTAATCTTGAAAGTATGAATTTGACCAACTAAAGAAACTAATGATTAATTTATGTTCATTGGTAAGTTTAATTAATCAAAATAAATTAATTTATGTTTATTTATTAAAAATTTTAAATTTTTTAGTTCATCCATTTTATAATTAATATTGGTAAAATAATAAATTTACTATATCAATTATTATTTTTTAATAGATATATTAATTCAAAAATGCACAAGTAATTAGGAATTAATTAGGAATAGAAGAATTAGTAAAGCAATATTTTATTATTTGCTATAAGTCCCAAATTTTCAAGGTGCATGATTAATAATTCTATGTGAATGAATAAATAAATTGGGAGACAGTCTTGTGTTTGACGAAAGGTAGATTACTGGTGTGTGGACCCAAGTTTATTCATTAAAAACTATGCCTAATCCATAAAAAAAAATTGTTCTCTTTTTATTTTTTATTTTATTTTATTTGTCTACTATATTAATTTAGAATATCTAATAATATTTGTTAAATTTATAAAATTAATACATTATTCAATCTATTTTATCTTTGCGAAGTACTAAATGTTGTTAATTTTTAATGATTAAATGACTTATACTTCAATAAAAATAATTAGATAAAATTATTCCTATTATTTATTGTCTCTTAATCCTTATATCAAATCAATAATAGACACATTACTGGACAAACAAAATATTATTTTAAAGTTAATTGTTAGACCCCGAAAGAACCAACCCGGAAGTTAATTAAATGACAAGGCCCGATATTGAAGTAAAAATCCAACAATACATAATTATATTATGGTTTAATTTGGGGTACAGGAAGATGGAGCATGAATTTAGGGATCGTTTAGTGGAAAGTTAGAGTAACGTGTATATTAGTTATATCAATATTAATTATGTATGTATGTAAGAGTCTTTTGATTTATTGTTGTTAAAAATTATTTATTTTTAGAAGCATTTTTTTAAAAAAAAGAATAGCTTTTTAGAAGAATGTTTTTGTAAAAATGTAATTTGTGTTTGATTGATTTATTTGAAAACTATTCTTGATAATCAAATTGTGTTTGGCTAACTTTTTTTAAAAGTATATATTGAGAGTCAAATGACAAAAAATGCAAATATTAATGCACTTTTAATATTATAATTATTTAGAATATATATTAGAAATTTTTTAATTAAAAGTTATTGTTATTATATTAAAATATAAATATATTCAAATTTTTCATCAATATTATATATAGATGAATAAATAATTAGATTAAATATTAATATGATATAAACATGATGATTTAAATATGATTAAAAATATCAAGCAAAATAAATTTAAAAATCATTTCATAAATTAAATAGCTACATAAGAAAAACTCACCTAAAAAATAAATAAATAAATATAGGAGATATATTGGTAAATATGTACATATGGTAGCGTAGGGCTAATTTGGTCTTAGAATAAATAAATTTTTGCTTCTGCTTCTCTTAAGAAGTACTCCCTCTCTCCCTATTTACGTGTCCATATTTTTTTTAGGGAAAAGGGTCAAATATGCCCCTGTACTTTTCGAAAAGGTTTAAATATGCCCTCCGTTTAAAGTTTGGTCCATTTATACCCTCGCCGTCCAATTATTGGTACAAATATGCCCTTATGGGCGTTAGTTGGCCACCTCAAAATTTCCAACGCATTTTACTTTTTATTAATTACCCAAATGAATTTTCCACGTAATTTTTATTTTACAGCGTGGCATTTATATTACAAAAGAGAAAGGGTCAAATATGCCCCTAAAAATCCGACCCATTAAACTTACCCATATTTTAAGGTTCAATTATACCCTTTTATTACCCTTTTATTACCCGGATCCGACCCAAAACCCATATCCCTTTTCCCCAAATTTTATTACCCGTATCCGACCCAAAACCCATATCCCTTTCCCCCCCCAAAACAAATCCCTAATTTCCTAAACTTCCTTTTCCCCCAAGAACACAAATCGCGGCGCATTAGGGTTCTTGAAGACTTGCAGAAATTGCGGCGGTGCTAGGGTTAGAAAATCTACGGGTTGAAGGTAAGTTTCTCCCTTCAGTAAATTATATATTCGATTAGGGTTACATTTTCTTATGAGTTAGGGTTATTTAAGTAAAGTCGACGTGTATCGAAATCACTTGAAATGTATTGTTTTGTTTTAAAATGATGTACTTTTATGCCTTTGATAGCTTTGTTTTGTTTCTCTTTTGGTGGTCTCGAGATGTTGTTTGTCTTTTAGGGCTTACTTTATTTTATTTTTGCAGCTTTTAATGTGTTTGGTTTGAGTGGTCTCTCTGATTTTACTGTTTTTTTCATGTGATTTTGAAGAATGCTTGATGAAGTTGAAATTGTGTTCAACTACGGGGGTAGTTGGGTCATTTTACCTCTGTTGGCTTACACTAAGAAATTGGTGCACTCTTGGCTAAATTTTGACCATGAATTATTGAGTCATAAAGATATATGTGATGAGTTTATTTCCAAGCTAGGGTTTTCTCGAGTTAAACAATTATTAGTCACTGGGCCCTCTGAAAAGTATTATATAGTAGATGGGGATGATGGAATTAGGGCCATCCTTAGCCTTCTATGTGAGAAATTTAAAGTCGTCAACTTCTTTGTTGTGGAGGAGGGTGAGTTCACTGTCGTTGCCCAAAATATCACACAATATGTTGAATCATGTTGTGTAGATGTTGAGGTTGGTACATATTGTGAACACAGTCCTGGTTCTGTTGATGAATGGATCTTTCTGAGGGTGAGGAATGCGATTTAGAGTGGATGGATGCTATTAGCAAAGAAAGGGGAAGAGTAGTAGGTGACAAGTTGGAAAGCTTCAAAGAATTGCAAGTTGGTATGACATTTAAAGACATGAAAGAAGGTAGACAGGTTATGAATTATTATGCATTCGCTAACAAAAGGGCTTTGACTATAATAAAAGGTGATACAAAGAGAACTAGGTATGGTTGTGATATAGGATGTCCCTTTAGGTGTTTGATTTCAAAAGATGGAAAAACTGAAGGGTTTAAGATAAAGACTTTCATCAATAAGCACACATGTGAGGAGACCTTTTTTAATGCTAGAGCTGATGCAGTTACTTTAGCTCAATACTTCAAGAACAAGCTTCAAAATAATCCCAAGTATAAGGTAAAAGATATGAGAGGAGAGCTTGAAAATGACTTAAAATTGAATGTGTGTCAGTCTAAACTTAAAAGGGCTAAGAGGATGGCTCTTGAGAAGTTGGATGGAAGTTTTATTGATGACTACAACAAGCTTGAGGCTTATGCACAAGAGCTTAAGCAATCCAATCCCGGAAGTGATGTTTTGATAAATATCTCTAAGGATGCCCTGGCTGAAGGAAAAAGAAAATTTTTAAGGATGTACATCTGCTTTGATGCTCTTAAGAAAGGGTGGAAATCTGGTTTGAGGCCATTTATTGGACTTGATGGTACATTTTTGAAAGGTATATGTTAGGGTGTTCTGTTGGTTGCTCTAGGACAAGATTCTATGAACAGTTTCTATCCACTAGCATGGGCAATAGTGGACAAAGAAACAAGCAATACATGGTGCTGGTTTATTGAGTTATTGAAGGGGTCTTTGGACCTTAAAGATGGTGCAGAAGTCACATTCATTTCGGATATGCAAAAGGTATGATGTTGTTTTTAATTCACTTTCATTCACAAATTTATTCATTGTTTTTACACACTCTTTAACATAATGTACCAACTGTTTTTACTCAACTTGTACTCACTGTACTTCTGTTTTTAACACTTATTTATTCTCAACTTTCACTGTTACAGGGACTGATAGATGCTGTTGTCAAAGTGTTGCCTGAAGCTCAACATAGGTATTGTGTGAGACACATTGAGAGTAACTGGTGCAGAAAATGGAGGAGTGGTCAAATGAGGAAGCTGATGTGGTGGTGTGCTTGGAGTTCCTATGTTGAAGAGTTCAAGGACCAATTAAATAAGTTGGGGAAACTATCAGAAGATGGTGCAAGAAATTTGGTAAAGTATCCACCAAAGGCATGGTGTAGAGCTTATTTTGATACTCAGTGTAAGAACATGATGGTTGATAACAACTTCACTGAATCATTCAATGCATGGATTCTTGAGGCTAGAGCCAAGCCAATAATCAAGATGTTAGAAGAAATAAGAGTACAAGTGATTAGATTGCTAGTGAATAATGAAAAGAAGTTGAAGACTTGGGTTATAGATTTCAGTCCGGAATGCATGAAGTTGTACATCGATTACAGGGCATTTGCACACACTTGTAAGGTGGAGTTCAATGGAGATTGGGGCTATGAAGTGTCTGATGGAGAAGATAGACACACTGTCAATCTAAAGGAAAAGAGATGCACTTGCAGAATTTGGGATTTATCAGGTATTCCCTGCCAGCATGCCATCAAAGCATTGACACACAAAAAAGTAAATCCAATAACTGAAATACATTGGTGGTATAGCAAGGAGGCTTACATGCTTACATATAAAAACAAGATGCAGCCTGTAAGAGGTCAAAAGTTTTGGAAGGTTGATCCTTCAAGTGCAATGTTGCCTACTAATGTTGTGAAACAATTGGGTAGACCAAAAATGAAAAGGAATAGAGAACCAGATGAAGCAAGAAAAAGAAAGGGTGAATGGTCTCAGTCTAGAAAAGGCACTCAAATGACATGTAACAACTGTGGTGAATCAAATCACAATGTCAGGTCCTGTTACAAGGTAAGCACAATATTACATGTTTTTCATGGTTTTCCATGTTTTTAATTGTAAGCTAATTAATCTAAATACAAAAAAAATTACAGGAATAGTGTGCTGAAAATAATGCACATTCGAAGAAAGGCAAAAGGCCAATGTCTAACAATGAACACGGTTCTGATGTTGAGGGTGGAATTGAAGCTGAAACTGGGGCTGAGGCTGTAACACAAGAGTTTGAACCATATGGTCCTAATGTTGAAGATGAAGAAGACCCACCTCTAAGACCAATGGTGATTTGTGAATCAGAATTGAGGGCTGAGAAGTTGAAAAAAAGGGTTGTTCCAATTGGTGCAAGAAAAATTCAGTTTTATGGAGATCACACTGGTGCCTCAGTGCCAACTAATCTGCCTTATTCTCCGATCAAAACAACATGGAAGGGAAAAGAAGCTGTCCCTGCTGGACATGTGCAAATGCAAGCAAAAAAGAAAAGAATCAAGATGATGGGGGTTAAGGGCAGAAATCCTGTTGTAGATGATTTATTGTAATTTATTTTCTATGTTAATTTGTGTTAATGCTCATGGTTAACAATATTGCTAATGAGTATTAAGTTAGGTGAAACTTTCATATGCCTTCATAGAATGGCATCACAGACACCTTTTTTTGTTGTGGTTTGTCTTGTCATTGTGAATTTAAGACGTCTTCTTTTGAGTGTGTTTTATTTGCCTAAGGTTTACATCAAAACACATAGAAATAACTCAATATGTACAGAACCATATAGTCAACTAACAGAATTGATGTGCCCCTAAACTTTTCGAAAAGGTTTAAATATGCCCCCGTTTAAAGGTTTAAATATGCCCCCGTTTAAATGTTTAAATATGCCCCCCATTTAAAGGTTTAAATGTGCCCCCCATTTAAAGGTTTAAATATGCCCTGCGTTTAAAGGTTTAAATATGCCCCCTAAACTTCTTGTGTTTCATCAAACACAATTATGCCATCACCAAAAAGAAAAGCAAGAAATGGTGACATCGAACTTAACATACCATATAAATCAAAATGTCTGCTACAATTCAAGTCATGAACTCCTACAATTCAAGTCATCAACTACTACAATTCAACACATCACACATGTTTAACGTTTTCTAAGTTAAGGATGAAAAAGTTAAAGATTACAAACTGATAGAAATTCCTATTTTCCTTCCTACTTCATTACCCAGAATGTGATGAATGCTGCAAAACAACACCACAACATAACTATCACAATCCATATTTGATCAACTTTTGTCTTAGACTTATCGATAACAACATCTTCATTATCGATAACAACCTCTTCATTTAGACGTTCACATTTTTCTTCAATTTCAGATGCCAAATACTTTTCAAGATCAGCCATCTTCGTCTCCAAACTTTTGTTTTCACGATGAAGATAATCGTTTTCCTTCTTTAAATTGTGGATTAGATTTGCAACTCTAGGATGGAGCGGATCATCAACCCATTTCCAATAAGCACATTTATAACCCTGTACAATTATGAACTTAAAATCAATACTCAAAAAAAATATGAAAATTAACGAAATTGTATGATAAATTTACATTAGGATTAGCACACTTATAAAAGCGTCTTCCAGCATTAGTTGGAGTGAAAGCCGTGAAAATCTTCGCCACAATACCACATTGACATTTTACCATCGACAGACTTGAAACAGTCGAGTCCCGACTCATTTTTAAAGGAGAAAGTGTAAGAAGATGATTGGAGATGACTAGAACACTCTTTTATTCGAGCTCCTCAAAATGAACACCCTAGCGCCGCCGCAATTTCTGCAAGTCTTCAAGAACCCTAATGCGCCGCGATTTGTGTTCTTGGGGGAAAAGGAAGTTTAGGAAATTAGGGATTTGTTTTGGGGGGAAAAGGGATATGGGTTTTGGGTCGGATACGGGTAATAAAATTTGGGGAAAAGGGATATGGGTTTTGGGTCGGATCCGGGTAATAAAAGGGTATAATTGAACCTTAAAATATGGGTAAGTTTAATGGGTCGGATTTTTAGGGGCATATTTGACCCTTTCTCTTTTGTAATATAAATGCCACGCTGTAAAATAAAAATTACATGGAAAATCCATTTGGGTAATTAATAAAAAGTAAAATGCGTTGGAAATTTTGAGGTGGCCAACTAACGCCCATAAGGGTATATTTGTACCAATAATTGGACGGCGAGGGTATAAATGGACCAAACTTTAAACGGAGGGCATATTTAAACCTTTTCGAAAAGTACAAGGGCATATTTGACCCTTTTCCCTTTTTTTTATATCTGTTCCTATTTAGTTATCCATTTCAACAAATCAAGAAAGGATAACAATCTTTTTCCTAATATGTCTTATTTAATTCTAAAAAATTTCTAGTACTACTAAGGTTTAATGCATGCTTTTTGAAACTAGAAATATATCTATTATACTTTGGTAGTTGCATAATCTTTTAAGTTAAGGGTAATTATAACTAATCTATGATAAACATTGGTGTCTTAATATGTGTATAACTTTTAAAGTGGACAACTAAATAGGGACAGAGGAAATAGAAAATTTTAGCTTCTTCCCAACAGTAGAAAAACTGCTTCTATTTTTATGTATTTATTGATTAATCAAATACCTCATTTTATAAAATATAAGTGTTTTACTCAAAATAATTGATTCTGGTCTTCTAATAACAATGTCAAATAAGCTCTTAGTTAGGTAGAATTTAGTTATGTAAAAATGCATAAATTATTGCTTGTTGAATATTCAATTTATTGTAAGTTAATATACACTATTTACAAAATAATAAATTAAACTTATCTGATTGATTTTTATCAATGTATAATAATATTTAAAAATCTATATGGTAATATAAATCTTAATCTAAGAATGATGATGTCACATGTCTCAATGGCCAAAATGACTATTTAGCTATTTTGTTAGAATTTTGAAATTTTTGGTTATTTTCTATTCTAAAATCTTCATGACAAACTATATATTTCCTTATTAATTATTATTAGCATTTATTGAAATAATATTGAATCAAGTAGAATTGGAGAAGTTATTCTGCCATTGATGAACAATATGCATTGAAATCTGATATTGAAGATGAAGATCAAGACGAACAAAATGTGTGATTAAGAGGAACAAAATGTGTGATTAAAAGAGAATGAAAAATTGAACTAACTTCATGACAACTATAATCTATATATACACAATCAAAAACCAAGAAGAATCTAGAATCTTAGACTAACTAACTTCTTGACACACTAATCCCAAAGCTTAACTAACTAACCAATCATATAATTAATTTGTCAACTCAGTCTAATTACAATTTGAACAATAATAGCATTTATCTCAACACCCCTCCTCAAGTTGTAGGTGGGAAGCTCACAAACAACTTGTGTAATATCTTGGAATGTTGAATATTTGGCATGGCTTTAGTTAGAACATCTGCCAGCTGATTTTCAGTAGGAATGTAATGGAGTGCAATGAGACCTTGTTGCAACTTGTTTCTCACAAAATGACAGTCTACCTCTATGTGTTTCGTTCTCTCATGAAACACAGGAATCTTGGCTATGTGGATAGCTGCCTGACTATCACAGAAGACAGATATGGGCAAGGTGCATGTCAAGTTCAGCTCTGTCAACAACCTTTCAAGCCATACTCTTTCTCCCACCACTTTTCTAGTTACTCTGTATTCTGCCTCTACTGAGGATAAAGATATAGTTGTTTGCTTCTTGGATTTCCAGCTAAAAGGATTGTTTCCCATTAAAACTACATAATCACTTACTGAATTTCTTGTATCAGGACATGCAACCCAATCTGAATCATAATATGCAGTTATTGAACAAACTGTGCTGTTGGACAAATATATACCCAAACAAGGATCAGTTTTTAGATATCTTAAAACATGATATGCAACCTTGAGATGTGGTTCTCTGAGATTCTGAAGAAACTGACTAAGATGTTGGATACTAAATGATATGTCAATTCCTGTGTTAGTTAAGAAATTCAACTTTCTACCAACTTTCCGTAGTATGTAGGATCTCTCAACAATAAACCTTCACTTGCTTTGAGCTTGACTGTAGATTCAAGAGGTGATGTAACTGGTGAGTAGCTTGAACATTCAAATTCATTCAACAAATCTAAGGTGAACTTTCTTTGTGAAATTAGAACTCCGGAATCCTTATATGATACTTCCAGACAAAGGAAATATTTGAGTCTTCACAAGTCCTTGATGCTGAATTTACCATGAAGATAAGCTTGTGATTTCTTCAACATCAGTTCCTATCAAGACAATATCATCAACATAAACAACAACAAAAACCAAAGAGCTCTCAATTTTTCTGTAGAATAGAGAGTAATCACTCTTTGAATGAGAATAACCCCTTGAACACAAAACCTGAGTTAACTTGTCATACCATTGTCTACTTGATTTTTTAAGTCCATATAAGGACTTCTTAAGTCTGCAAAATAACCTTGTGTCATCCACCATGAGTCTTTGAGGTGTATCCATATACACTTCTTCATATAATTCTCCATGAAGAAAAGCATTGTTTACATCTACCTAGTACAAATTTCATCCTATTTTAACATACATGCTGATCAAAATTCTAATTGTAGTCATCTTAACTACTGGAGAGAAAGTTTCATTATAATCAACACCAGCCTGTTGAGTATAACCTTTCACAACCAACCTAGCTTTCAATCTTTCTACTGTACCATCAGCCATATGTTGATCTTATAAACCCACCTGCACCCAATAGATTTCTTTCCTATGGGTAGTTTAACAATATCCCAAGTATTATTAGCATACAATGCCTCAAATTCTGATGTCATTGCTGCTTGCCATGTAGGATCATGTGCTACCTCCTCATATGAACATGGTTCATTGTCATGAAGTATACCTTTAACCAAAGGTTGATAATTTTGATTGGAACTTGTGAGGGATAAACAAGATAAAGAAAGTACAATATGAGAAGATGGAGTTGATGATTGATGTTGTAAAGAATATAATGTGTAAGTGTATTCCTTCAAGTAAGTAGGAATTTTATGTGATCTACTAGATCTTCTGAGGTTTAAAGATTTATTTGGAGGTTGAGTGATGGTGTTTGGAATTTGGTTATCTGTTGGTATTTGAATGATGGTGTTTGAAATTTGGTTATCTAATGGTAGATCAGGGGCCAATAAAAGATCAGGAGCCAATGATTGTTCAGGCATATTATTGTTAGTGACATTAAAAGGAACATCATCATCCATCATTGATACTTTATTAAAAATGTTGTCAATAGATTTTAACATGTGTGGATCTACATGTAAGGCTCTTAATACAGTACTAAAACTAGAATTACACTCAGACAATGCAAAAGAAAAAGCATTTTCATGGAATGTCGCATCTCTGGAAATATGTATCTTCTTGGTGCTTAGGTCTAGAACTTTATACCCTTTTGTGTTACAAGGATATCCTACAAATATGTGAGGTATTGATCTTGGATAAAATTTGTCTTTGTATGTTTTTAGTGTAGGAAAACACAAACATCCAAAAGATCTAAGATGTGAATAGGTAGGTGGTATATGATGTAGTGTCTCAAAAGTGTCTTGTTATTTAACACTGAATTAGGAAGTCTATTAATCAAGTAGGTGGTTGTTAAAATACATTCTTCCCAGGATGTAGTGGGAAGTTTAGATTGGTACAAGAGTGCTCTAGCAACTTCTAGGAGATGTTTATGTTTTCTTTCCACTACACCATTCTGTTGTGGTATATAATGACAAGTCCTTTGATGTATTATTCCTTTGGCTTGAAGATATGTGTTGATTTCATTGTTGGTAAATTCTAAACCATTGTCTGTTCTTATTGATTTAATAGTGGTCTTGAACTAGTTCTCTACAAGAGATATAAAAGATTTTATTGTTTGAAGAGTAGTGCTTTTACAACTTAAAAGGTGAGTCTAGGTTGACCTATTGAAGTCATCAACTATTGTTAACAAATACTTGTAATTGTTATAAATTGAAACATGATAAGGTCCCCAAAGATCAATATGAAGAAGATCAAATGGCTGGTGCTAGAAACAATGGATTTTGTTGGAAAAGGGAGTCTAGCTTATCTAGCCATGGGGCAAATTGTACATGTGAAAGATTGTTTAGATGAGAAAAAAATAGGAATACATGAAATACCTTTGATTTTTACAAAAGGTACATGTCCTAACCTATTGTGCCACAAGTGATCAACACAATTTCCATGAGACATAACATAATTATAAGCATTAATAGTATGAACACAGCTAGGAAGAACATCATTTTTATTCAAGAATGTAGATGTGACATTACAAGAGTTTATAGTGGAAATATCATGTGGAAGATTACATGGATTACACTAAGAAGAAGAAGTAAGAAAACAAGATTTAGATGAACTAGATGTAACAATAGAAATTGATTCAGGAAGAGATTTTGCAGAATTGGAAGTGTGACGTCTTAAACACAGGTAATATAAGCCATTTTGTGCTCTACCAATCTCCAGAGGGCTCTTCAGTGAAGGTCCTGCATTAAACAAGAAGATTTATTGAAACAGACCATCCCTTTTATATGTGAAACCAAACAGTGTACTGAAATAAAGTTGAACTTAAAACTAGGTACAAATAACACATTATACAAAGTCAATGATGGATTTTAAAGCACATTACCAATTTCTGTCACTTTCTCTTTATAGCCATTTGGAAGGGAATAGGAAAGGATATGTATAGGTCTAAGATTGTTAAGAAGTAACTTGTTGAAAGTCATATTATGTGTGGCCTCTGAGTCTATGATCCAAGAGTCAACATTAAGTTTTAGGCATTTGCATGAGAAATCACCAGTATCAGAAATTGAAGAATAACAACCCAAGATACCTGCAAAGTTAACAGCTCCCCCATTTAGATTCTCATGTGTAGTATTACTAATATTGTTTCCTGTTTGAACTTGCATATGATCCAACAAGTTTATCAGGTTATTGAGTTGCTAATTAGTAAAAACTTGTCCTGATTGTTCATGCATTTTCCCTTGCATTTGCCTGCTTCAGATGACTTCTCACAACCATCTCTCATTGGTTCTTTTGAGAAACCATTAGCAATAGCTGTTGTACCTGCATTTTTACCCTTTGTGAACTTGAAGTCTAGAGGAAAACCATGAAGCCTGTAACACTTTTCTTTCACGTGACCAGTTCTCCTACAATAATCACAAAACAAGTTAGACGTATTTAGAGGTTTGTTGGTACCCACAGTGTTCCTATTAGGAAAATAGTTAGTCCTGAAATTCAAACTAGTATCTCCTCTTGCATGAAAAACAATTGAATCTAGATTGAATTTACTGTGAGGCTTGACTTCCCTCTGCTATTCTTCATGAACAAGAATAGAAAGTATTTGAGCCATGGTGGACGGATTCATCATCAAATTGCTACCCCTCACAACAGTATACACTTCATTTAGTCCCATTAAGAAATGAATAAGTCTTCGATCAAGTTCATCTTTGTGCATTTTCGATTTTCCACCACATGTACACAAGCATGTGCATTGTAATTTAGTATCCAAATTGTTGAGTTCTTCCCACAGTTTTCTGATCTTGGTGTAATACCCAGTGATATCCAAATTACCCTAACTGAGACCATTGATTTCTTATTGAAGTTGATACAATTTGGCTCCATTAGTTTGGTCATACCTATTTTCTAATTCATACCAAAGTTCTCTAGAATTATCAAACATATTGTAGGCTATCTCTTAGATCTTTGGGCATAGAATTTAAGATCCAAGATGTCACCATATCATCATACCTTTCCCATTGAGCAAAATTGGGTGAATTCAAGCGTGGTTTTTGCATTTTGCCATTTATGAAATCAGTTTTGTTCTTCACAGATAAGCCTCGAAGAATAGCTCTCCTCCATGAACGATATCGAGTTCCATCAAAAACAACTGGAACTATTGTGGATCATGCACTTTCAGAAGGATGAATGTAAAATACGATGGTCAGATCCTGGACAGTGTGAACTGGTAACGGATTGCCAGTAGAAGTCCCTTCCTGATCAGTTGACTCCATGATAGTGAGATTAAGCTACTGAAGAAGATGAAGATGAAATGCAGTTGAAACTGAAAAACAGAGAGAAGAAACAATCGCAGAAGATGAGTAAAAACAATCACGGAAGATGAAGAAAGCCTTATGGCTCTGATACCATATTGAATCAAGTAGAATTGGAGAAATTATTCTGCCATTGATGAACAATATGCTTTGAAATCTGATATTGAAGATGAAGATCAAGAGGAACAAAATGTGTGATTGAAAGAGAATGAAAATTGAACTAACTTCATGACAACTACAGTGTATATATATATATACACACACACACACACAATAAAAAATCAAGAAGAATCTAGAATCTTAGACTAACTAACTTCTTGACACACTAATCCCAAAACTTAACTAACTAACTAATCGTATAACTAATTTATCAGCTTAGTCTAATTACAATTGGAACAATAATAACATGCACTTCAACAAATCACTCCTAATCATATATGTTAACTAATAATGTTTTGTTCCATTTATAACTTTCCTTATCAATAAAAAATATTAATTCCTAGAACCTCTCTATATTCTTTATGTTACAAAATTTTTCCATTTTAATTAGATGTATTATATCTCATTTGTTTCTTTCCTTATTAATGTAATATTAATATTTCTTAAAATCTCTCCATTTTTCTTATGTTACTTCTGTTTTCTTATCTTTTTATTTTTGGTTGGATAAATTAAATATCATCATTATGAGGATTAATGTATGAGAAAAAATCTGTCAATTTTTACTTACAAATACAAACAAAAAATGTCATATTCCTTCTTGTACAAACTGATTTCACTTTCATTCTCTTTGTAATATCTCCATTAAAATTTGGTAAGTTCAATAATTCTTTCTCCTTCTTTTAAATATAAATTCAACATTTCACTTTGTCGTTGGTGAATAATATGTTTTGTAAATTTTATTTTCATCATTCTTTTTCTCTTTCCTCATGTATGATATAATTTTTTTTCTCTATATGTAAATAGGTTTGCTCTCATCAAGGTAAGTATAATTTTTTTTCTCTATATGTAAATAGGTTGCTCTCAATAAGGTAAGATGAACTATATTCTTTTAAAAGTTTCATATAGATTATATATAAGTTCAACAATCCACTTTGTCGTTGCTGAATAATATGTTTTGTAGATTTTATTTTCATCTTTTTTTCTCTCTTTCCTCGTGTATGATATAATATTTTTCTCTACATGTAAATAGGTCTGCTCTCATCAAGGTAAGTATAATTTTTTTCTCTATATGTAAATAGTTTGCTCTCAATAAGATAAGATCAACTATATTCTTTTAAAAGTTGCATATAGATTATATATAAGTTCAACAATCCACTTTATCGTTGTTGAACAATATTTTTTTTAAATTTTATTTTAATCTCTTTTTTTTCTCTTTCCTCATGTATGATATAAATTTTTGTCTCTACATGTAAATAAGTTTGCCCTCATTAAGGTAAGTATAGTTTTTTTTTCCTATATATGTAAATAGGTTGCTCTCAATAAGGTTAGATCAACTATCTTCTTTTAAAAGCTGTATATGGATTATAATATCATTAATTTTGAATTTGAATTTTATGTTTTTCATTTATAATTCAAATGCATGAAAATTTAACTAATTTTTTTATCACCAATCTTGAAAATGTTGAATTTTCGCAATACATGTTATTTAAAAAATTTATATGTACGTCAGGCTAACTAATTTATTTATGACCAATTTTGTGGAATATTGAATCTATGCCTAATTTCTTAATGACCCATGTTAAGGAATATTGAATCTATGTAGCATAAATTAATTAAATTTCATTATGTTAAAGAATTTCAGTATGATAACAAATTTTGATGTAATAAGTTTTTCTCCTTTTTCCTCTTTTATTTACTTTTCAATGAAAAGCAATATTAAAGTATTATCCAATAATAGAGGAAAGAAAATGAAGGAGCGAGGGATGGCGTCGAAGGATTATAGAAAATTATTGAATCAATATAACATTTTATGTTATTGAGGATAAAATGATTGTATCACGCTTGAAAAGTATTAATATAGAATTATTATCATTCAAAATGAATAGAGATAATCTCTTGAAAGATGGTGTATGCACTTTCTTTTTATCTTTTATTTTTTGTTTCATTTTAATACAAGTATATTGTTTATTTATTTAATAAAAATTACACTATTCGTCATAACTTAGGAAAGTGAAAAATAATATAAAATAATAATTGCTTACGTAAAATCCAAAAAATAAAATATAATTTTACGATTAAAGCAATCTAATCATCATTGACCAAAAAATAATTTCTAATTCATTCACAAAATAAGTATTTAAGAAAATTATTCCTTATAAATGTTATGATTTTATTAACTTGAAAATATAAGTATTGATATAAATATTTTGTACTTATAAACATATATAATTGACGATTATGAAGAAACTACTAATATAGTTTTCTATTGAATTATTTTTACTTTTAAGATATATTTAAATTTTATGAGAATTCAGTATGATATTGAGAAATTTTACAGAAGTTGAATTTGCGGTACCTTTCTCCTTGGAGATTTTCTTTATTTTTTTCCTACTTAATATTTGCTATATTACTTTTTTTTTTTTAAAAAAATACATGTTTTATCGTCTTAGTAATATTAAATGTGTAATGTTAAGGACTCATTTCTTATAGAACAATGAGAATTTTCATTATTACGATTAGTTTACTATATGATACAATAAAATTAGATTAACAATCCAAACAAGTCAACCATCTAAACAAGCGGTTAATGTAATTTGATGATCTTTATTTTCACTACTCTCACATTTTTAATTATCATAAACCCTTAAAAGAATTATCATAAACCCTAAAATAATTAATAGACATGATATTATTTAATATTTCATATTGTAGTACCATAAAGAAGGAAACAGTAACAACTTGTAGAAATTATCGTATTATTAGCTCTTTAAGCAAATTGAGGGAATGGACATCGACAAGAGCTCACAAGATTGTGCATTGATTTCGTATTGTTTCCTTCTACATTTAATGAATAAGATTGTAGAAAAATTAGTGCACTTTTTTATATTTTCTTTCTATGATTTTTCTTTTATTTTGTATTTTATACGTTTTTTTTGTCAAAATAATAACTTATGTTTCGTCTGCTAACTATTAACAAAATATTTTATTTTCAAATTATATAAAAAATAATGTCATTTTTCCCTCTAAGGTGTCTAAACAAACACCACTAATTAATTTGCGGCGAAACTTCATGAAGTAAACCTCCCGAGGGCTCAAGGATAATATTTTTAAAAGTTAGAGGGAGTTTAAACAATTTTAAATTTTTTGCGATTATAAAAAGATGAGCTAAATTCTTCGGTAGTCATCACTATTAAACAAACGCCTTAAGAAACAATAAATAATAGGGTAATATTATATTACATTTTAAATATATTAAATTTAATATTTTGAACAATGTATTAAATATTGAGTAGTATCTAATAGTATGATAAAATATACACAAATAAATAAATAATTCATTAATTTACAAACTGGACAAGTATTATTTGATATCTACTATTAATACAGTAAGCAAATAAAAATGGACGAAAAAAGTAATTGATATCTAACGTTTCTCTACGACCGCGCGAAGCACGAATAAGTTCTATAGTAAGTAACTAATACTTAGGTGGAAAGACTTCGATTCTTTAAAAAAAAATTGGATTTAGTTTTCAAGTTGGATTTCTTTAGCTACTTCCAGAATTTTCCTTTTTTGTTTCTTTTTTTTTCTAAGTATGTATGAGCTCATTTTGCCATGAGTTTAAAGGGAAAATAAATAAAATCCCTTCTAAATTTGTCCGCATAACTTACTTTAGAACTTTAATTTTACGTGTAATTATTTATCCCCCTTAACTTATTTCAAGTGAATTTAATACCACTTTAATAGATGACGTGGTAAAAAAATTGAAGGTGTGTATGTTTTTTCTTTTTGAAAAAAAGGGGTCCCACTATATTATAATGAAAAACAAAAACCGACCTAACCCATTCTTCTTCTTCTTCAAACCTCTCTAGCCCTTTCTCAAAACCTCCAAATCCCTGTTTGTTTCTTCTTGAAACTCCCAAGTCCTACAACATCCTACCCCAATATCAACCCATTCTCTTTCTCCTTCATTAAACTCTACATTTTATACATTTTTTGTCTACACAAAAATAGAAAGTCACATTCAAGATCCACATAAAATTCTTTATCCTTTATCTTTGAGATTTGATTTTCCTTAACAAAATAATTATTTATCTAACTATAACTTTATTTAGTTTATACCTGAATATGCATTAAGAAGTGAAATAAGTAAAGCAACAACAAATCTAAAAAATTAGCATATCAATTTTGCATAAATTTAAAATCGCTATTGTTGATATGAATTGATAGTTTCATCTAGTTAGGAAAAAATAGTATGGTGATGATATAAGTATTTATGGAAGTAATAGTAAATAATTACAAAGCAATGAAAAATAAAATGAATCATCAATATGAAATTTTGGATCTTAAGAAATTGACCCAAATGAAATGAAAATTGTAGGTGAAGAGTGAAAAATAAATTTTTTAAAAGATGTGAAAAAGTTAAAAAAATAATAATTATCTAACATGTTGTAACGACCTGTTTAGTCGTTTTGAGCAGCAGATTTTATTTCTGGAAAACTGGCTGAGACGACGGACCCCACGACGGACCGTCATGGGCACGACGGACCGTCGCAGGGTCTCGTTTCAAAACACTTAGAAAATCTGAAATTGGGTACTGAAAATCGACTCTCTAAACTTCGTAACGGAATGGCAGGACGGACCATCACAGACTCTTCAGAGAAATCGAGTCTCTGAACTCTGTGACGGAGCAGCAGGACGGACCGTTGCAGGTGCGATGGGCCGTCGCAGGTTGCGCAATCCCGGTCTGGGTCAGATTTCTTTGCACGTTTTAAGGGACGTTTTTGACTATTCCTGCTTTAATTATAAAGTTAGTGAGTTAATGTTAATAAGTCTAATTACTTGGGGGTTAAAAAAGGTAACCTTAAGTTAATTAGTGGGTTATTATTGCCATCTTTTATTCTTAATTATATACTAATTAGGGTAAAATAAAGAGGGTTTGAATAAAGAAAATAGAAAGAACAAGAGAGAGAGGGAGAATCGAACGAGGAAGAGAGAAACAAAGCTTGGGAATTTGCTTGCTTGATGACTAATCTTCGGTGGAGGTAGGTTATGGTTTCTCTTACGATATTCGTAGTAAACTCTTAATAGCGAATGATATGTATTGATAATGTTGTAAACCCTGCTATGTGCTTAATTGTATGCTTGCATGGATGTAATTATATAATTGTGATTATATAAGCATGATGAAGTTATTGAATCCCAAATCTTGCAAAACCCTAATCTCTTGTTAATGATGAGGCCTTGGTATAAAAGAAGGCGTGATGAACTAAAATAATGAGATTGATGATGCCTTTGTAAGAAAGAAGGATTGATGAATTGATAGAAGGAGATTAGGGGATCGGGTGTCACGAACCGACACGTAGATTTAGGGGATCGGGTGTCACGAACCGACACGTAGATTTAGGGGATCGGGTGTCACGAACCGACACGTAGATTTAGAGGATCGGGTGTCACGAACCGACACGTAGATTTAAGGGATCGGAGTGTCACGTTCCGACACATAGTAGTAGGGGATCGGAGTGTCACGTACCGACACAAGAGGATTAATGAATATGAGAGAGCGGAGTGTCACGTACCGACACAAGAGAAATAAAGATAATGAATCTTGAAAGATGTTAATATACTCAATCTAATGAACATAATTCCCAAATGAGTATGGTGTTGAGGCTTGAGTCCTCATGTGTGAACTTGACGGTAATTGTTAATGATATAGTACTTGCTGTTGCTACATGTTGAGTATCATAGTTGATTTTATGATATTACTTGGTATATATTGTTTTCTATTTTGAGTTGGCCGATGATATCTACTCAGTACCCGTGTTTTGTACTGACCCCTACTTTTATTGTTTTCTTCTTGTTATTTGTGGAGTGCAGCAAACGTACCGTCGTCTTCAACTCAACCGCAATTCTAGCCAATCTTCATCACATCGGATCTTCAGGGTAAGCTAATGTTTCTAGCTTGGACTGGATCTTCTTCCTCATGTCTTGATGCCTTGAAGTTCCGGCATGGACTAGCTTTCATTTGTTTTAGCTTCTTAGAATACTCTTAGTTTAGTAATTTGATCATAGATGTTCTTTTGGTGATGACTTCCAGATTTTGGGGATAATAATAGTTATTGATTTTGTTAATGAGTTTAAGTCTTCCGCATTACTTTCTGTTGATATTATATTGAAATATTAAGGTTTAGATTGGTTGGTTCGCTCACATAGGAGGGTAAGTGTGGGTGCCAGTCGCGGCCCGGTTTTGGGTCGTGACAAACTTGGTATCAGAGCATTAGGTTCGTTGGTCTCATCACATAAGAACGAGTCTAGTAGAGTCTTAAGGAACGGTAGGGGGACGCCTTTACTTTTCTTTGAGAGGCTATAAGACTTTAGGAAAATTCCATTCTTTCTTTCTTTCGTGCTATTACTTGGATCCAATTGGTATCTAGGTGATACAAATTGGTATCTGACCATCTTCACTCTATTTCGCAGATGGTTAGAACTAGAGCAACAACCGCGCCAACATCAACATCGGCAAGACAAGAAGCGTCTGAGCTGGCCACTGGGGCTGTAGCTCGAGGAAGAGTAGCGGCAAGAGGCCGTGGTAGAGGTCGTGGGAGGACGTCCTCTAGAGGAAGAGGACGAGCACCTAACCCATCTGATACTAGGGCGGTGACTCCTTCACCGACTGAGGAAGTAGTAAGAGAAGGGGAGGAAGGGGAAACTGAACAAGTGCAAAATGAGGGATTGCCACCCCAACCTACCCCAGAGATGATCAATCAGGTTCTCGCTTATCTTAGTGGGTTATCTGATTAGGGTCAGGCACCTCCAGTGTTTTCTGTACCAACACCTCCGGTTACAGAGGTACAACATGCGGCTACTATGGCTCCCCGCATTGATGCCTCATTGGAAATAGGCACGTTTCCACGTCTGACTACAGGGCCTATAATGACAAATGATCAGCATGAACTTTTCAGTAAGTTCTTGAAATTGAAACCTCCAGTCTTCTAGGGTGCTGAATCTGAGGATGCCTACGATTTTCTGGTTGATTGTCACGAGCTACTACACAAGATGGGTATAGTAGAATGGTTTGGTGTGGAGTTTGTGACTTATCAGTTTCAAGGGAACACCAAAATGTGGTGGCGATCACATGTTGAGTGTCAACCGACAGAGGCAACACCTATGACTTGGGCATCATTCTCTCGTTTGTTTATGGAGAAGTATATCCCGCGGACTTTGAGGGATAGGAAAAGAGATGAATTCTTAAGTCTAGAGCAAGGTAGGATGTCGGTTACTGCATATGAGGCTAAGTTTCGTGCACTATCAAGATATGCCACCCAACTTTGTTTCAGTCCACAAGAGCGGATTCGTCGTTTTGTGAAGGGGTTGAGGTCAGAGTTGCGGATTTCAGCCTTACAGGTAGCGGCTACGGCAAAATCCTTCCAAGAAGTGGTAGATTTCGTGGTAGAGGTGGAAGGAGTGAAGCCAGATGAATTCACCATGGCATTGACGTCAAAGAGGTTTCGAAAGGGAGGTGATTCAACGGTACTTACTCTAGAGGACAAGGTTCAGGAGGTTACTCAGTCTGACCAATTTAGTCTTCACTACAGACTATAGTTGGGGGTCCACCTCAGACCGGTCAACACTTCTCTGAGAGACCTATGCTTGAATCCAGAGAGTGTTATGGATGTGGAGAGACTGGACACATCAAGAGGTATTGTCCAAAACAGAGTTACAGACCTCCAAATGTTAGAGGTAGAGGTGGTTATGGAAGAGGCCGTCATTCTGGAGGACGTGGTGGTCGAGGTAATGGTGGTCACCAAAACGGTCGGGGTTATGGGAAACTGGAGCCACTACATCACAATATGGTAGGGGCAACGGACAGACAGGTGAGAGGGCCCATTGTTACGCTTTCCCGGGGAGATCTGAGGCGGAGACATCTGATGCTGTCATCACAGGTAACCTTTCGGTTTGTGATTGCATGGCTTCTGTCCTGGATCCACATTTTCTTATGTATCTTGTTCATTTGCTAATGGTCTAAATTTACCTTGTGAATTACTTGACATGCCTATTCGTGTTTCTACTCCGGTGGGTGAGTCTGTGATAGTTGAAAAAGTATATAGGTCTTGTTTGGTAACTTTTGTGGGGAGTAACACTTATGTAGACTTGGTTATCTTAGAAATGGTTGATTTTGATGTAATTCTGGGTATGACTTGGCTTTCTCCAAATTTTGCAATCTTGGATTGTAATGCTAAAACTGTGACATTAGCCAAGCCTGGGACAGATCCGTTAGTGTGGGAGGGTGACTACACTTCTAATCCAGTGCATATCATCTCCTTTCTTCATGCTAAAAAAATGGTTAGTAAAGGGTGTTTAGCTTTCTTGTCACATCTCAAGGATGACACTACTCAAGTACCCTCGATTGAGTTGGTTTCGATAGTCCGTGAGTTTTTGGATGTATTCCCTACAGATCTTCCTGGTATGCCACCAGATAGGGATATTGACTTCTGCATCGATCTTGAACCGGGCACTCGTCCAATTTCTATACCCCCTTATAGAATGGCTCCCGTGGAGTTAAGAGGGTTAAAGGCCCAACTTCAAGAGTGGTTGAGCAAAGGCTTCATTAGACCAAGTGCATCTCCTTGGGGTGCTCCCATTTTGTTTGTGAAGAAGAAGGATGGGAGTTTTCGGATGTGCATAGACTACCGGCAGTTGAACAAGGTAACCATAAAGAACAAGTATCCTCTTCCTCGCATTGATGACTTGTTCAATCAGTTACAAGGTGCTTGTGTCTTCTCTAAGATTGACTTGAGATCCGGTTATCATCAATTGAAAATACGGGCAACGGATGTGCCAAAGACTTCTTTTCAAACGAGGTATGGGCATTACGAATTTGTAGTGATGTCTTTTGGTCTTACGAATGCCCCTGCTGCGTTCATGAGCTTGATGAACGGGATTTTTAAGCCATATTTGGATCTCTTTGTGATCGTATTTATTGATGATATACTGATATACTCTAAAAGTAAGGAGGAACATGAGGAGCATTTGAGAATGGTATTGGAAATGTTGAGGGAGAAAAAGCTTTATGCCAAGTTCTCTAAGTGTGAGTTTTGGCTAGATGCAGTGTCCTTCTTGGGGCACGTGGTTTCTAAGGATGGAGTGATGGTGGATCCTTCTAAGATTGAGATAGTGAAGAATTGGGTAAGACCTACTAATGTGTCAGAAATAAGGAGCTTTGTTGGATTAGCTAGCTATTATCGTTGATTTGTCAAGGGATTCTCTTCCATTGCTTCCCAATTGACGAACTTGACTAAGCAGAATGTTCCATTTGTATGGTCGGACGAGTGTGAAGAAAGCTTTCAGAATCTCAAGACTTTGTTGACTACCGCACCCATTCTCACCTTGCCCGTAGAGGGTAAGAACTTCATTGTTTATTGTGATGCATCCTACTCTGGTTTGGGTGCAGTACTAATGCAAGAGAAGAATGTGATTGCTTATGCTTCGAGACAATTAAAGGTGCATGAACGTAACTATCCGACCCACGATTTGGAATTGGCTGCGGTAGTGTTTGCATTAAAGCAATGGAGACATTATTTATATGGAGTTAAGTGCGAAGTCTACAAGGATCATCGCAGTCTACAGTATGTATTTACCCAGAAAGATTTGAACTTGAGACTGAGGAGATGGATGGAACTACTAAAGGACTACAATATCACTATCTTGTATCATCCGGGAAAAGCGAATGTTGTGGCAGATGCTTTAAGTAGAAAGGCGGGAAGCATGGGAAGTCTAGCTCACTTGCAAGTTTCTAGACGTCCATTGGCTAGAGAGGTTCAGATTCTGGCTAATGACCTTATGAGGTTAGAAGTAAATGAGAAGGGAGGATTTTTGGCTTGTGTGGAGGCAAGATCTTCCTTCCTTGACAAGATTAGGGGAAAGCAGTTTAATGATGAGAAATTGATCCGGATCCGAGAAAAAGTGTTGCAAGGAGAGGCTAAAGAAGCAACAATCGATGAGGAAGGTGTTTTGAGGATTAAGGGAAGGTTATGTGTACCCCGAGTTGATGATTTGATCAACACTATTCTGACAGAGGCTCATAGTTCAAGGTATTCGATACATCCGGGTGCAACCAAGATATACCGTGACCTAAAGCAACACTTTTGGTGGAGTAGAATGAAGCGTGATATTATTGACTTTATTGCCAAATGTCCAAACTGTCAACAAGTAAAGTATGAACACCAGAGGCCCGGAGGAACACTTCTGAGAATGCCCATTCCTGAATGGAAGTGGGAAAGGATTGCGATGGATTTCGTGGTTGGTCTTCCAAAGACATTGGGAAAGTTTGATTCTATTTGGGTAATTGTTGATAGGTTAACTAAGTCTGCTCACTTCATTCCGGTCAAGGTGACTTACAATGCAGAGAAGTTAGCTAAACTTTACATCTCGGAAGTGGTGCGATTGCATGGGGTTCTACTCTCCATTATATCAGATAAAGGTACGCAGTTTACTTCTATGTTTTGGAAAACACTGCATGCGGAATTGGGTACTAGGTTGGACCTTAGTACTGCGTTCCATCCTCAGACCGATGGTCAGTCTGAGCGAACAATTCAAGTGTTGGAGGATATGCTTCGTGCATGTGTGATAGAATTTGGAGGACATTGGGATAGCTTCTTACCCTTAGCAGAGTTCTCCTACAACAATAGCTATCACTCAAGCATTGATATGGCCCCATTTGAGGCACTATATGGGAGAAGATGTAGGTCTCCCATTGGGTGGTTTGATGCATTTGAAGTTAGACCTTGGGGTACGGACCTTTTGAGGGATTCTTTAGAGAAAGTGAAATCTATTCAAGGAAAGCTTCTAGTGGCGCAAAGTAGGCAAAAAGAATATGCAGATTGAAAGGTTAGAGACTTAGAGTTCATGGAGGGTGAACAAGTCTTGTTGAAAGTTTCGCCAATGAAAGGGGTGATGCGTTTGGTAAAAGAGGTAAACTAAGCCCAAGGTATATTGGTCCCTTTGAAGTACTTAAGCGAGTAGGGGAGGTGGCTTATGAGTTAGCCTTGCCTCCAGGGCTGTCCAGAGTACATCCGGTATTTCATGTGTCTATGTTGAAAAGTTACCATGGGGATGGAAACTACATTATCCGTTGGGATTCAGTTTTGCTTGACGAAAATTTTTCTTATGAGGAGGAGCCTGTTGCTATTTTAGTTAGAGAAGTTCGCAAGTTGAGGTCAAGGGAGATTGCATCCATCAAGGTGCAATGGAAGAATCGGCCGGTTGAAGAAGCAACTTGGGAGAAGGAGGCCGATATGCGAGAAAGATACCCACACCCGTTTACAGATTCAGGTACTCCTTTTCGCCCTTGTTTTCCTTCTTCTTGATCGTTCGAGGACGAACGATGGGTAAATTGGTATCTATTGTAACGACCTGTTTAGTCGTTTTGAGCACCAAATTTTATTTCTGGAAAACTGGCTGAAACGACGGACCCCACGACGGACCGTCATGGGTACGACAGATCGTCGCAGGGTCTCATTTCAAAACACTTAGAAAATATGAAATTAGGTACTGAAAATCGACTCTCTGAACTTCGTAACGGAATGGCAGGACGGGCCGTCACAGGTGTGACGGACAGTCACAGGTGTGAAGGACCGTCACAGACTCTTCAGAGAAATTGAGTCTCTTAACTCTGTGACGGAGCAGCAGGACGGACCGTTGCAGGCGCGACGGGCTGTCGGAGGCGCGACGGGCCGTCGCAGGTTGCGCAATCCCGGTCTGGGTCGAATTTCTTTGCACGTTTTAAGGGACGTTTTTTACTATTCCTGCTTTAATTATAAAGTTAGTGGGTTAAAGTTAATAAGTCTAATTACTTGGGGGTTAAAAGAGGTAACCTTAAGTTAATTAGTGGGTTCTTATTGCCATATTTTATTCTTAATTATATACTAATTAGGGTAAAAGAAAGAGGGTTTGAATAAAGAAAATAGAAAGAACAAGAGAGAGAGGGGGAATCGAACGAGGAAGAGAGAAACAAAGCTTGGGAATTTGCTTGCTTGATGACTAATCTTCGGTGGAGGTAGGTTATGGTTTCTCTTACGATATTCGTAGTAAACTCTTAATAGCGAATGATATGTATTGATAATATTGTAAACCCTGCTATGTGCTTAATTGTATGCTTGCATGGATGTAATTATATAATTGTGATTATATAAGCATGATGAAGTTATTGAATCCCAAATCTTGCAAAACCCTAATCTCTTGTTAATGATGAGGCCTTGGTATAAAAGAAGGCGTGATGAACTAAAATAATGAGATTGATGGTGCCTTGGTAAGAAAGAAGGCTTGATGAATTGATAGAAGGAGATTAGGGGATCGGGTGTCACGAACCGACACGTAGATTTAGGGGATCGGGTGTCACGAACCGAAACGTAGATTTAGGGGATCGGGTGTCACGAAACGACACGTAGATTTAGGGGATCGGGTGTCACAAATCGACACGTAGATTTAGGGGATCGGGTGTCACGAACCGACACGTAGATTTAGGGGATCAGAGTGTCACGTTCCGACACATAGTAGTAGGGGATCGGAGTGTCACATACCGACACAAGAGGATTAATGAATATGAGGGAGCGGAGTGTCACGTACCGACACAAGAGAAATAAAGATAATGAATGTTGAAAGATGTTAATATACTCAATCTAATGAACATAATTCCCAAATGAGTATGGTATTGAGGCTTGAGTCCTCATGTGTGAACTTGACGGTAATTGTTAATGATATAGTACATGCTGTTGCTACATGCTGAGTATCATAGTTGATTTTATGATATTACTTGGTATATATTGTTTTCTATTTTGAGTTGGCCGATGATATCTACTCAGTACCCGTGTTTTGTACTGACCCCTACTTTTATTGTTTTCTTCTTGTTATTTGTGGAGTGCAGCAAACGTACCGTCGTCTTCAACTCAACCGCAATTCTAGCCAATCTTCGTCACATCGGATCTTCAGGGTGAGCTAATGTTTCTAGCTTGGACTGGATCTACTTCCTCATGTCTTGATGCCTTGAAGTTCCGGCATGGACTAGCTTTCATTTGTTTTAGCTTCTTAGAATACTCTTAGTTTAGTAATTTTATCATAGATGTTCTTGTGGTGATGACTTCCAGATTTTGGGGATAATAATAGTTATTGATTTTGTTAATGAGTTTAAGTCTTCCGCATTACTTTCTGTTGATATTATATTGAAATGTTAAGGTTTAGATTGGTTGGTTCGCTCACATAGGAGGGTAAGTGTGGGTGCCAGTCGCGGCCCGATTTTGGGTGGTGACACATGTCATCGATGTGGCACTGAGGTGTCACTTAGGTGGAGCGCGTGCACTTCACCCATGTATATGAAACTGGTATTGTATATGTGAGGTGCTATTTAATTCACTTGCAAAAAGATTAGCGGGGCAAATAATTACGCATAAAATTAAAGTACTAAAGTGAGTTTTGCTGCCAAGTTCAGAAGGTATTTTATGTATTTAGTCAATTGTGATGTAAAAGTTTAAACATTTAAATTGATAATATTATCTTGAATCAGAGTTGTAATTACATATACTCCTTCTAATAAGTGTTTTACTTATAGGAGTGACAAACGAGCGAGTCGAGTTGAGTCGAATATGAGTCAATTAAAAGATGAGTTAAATAAAAATGGATAAGTAACCGGACTTGACTCATATTTTAAATGGATAAAATCAGTTTACCCAATAGATAATCTAGTTAACAATATTATCCATATTATATTAGAAAACTTGTTAAAAGCTTTTCAAACACAATTTTTTTATCACTTAACTCCACCCCTACCCCCCCCCTCCCTCTCACCTCCCAAAAAAATGTAAAAAAATAAAAATAAAAAGTTTCACCCAATTCCTACCAGCCCCTACCCCTTCGAACCCCCATCACCCCAAAAATTAACAAAATTTTTAAAAAAATTCATTAATTTTTTTTTAAAAAAATTACCATCCCACACACTCATTACCATCTCCCCTACGCCCCCCACCAACCCCCCCCCCCCCCATTCAAAAAAAAATCATTTAATTTTTTTGAAAAATTAAAAAAAAATTACCACACCCCGTACCCCCTACAGACCCCCTCCCCCCACCTACTCCAAAAAAAATTAAATAAGCTTTTGATTTTTTTCATTAATATTTTTAATTTTTTTGAAATTTTTTTATCACCGAACCCCCTAGAAAACCCCCTACCCCCTACCAGCTCCCCCCCCCCCCCATATCCCAAACTAAATGTAAAAAAAGTTTCATGTTTTTTATAGATTTTTTGTTTAAAAAAAAACTTTCTTACTATCAAATTCTTTATCATTTTTTTTGTTTGTTTTTACTCATTTTGTTCATTTAACTATCCATTTTTAAATGGATAATATGGGTATTACTCGTTTTTTACCCATTTTCAAATGAGTTGGATACCCAATTCATTTAATATGGGTAATATGAATGGATATTCATTTTATTTACCCATTTTGCCACTCCTACTTATATCTTACCTATTTTTAAAAAAAATTGTACCACGATGAAAGTTTTCAATTACAACTTTTTAAAAGTTTTGATAAGTAGTATAAAAATGTTAATGTTATAGATATCAAAGGTTTGTCAATTTCTCTATCTTTCTCACTCTCTTATTGTTTAAACAACAAAAATGAGAGACTCTCTCAAAACGAATTTTAGTGCTTTAAAATTAAGTTGTTATAAATCCATTGAATGAGTGGATAGTCCATAAAATACGTACATGAACAAATATCCATATTCACTAGGTTTCATAAACCTTTTTGGATAAGGTTGTATCTATTTATTATGATACTTAATATGGTGACTTTTGAAGTGACTTCTCAACCTATAAATAGGGTTGTTCATTCATTATTGTATTATATACATATGAGACGTACATACACTTGAATCTGAAGAAAATTCATCTTCTTCTATCTACTTCTTTAGTATTCTTCTCTTTATGATTATATTCTTATGATCTTAATTTTATAACACGTTATCAGCACGAGTCTCTAGCCAATTGAGAGTGAGTTTTAGTTTTTGTTTAACTCATATTTTGGTTGATCTCGTTATGAGAATCAAGGTATTATTTGCATAAAATCAGGTATGTATTTTCTAAAATATTTTTATGATTTAGAATAAAATAGTATTCAGTCACTAACAATTATCAGGACCCAAAGATATATACTACTATTGGTTGAATATGACATGCTATACAAAATTTCTTAAATAAAAGAAGATATAAAATTTTTATAGCATGAGTTTGAATATTATTTTGATTGTTTTGAAAAACTCAAAGGCTAAGTCATGTTGTACTTCAGTTTGTTATATTGTTCGGTAAGACGGTGGATTCAAGTTTCATCGCACCAAAAGGGTAAGACATCAGGTTAAGTCCAGATACACATAATGAAAAATATTTGAGGATAAGACGATAGATTCAAATTCTATCGCACCAAAAGGGTAATACATCAATTTGTTTGATGCGCTGTGATGATAATTTATTGGGTTCAAATCCCATAGACTTTGGCCTAACACGCTTTATATGGATAAGACATTGAGTTTGAGTCAATGCACCATAATGATGATATAATGATGACTAAGGCTTTGATGAAAAGCCTTAAAATTCATCCTATTGAATTTGTTCCATTCCTTGAGAAGAATGTGATAGCAACATATGATAACTTTCAAATCCGATGTTGACTTGCTCTATTCTATCGTATGAATGGTAGAATTAAATAATTAGTCCGAAAGATGACAAATGATTGACGATATGAAAAAAAACGTGAAAAAATGAAATTATAATACTCATCATTGTGGTAATTATAAAAGTAAGAACACTATAGGTTCTCCAAATAGTCCTTCAAAATGTGAAGGCAGTTTTCATTATCAAAATGGTACGAAAGAACATTGGACTTGTGAATGTTGTCGACCCAATAATTTGACAACTTTATAAATCCTACATCAAAAGACAAGAAGATAAAGTGATGGTACACTTGATCTTTCAAAGTGATGTTGGGGTGTGTCATGGAAATATGACGAATTTTAAAGTTATGACAATGTAGTGATAATGAAAATTTATGAAGTACATATAAATTATTAGTCCATTCCTTGAAGAGAATGTGATGACTTATGATGAGTATCGTGAATACTCGACCATTCTGTAAGAGAATGAGTCAAGATGTGATAAAATCATTATGGGTTGAATATATGCCACAATTCACCTCTATGGAAGGTTTGAGAAAAAATGATATATGTCACATCTCATCTCTACAGAAGGTTTGAGAGAAATAAATAAATTATATTTGACACGAATGGTCAATGGTCGTGTGCATTTATACGTCATGAATATTATGGTATGTTAGTTATGAACTACCAAAGGGCAAAAGAAAGAAATAGTTCTTGCCTATAATGGTTGAGGTCATTATTGTGTGGCAATACAAATTTGTCATTGGTTGTGTATCTGTGGTACAACAAAGTAAAGCAAGAAACATGTTTTGCTCATAATGATTTTGATCATGAAAATAATAATATAATTTCCTCCTTGAAGGAGATGCTCACCATAGGAATGGTATCTTGCAATAAGTGATAGTACACAAAATTAATAGCAAGCTCTAACGAGTTGTGTTATTACCAGAGGAATAATAATGGAGTTGTAGTAAGTCTCAAAAGAATTTTTTTCAAATTTCAAATGAATTAAAAGGAAATATTGAGACTATAAATTATGAAAATATTTAATATCTTTAAATTACTACAACCGAGGCGGGTTATAAATATTTATGTAAAAGATTACCCATTTTTTCCTTTTGTTTGTTGCACACAAACGTGGGAATGCTGATGAATTCACATGCAAAAGTAAATTATAAGTGTACTGAAATAAAGTTCAGTTGGCATAACTGGTTGACCATTCTGGTTTAAATGTGATGCAAACGTAATCGAGAATTCAGGTGATTTATATGATGAAGAAATAATGATTCTTCAAGAATTCTCTTGTATTGCTTGTTCTCTTGATAAATGATCATTGTACCAGCTAAGGTTGGAATTGTAATCCCCTAAAATTTTTGGAACATATAAAAGGGTGAATATGTGCCAGTTCACCTGTCATGTGGATCATTTGCAACTATATGATCAATTCATCTATGCGATGGTCACATGTTTTTTTGTTTTCAACTTACAATTGGTTTTTGTAAGGTTGTTTGCTCGAGTCGTTAAAATTGAGAGCACAATTTCAAACTATGAAATTATATTAATCATGTTGATTGATTTTGCAGAAATTGTATGCCTCCAATTATAGCTAAATCGTGATTATTAGAACAAAACTTTTAAATGAGATTTGGTATGAGATAAGTAACATGTATCAACACATGTATGCATCAAGCCAAAAAGGTTTCCCCATTAAAATTGATTCAGGATCAAGAACCAAATAATTTTAATCTAAAAGGTTAAATGAGTAGTTATGATCTAATTGTTCCACCACGCACAATGATGAATTCCCACATAAGATTGGGATGAATGTTAAATTTGCTAACATTAGGAAGAGAGATGATTGACAGCTGAAAATTATGTGTGAGGTTAATTATGAATTATCTAGATCCTCGTTAAATATATATGTGAACTTTAAGTTCAAGGGGATATTCATTTGCATAATGTTTCAAATCAATTGTCAGATAAATGTACTGACCCTATGATATAATTCAGCTGCGAATGCTCCAATGTGAAGTCCTTGAAGGACATAGTCTATGATACGCCAGAAGCGTAATATACCAATCGGTTCCAAATATAAAATTTCTTGAAGAAGGAAGGAGCAAATGATAAATATGGTCATGATAATGAGACAAGTGTTATAAAAGAGCACATTAACATATAAAATCTTGGAAAATGTTCAGGTACCTGAAAAATGAAGAAAAATGAAGAGATATCGATAATTTATGTCTTGTTGGAATCGATATCAAATAACCGTCGAGGTATCTTTGATATGAGGTAGCACTCAATGATATAAATTGTGACGAGGATCTTGAATTCAAATCTTTCATATAGTGTGGACAGAAAAATGGTTGACCAAGTAAAATGCACAATTCAAGTATATTTTATTTCACTTAGAAAAGTGACATTTTGGACTGGTAGTCCATAAATCAAGGTATAATGTCAGTTGGGTACAATAAATTATCATGCGATGGTATAATCGTAATACATCAAGTACAATTTGTGCCTTGGGGCATAAAAGCTTTTTGCAAAATTCCTGACATTATTGGAGATGTTTTCTCCTGTGGTGGATCCAATGAGGTTTTTTTTTATCTGACAACATATGAAAAACTTGAATACATATAATGAATAATTATCATGTCTAGCTAGACACTAATGAAGGTTGTATAAAAATTCTTGAAGTAAACGAGGTGTCTAAAGCATATAAGAGTTTGAAAAAAACTTTTTCAATAAAGCTTCAAGAATCCTTATATGGATTGAAATAGTCAAGGAAGAAAATGGTACAAAAGAATGACCCTAATTGTCCTTGTATGTTATGAAAAGGTCTTGGTAAGACAGAATTTTGTCTTGACCTACGGATTGATAATTTGACAAATGAAATATTTGTCTATCAATGCACATACACAGATATGTTTGGTAGGTTTTTGTATGGATAAATCACATTCATTGAGTACCCCAATGATTATGAGATCACTTGAAATAAATGATGATTCATTTTGATCTCAAGAGAAGGATGAAGAGCTTCTTGGTAATGAAACTCCATATCTTAGTGCAATTAGGGTACCAATGCATCTTACTAACTATACTCGACCAAATATCTGTTTTGCAGTAAATATACTGGCAAGATTTAGTTCCTCCCCAAGAAAAGGACATTGAAATGGTGTTATGTATATACTTGAAAATCTTTGAAGGACCATAGACATAGGTTCACTCTATTCCGAAGAATTCAAGTCAGAGCTGATTGATTACGCAGATGGAGAATATATATCTGATCCGCATAAAGCACAATCTCAAACACGCTATTTGTTTGCATATGGAGGTAATAATATCCTGGTGATCAATGGAGAAAATGTTGATATGCAGAAATAAAAGTCCTCCATGAAGCAAGTCGAAAGTGCGTCTGGTTGAGATAATTGACACACCATATTCAGAAAATGTGTGATTTTTCTTTGAAGAATAATATATCAACCACAATGTACGAAGATTTGAGACATCATCACAAGAAGTTAAGTGATGTTTTAATAAGGGGGAGTATAATACACGTTGCACTCTTTTTTCCTTGACCGAGGTTTTGTTCCACTGGGTTTTCCTGACAAGGTTTTTACTGAGGCAACAAATAATGCGTATCAAAAGATATGTGTACTCTTTTTCCTTCACTAGAATTTTTTTCCCACATGGTTTTTTCTAGTAAGGTTTTAACAAGGCACAATTTTTTATGGACATCCAAGGGGGGAGTGTTATAAATCCATTGAATGAGTGGATAGTCCATAAAGTAAGTACATGAACAACTATCCATATTCAACAGGTTTCATAAACCTTTTTGGATAAGAATGTATCTATTTATTATGATACTTAATATGGTGACTTTTGGAGGATTTCTCAACCTATAAATAGGGTTGTTCATTCATTATTGTATGATATACATATGAGACTTATATACACTTGAATAAGAAGAAAATTATCTTCTTCTATCTACTTATTAGTCTTTTTCTCTTTATGATTATATTCTTATAATCTTGATTTTATAACATAAATAATATTTTATAATTAATTGGCAAGATTTGTTGATAATTTTGCACATCATGGTTATAAACTTTAGGGGTGTGCAAAAATTGAATCGAAAATGTTATTAGTTATTGCTATTTGGTTATTGAATAACGAATTTGAATTAGTTTTTATTAAAAAAATTATCGAATTATCAATTTCATTGTAATTTTTTTAATATTGATTTATTGGGAAAATCAATATTCACCATAGTAATTTACTACTTTACCCATATATAAATATAAAATATGAATTTAAGTACCTTACTGGTTACTGTATTTGCTTTATAGTCTTCATTCACATGATGGTGACTTTTAGTTTATCACTTCACATCATACAAAACAACAAAATATAAAGTAAAACTCTATTCCTTTTAATTTCTTTGTTGCATATGTATAGTTCTTTTCATGTTCTTTATTATTGTTTGTATTTTATGAACGTTCTATAAAGTTATATCATTTTTTTGTCACTTCAAATTATTGAAGAAGTCATATATTTATTTTATAAGCATTTCTCTTACGAACAAAAAACAATAAACCAAAAATTAATTAAAAAATGATCTTATTAATTTAGCATATTTTAAAAGCAAAAACTGATAAACCTAATGCATAAAATCTGACAAAACTGACCAATGTAGACCCCTAATAGACATAGATACAATGACTAAGCTAAGTCTAAAGTACAAATCAAGGCGAACTTATATTTCTATATACCCAACGTTGTCCAGGGGAGTATAATTAAAGAACAGATTGTGCACATCTTTAAAACTAAAATAACATTTTGGTACACAAAACTTAAAATAACATTTTTAAAATTATAGTAGCCCATTTTATTTGCAAGAGAATTAAGTCCATTAATCATGGTTATACTAAAAAAAAAACAAATCGAATTTGTTTTGTTATTCAATATACATGAACAAAAATAAAAAATCAAATAATTATTTTTAAAAAAAATATGAACTGAACAACCACTCCAAGATAAACCGCCCATCTCCAGTTTTGATGCCACCACCTCCTCTCTAACGTAACCTTGGATATCGATAGTCTCACATTTATTTTCTTCACTAGAGAATCCCTCCAAAGTACCAGCACCTTCATTGGATGATTTTTTTGTAGTGATTCTTCCCATCACTGGACCCCTCCAAATCGCTATGTTTGAATTCTTTGCATGCTGGACCATTTGTTGAATGAAATGTAAGATTCCATTAAATTTTATATATATATATATATATATATATATATATATATATATATATATATATATATATATTGATCAGGTGTTGGATATGTTGGATCAAGCAACACTTGTTATTCCTTCACTAACAACTCATTTTCATTGATTCCATTTATATCAACTTTTCTTTACTTGGTATAAATCTAGTACCATTGCTTTTGAGGGTATGGTCTAAAAAGTTCCCCAATATATTTGTGTCGATATTAAAATTTACCTTACTCTTGTTTTTTGTTAATGCATTGAATGATTTTATTGAAATTAAATTATTATATAGATCGATATAGACATCTCAAAATACGTAGCGTAGTTGTAGGTTCGTGACACAATGTGGAAAATATATTAAAAAGTTTCTCATCGCCTTCAAAGGATATCAAGCTGGAAAAAATTCAATTGTAGCAATTCTAAGGTGTGCAATTGTCACGATCCAAAAATGGACGTGATGAGAATCGTCTTATCCCGCCAAGACAAGTCAGACTAAAACTCAACAATTACAATAAAATGTGGAAATTCTACAATAAACTCAAAAATACCCCCAAAATCTGATTGTTATGTATAGAAGCCCCTAAAGTATTACAATTGAATCAAAAGAAAATATAAGTCTCATATGACGTTGTTTCTAGAGTAGAACAGAATCATAAATATGAGTAAGAAGCTCTACTGAGATGACAAACACCTACGTCACAAATCTCTAAGAAGCCTGGGAAAGAAGAGAATACATCACAAAGGTCCGGACTAATAACCTACAAAAAATTGTAGAAGCTACGAGTGAGTATCAAACCACACAGTATTCAACAAGTAACCATCTAAACACAAGCTAAGGAGATGAAATGCGGGTACTCCTACCACCTCGACCGAACCTCCACATCTACAACCTACATAAAACTCAGTCCAACCTAACATAGCTCAACAACAACACTTAGACAAATTACGTATCCTCAATAACAACACTTTAACAAATTAAATATCCTCAATAACAACATTCTAACAATTTCGTATCCTTAACAACAAGCTCAGTATTCATCAATCACAAGTTTTACAGAAAGGCATTCACAAGACCAACAAAATACAATATCAAGTTCACTAACGATAAGTATGTGCAATGTCATGGAATGAAATGTCAAATATAATGATGCATGTCTGATCTAGTGATATACACTCGTTGTCTTTCGGTCGAGACCCATAGGGGACATATCTGTGCATGCATCCATCGCGACAAGCGATACGATCCTCGATAATAGTAACCATCGCGACGCGCAATACGTCCATCAAAATATAATATCTATCGCAGCGTGCGATACGCCCCAAAAAATATAGTATCTATTGCGGCATGTGATAAGTCCCTCGAAATAGTACATTCTCTTTCAGTTTTCATTCTTTCTTAGTGCACATAATACTTGTCACAACCATGTCTCAGAATAATGCAAATGACATCTTCACACAAATAATGAAGAGATGACAATTTTCATAAAATTACACAATTCACAACAACACAAACATGATATCACATCAACAATGATTCAAAAAGCTTTCAAACCCACGTCAATACATCACACATAAACAATTAATCACATTGCCTTTTGTTATCCCTTTTTAATCATTAGAATTGATCAATGTGCACAAGTCAACCATTAACAAGTCACATTACTCCCAAACATATACCACAAGGCACTACAACAAATATGATATATATCTACAAAATTATTAGCTACGACATCAAATTCGTCATTAATTATTCGCTTTTAGTGACAAAATTTACTTTTTGCACTAAAATATATGAGACACATAGACGAAACTAAGAATTCGTAGCAAAGTTATATCCACTATTGTTTTCCACCAAAAAATCATTAGGCACCATTTTGTTAGTGGTGTTAGTAAAAAATTTAAAGTTATCGGTGACATATTGTTTCGTTACTAATAGTGGTTGTAATTCATGTCAAACTACGACATCAAATTTGTCACTAATTATTTGCTTTTAATGACAAAATTTACTTTTCGTTCTTAAATATATGAGATACATATTTTTAAAGACGAAACATAAAAATCTATATCAATGTTTTGTCCACTATAGTTTCTCCAAAAAAATCAATTGGCGTCATTTGTTAAGTAATGTTAGTCACGAATTTAAAGTTATCAGTGACACATTATTTTGTCACTATAATGTATCTAATTCATGATAAAAATAAATTGTCTTATAAATTATTAAATTTTAGACACAAAAAATTTTCATTTTAAAAATATGTTGTTACAATATCGACAAAATTAGAGTTTGTAGTTAAATATTATAAATTTTAGTTATGAAAAATTTGTAGTTAATTATGATATTTATTTCTTCACTAATAATATAAAAAGTGGTGACAAATATTTTATTGTCTCTAATCAATCTATGATTTAGAGAAAACAAAAAAACTGTCACAAAATATGTAAGGTGTTAAATTGCGACGATTTAAAATTTGTAGTGAATAATTAAACTATTTGCTAGAAAAAAAAATGCATAGCTAAATGCAATTTTTTTTGCTAAAATTATTCATAATTACAAGTGACAACTTACAAAAAGAATAATACAAGTGATTCAAAAGAAGAAGACATAGTCCATTTGTTAATTGACATGTGAAAATATTTAAACCAATGAATTTGGTCAATTTTGTAGAAACGAAAGAGTTCAATACATGAGTTTTCTTAAATTACGCAATTATAAAATGCATCATTTGAAAATACATTCCGGTTTATAAGTATTGTGAGTGGGCACAAATCTACCACTAGAGCACTTATATTTGTTAGTTTAGCACTTTTGTTTTTTATTTGATACACTTTCATTGATAAGCACGATAAAATAAATGTCAAGTTTTTGTGCGAATTTTTGTGCATGTCTATTGATTTGTGATTGGTAAACTATATAGATTAAGTCGATCTATTTTCTTTTGTCTATAAATATGTACATATTTAATAGTAATACCACACATGTATGTAGAGTAACTATACAGACATAACATCGACTTACAAACTTAGACTTTGCATAGGTGCAATATATTTCATGAATTTCTATTAATTTTTTCCATCCGGTGAAAATTGAAATAAACTAAAAAATGAAAGCACAAATAAAAGAAATGAAATAACGAGGATTTTAAATATATTATGATGAAGTACTATAATTATTGATATCGATGTTCAACTTGAACTGATTATTCATTTTTTTTAATAAAATCACAAATTTAATTTTAAATAAATTTATTATTGTAATGAATAAATTTTAAAATTTTCAAAAAATAAATAGAATGACAAAATCGTACTGAATATTTTTAAAGATATTTAAAAAATACACAATTTAATTAAAATATAATCTACATTTGAATGAATGGTGGGTGGTAAATTTCATGCATTTGTGTATGAGTATAAATAATCATGTAATATATTGTTTTTACAAAATTTAAATTTGAAAGGAGTGAATGAAGTATAAAATAAAACAAAATTGAACAACAAGAGAGAGTTGGTCTGATGGTAAGCACTCTTCACTTCCAATCTTAAGGTTGTGAGCTCAATTTCCCAAGGTAGCATAATGTGTGAGTCCTTGGTCAGGGTTGAAAAAAATTGTGATAGGGGATATCCACATTATATTATATATATATATCTATATATATTTATATATATATATATATATATATACACACACACACACATATATATACATATATAAACTATTTTTATATGATAAGTTTTATTACATATATATTTAAAAATAACTTTTTGTATATATCATTAGTGACGAAATTAAATATTTTTCAACTACAAAATACATATAACTTTAGAGATGATTGATTTTGTCACTGACTGAAGTAAAATAATTAGCGACGATATAATTTTGTCGATAGTAATAACTTTTTTAGTGACAAAGCATACTATTAACTACAAAAAATATACTTTTTACAACAAATAAATTTTTCAGTTGTCACAAATGATTAAGCATTTGGGGATAATTTTTCTTCTTGTAGTTAATATAATGCTTTTAGCGACAAAGAACTAAGTTGTCATTGTACACTTTTAGAGACACACATTTAGTGACGACAGAGTGATGAATTATTTTTTGTCACACAAGATTTTTAGTGACGAAATATGACTTATTAATGACGAAATTATTTGTTCTTTGCAGCAGCCACCTCACGCAGGTGAGGTTAGGTTCTTTCTCTTCTTTATTTTATTTTATGAATTAATTAGGTTCTAAAAGTGCTAAATTATACTAACTTATTTTTAATATATATGGATCAAATAGTATAGAGTTTTAAATAAATTTCAGATTTGGCTCACTATTATCGATTAAATTAATTATTTTATAAACATTCACCAATAAACTAACCATAGTTAAATAAATAGTTTAAAATTTTCAAATCAACTTCATCAATTGATCAAGAGTGATTGAGACAACTATCGAGAGGGTAAAAATCTAATTTTACAAAAGTTTACAAAAATGACATTCCGGGTCATTACAAGAATGATGACACAAATTAACGATGAATGTGTTGGTACTTTTGGGTAAGTCTCTGGTGATAAACATGTGATGATGTTCAAGGCTACATAGGAGAAATGATGAAAAAGGAAAAATATGTAAGCCTATATTGGATTTGTTCCTTAAAAATCCACTTCAAGATAATCCAATTAATAAGATTCCAACCTAGGAAGAAACAATTGATTTTGGTAGGAATTCGAGTCAAGTAAGGGATTTAATGTTTTTGAGGTTATGGTAAATATAAGTCTGTTAGAAAAGTAGTTACAAAGTTAGTTGTAGCTAACTATAGTTAAGTGAAAGTCAACTAGTCTAGTTAGTTAAACGATTGTAATTGCTACACTATATATAGTGAGACTTAGTATTCATTGTAACACAGTTTTCAGTTTCATTATGTAACTCTAATACACAACTTTACTTCTTTTTCTTAGTCTAGCTTTATGAAGTTCACCATTGTTAGAGCTTAACACGGTATCAACACATTAAGGCGTCTTTGATCTCTCTGTTTTTGATGCAATTGCAGATTCTCTGCAGAATTGCTGCATTGTTCTAGAAGCAGTTAAGGATTCAAGTTTTTTTGTTTGGTTATTTTTCTCTCTTGATATCTTGCGATGGTGAATGTTTGTGAAATCAGATCTGAACAAGGTGGGGGTATGGTAGTACAAGGTGGAGGTACAGTGGTGGATTCTCATCATGCTTTGTACTTACAGGCGTGTGATATTCCAAGTTGCTCTATAGTTTTAATTCAACTTACTGGATCTGAGAATTATTCATTGTAGAGTTTATCTATGAAGATAGGTCTCTTAGGTACAGGAAAATTAGGATTCATTGATGGCAAAAGTTCCAAGGTTAAGTTCAATGCAGCTTTGCAAGATCTTTGGGAAAAGTGTAATGTCATAGTGCTATCATGGATTATGATTTCTTTTAGTCGAGAGTTACTAAGTTGTATAGTCTATGCTAGGTCCAAGGAGGGGTATGTTATGAATCAATGCAAATACGCCTTAGAGCTCATCTCTGAAATGGGGTCAAGTGGTGCAAAGCCAGTTCATATACTACTGGATCCTAATACAAGGCTGATATTTTTTGGAGTTTGATGAAAATATACAAAACTCAGATACTATTCACATAAATAAGCCTTTGAAAGATGTTAGGAGGTATCAAAGGCTAGTGGGGAGGTTGTTATATCTAACCATTATTTCCTTTGTTGTACAGGTATTGAGCCAGTTTATGCATGCTCCAAAAGAGTCTCATATGAAAGAAGCACTCAGGGTAGTTAAATTCATTAGAACAACTCCTGGCTTTAGGGTTGTCTATGCCTTCACAAAGCTCAAAATTGTTAACTACTTATTGTGACTCTGATTGGGGTACTTGTGTACAACCAAGGAAGTCTGTTACATGATATATGTTGGGAAAAAACACAGACAAACACAAATAAATATATGGTAAAGTAATAGAAATAAAATGATAAAATAATGACACCAAGAATTTTACGTGGAAACCCTTCTAAATAAGGGAAAAAACTAAAGGCCAAGAGGAGCAACTGATATCACTATAGTAAGGAATTTTATACCGTGTAGTCATGAATACAATACTCAAAGTGACTACTAACACTCAAAAGGAACAACACTCTTTTGGTTTCCACCTTAGTTAAATATCGCTCACACTCTATTTTTCTTCACAGACTATTTTTCTCTCTAACTTGGTGTATTCTACAAATGAGCAAGAATGCTCTATTTATAGAAGGATAAACCATGCCTATGCCACTACTTACATAGGTAAATATAGCAAAGTCAAAAAAAGGTTGCAAATCTTCCCAATTTTCCAACTACCAAATCTTAATTTTCAACTCTTATTACTATTCCTTTTTAACAATTACTTGTATCAGTTGAATAGCAAAAGTTGACCAAAAATATGGGATGGACTCAACAAATCTCCCCGTCCAATCCCATTCACTAGAAGAAGACATCTTCATCTTCTTTAGAGAGAGATCATACCTACAAGTTCTTTGCATAACTCGGACTTGTCTTTCGGTATCATCTTGGTCACAATCTCTGCAGAATTTTCACTTGTGTGAATATTTTTTAAATGAAATGATTCACTCTCCACTCCCTTACGAATTCAATGATATCTGACGTCGATGTGTTTTTTTCTTGCATGGTACATGGAGTTCTTGATCAATTCTATTGCACTCTGGTTGTCACGATAGACAATATCCTCATCTGATTCAAACCAAGATCTTGAAGAAATTGCTTTAGCCATATCATCTCCTTGTCAGCTTCAGTAGCAACAATATACTCAGCTTCAGTTGTAGATAGTGCAACACACTTCCGCAACTTTGACTATAATGATATAGCTCCCCCTGAAAAAGTAAACAAATATCCAGTAGTGGATTTTCTGTTATCAAGGAATCTGTTGGATTTGATGCTCCAAAACACAAGCATTCATCTGAGCTTTCTTTAAGATATATGAGTATCCACTTCACAGCCTCCCAATGCTCTTTTTCTGAATTTTTGAGAAATTTGCCGACAACACCAATTGCGTGAGAAATATCAGGTCTAGTGCACACCATTGCATACATTACATTTCCGACGATGGAGGAATATGGAACTTTGGCCATGCCCTCTTTTTCCTCCCTAGGTGTATGTAACAATTCAAAAATCCATGACGTGTTTTAGAGCCTAACATAAGTGTCATAAGGTTTAAAAACTTTTTTTAAGATTGATTTTAATGAATATAAGTCATTTAGGAAGTCTAGAAACCAAAATGTCCAAGAACGTGCATGACATTTGAAAACTAGTTCAAGGAGGTACTAGCGTTCCTTAGCCTATTTGACTAGCTTTTAGGAGTCGAAAAATGATGAAAATTGGTGAAAGGGTGTATAAAATGTATTTGAGTTGATTCATACTCGAAACATCTGGGCACACCTCCCCAAGGACCAACCAAAGGCCCTTGAGGAGGACCCTATCATTTTTGGGGTCACAGACTGCATGGGCAGTGTGCACCCGCGAAGGCAGTCGACGAGGCATATGTGGATCGACGGGACGTCGATGCCATACGTTGAACGAAAATTAGCCATTTTGGCTAATGGCTTATTTGCACCAGTCTCTGAACTCATTGACAAAGTGCAGCACAGAAGGGAACAGTGACCGTCAACTCACAGACGGACCGTTGGTCGAGGTCTCGTCAGTGAAGGTCTGACTTTGCTGCACCTTTTGACTTGTTCATTTTAGTTAGTTGACTTATTTAGGAAGTTAATTAGGGGTTAGTGAAGGTCTAATTAAGTGAATTACCTCCCTATATAAAGTCCTCACCTAATTAAACTAATCAAAACTCTCATAACTCACAAAACCCAAACTCTCTCCCTTGTTTCTTCTTTCTCTCTATAGTGAAGAAGACGATTGAAGACCAAGATAGGGTAGGGTTTAAGGGCTTCCAAGAATCAAGTTTAACCATCAATATTCATTAATTAAGAATGTATGTGATCTAATTAAACTTTGAGACCTTTTTCCTCAAAGGGTTCCATCAAATTGATTTCAAAAGTTGAGTTTTCAAGTGGCTTTCATCCAATCTCGAAATTGATGTTAGGAATTGATGTGTTTATGATTTATTTTGGATATTATTAATAGATTAAAATGAATTATAACTCAATTATAATATATCTTGATGGATTGGTCTAGTTTGTAGAAGATGACCCTTAACCCTTAACCCTAGGTGATGATCTTGATATGAATTGTATTGTGTTCATTCAATTGACTTAGTTATTGGTTGAATTGCTACTAGATGATGTTATTATACTAATATTGAATTAATTAGGGTGATTTGTTGTTCTTTCATTCTAGTTCTTGAGAAGTTGATCTAGGTAATGAAGTATATTATGAATTGACCTAAGTATCTTGTCTTAAGCTATGATCTAGTATTGAATTGTGATGTAGTGATTCTTTTAGCCTTGTTATCATGTTGATTATTGAATAATGAAGATTTTATAACCTAGTTGGGTTTAATTAAGGGATGATGGTGAGACCATGGTAATGAATTATGAACGAGACTTGGTAAGTCTTGTGATCCCTATTTTTTACTTCAATTATGGTTAATAGTGATTAATTCATGATGTTGTATTGGAATATGCCTTGTATTAGATTGATAGGGTTGGTATGATGTTGAATTAAAATGTCTTGACTATGGTTTTGAGGTGATGGGTAAGATGTAAGTGTTATAAGGATGGTGATGAATTACCAATGTGCCTTATCATGATGTGAATATGTTAATGTGGTAACCTCACTTATATGAATTGTAATGAAAGTACAATACTCATACAATTCTTATTGATCTATGATGATGATGTTTATAAAAGGGTTAGACCCTATGACCTACATTAAGTTATGATGATTATTAAAGACATTTCAAAAAGATACTCTAGCTGAGCACCGAGTGAACTAGAGTGAAGAGTGTCCTTTCCCACATAGGGAAGGTAGGATCACTAATGTACTCTTGAGATTGGAGACTAAATGCATGTATCATAAAGATGGTCCCAATTATATCTCCTAGTTCTTAAACTATGTTTCCCCTATAAGAATACTAGCTAGTGGATCCACGTAGTTGCTATGTTCATGTTTTGGTACTACCTTGTCAAGTAGTCCGCATTCTTTCGGTGTAAGGTTCCATGACACCGGATTTCACATTAGCTCATGTGGTTTATGTCAATTAGAGCAAGCTGTTCCCAAAAAGGTAAAATGAACTAAAGTATTAAACTCTAATGAATATGACCTAAGGGGTTTAGGCTAGTTTAGGTAGGGGTATGTGACTCTACCTATACATTGCACTAGTTAGCCTTAACGGAAGTCTTAGGAGGATGTTCTTATGTATGTATATGCTTATGAATGTAAATGATATGTATACAATGATCTTACATGTTAATGACACTATGTGATTATAATTACTCTTATGAACATGTATTTGGTCTATAATTCTAAAACATGATATTATGCACTCTTAATGTTATATTAGGTGAAGTTGGACATTGGTCATGATTCTTCTTGAGTTACTTTATTGAGTGAGGTTATGGAGCTTTGCTTGGTCATTGCACTTGTTGACTTTTTAAGGGTTGTGGGTGATTGTCTTTCTTTGGTTATGTATAATAAAGTCTTATTCATGCTTGTTGAGGTTATGACTTGATGGTAGTGTTGTTTTAACTATATATCTAATTACATGATATGCATGTTGACTTGACTAGTTTGGATATTGTTGGTCTTGTGATATACATGCCTATGACTTAGTGCATATGCGTTATTGATTTGGTATGGTATTGTTGAATGTGCATAATGGTTTTTAACAAAAAATGTATACTCATTGAAATGTCCCTTTTCTTAGCATGTTTTCAAAGTATGTGTGCATATGGTCTCATACTTAGTACAAGTGATGTACTAACCCCATTTCTTTCTTTTTTCCCCCAACATTTTAGGTTCAGGTCGTTGAAGGGATTTTGGAGACGACATTGAAGAAGATTTTATCTCTTATTCATACAAGTATGGTAGTTCCTCAATTTTCGAGGGTGATGCCACTATCTAGGTAATGGAGTTGTCTTAGTGTTAAGATTCTTATGTTTCTTTTCTTTCATTTGAGTACTAAACATTGTATGATCTACATGTGGTCTAGTTCCATTGATGTATGGGGATAGGCCCAATTTGATTTACTCTTATTAGATGGTTATGAGATGAGACGAATATTATGACTTATATATACATATGTGCAATAAAAATAGAAGACTAAGTAATCTTCCAGTACGAAGGGTCTATGTATACTCGATATAAATCTATTACGTGCATGTAGAGGTCTATGTAAACCTTAATGTAGTAGGAGTAAAATTTTTTTATTTTCCGCTAAATTTGAACTATGAATGTAATTATGTAAGGTAAGAGACTAGTATTAGTCCTGAAAGAGGAAGACGATGCCGGTTACGTCTAGGGGGTGTTCCTCAATGTGAAAAACTAGGTATCATAGAATAAGGTTAAATATCATTGAGTCGAAGTCTCTCTCAACCACGTCTATATAGGTTTGTATTCATAATTGTGAAGCACGCCACATTTATGAATAGGAATCTATGAGATGCTTAAGAAACTCTCACTTTCTTGGAAGTCCAATATCGTGCCTTTGGAGTGTTATCTCTATGTGATTTTGCATCTAATCCTCTTATTTGATTATAGGCAATGACTACTCAAAGGAATGCGACACGAAGACTTGAAGAAGAGATTGCCGAACTGAAGAAGAAGTTATTGATGAACAAGCTTCGGTCAATCCTCCTCCTTTAATGGATGAGAACATAAGGGTCGCTCTCTTCCAAATGGTCCATGCCATTACTACCCAAGCACAAGCCTCCACTACTTAAGCCCAATCCATGACAACCCAAGCTAATCGAGAGGTTGTACCCTGGACAAACCAACAAGTTGCTACCATGGCCTCTTGTTTAGGGGATTTCACTAGGATAAATTCTCCTACTTTCTATGGGTCAAAGGTTGAAGAAGACCCCTATGACTTCATCAATGAAATCTACAAGATCCTTTTGTTATGGAAGGCCGAGTTATCCACTTACCAGCTCAAAGATGTGGCCCAAACTTGGTATGTCCAATGGAGGGACAATAGGCCGTTAAGGGGTGGACTGGTGACTTTGTAAGTATTCAAGAAGGAATTTCTTAATAGGTTCTTTACTAGGGATAAAAGTAAAGCCAAGGTGGTGGAGTTCATCAACCTTCGCCAATGATTTATGAGTGTTCATGGATACTCTTTGAAATTCACTAAATTGTCAAAATATGCTTCTTCTTTGGTTTCTGACCCTAGAGATGAAATGAACCACTTTATGACGGGAGTGTCGGATGACTTGCAAGAGGAGTGTCATTCGGCTATGCTACAGGACTATATGACAATTTCTCGTCTCATGGTTCATCATCAACAAGTGGAAGAGGCAAGGTGTACGAGGAAGAGTAGAGATGCCAAGAGCGCAAGATATTTTGATTGTGGTTCTTCAAATGGCAAGGTTTGAGATTCAAGACAAGCCTAGGTTTTAGAAGAGGGTTTCTAATCAAGTTCCTTGTAATTTTCTTAAGTCTAGTGATGATAGGGTGTCTAAACCTAACTCTAAAAAGGGGAAGGGTACTAGTTCACCAATCGATAAGCCAACTTGTGGAAAGTGTGGCAAGAAGCATTATCGTGATTTTCTTAAGGGAACGAATAATTATTTTGGTTGTGGTAAGAGTGGGCACAAGGTTCGAGATTATCATAACGTGAGGGGTCAAGACAAGGGTAGTGGTCAAGCTCAAGCAAGTGGTTCAAATGAGGCTCTGAAAAAGAACCGCTTCTATGCTCTCCGCTCTAGGGGTAAGCAAGACACTTCTCCCGATGTTGTGACCGGTATATTGAAAGTCTTCTCTATTGATGTTTATGCTTTACTTGATCCGGGCACTATATTATTTGTCATTTCTTTCTTGATAACTAAGAAATTTGATGTCTTACCCAATGTTCTAAATGAACTATTATAGTGTCTACCCCGGTGGGTGAATCGGTTGTTGCAAAAATGGTGTATAGAAATTGTCCTATAATGTTGCACAATAGAGTTTCTTATGTTGAACTAGTAGAACTTGATACGTTTGATTTTGATGTTATTTTGGGTATGGATTGGTTACATGCTTGCTTTGCCTCTATAGATTGTAGAACGAGGGTAACTCTATTCCTAAAAGGTCGTATCATATCTTGTTTGAAAGCTTATAAAATGATCTCCAAAGGGTGTTGATACCATATTGTAAGATTCCAAGATTTAGACTCCGAAATTCCTCCCATTGATTCGGTCCTCGTAGTGAGAGAAATTCTGGAAGTCTTTTCCAATGATCTTCCTTGTATTCCTCCCGAACGGGAAATTAATTTTGGTATCGACTTGTTACCGGATACAAATCCCATTTCAATTCCTCCTTATCGCATGAATTCGGTCGAATTGAAAGAGTTGAAGGCACAAATCAAGAATTACTAGACGAAGACTTCATTAGACTTAGTATTTATCCATGGGATGCTCTGGTTTTGTTTGTGAAGAAGAAGGGAGAGTCCCCTAGAATGTGCATTGATTACCGCCAACCCGACATTATATATCTAATTTTAAAATTTTATTTTATACATAGTTATATTTACTTTAATATCATTATAAAATAGTTCTTATACTATTTCATAGTTTTTATCTTTTAATATATTATTTCAAGTTTAATACATAAAATATGGAATGGTCCAAGTTCATAGATGAAGATAATCATAATAAAACTTAAATCAAAATTAAATTAATACTAATGCAAAAAGAAAATCAATTCAACACTAAGAATCAATAATATTGAATGTTTGTTCTTTAGTTTTACATTGGCTTGGACAATTAAAATACATAATCTAATATTAATTTTCCTTAAATATTTATTAATGTAATTAATACTTATTAAACTTATTTTAGCATGATTTAGTACTTTTAAATTTTGATTAATTTCATTATGACTTTACAATATTTATTTTATATGATAATTTCGTTATTAATTTTTATTGAATATTTTTGTGTCATCAGTATTCATCTCATATTTTGTGTTATTTTTTTAAGAAACACCTTAGATTATTGTATTTTGGTTGGACTAAAGAAATATTTGGAGCACAAGTTAATTATATGTTTGTATGCAAATTTTACTGAGAAATCCAAAAATCTAAAAAAATATGAAGTTTATTAGTTTAATTTTGTTTCTAAATTTAAATTTTTTACACGGATGGTTTGTTTGATATTTGAAAAACCCGTATCAGCCCGGTCATGTACGTCCCTATTACCAACAAATCATGTGAAACTTAATTTAATGAGAAAATTATTGAATGCGTGAATAAAGTTCATATTTGTTTCTAAAACGAGAAAATGCATTAAGAAAGATCCTGAACTTGGTCAAATAACTTACTTTAGCACTTAAACTATAAGAGTGTTTAGATACCCCCCTTAACATCTTGAAAGTGAATTAAAAACCACCCTGAGATTATTATACCACTCTCACTTGCCACATCATAGCCATGTAAGTCCCACATCATAGACATGTCAGTGCCACATCATTAATTAAATTTTTTATTAATTATTTTCACAAATTTTTCTTCAACACTTTTTAAAATTAATTTACACAAAATACTAATTGAAAATGCATTTCTAAAATTAAACTTTGAAATATGGATCCATTTTTTTTCGAGTCCAGAATCAAAAGGGTAACAAATTTTTTGAAATTTTCAAAAGAGAAACTCAATGTATTTTGATACCAAAAGGGCAACATTTTGTTAATTTCCCTGACGGTTTTTAATATAGGGTTTTGAAGGTAAGGCTCATAAATTCTTGAGCCTTATAATGCAAATCCGAATACTTTAAAAAAATTGTGTTTTTTCCTTACATAATATTTTTTTTAGTATTGTATTTTTGTTGTTTTTTATATATGTATTTGTGTTGTTTCTTAATATGATAAATTTAACATATAAAGTTGTTTTTTTTGCTTCGGAATCATAAAAAATTAGAGATTTCAAATAAACGATTTCAAAGCAGAAAAGACAATATGAAAATATTATGTAAGGAAAAAATGCAATTTATTTAGGAAAAATAACTTTAATACACAACTATATGTTTAGTATTCTCTAATTTTCCCTTCTTTTTTTAAATATTACATAATTATTTTTTTTAATTCTAGTAGAAGTTTAGAGATACATAACCTTCTCTCTCCTATAACACACACTTCCCCAATATCATGCCTATTTTTCTCCACTATAACACTCAATCTTTTGGATCACTTTTTGAATTATTAATTTTAATTAAAAACATTTTACAACATTTAATATGAAATTTTGAATTTCAAAATTCAAAAAAATTGAAATTTCTTAAAATTGGACCATTGTTCTCTGGTTCTTCTTCTTCTTCTTACTCCATTATCCGTCTATAGTTCTTCTTCTCCTTATTAATCCATCATCTGTTCTTATTTTCTTCTTTTTTCTTCTTCTTGTTCATTGCTATATTACATCAGCCGTCTCTAGGTCTTCTTTTTCTTCATACACCATCATCCTTTCTTTTTTTCTTTTTTTTTTGTTTTTGTTCATTGTTCTATTACAGCATAGTAATGGATCCTTATACTAATAGAATGATTTATGATTCGGACGACGAAAATTGGAAAGAAAATAGAAAAAAGTCTTTGCATGATCCTATGAATGTTCGGAAGGATTCAAACAAAGATTTTGGCAAAACATCTAAATTAAAGGTTGACAAAATACACCAAAAAAGAGAAAAAAAAAGGCAGCAACCATTGTTGTCAGACCTACATTGCTTCGGGTATGCCTTTTTTATACTTATTTTAAAATTGTTGAAATTAGTAAAAATTTTAAGGAATCTCATATGTATCATGAATTTTTGAAAATTATTATCATGTATTGGACAATAAGTTTAATGCATAAGTACTAAGTGTGTTATAGTGTTTAGTCGATGCATTGATACATGAATTAGATGTATATCATATGATTTCCTATGTATCAAGTGTTTTTGAAATTTTTTATCATGTATCAGTGAATAAGTTTAATAACTGCGCCATCAAGTGTGCTTGCTGATACATTTTGGCTCAGTGTGTTATAGTGTTTAGACGATGCATTGATACATGAATTTGATGTGTATCATATGATTTTCTATGTATCACGAGGTTTTGAAAATTGTTATCATGTATCATTCAATAAGTTTGATAACTACGCCATCAAATGTGCTTGATACATATTGACTCAGTGTGTATAGTGTTTAGTCGATGCATTGGTACATGAATTAGATGTGTATCACATGTTTTTCATGTAGTGTGAATTTCTGAAAACTGATATTATGTATCAGTAAGGTATTAGTTGTTTATTTAGTATTAGTTGTTTTATTTAGTATTTATATTTCAATATCGTTAAAATTTGTTATTTGTTTTCAAATTGCAGCCACTCAAGTACAAGATAAAAAATATATCAACACATCCCATAAGGTTTGCTGTTAATTTTAACAACACTTTCCTGAAGGACTTTGAAAAATACATAGAGGAGAATGTTATCCAACTATTTAGGGATACAATTTTTGGACCCTTTTTAGATATTACTAAATATAATTTTCAGGGACAAATCACGAAGTGCTTGTTGCTGTTAGAGTTGGAACAAAGCAACCCTAATGTGTTGCATATTAGACATTCAAACGGGTGTGTCCTAAAATTTGGTATAGATGAATTTGCAATATTAACTGGACTTAAAGTCAAAGGCAATACTAATGATTTCAAATACCCAAAATCAACTAATTGTATGCTTTTTCAAAAGTATTTTCCTGCTGCAGTCAATAGTGTTACAAAGTATTAATTAGTTTAACAGTTTAAGATGAGTAATTGGGAGAACGATCAGGATGCACTCCAAATATCTATACTGTTCTTTATTCATACATTTGTATTGGCTACTCTTGATAATACAACTATATCCATTATGGATTTTCTAATGGTTGAAGATGGCAGATATCAAGATTATCCTTGGGGTCAGCTATCATTTTCAAAACTAATTGGTTCACTTAGACAGGATTTTGATGTTTGCAAAAAGTTGTATCGATTATATGGAATGCCGTATGCACTTAATGTTTGGATATACGAATGTGCATCCCAGTTAAATTCTGAAATAGATGTAAAAGAACGAAATGTCATCCCAAGAATGTGCAATTGGAGAGTTGTGTCTGATAAGGCAAAGTTTGAAATGCTTATGTCTACCATTTTTCAAGAGGTAAAATTGAATTAATTTTTACTATTAGAATAAACTATTTTATGTTTGTCTATGTAATATCGTTATTTATGTATTGTGATACATTGTGAATCGTTATTGTATTAACAGTTAAATTATCTTATGTGTTGTGATAAATTCAGAATGCATGTTCAAACATTGTCCCAACAGCAGAGGAAATTGAAGCTTTTGACCTTGCTCAAGTTGAAGATGCTCCTTCTTTTTATTTACCCTTAGTACAACCAAATGAGGAAGATGATTTTGATAATTTCTCCACCAAACCTCCTGAACAGTTATTGAGGAGATCTTATAGAGTGTCTGATACGTCTCCTCCACCACCGTCGAAAAGGAAAAAAATGGTTATACAAAAAAAGAAAGTGTCAGAACTGAACCAGCCTGATCAATCAAATGTGTCTCCGACATCGGATGATGATGTACACGTTTCTATGTCAAATCTGCCTCCCAATTGCACTGCTGATGATGTACATGGTACTATTCCAGACGTGTATCCGAAATCGGCTGCTAATGTACATGGTTCTTTTCCGGACGTTTCTCTGAACCCGGTTGCTGATGTACATGGTTCTGCAGATTCACAAAAAGTCAACTATGTAATTCCATATATTGAAGAGTTGAAAGGACATTTCAAAACTTACGTAAGTAAATTATTTTGATATTTTTAATCAAATATATTTTATTTTTATCCTAAATGTATCTATAATTTATAGGTTGACAAGAAATTTGAGGAACTGATTATATTGATAAAAGAAAATCACTCTCAGTTGATGCAATCTCTAGGCAAGGAAAACATCAATTTTGAGGCTAATACAAGCACATTTCAGTCTGACAAACAAACATCTCCACAAATACAAATTGATCTTTCTGATATGGGTGGTGCAGCTGAGGATGGTGTTGGTGTTTCTGTAAACAAGGGTGAACAACAAGTCAATGATACTCCAAAGGTAATGTTTATGATACATTGGGCACTTCCTTTTACATTTAGTTGATGTCATGTATCATGCACATATAGTCAATGTTATGTATCATGTGAGTATAATCACTATTACGTATTGATACGCTCAAACTTACTTCTCCAATAAGAAGTAAAGCGGTAGTGTCAAGTAAATAACCCAACTACTGAGATTGGGATCGTTCCCACGAGGAAAATAGTTTACACTTAACTTCAATCTATTATTACTATTGTTCACTCAATTACTTCCTTGGAAAGCAAAAATGATAAAAAAGGGGGGGGGGGGTTCTAATCCTAAATAAATGAAAATAAGTAGCGAAATAAAAGGAGACAACTAACAACTTCGAATGTTGGAGTTTAATCAATTAATCAAAGTAACTAGGGTTTACATGTTCCCCACAGGTTCATAACTTGATAAGTCTAACTATAACAATTCTTTCCTAGTATTTTGCATGCAAAGTTATAAGCTATGTATTTCTAAATCCTTGGTCCGGCATCTAGAAAATTTCACTTTGTACCTTGGTCCAGCTACGTGTGTTGCTATCCTTACCCTTATCTTTACCTCATATTAAGCATCGTATTCAATATTTGACTAAGTTATTACCTCGTACCAATCAATACTAGCAAATTATATAGTATACACTAAATCTATGTTGATAATTCTTTTCCTATTATCTTCCTCCTTGGTCCGGCAATTAGTATTAAGGCGAGTTCTAACGTTGGCCATCCGTTAAAAAGACTTCTATGCGAAAGAATTATCAATACATGCAAGACACTATTCGAGAATTGTTACTTTAGTTAGGTTTTACCTCATTATTTGCCTATGGTTCCCACAACCCTAGTTATGGAGTTTAGTTACCCATAGTCATAATCATAATATTCAAATATATGGTATAAGAATTCATGTACTTACTTCAATGAGAAAGAGTAAAATCCAAAAGTTCGCTTGATTAATCAACAAAAATCACCAACAATCAATTAAAAGAATCTCAATGTAATCAAGAATCTAACAATAATCACGGGCCTAACCAAATAATCCAGAGTTTAACCTCAAAAACGAGGTTTTTTGAACTATTTGTAGAAAATAAAAACCTAATTATACAAGGACTCTATTTGCTGGAAATCTATCAAAACGCGGTTGGATCGACGGATCGTCGTGGTCACGACGGACCGTCATGGTCACGACGGACCGTCATGGACTCCGTCATCCCATACTTGATGAAATTTCTTCTGACAGCAGGTATGACGGATCGTCACTGGCACAACGGTCCGGCGAGGGTCTCCGTTGCAAAACACTTGAACTCTTGGAATATGGGTACTTGGACTACTTCTCTGAACTTCATGATGAACCTGCAGGACGGACCGTCATGGACACGACGGCCCGTCACGCTTTCCGTAACCCCAAACTTGGTCAGACTTCCCCATCTTCCTTCAGCAGCTGCACTACGCTGCCACTTACGGACCGTCACAAGCTCCGTAGGTGGTTTCTTCTGCATTTCTTTGGTTAAAAACCTCCACATTCATCTTTGGACAGATTTCCTTCAAATAAGGAGAAACTTATATAAAAATTAGCACAAAAAGGCTTTTGGACACACTGAAATTAAGGAAAAAGTATTAATAATACCGTCAAACCACGGTATATCAACACCCTCAACTTAAATTCATTGTTTGTGCTCAAGCGACGCACTATGACTCAATACATAATCTTTGTACAATAGTATCCATGTTTTATCCTTGACAATCATTTGACCATCAATCCCGATTAATTTCATCATATTTATGCATGCTATCAATATTAGGCTTGAATTATGTGCAGACCATGACACAGACTCACCATGCACTAACACCTATCCTCTTCAATTTCTCACCGAGGTGCTAATATTTCCGGTAATGCAACTAGCGTCCTCACTTCAAAACAAAATCCTCATTTTTCACACAATGATTTTAGTTTGAGTATAAGTATTACTTTTCAACACTCACTCTCAGAACAAATTCACACTCATTTATACCTATTGCCATAAGCTTTCCCTTATTTTCACTGATTTAAGTTCGCTATACAACCTTTACGATCACGATAGGACTTTCTTAGCTTGTAGCATAGGCTTAGCGTCAGGTAGGGTATATTTAGGTATACTTTAGTGACTTTTTTCCCTCCTTGACATATCGGTTAAACATACCATTTTCTATCATTTTATTTTGCCCAGTTTCCAATATTCTTTCACCTTGTTATTTTCCCTTTTTTATTCATTTATGTAAGTGACTCTTTTCTTTTTCTCGCTCATATCATTTTAGCCATCATGCTCCAGAATTAAACTATGTACACAAGATATATACATGTCGGTTCAACAGAAAAAGTAATCAGTCTCTTGGGGAAAAAAGAACACAGGCAAGAAAACCCCAAAAGAGGATAGTGAATTGGGCTACTCAGACTTCACCCTAGCACTCACTTTCAATTTAACCCACCCTAAACAAAAAGACATGCAATTGTCCCCAATGCATGAAAAAATTTAAATACTAGAGTGGTAGGTGAAGCAAACCTGGGGCGCAAAGCGCCGATAATCAGCAAGCTGGTGGGTCCGGTTCCATGGAACCCACTACCCTTGTAATATGGACACCCTCAGTGGTGTCCTCAGCATCAACAACACTATCAGCAGTGCCTTCCGCTATCTCCATAGTTCTGGAGCTAGACGCCCCAGCAACTAACTCTTGTGCTCTCATCTGATGCGCCTCCTCCTCAGCAAGCGAGGCTCGCCTCGTAGCCTCTATCTCACGGCGCTTCTTCTTCCGTGCTCGCGTCTCATCCTCCTCTCGACCCCTACGCCTCTTGGAATGCTCTCAAGGGGGAGGGGAAGGAACCTCTGAAGTGGCGAATAGGGCCGCCATCACTGTGTCTTCAGCAGGCTCTACAAAAGGGGCCTCAAACTCAGGCACCTTAGCCTCTAAGATCATATCAATATCTGCGGGAAGACTTTCGACCGCAGCCTGAAGGGTCGACACATCCACCGGAGGGGTTGGCCGGGATAGCATTCGCAACTCAAAAGTGTCCAAGCGCTGATGAACCTCAGCGATCTTCCGCTCTGTGTGCTGGACCATTCTCCGCTCCACACGCTCTTCTGCCTCGGTAATAGACCTCTTCATTCAAGGTTGGATATGATGCAGAAGTGTAGCCATTTGTGCCTCTAATTTCTGAACCCTACTAAGCGGTACTAGAGCGGGTAAAGGGGCTGAGCGAGAAGAGATCGGGGCAGTGCTACTATCGGGATAGACTCGACCGGGGTAGTGTCAGTGCAAGCCGCCTGCGTAGCCGTGCGGGCCTGTGCTACCGTATCAGCCAGATTGTCACCATATGGAGGCAGTTTTGGACGGGGCCCTCTGCGTGGAGCCAACTCATTGGCCTCATATCTGATGAGGCAGATATCAATAGTGCCCAGAGGGGTCTTGAGATGATCAACGTTCCATATAGGCACACCTGCGGACCTGCATAGAGAAAATATCATGCACGGGAAAGGGTAAGTAGTTGTGACCTTAAAAGCCCTCTCGTGCATGATCGCCTGTAGATGCCACACAAAATGCCCCTCGAACCCAGACGATATTATCAGCGGCTGTTGGGGAAAGGCAGTGGCAGACAATCAACCAAAAAAACTTCACCGTGAAAGTTAGGTTGGCCTTCTTGATGGCCCCCTTCGGCTCAGTCACCCAGTCGACACCCACTCCATCAACGGACAAGTGCAGGTCCATCCACCGCTCGGTGGTCTCTCTTAGCGATGGCTCACGTAGAAATTGGCCATCTTTGACAATCTACCATCGGTAGTCAAACTTGGCAGTGAGAGGGGTCCGATTAGCATCAACATTATCGTTGTACAGAAACCGGCAGATAGCAGGCAGGGATATATCAACCGGAATGCCACGTACTCGGATCTGCTCCTGTGGGGCCTGTTTGGCAGGGGGCAGCCCGCGTATCAATCTACGATCGGAGAGTCGCAACGTAGGATGCGTAGAACTCTCGGACCAGCTTTTCACTATAACGTCCCAACGGACGTGCTGTCCACTCCAATCGATATCCCTTGAAGAGATTGTGGATCTCAGGCATCATCGGGAGACTTCCCATAAGGACCCACCGCTCCAATGTAAGTGTCCGAGTCATAAATCCTTTATCATTCAGGAACTTTGCATCGGAATAGCCTTGAAACTGCACGTCGACACAGCACCGGTTGGGCTAGCCAGTAAACGGGGTGAGAGCACGAGCTGGTAAATCGGGTGTGGATTCCGAACTGTCAGCCTCATCAGCGAGGCCGACGCTGCAGCGGTGGCGGGTGCGGGAACCTCAGCAGATCCAGAGGCTTCCTCCAACCACGAAACTCCTAAGGAGCCAGACGGTCCTTGTTCATTAGTGGCTGACCCAGAAGATATGTCGATCAGTGTGCGCTCCTCATCAGACTTGGAGGCAGTGACTACCCCGGACGCCACCTTTTTGGGTGTTGCTCTTGCAGCACGTGCAGCACGGAATGGGTTGGAAGTGCCTGGGGGGACGTACTCGGGGTCACGCTCATCATCAGAGCCAATGACCAGGCGGGCACACAGGGCGACAAACTTCGATCGCCCGCGTGCATAGACTCGATCTTGTTTTGGCGCCATACTAGATAGTACCATTAAAGGATCAATATTAAGACTAGAAGGAGCAAACAAGACAAGCAAAAAAACACAAAATAAAAAAATTAAAATAAAATGACATTTCTATAGTAACAGTGAAACATGATGGGCTCGGTGACGACTCGTCGTTACTATGACGGACCATCATGGGGTCCGTCATGTCTTACTTGGACTTTGTTTATATAGAGAACCCTGAAGGAGAGTCTCTGACAAGTGTGACGGTATGTGCAGGACGAACCATCATAGGTACGACGGTCCGTCGTAGGTGTCCGTCAGAGGACACTTGAAAAAAATATGGAGACCCTTAGGAGAGGGGTCTCTTACCATCATAACGGTCATGCAGGACGGACCGTCGTGTGTATGAAGGTCTGTCGTACTTGTCCATTTGAGGACACTTAGAAAAATAGAGAAAGACCCTTAGAAACAGGGTCCCTGACAACCAGAACGGTTGTGCAGGACGGACCGTCGGAGGGATGACGGTCCGTCGCATGTGTCCGTTGGAGGACACTTATAAATATGTGAGAGACCCTTAGGAATAGGGTCTCTGACAACCAGAACGATTGTGCAGGACGTACCGTAGTTGGAACGACGATCCGTCGCATGTGGCCGTTGGTGGACACTTGGAAATAATTGGACAGTAGGGTGTTAGGGCTGTTGGAATGGACCCAATGACGATCCATTGTGGGTACAACGGTCCTTCATCGGGGTCTTGTTTTGTAACTCAGTGACAGAACTGGGGGTGCTCCATTAATCCCCTATGACCCAAATCGAATTGGTAGTGTTGTAACCTACATTTGTCTAACCCAAATACCTAGTAAACTAGCAATGCTAAAGTACCTATTTCTAGGGTTTTAACACGGCAATTTCGAGGATTTTTAACCTAGGTCAGACAGAATTTTATTTAAAAAAAGAACATATCAGGAAGAACTAGGCTAATACTAATTGATAAACAAAAATGCAATATAAATGAGTAGAAATTAGAGACACATATGTGAGAATTTGAGAAAAACAAGAGGAAAAGGTGCTTGGTCTTCAAGAAGACACGCGCAGCAGCAGCTCCGACTAGTAGATGAGGACTTTTAGGACTTTGGAGAATTTGGAGAAAATGATCGGTTGAAGAGGGAGATGATTTTGGAAGTTGAAAAGGGAGGGAAATAGGAGGAAGAGTGAAGGAATGGGGTGAAATGAAGGGTTGAGGGTTTTAAATGTTGAATTTATTAAAAATCCCCAATGGGTCGGGTCAGGTACGCCTCATTAATGACGCGACGATTCCACGACGATGGTCCATCTCATTTGTGACGATCCGTCGTTGGTTCCGTCGCGTGTGCCCTAGTTTGAAAATAACAGAAAGACGTACATGGCATGACGGATTCATGCGACGGTCCATCATAGTTGAAACGGTCCATCGTTGTATCCGTCAGTGACTGCTGCAGAGTAATTTTCTGCAGAATTTCCTTGTGATGTGCCTGCAAATTTAAAACCCATTAGTAGAAAATGCTACCATTACTAGAAAGAAAAACTATAAGTATTGGGTTACCTCCCAACAAGCGCCTGATTTAACGCCACGGCACGACTGAGGACACTTGATTACTCAGACTTCATCAAGATGGTATGCCTCGATCACTTCATTCGCCGATTCAGCATGACCAAAATAGATTTTTATGCGTCGTCCATTAACCTTGAACCACACACCCTCCTTAGTTTCCAACTCAACTGCTCCATGAGGGAATAATTGGGTAACCAAGCAAGGACCAGTCCATTTGGACTTGAGCTTGCCCGGAAACAAGCGCAACCTAGAATTAAATAAAAGCACCAAATCCCCGACCATTAACTCTCATTTTTCAATTTTTTTGTCATGGTACTTCTTCATCTTTTCTTTGTATAGGGCTGAGCTTTCATAAGCTTTCATGAGAAATTCATCGAGTTCATTCAACCCAGTCAACCGTTGTTCTGCAGCTTCGCTCCAATCCATTTTCAACTTCTTCATAGCCCACATGGCTTTATGCTCTAACTCAACCAGAAGATGACAAGCTTTCCCATATACAAGTTGGTATGGCGACATACCTATGGGAGTCTTATACACTGTCCGGTAGGCCCAAAAAGCATCATCAAGCCTCCTTGACCAATCCGTTCTACTAGCGTTCACTGTTTTTGACAATATCTGTTTGATCTCCCGATTCGACACTTCAACTTGCTCACTAATTTGAGGGTGGTAAGGAGTGGCCACATTATGGCGAACCCCATATTTCTCCAATAATCCCTTGAACAATCTGTTGTAGAAGTGGGAGCCCCCATCACTAATAATTTCCCTTAAGGTGCCAAAACGAGAGAATATATTCTTTTTTAAGAATGCAATGACACTCTTCCCTTCATTGTTTGCGAGGGCGATGGCTTCGACCCATTTAGATACATAATCAACTGCTATTAAAATGTACTTGATTCCATGAGAACTCACAAAAGGGCCCATAAAGTCAATACCCCAAACATCAAATAAGTCAATCACAAGAATGGGGTTTAGAGGGAGCTCTTGCTTTCTTGAAATTCCGCCATCTCGTTGGCATCGGTCACATGATTTGCCAAACTCATGAGCATCTTGATGAAAAGTTGGACAATAGTAACCATATTTTAATATCTTATTAGGGGTTCGAATACCGATGTGATTTCCACCAACGGGTGAGGAATGGCATGCTTCCAACACACTCAACATCTCACATTAGAGCACACAAAGCTGAATAAGCCCGTCGGTACAACTCTTATATAAGTATGGTTCATCCCAAAAGAACTTCTTCTCATCGTACATGAACTTTTTTCTTTGAGGAAAGGACAAGTCCGATGGAACAATATCACTAGCCAGATAGTTTGCACAATCTGCTAACAATGGAATCAAGTCTTGTGAAGCAGCCAATACATGCTCATTGGGGAAAGTATCATCAATGTCAGTCTTATCCCTCAACTCTCTCATAGCTTCATCCTCTAGACGGGACAAATGATCAGCAACTTAATTTTCAGCTCCTTTTCTATCCATCACTTCAAAGTCAAATTCATGTAGCAGTAATACCCAACGAATCAACCTAGGTTTCGCATCCTTCTTTGCCATAAAATATCTCAACGCTGAGTGGTCATTATGCACTATAACTCTAGTACCTAGAAATAGGAGCGGAATTTCTCAAAAGCAAAGACTACTGCAAGGAGTTCTTTCTCAGTCACTGTGTAGTTCTTATGAGCTTCATTTAGGGTTTTAGCATAGTAAATGGGGTGAAGGATTTTGTTCTTTCTTTGTCCACATACTACACCAAGAGCAACCCCACTAGCATCGCACAACACCTCAAATGCACTGTTCCAATCCGGATAAATAATGATAGGTGCAGACACCAATTTTTCTTTTAGCTCACTGAATTCTTTAAGACAGGATTCATCAAAACAAAATTTACAATCTTTCTCCAGCAGTTTGCACAATGGATGTGCAATCTTTGAAAAGTCTTTGATGAATCTCTGGTAAAAACCTACATGCCCAAGAAAGCTTCTCACACCTTTCACAGAGATCGGTGGGGAAAGTCTCTCTATTACCTCTACTTTATGTCGATCAACCTCTATGCCCTTTTCTGAAATGCGATGACCCAAACCAATACCTTCTTTCACCATGAAATGACATTTTTCCAAATTTAGTACTAAATTGCCGTCTTCACATCTCTTAAGGACCTCAGATAAATTGTTCAAACAACGCTCGAATGAATCACCAACCACACAAAAATCATCCATAAAAACTTCTATAGTATCTTCCACCATGTCGGAAAATATGGACATCATACATCTCTGAAATGTGGTGGGTGCATTAAACAACCCAAACAACATTCTTTTGAACGCAAACGTCCCATATGGACAAGTAAAAGTAGTTTTCTCTTGATCTTCTGGTGCAATAGAAATCTGATTATACCCCAAATATCCATCAAGAAAATAGTACTACCCTTTTCCGGCAAGTCTATCCAACATCTGGTCCATGAAGGGCATTGGAAAGTGGTCTTTTTCAGTCCATGAATTTAATTTGCGGTAATCCATACACACCCTCCATCCATTTACCGGTCTCATTGGAACAAGTTCATTTTTTTCGTTGGGGACCACAGTCATTCCCCCTTTCTTAGGTACACACTGAACAGGGCACACCTAACTATTATCGTCGATCAGATAGATTACTCCGGCATCCAACCACTTAATGATTTTCTTCTTCACGACCTCTTGCATAGGAGGATTTAAGCGTCTCTGGTGCTCAATACTTGGCTTATGATCAGGCATGAGTTAAATTTTATGAGAGCAAATACTAGGAGGGATCCCTATAATGTATGCAATAGTCCACCCAATAGCTCTTTTGAACCTTTTTAGCACTTTCACCAAACTCTCAACTTGTTGTTCATTCAGGTCCGATGCAATGATTACCGGCAAAGTGTCACCATTTCCTAAGAATTTATACCTGAGATGAGGTGGGAGACCTTTTAGTTCTAACTTTGGAGCCTCCTCTATAGATGGTTTCGCGGGTGGGGACTCACGATTCTTCATATCTAACTCTTATTTCTTCGGCTTAAACCGAACATCACCTCGATCAAGAGCCGCGACTAATGACTCATACTCTTCAATGCAATCGCTATCAAAATTCATTATCACTGCCGCTAATGCTTCTACACCTAGACGTTCTTCTATTTGTGTCTCAGATGTCTCACCAATGTTGTAGGATATAGCAGATACCAGTTGGAGCTCACCACTCTGCCTCATGGACCTACAAATGTTAAAGGTCACTTCCTCATTGTTCAACCGAAATTTCATCTGCCCCTTTTCCATATCTACTAAGGTTATTCCCGTAGCAAGGAATGGCCTCTCAAGAATAATGGGCACTTCAAAATCGACTTCACAATCAAGAATAATAAAAATTTCCAGAAATAAAAACGACTCCACTTTTACTAGCACATCGTGGAGTATCTCTATAGGCCTTTTCACTGTTCGATCAGCCATCAGTAGCCGCATCACAGTGGGCTTTGGGTCACCCAAACCCAACTTCTTGTAAATGGAGAGGGGTAGCGATTTATGCTTGCCCCCAGATCACATAATGCTTTCGCAAAATGTAATAGCCCGATTGTACAAAGAATATTGAACACACCCAGATCTTTTTTCTTTTGTACCAGAGATCTTGTAGCAATAGCACTACAGTGCTGCATTCTATCATCATCCTCAAAAGTGAGCGATCTTTTCTTTGTAACTAGAGGAAAATTGATAGAAATTTATTTCAACATTGTTATAAAACGCCGATATTTACCATCCTCAGTCTTTTTCAATAATTTTTGAGGAAATGGGGGTGGTGGCCTAGGAATGGGAGTTACCTTTTTAGGCACTTCAACATCTTTTACAGTGTTATCCTCTACTTCACCATTAATATCTTCCACATTATCAGTATCTTTTTTCACCTTTTTCTCATTTGTCGGCATAGGTGGGTCAATGGTTTGCTTTCCACCTCGAGTAGTTATTGCCATACAATTTCCATTATTTTTCAGATTTTGGATAGTGTTGCTAGGAAGAATGCTCGATTGCCGTGTGTTCACATTCGCAGGTAATTGGGCCAATTGTAACTCAAGTTGCTTAATCGATATTGCATGTGTATCGACTTTTTGCCTAATACCCGCTAAATCATTCCTCAACTCTTTATTGTGCTCATCACTAGCATCGAACCTCCTCATCACCTCAACCTTCCCTAGGAGTAACTTCACGATTTTGAGGAGGAACATAGGGACCATTCGTGTCATTTCTATTACCATAGTTAGCCCTGTTGAAGTTGTTGCCGCGGTTGTAGTTTCCATCTCGGACATAATGACCCTCACGGTTGTAGTTACCATAGTTCTGACCTTGGTTCCCTTGACCTTGGCGCCAATTTTCCTGATTAGAGCCTTGGGCACTTGGTCGGAGATCCCCCGTCTGCTCATTTACCGCATAGGAATCCTCCTCAAAATAGCACTCATCATTTTGTGGCAGTGGTTTTGACAAGTAGTTGACTGCATTTATCTTTTCTGCACCCCAGTGACATGTTTTAGTACCAACCCAAGCTCAGTTCTCATCTGAGCCATTTCTTCGCGAATCTCATCTCTGGCTGAGTTGTGAGTGGACTGTACTGCGAAGGTATTTTTCCCGGTATCTGACTTCCTAGTTCTCCAAGCTTTTTTATTCCGGGAGATTTTCTTTAACTTTTCAGCAATCTCAGCATAAGGACATTCCATAGAAGATCCACCTGCTATAGTGTCCAACACCGCTTTATTATTATCATCCTCTCCTCGATAGAAGTATTCCTTCAGTGACTCATATCTATACGGTGATTTGGGACACTTCTCAAGAACAAGGTGAATCTATCCCAAGAACTACTAACTGACTCTCCTGGTAGTGCCACAAAGTTGTTCACTCTGCCTTTGTGGTTTAGTTTCTTGGAGACCGGATAGTAGCGTGCTAAGAAAACATCCCTTAGTTGGTTCCATGTGAAAATTGAGTTGTACGGGAGATCAGTGAACCATATAGAGGCCTCTCCCTTCAGTGAGAGGAAACACTCTGAGTCCTATTACATCCAAGTCCAAGTCAGGCCTCCCTACACAGCTTTTACACACTGCCCTTACCTTAGCTATATGGGCATGTGAATCCTCAGAAGGTAGGCCTGAAAACAAACCTCTAGCAGTGAGCATTTGCATCAGGCTACTAGTTACCACAAAGGTGTGCCCTGGTGGTAGAGGAGGCAAGACAAGTGGCCCATCGGAGTCTGCTATGTCATTATAGCCTCTGTACTATGCTTGGGGCCGTGGAGCGGGATTTTGTCCCCTCTGTTATTCTTCCTCTCTGTGTATTTGGCATACAAGGAAGATGGTTCTGCAAGAATCAAAAACAACAAAACAAAGTAAAATCAAAAAAAATATCAACTAAACTATAGTAATAAGTTTAAATTAATCTAAAAGCAACTTTCCCCGGTAGCGGCCTCAAAATTTGATACGCTCAAATTTACTTCTCAAATAAGAAGTAAAGCAGTCATGTCAAGTAAATAACCCAACTAGTGAAGTTGGGATCGTTCACATGAGAAAAATAGTTTAAACTTAACTTCAATCTATTATTACTATTGTTTAGTCAATTACTTCCTTGGAAAGCAAAAATGATAAAAATTGGGGTTTCTATTCCTAAATAAATGAAAATAACTAGCGAAATAAAAGGAGACAACTAACAACTTCGAATGTTGGAGTTTAATCAATTAATCAAAGTAACTAGGGTTTACATGTTCCCCACAGGTTCATAACTTGATAAGTCTAACTATAACACTTCTTTCATAGTATCTTGCATGCAATGTGATAAGTTATGTATTTCTAAATCCTTGGTCCGGCATCTAGAAAATTTCACTCCACACCTTGGTCCGGCTACGTGTGTTCCTATCCTAACCCTTATATTTACCTCATATTAAGCATCGTATTCGATATTTGACTAAGTTATTACCTCGTACCAATCAATACTAGCCTATTAGATAGTATACACTAAATCTATGTTGACAATTCTTTTCCTATTATCTACCTCCTTGGTCCGGCATGTAGCATTAAGGCGAGTTATAACGTTGGTCATCCGTTAAAAAGACTTCTATGCGAAAGAATTATCAATACATGCAAGACACTATTGTAGAATTGTTATTTTAGTTAGGTTTTTCCTCATTATTTGCCTATGGTTCCCACAACCCTGGTTATGGATTTTAGTTACCCATAGTCATAATCACAATATTCAAATATATGGTATAAGAATTCATGTAATTACTTCAATGAGAAAGAGTAAAATCCGAAAGTTCGCTTGATTAATCAACAAAAATCACCAACAATCAATTAAAAGAATCTCAAAGTAATCAAGAATCTAACAATAATCAAAGCCCTAACCAAATAATCCAGAGTCTAACCTCAAAAATGAGGTTTTTCGAACTATATATAGAAAATAAAAACCTAATTAAACAAGGACTCTATTTGCTGAAAATCTGTCAAAACGCGGCTGGATCGACGGACATCGCGACGGATCGTCGTGGTCACGACGGACCGTCATGGACTCCGTCATCCCATACTTGATGAAATTTCTTTTGTTTCTCTCTTCATTACCTTCGACGACAGGTATGACGAATCGTCACAGCCACAATGGTCCGTCGAGGGTCTCCCTTCAAAAACACTTGAACTCTTGGAATATAGGTACTGGGACTACTTCTCTGAACTTCATGAGGAACCTGCAGGACGGACCGTCATGGACACGAAGGTCCATCACGCTTTCCGTAACCCCACACTTGGTCAGACTTCCCCATCTTCCTTCAGCAGCTGCACTACGCTGCCACCTACGGACCGTCACAAGCTCCGTAGGTGGTCTCTTATGCATTTCATTGCTCAAAAACCTCCGCCTTCATCTTTGGACAGATTACCTGCAAATAAGGAGAAACTTATATAAAAATTAGTATAAAAAGGCTTTTGGACACACTAAATTTAAAGAAAAAGTATTAATAATACCGTGAAACCACAGTATATCACGTATCAGCACAAATTATATTAATAATTTTTATTTAAAAGCTGGATATTCAGGATGGTGACGCACATCAATCGCACCAAGATTTAAATGAACATTTCATAAAACAAGATGGTGATGAAAATGTTCAACACAACATTCCTCACGTTTTGCCCGAAAAAACAACAATGGATGCATCGGTAGATTTTTCAATTTTGCTTTATGACATACAATTTTATTACACACAAATTTTTTAAAAAAATCATTAGATCATATTATACAGTAATCTTCCACTTCAACAACAATATCGTCATCAACTCAAGAAGCAATAGATGCACTTATCAAAGATTTGGGTAAAGATCCTACTAATGCTAGACCATTATATTCTTACAATCCACAGAATATAACTAGAAGCCAGTACTTGTTGACCTAAAGTCAATTACCCACTGACATTCCAATAACTGAGATTGGAGTTAGAACCGATTCAGTCACTCCTACGCATAGAAACAGAATGCCTTCGAGAAGGATTTAATCTCCATATTGTATGTCTTTTGGGTCAAGCGAGAAGGGAAAAGAGAAATTGAAGGATATGACTTGACTCCATTTCCCGTTCGAAGGATGTTGCATTACAGATCAAGTTTCTCCGAAATTTATTAAGGATTACATGAATTGGTTGTCAAGGGGGCTCCTAAAAAATCATAACAATAAGTAAGTTTTAAACATTATTTTTGCAAGTGTTTGGGGTAATTATTTTTTATATAACTAATTCATGATACTTTGTTTTATAAAAATTGTAATTAAGTGACTGTTATGTATCATGTATATGTACTGAAACTTATGTATCTTATATGCAGGAACCCATCAGACGATAAATAAAGATCAAAATCTTCTTCTTTTGGATTTACGATGATGGACTTTGTTGTTGCTTTTTCAATGAACAAGAATTGGTTCTATATCATGTCACAGCCAAACAAATGTTGGTCTGATGAGGTAAAAATCTTAAACTAATTATCAAATATGTATTAGTCATACGTATATTATTATAACATGATACATTCTGTAAAAGTATCATACTATTTAATTAGCAAAATTTATGATCAATTTTTTATAATTATATTTTTTTATATTGTTTAGATGTATATAACTTCTTAGTATGTTTTCATTTTGTTTATAGTACATCGATTTGATTTTGTACTACCTTCATAAAAAATCAAAACTTTGCAGCATGGATCAATACAGATACACAACAACCCACTGCTTGTTCATGTCACATGTAAAAAATTGTTATGATAAATATTACATGGACGATGATGATGATAGTCTTAGTACACAAGAACATGTTGATCGCGACTCAGTTGTATATGTATATGATAGGTCAATAATTAACATCATCAAAGGTTTTGGAATCACAGCTGCTTTACCATGGCATCTTATAGATGAGGTCTACATCCCAATTAACTGCGATCAAGAATTCCATTGGGTGCTGGCAGTTATTGAGTTGAAAAACAGGGTGATCAGAGTTTTTGACTCATCAATATGCACAAGAAAAAAAGCAATTCCTCATGAGATAAAAATGTTGTCTAAAATGCTTCCTTCTTACCTACTGGACAGTGGATTCTTTGAAGAAACTGAGCGCACAAATTTTGCTGATTGTCATGCATACAAAGACAACATTATTGGTTCACTTCTGGAGCCTCAAGTTCCTTTCATGATTGAATTTGCACAAGACATTGCTAAACAGGATTGCGATAGCCTGTAAGTATCAAGAATTTTTCGTTTGTCCTTAATCATGTATCATTAAGTTTTTAATTTTTATTCTGTATTTTTTGTAGAGACTGTGGGTTATATATTACTGCATTTGCCGAGTATATGAGTGACCAAATCAATAAATCATATGTTGATTTTAGTCCTAATTACCTACGTCAAAGATATGAAGCATTGCTGTGGAGTTATGGCAGTGAGAAGGCTAAGTGCGGATATGTTAGTGACAATGATGATCCATTAAAATCTAGGGGCATAGTCACACCACCACCAGAAGAAGATCTAGTTCACATTGTGTAGCATTTATTATTAAACAATGTTTAAATGTTATATTTCCTGTTTTGACACATTATTGAACAAGTATTTTGATGTTTTTAATGTTATTTTTTTGGTTTTGTCAATTTTCATGAATATTTTTTTTGTTACACTATGGAACAAGTATTTTTGTCTAGAAAATATAAATATCAGACATATTATAGCGTCACACAGGGTTAATAAAGTATAGTCAAAGTTTTTTTAATTAAACATAGAAAGTAATAGTTTATTTGAAAACTAATTTTTACATGATACTTAGTTACAATGAATAACATAGTTGTATGAATTGCGATAATTTTGTAAAAATAAAGTTATTTACAGTATATTTCAAGTAAAACATATCAAAAAAAGCATTCCACAAGTTAAATAATATAAAATCACATGATACATGATTTATAGTCATTATAAAGTACACACTAACCTCAATAAGTGTTTTCTTTTTTATTTAATGGAGATGATACATTGGGCAAAGCAAATGATATATGTGTACTAAGTTACCCAAACACACATTTTTTTTATAAAAAATTAAGGAATCCCACAATGTAATACAATAATTAAGAGCACATGATACATTGGCTAAAGCATATGTATCATGTACCATATGTTACCTAATAATCCTTAGATTTATATCTCTTAGTGTAACATAAGATTTATAAAAATTTTATATAAAAAAGAAATATTGACACATATATTTCTCAACACCAATAATAACAAAGTATTTATAATCAAAAGCGCGACTTAAAATTTAATTAACACAGGTTATTTATAAGTTTATTTATCAAAACCAAAAGTGTTCAAATTGCAACTGTAATGAATACTGAAAATCATTAAAATGTTTACGTTATAAATTATTCAAAAAAAATACATATCTTAGAAACATTACGACTAATTCACTTCTCTTTTGGGTAGAAAGTACAAGTTCTTCTGTTTTGTCCTTCTTGTCCACATTGTCCACAACAGTTTGTGTTCACCGAAATCTTTTCATCTGCATTCTTTCTTCTTCTTTTTCTTGGTCATCCAGATAATCTTCTGTATCTAGGTGGATAAACAGTTTCAGCTACCACATTATTAGGATCTGACAAATCTTCCTTATATGGCATTGGTACCATTGGAATTTCATATGTTTTTGCCAATGTATCAGGCTTGTAGTAATCAGAGCAATACGGATTCATATCTGTGACATTCTTTTTTTTCAATACAGTGATTACATGTGAACAAGGTATCTCATCTAGTTGAAATCTACCACAAGAACATATTTTCCGTTCAAGACGAACAATATATATTCTTCCAGTTTCATAAACTGAGAAAATAAATTCAGATGATGGAACAACTTGTGTACATTAAAAATTGTAAATATATAATTTTTAAAAAATAAATCATGTTCAAACTGCAGATGATACAATGAATTAGATATATATAATATAAAGTATTATATAATGATACATACCTCCATATTTGAACTTTTAGCCGCGTTTATAATAAACAATTCCTCAAATTTTCTCCCTAATGTGTCCTTTGTGTATGAGGCTACTTCTCTGTTTTTGCAATGCCAAGAACCAAAAAGAATTTTAACTTCTTCGAAGAATTCTAATATAGTTAATTGGCGTGCTTCAACAAGACAACCATTGATACATTCTGCAATGTTTGAAGTCATCATTCTACCTCTGTTTACTGGTGTATGAACTCTTGACCACTTTTCGTAACCTGCATCTTCAAGGTACTCCTTAACCCTGTGATCAATTCTATCAACCTTATCAATCAACTTATCAAAATTTTCCTTTCTATATGCCTTGGCCATAGAGTAGAATAGATCACTTATGGCCTTTCTGCTCCTTTTGAAGTTTCCACATACATTCTTCCAAAGATGTCAAATGCATGCATAATGAGGTATATTTGGGAACACATTACTCACACTCTTCATGATAATCTCATTTCTATCTGAAACAACACACATATCTTTTCTCTTGCCAAATGCATGTTTGAATTGTTTGAAAAACCATGTCCACGAACAATCATTTTCGGTGTCAACAACACCATATGCCAATGGAAATATGCAACCTGATTAAACACACATTATATCATTTGATACGTAACATATAAAAACACATCATAACTATAAAAAAATACATGCGCCATCAAGTGTGCTTGCTAATACAAATGTCTCTTTGTAAGCTCCACTCAGATGTGAATCATCCACAACAGCTACTGGTGTGCAGTAATTAAATTCCCTAATGAATGGTCTTAAGGCGATGAACAAATACATAAATTTATCCTCTTCAGTCTTATGCATTCTTATATAAGAATTTGGATACACAGTTTTTAAATTGTGTATGTATCGCGGCAACCGTCTATATCCTGCAGATGATTTTCCCCTAATCATGGAGAGTGCACGTTTTTTAGCACGCCATGCTTGCTGGTAAGATATTTGAACCCCATAATATTCTCTAATATCATCAATTATATCTCTTGGAATATATATTTGTTTATGATTGACCAATTTTGGAGCAGTAACTCCACTTACAAATTCGAGTGTTGCTTGGACCTTGGTTAATACCCTCTCCCTCATCGGACACGTATTTTCACTATTGAAACTTCTAACAATGAATATATCAGATTTTTTCCTGTAGTACGCCTTCATAGTCCAACCATATTTGTCTGAAAAGCATACCAACACATAGCTGCATACATTTTTTAAGCATATTAATACTTATAGCAATTGCATCATATAATATATTCAACAATAATGTTTAAAGTAATCAAACAATGAATTACATAAAAAGTATCTACCAGTTTTTGAGAAAATTATTTCTTACACGTATCAGAACTTTTTGATATGCTTGTTTAAATTGATATAGTCCTTACTATATCAGCAGTAGTATATTAAAGTATCAAAATAGTTATTTCAATGTATCAAAAAAATTAATGAAATAGTGATACATTAAAATATCAAAAGAACTAATGATACATGTAGGTTTTCATAGAAAATAGTAATGTTTCATGTACTAATTTTGAACAGCATATAAATATATATATATATATATATATATATATATACATATATACATATTCAAAACACTATCATACCTTTGTTAATCCGACTTCTTTACTTTGCAATTGAAGTTGTTCTTTATCTTATATTTCGTCATCACATCTACAAGTGTTGCTTTATCCTTATATATATGACATGTCTTCACATCTAGACTATCTGAATTGATTATAACATTTGTAACTCTAACTTCTGGATTTTCATATGAATCAAATAATCTAAATTCAACCAATTCCAAAGCCTCTGTATCATGTGTTGTGCCTTCGACACACGTAATTTCTCCACATGTTTCATCAAAGTTATGTACAGTACCACCAATCTTTTCAATTGTGTCAATACATAATGGATACATTGAAAATTCAGGCTCATTTTTTTCAGTTATAAATATAGTTTAACACTCATATCGTTCTTAAGCTTCATCGGACAGAAGTTACCTTCTACAATGTAACAAATTTCAATATCTTTCCTTGATACATCGATGTCCAACTCGGCTGCAATTGCTGCTTTGAGATTAGAAAACGAAATTGAATCTCCAACAATGATTCCGTCGATTTTGTAACTTTCATACTGTAATTCGTTCACCCAAATTTCGAAATGTCTTATCAAAATTGATGTATTCATCATGAATCATCCACAATAACAACAATCAAATTTGTATTGTTCGAAATTTAACTGGATGTTCATAAAAAATGTCTTCAAACTAGATGATATAATCTTGAATTTTCAAAATTTGAAATTGTTATCCAATTACATGCTGAATTAATGCTTATTAATGAACTGTTATCGTAAATTAAGCTGATTTAGATAACAAATTTAAATGTTCCATTTTTCCCCCTTTTATTCTTAATAGTTTTAAGTTACTATGTATCATTTGCCATGTATCACAAGATACTAATGTACCACTCCACAACAATTTTAAGGAATTATTAGTAAATACTAAATTTGTCGGGACAAAGTGTAATTATTGTATTGCACTATGGGATTCCTTAAATTTTTACTTTTTTTATAGTAGGCGGCTTTGTGCCTTACAAGGCCCAAAAAAGACATGAGACTTATAAGGCTCGTGAATTTTTGAGTCTTACTTTTAAAACCCTATATTTAACACTGTTAGGGAAATTAACAAAATATTGCCCCTTTGGTATCAAAATATATTGAGATGCCCTTTTGGAAATTTCGAAATAAATTGTTGCCCTTTTGGTTCCATACTCATTTTTATTCCCCCCCCCCCCCACCCAGGCCCCACCTATCCCTTTCACTCTTTCTTCTTCCTTCTTCTTCACCATTTCTAGCCCTTATCTATTCATTTTTTTCCTCTTCATATTTTCCTACGAGCTCCATCGTATCTCTTGTTTCTCTTCCTTTCTTCATCTTATTCGGTGAACCAATAAGCTTTATTTAGCTCCGATGAAAATTGACAAAATTTATATGTGTGAAATTGACGTCAATAATAATATATTGGTGTTTCATTTTGTGGATTACTAAAGAAATGGTGAAATTGAAATAGTTGATACAGTTGAAGATGAAGATTGAGGAAAAAAGATGTTTCAATGGAGAAGAAGCTTTTGGGGAAGACAATAAAATAAAGAGAAAAAATTAAAAGTTCGTGGACCAATAAAAAAATTCATATAGTTTAATAAAAGTTGATATATTAAGAAAATAATATGTAAATATTAATTATATATTAACTTATAAAAAATGACATGTGTATGATTTTATAAATTTTTTTCCTTTTTTAATTCCTTCATATGTTATTAGGTGAGTAAACTCATTCTCTTTGTCACCTCTTAAAGATGTTAAGAGGGTGCTAACGCCCGTTAAAGTAAATTTGGGGAATTTTTATGTATTTTCCTTTCTTAAAGAGAAGGCAAGTTACATGTAATTGTTGAATATTGACCAAGTAGTGCATTGATTTTGATAAAATGACAAATGCCTTTTATCGTCCTTTTTTTCTACTCATGTATTATACAATTAATTTATCTAGAAGGAGACCTAGAAATAAAATGGTCTTGGAGCTTAATTATATAAAATATTTTTACTTTGTTGCGATATTAATGTACCTACTCAACTACCCTATTAATTTTGCACCTAACTTTCTTTCGGTACTAAAAAGTGAAATACCGCGCAATACATATAGTCATTGACTTGAGGGAACGACTTCTTTTAAAAAATGTTATTGTTACTTGTGATTAATATTATATATTAATGATGTAGGTTGATTTTTGAGTTTGCATAATTAGTTACGTTTTGTATAATTTATCATATTTGTGTAATTCATAACTAACCATTCTTCGTTTGATTTATATTTGTATATGATGATTTGTATTTATATATGACAATGATTTATTTAGATTTTTCAGTTTTTTCACCATATACATTCAATCATTTTGTGTATAACTTTTTAAAGTTTGTATAAACGTGTAATTTTTGAATTTTGTATAATATAATTTATATAATGTAATACAATATATTTTGTATAATTGTTTAAAGTTCTTACGTTTATGTTTATATCAATTCTATACCTCAATGTTTATCACATTTGAATAATTCTAGATTTTATACTATTCAATTATACAAAACCTAGCGAGTTATACAAACGTGCCTGTGAATTATATAAACGAGATTCGAATTATACAAGTTGTTGCACTCTCTCGCTGGTCTCTCTCTTCCCTCTCCTAATCTCACTCGCATCTCTCCTCCCTCTCCCAATCTCGTTTGTCAGATATATAAATACATATGTATACTATACAATTATACATCTGATATACATATACAATTCACCTCTCTCCTACTCTCTTGCCTTTCTCGCTCACCTCTCTCCTTCCTCTCCCAATCTCGCTCGATCGTCACTCTCCTCCCTATAACATGTAGCTACGAATCGTAATTAGCAAGCTATAGCTATGAAGCGTAATTATGTTATTTTTGAGTGAGTATATGTGAAAGTTCCCCTATTTTATTTGCGTGATTATTCTTCTTCTCTACATCATTTGAGGCTTTTTCGTGGAAACTTGAAAGATAGTTGCTTGTCACTTCAACAATCCTTCTTGTTCCTTACTTATGTTCTTGTTCTACTCTAGAAACGAAGACAACGAGACTTGTATTTGTTTTCAATTCAGTTTTTATATGTTAGTAGTTTGTATATTTGACAATCAGGTTTTGGAAGTATTTATGAGATTGACTGAGACGTTATCCGCATTTAAGTCATTAAAATTTTAATTTTCTGCATTTTTAATGCCATGTTTTAAATTTTAGGATGAGTTTTCTTAGTGGAATAAGACGAGTGTCATCACGTTCATTTTGGGTTGTAACAATGCTTCTTCATCCTTGATATCATCGGAGTATATATATATATTCTTTAATGGTGTATATATATACTCTTATGATCAAAAAGTAATTGAGTAATCGTTTTACTAAAATATTGTGTTTACCTCTTTGATGCCATCAGAGTATATAACTCTAATGGTATGAAGGAGTAACTGAGTAATGTTTTCACTGAAGCATTGTCTCTTTCACTTTAATACCATGAAAGACGTGCGTGCACACGTACACACACGCACAATGATGTGTGCACACACGCATATGTGCGCACATGCTTAACCCTTTTTATTTAATATTTAGGATTTGAATGGATACCCAATTACCATTGCACCAAAGGTATTTTTTTTTAAGGGTGTCCAACTTTAAATATATGTCCTTTTAATGTAGAATTTGACATATATTTTTCGACGAAAGGATCCAATTGGACACTCTGGAGTGGCTGGGGCTAAGCCATTGGTGTTGTGGGTTTGAGCCCATGTTTTCATTTGGCTCCGCCTTAGCTGATATACCAACGACAAGATAAATCAACTCTTATTGTTGCCAATCTGTGTTTATAAATCAGAATTACTGATTCCAACAAAACATTGCAGAAATACGAAGTTATCAAAGTTAAAAGAACTAGTAAGAAAGACGAACAAAAATTAATTAACAAAAAATGAAAATTTGTAAATGTTCCAAATCTGAAAAGTTAGAACAGAAGAAGATCAGGCTCACTGAATGCACATGTGTTGCTCTTTCTTTTTTCGACATTAGAAGTAGAAGCAAACTCGAGAAGAAAAAAAAAACTATGGAAAAGACAAAAAGATTTAACTTTTCCTTCTTGTTTTCGTAGTATGCATTAACTCATTTTGACATGAGATCAAATATTTGATAAAAGTTAAACATTAAAATTGCTAACATTGGCGTGAAGTTTTATGAAATTAATGAAAAAAAGTCCGTATGAATAAAGTATAAAACCTCGTCATTCTATTTATTCTTTCTCAATATTAGTTTGATATATTTTTTTAAACTTTTTCCACGAGATTGTTGATGTAATTAACAATATTTGAGGCATAAAAAAGAGCATGGAAAATCATAAAAATCTTTTTCATCATTCATAACAAACTTTCTTCAGCTAGAAGCAGACAACTTGTCATATACTTCTACAAAAATTATATAGGTGTATTATGTCATGCCTCGTGACATATAATACACTAATTATTAAATTTTATTTAAGTATATATTTTATGAAAACGCGCTAGATAATTTTTGTAACCTTAGTTTATTAATTATTGGGCCAGATTTAACTTTGCATCTTCTTTAGTTTTGCCTTTAATTAAGAGAAAATTCATAAATTTCAAAGATCTTAAATTTAATTACTCTCTATAATAATAGTTTGCTCAATTACGCTTTATAATTATAGGTTTGTTTTTTATAGGTATTTTTTTTTGTATATTACGCTTGTTAATACACAAACAAGGTAAGTATATACGTATTTATACATTTAGAATTTTTCAGAACTCAGTTTGTATATTTCACTTGTCAAAACTCCATTTGTATATTTTTCCTTGCCAATATACAAACAAGGTAATTTATTATAAATTTTTCATTTACAAATCAAATGTATCAACAAATCGTATACAAATACCTAGGGTAAGCATATATAAAATCTGAATTTATACAATCAGAAACCGAATTATACAAATTCAAGATTTATACAATTAGAAATCGAATAGCAAAACTTGTAAAACTGTAACCGTGAATCATAAATATTTGAAACTATAAATATGGAGCATAATATACTATAAATATTTACTATTTCGCATAATATTTCCTTTAATAAAATCAGTGGTCATTGACCACTTCCAATTTTTAAAAAATAGTATGAAATTTTTTAGAAAAATACATATGATCATAAAGACTTTGAAAGTAAATTGATAGGAGTAAATATATAATTTTCTTATTTAATTCACGTATAATAATTAATATTTGCATAATTTATTTCAAATTTTATCCAGCATAATATTATATATAGATCTCTTCATAATTTATATTAGTATTAATTATGTAGAATCTCTAAAATACAATTAAACATAGTAGCTAATAGAAGCATCCGGATTATATTCTAAGGTCTTTTTATGAAGATTTTGATCAAAGTCAAATATTTAAATCTCAAAAGCTCCAAAACAAAAAAATTTGCATAAAAATCAAATGAACAATACGGTGATCAATTATCAATGCTAATAAATCATAATGACTTGAATCTTCAACAAAAAAAGCTTTAAACGCTGAAAATACTGAAAAATTAAAAAAAATGACCTAGAGGATCATTACAAGGAGATCTCAAATGAGTTTCGGACACTCGGTTTGCATTCTAAGCAATTTTCAAGTTAATGTTATATGTCGCAATTTTACTTCTTTAGAAAAATCCACTTTGAAATGTTTAATTACAAATCAATTTAAGAAATATACTTAAAAAGAACTACTACTTAATTTTCTAATGTATTAAAAAAACCTTATTTAAAAAGGTCTTGACATATAAACCTTTAAAATTTTAGAGAAAATTAGTAAGATGTACTTATTTTTACTTTAAGAAGATATTAACACTTAAAGATCGATAGCTAATGCACGATTAACCAATAAACTAAAATATTTGACTATGTTTTTCTGGAAAATTAAGTAGGTAAAGAATATTTTTGAGTTTCAAAGAAAACATAAATTTGACTTAAACATTTGAAATAAATTAAAATGACTAAGACGGTAATAAACACACAATTAAGTAAGATTTTGTTTTAATCATTTTTGAAAAATAATAACTTAAACCAATTTAGTCAGTCAAAATAAGAAATTATCTTTAATTAAAGACAAGTGAAAATTTTGATTAAAGATTTTTGATCAAGTCGATAAAGAACACAAGAGTTGATAAATTGAAATTCACTAAAGTAAACCAACACCAACAAAAAGTTTATCTTATAAGGAATTCAATTAAGTTAATCAAAGCTTAAGTTAAAGCTAATCAAAGCAAATCACAATAAACAAAGAGAAAAGAGTTTGAAATACATTCAAACTTTGATCGAACTTTTTGTCACAATTCTTAACTTCAGGCAGGACTTGTTACCCATGCACTATGTAATAGTATATTTTAAAGATATAGGTACTCATGTGGACATAATAAATATTGTATCATTGTAAATAGTAACTTGTCCAGTTAAAGACTTATATATCTTTAAAGTACACTATTAAATATTATAGGGATAATAGATCATGCCTAAAATTTGAAATTGTTATAAAAATTTTAATTAAAGTTCAAATATATTTCATAAGTTTTTCCCATACATAAAGGAAAGAACAAATTATAAATTGGGCCTTTTGCCCAAAAGAATATAAGACTTATTAGGCCTAAAACCTGTCCTAAATTCTAACAAAATTGCTGCATCAATGTGCCTTTCTTTAGCTCATTTCTAGATTGAAATTTGGAAAAATTACAAGACTATTATTTTTAAGACTTTAATTTACAATATACATTTATACTGATGCATATTAATTATAATATGTCATATGAAGAAACTTTACCCGAGAACACGAACCAGGTTCGTGTAAGTTGCTTTTAAGTAAACACAGAATAGAGACACAAACACTTATTGAATTAAAACCTTCCTCACTCAAGAAAGGAAAAACCTCGTTTTATTAATTCAACTATAAGATTTTGTGATTACAACTCAATAATCAAAAGTCTTATCTCTAGTACTCCCTCGATTGACTCCAATCGATCTCTCCAAAAGGCCAAACCCACCTTTTGTTACAATTCTCTCTAACACTCAACCCTACAAAGAGCCAAACCCACCCTTTGTACACAAAACTGTAAACTACAATTAAGAACAAAAACTAGACAAATAATTCTACACGATAAAACATTCTCACTCAAGAATGTTTAAACGTAGCAATCCAATCAATCTTGAAGACCTCAGTTTGATGAATAATTCTCTCTTGTTTTGTGCGTGAAGTCGTGTGATTTTCCTCTACCTCGTATACTTCTTATAGAGTTTTTGCCTTGTACAATCCTTACTAATAAGTTAAGAAAGTTATATTTAAACAAGGATTCTTTTTTAAATTAGAATCCTTATTATACACAACTTCCTTCCTTAATAATATATTTAAGGTTTTCCTTATTTGTATTGACTTGTACCTTTAATATATTATTTTGACTTTGACAAATAACTCTATTTTACTTGATCTTGGACTCTAGCTTGACTTCTTTCGCTGCGTACATTTGCTACTGTTCTTTGCGCTTTTTGTCTATCATCAAAACGAATTAACGATTCTATCACATTCTATCATATCCCCCTTTTTTGATGAAGACAAACATGTAACGTGTGATGCATGTGCAAATAACTCTTCCCCTTTTGATGAATCAAAAAGACATAAACAGCGGCTAATCAACACTAATCAATATCCATAGCAACAAAATACACCCAGCCAGGTGAGCAATGTAAATTTTTCTGGCAACAAAACAAGGAGCAACAATACAGAGTGAAACCATCTAAGAGAAACAGGTTCAAACAACATGCTTTATCACTGTGGAGGTTGACCAGGCTTAGTTGAAGCTGAAGCCAGCATATCCAAAACTCTGTCAACTCTGGCATTGTTAGCAAGTTGCTGCTGCACCAACTGATCCTTCAACCTGTGTATTTCAGCATTTGAAGAATCGAGCTGAGCACGTAACTTCTGATTGTCTGATTCAAGAGAGGCGTTCTTTTCTTGAGCTACTTTAAGTTCCCTAAGTAACTGAGCAACAGGACCAGATGTACGTGGAGACGCAGTTGCAACCTGCTCCGACTCCATAGGAATGCCACAATCAGCAAGGATTGTTTGAGTGAACATGTCTGCACGAGTTAAGATCCTGCCTTCTCCCAATGGTACTTCAAAATCATCAAACACCCTAGTCAATAGGTTGCCAAAATCTAAATGATGAGAGCCTAACTTAGGATCCACAATTCTAGCAAGATGTTTGATAATCAATGTAGGCCAATCAATGCGCTCTTTGCATTCAAGTGCACTCATAAGTCCCATGTCTCGTATGGAGGCAATGTGACGTTGGTTACCTCTAGGCAGTATCACCTTATGAACTATCTCAAAAAGAAGCTTATGCAAAGATCGCATTATTCCCTTTAAAACAGTTTGAGCCCTAGAATTGACTCTACCTTGAGAGAATCGAGCTGGCAGACTTGAATACTCATCAAAACTCCAATTGTACACATTTAAACCTACAGATGGTATATGCAATATTTCCCCAAGCTTGGTTGCATCGAACACAATATCAACACCCGTTACACTAGACAACACCACATCTCCTTCTAAGATTACCAAGTTCGTATAGAAATCGACCACTTCCTTTTCATAAATCAAACTAGGTTCGAGAAATAACTCCTCCCACCCTTGAAACCTTAGGAGTTCACAAACCTGCTTCACTAAATCCATTGAAAGTATATCAGGATGAAAAGTTCTACCCCTAAGCACTGATTTGGTTTGGAAGTACTTTTTCCTTCCCACTTTTAGAAATTTATCTGCATTTCTTTTCGCAGATTTTGTTTTGGATTGAGGGGTTGCAGAATGTTTTTCCTCAGACATGGCATCAGTATCAGAAGCAAGATCCATTGGAGAGACTGATGAAGGAACATGAGACTTACCCAAATGGCGACGCTTCACCCTAGATGTTGTATCATCAGCTGGCTTGACCACATGCGCACTCCTTGTTACTGTCCTGTGTGGACGAACGTGTTTGACGGCAATGTGTTTTCTTGGCCGCCGTGGTTTTGTAGGATGAAGGGAACTCAAAAGAATATCATCATGGATTTGAGAGGGTGGTGGGTTTTGAGGAGTGGTTTGGTGAGATGGTGAAGAAGGGGGGATGGTTGGGACAGTGGTTGTGGGAGATGTTGGGGTTGGTGAAAGTGGGGTTTCGTGGACCGGTGATGCTGGGTTTTCTTGGAGTGCTGATGGGGGAGATTCGATGATGGATGGTGGTGGGGAGTCTGTAACGACAGGTGAAGATGCTCCTTTAACTGGTGATGGGGAAGGGGTTACTTGTGCTTGTGGGGATGTAGCTTTTGGCGGTGGTGATGGAGCTTTTGGTGGTGGTGATGGAGGTTTTGGTGATGGTGATGGAGCTGTTGGCGGTGGTGATGGAGGCAGATCCAATTTTGATGAGGATGTAGGTGGTGTGGCTGGGAGTTGGCTTTCTTCCCCAAGATCGGGCACCACATCAACAACTGGGTTCTCTTCCCCATGAGAATACGCACTATCAGACAAGCTTTCGTCATCAGAGTAAGCAACAAGTGGATTAGTCATGGTGATGGAAGGGATTTTGATTTCTTGGTTTTCTGAAGAATGAAGAAGAGAGAAAGTTGGTTGCTAGTTTAGAGAGAGTGCTTTATTGGGAACGGTTTTGATGTTGTAATCAAGGGGTTGGAGTAATTATGGGGGATTGACATCGAGGAGACGTGCACTGTGACGGTTGCACCTACTTGTCATGGGGCATGGGAGAGAGAAGATGAGATTGATTTCCCCCAATTTTTTTTATCTTTTTTAATTAAATTTTTTTTTATTTTTTTTTGTTTTTTTTCAATTTTTTTTAATTGTTGACCCCTTTTTTTAAAAAAAATATAATTTTTTTTATAAAGTAAAGATTATGTAGAACCATCTTTGACTGAACCTGGTTTATACCTCATTAGAACTTGGTTGGGCATGGTTCATTCTAAGAAGATGAGCCCTAACTCAAGTCTATTTTTCTGAAATGACTCTCTTCCTAGTGCCTTGGTGAAGATGTCAGCAACTTGATTCTCAGTTTTGCAGAACTCCATAATTATGTTTCCTTTTTCAACATTATCACGAAGAAAGTGATGTCTAACATCTATGTGTTTGGTGCGCTTGTGTTGAACTGGGTTTTTGGCCATGTTTATAGCACTTGTGTTATCACATAGAATAGGAATACAACCTGTTTCTATACCGAAGTCTTTAAGCTGCTGTTTTATCCAAAGAAGTTGGGCACAACATGAAGCAACTGCAACATACTCAGCCTCTGCAGTAGATAGAGCCACTGAATTTTGTTTTCTTGTTGCCCAGGATATTAAACATGGTCCTAAGAAGTGTGCCATCCCAGAAGTACTTTTTCTATCAACCATGTGTCCTGCATAATCAGCGTCAGCAAATCCCTTTAGATCAAAAGAATCACCAGTTGGATACCAGAGAACCAGGTTTATTGTACCTTTCAAATATCTCAAGATTCTCTTGACAACTTTTAGATGTGATTCCTTTGGACAATACTGAAATCTTGCACATAGACCAACACTAAACACTATATCAGGTCTGCTGGCAGTGACATATAGGAGTGATCCAATCATACCTCTATATCTAGTGTCATTGACTGGTGAACCTGATTCATTTTTATCAAGCTTTGTTGTTGTCCCAATGGGGGTATCATTAGTCTTAGCTTCATTCATATCATACTTCTTCAGTAAATCCTTGATGTACTTTTGCTGATGAATTAATGTTCCAATCGGAGTTTGCTTAATTTGGAGTCCCAAGAAGAATTTCAATTCTCCCATCATACTCATCTCAAACTCACTATTCATTAGTTGAGCAAATTCAACTCCTAGTGAGTCATTGGTTCCTCCAAATATAATGTCATCTACATATACTTGGACTATGAACAGATCTTTACCTTGTTTTCGAAGAAACAGTGTATTGTCAATTTTTACTCTTGTATATCCATGTGTGAGAAGGAAAGTAGATAATCGATCATACCATGCTCTTGGTGCTTGTTTCAACCCATAAAGTGCTTTGTCCAGTTTATATACATGATCAGGATATATGGTGTTTTCGAAACCTGGAGGTTGTTTTACATACACCTCTTCTTGTAGGTAACCATTTAAAAAGGCACTTTTGACATCCATTTGGTAGAGTTTAAACTCCATGTGAGCAGCATATGCAAGCAGTATTCTAATTGCATCAATTCTTGCTACTGGTACAAAGGTTTCATCATAGTCTATACCTTCTTCTTGGTTGTATCCCTGTACAACTAGCCTAGCTTTGTTGCTCACTATTTGACCTTGCTCATCGAGCTTGTTTCTAAACACCCACCTAGTTCCTATTACTGTTCTATTTTGGAGCTTTGGAACCAGGTTCCACACTCTGCTTCTTTCAAATTGGTTGAGTTCTTCTTGCATAGCACCAATCCATTCAGAGTCTAGCAATGCTTCCTTTGTATTTTTAGGCTCAATCAGGGACACATAGGCAGAGAATGCACACATACTACGTAATTTGGATCTTGTAGATATGCCTGAGTTAAGAGGAGTAAGAAGATTTTGCAGAGGGTGAGAGCTTTGATGTTTCCAATTGTGAGTGGGAATACTTACTGGTTCTTGAGGTGCAGATGAACCAGTTTCATCAGCAGACTTATCTCCTATTTCAGATGTTTTGTCAGATGGTATGGGTTCTTTTTCCCTTGTTTTTGGGTCTGACGGCTTGGAGCAGGTTCCCTCATTTTGTTCATCCTCTGAATTTCCTTCAACTTCACTAGTATGTTCATTAAAGACAACATGGACACTTTCTTCTACACGGTTTGTTCTTTTATTCAGTACCTTGTAGGCCTTGCTTTGTGATGAGTAGCCTAGAAAGATTCCTTCATCACTCTTGGCATCAAATTTTCCCAAATTGTCTTTGTCATTGTTGTGTATAAAACATACACATCGAAAGGCCCTAAGATGTGCTAGATTTGGTTTTCTTCCTTTTAGTAGCTCATATGGGGTTTTGTTTAACACTGATCTGATCATACATCTATTTATTAAATAACATCCTGTATTTACTGCTTCAACCCAATAGAATTTTGGAAGTTTGCTTGAGATTAACATTGTTCTTGCAATATCTTCCAGTGTTCTATTTTTCCTCTAAACAACACCATTTTGTTGTGGTGTTCTAGGTGCTGAGAAGTTATGCTCAATCCCATTTGTAGCACAAAATTGTAGGAATTGTGAGTTCTCAAACTCCAGTCCATGATCAGATCTGATGCTGATTATTTCTTTGTTGAATTTCTTCTGAACCAGCTTTTCAAAAACATCAAACATAGTGAATGTCTCATCCTTTGTTGCAAGAAACAATGTCCAAGTGAATCTTGAGTAGTCGTCAACTATTACAAACACATATCTTTTTCCACCCTGCTTTGTACACGCATTGGTCCACACAAATCCATGTGAAGCAATTCAAGTGGCTTAGTAGTACTTACTGTCAACTTTGGTTTGAAGGATGACCTAACCTGTTTTCCTTGAATGCAGGTTCCACATACTTGGTTGTCCTTGAAACTTTTGGTTGGCAGTCCCCTAACCAGGTCTTTAGATATGAGTTTGTTTATAGTTGTCATGATAATGTGTCCCATTCTTTTGTGCCATAGCATGGAGCAATCTGAGACTGCACTTAGACATTTAAGATTATCTTTCTTGGAGTCAACAGTCTTGAATTTGTACACATTCTTGTGTCTCTTTCCTAGTAGAACCAGGTTTCCAGTCACTGAGTTTGTTACTCTGCATTCTTTTTCTGTAAAGAGAACGTTGTTTCCTTTATCACATATTTGAGATACGCTCAAAAGATTATGTTGTAGACCATTTACATAATATACGTTCTCAATTGCATGAGTATTCATTGTTCCAACCTTTCCAATTCCTTGAATTTCTCCACTTTTACCATTACCAAAGGCAACGTTTCCTCCTTTGATGTTCTTGAGTGAGAGGAAACTTCTTTTATCTCCAGTCATGTGTCTTGAGCATGCACTATCCAAGTACCATTGTTGCTGCTTCCTCTTCACTGATCCCTGCAATTTATTGTTGGATTTTAGATTTTGGTACCAAAATCTACTTTGATTTAAGCTTAAGGAATGGGTGAATAAGATTTCTTCTGGCCCATTTAGGAAGAGACTTGTCTATTGGGATTTGTTTTTCCTCATTGGGTTTATCATGATGAGGTTTTCTCAAGGATTTCAAGTTTTTGTTATGAGCATTTTGTTTCTTTTGACAATCATGACTTTTATGTCCTACCAGTCCACAGTGCATGCATAAACAGTCTATGTTGGGATTTTTTACTTGAGAGCTGGTTCTATCAAAACCTTTCCCATGTTTCTCAACTGTGCGATTCTTGTGAATGCTGTCAAGCAGTATGGAGGACCTGGTCCATCTCATTCCATTTTCTGCTTCAGTTTTAGTCACAAGAAGCTCTTTGGAGAGTGTTTCATTCCTTTTAATTACCAGTTCTAGATTTTTACTTAGTTTGGTATTCTTGGATAAAAGATGAAGATTCTGTTTTTCAAGACTCTTGTTTTCTTCTCTTAGTGATGCATAGTCTTCCATTATCAGTTCTCTTTTTTAGTCTATGGTTTTATATTCATCAATGAGAGTGTAGAGTAATGATTCTAGCTCTCTTTTTTAGTATGAACCTAGATTGTCTTGTAAGTTATGAAGACTAACCTTTTCATTTATGTCTTCTTCTTCTTTTTCTTCTGCAGAATCTGATCCAGCCATAAGTGCTAGTATGGTTTCTTATGATCTGCAAGTTTCCCTTTCTTCCTTGTTTTCCACTGCTACAAGGGCAAGAAAGTCATAATCATCTTCTTGTTCTAGTGCAAGAAGAGACCGGTTTTCTATCTCATCACCCTCAAACTCTTCATCAGATGAATTCCCCATTGCTGCAAAAGCCCTCTTCATTGACATGTCTGCCTCTTGAGTTGTCATTCTTCTGTTTGAGGGACAAACTTATCCTTTTTGATGTCTTTCCCTTTCTCAAAGTTTACCTTTTTCTCTTTTTTGTGACAACCCCCTTGGGATTCACATACTCAGGTATTTTCTCTACCATGGGCGGCCATTCGCTCTTTTAATCCCCTCTTATTGGCTCGCAGCCTCAAGGGAGAATCGAATCCGTGACCTATGGCTCCTTTACATCCCTCCCAAGGAGATCGCCTCTTACCAATTGAGCTACAACTCAATTGGTAAGAGGCGATCTCCTTGGGAGGGATGAAAAGGAGCCATAGGTCACGGATTCGATTCTCCCTTGAGGCTGCGAGCCAATAAGAGGGGATTAAAAGAGCGAATGGCCGCCCATGGCAGAGAAAATACCTGAGTATGTGAATCCCAAGGGGGTTTTCACAAAAAAGGCGCCTTTTTTTGTTCTACGGCCCAGAGTGGACAGAATTTGATGAAGTGATCTGGACTCCCACACTTATGCCAAACCTGGTCTTTAGTGTTTTCAAATGGTTTTTGAAAAGCTTTCTTTTGAAAGGTTTGCCCTCTCTTTAGCATTCTAGTGAACCTTTTAGTTATGAGGGCAATGTTTTCATCTTCAAAATCATCTGAAGCAGTAGCCTTTAGAACCAGGTTCCTTTCCTTTCTTTTTCCTCCAATTTCCTTTTCTTGGGTTTTCTTAAGTTCGTAAGTGATGAGATTACCAATTAACTCATCCATTCCCAGTGAGTCTAGGTCGCGGGCTTCAGTGATAGCCTCGACTTTGCTTTCCCAAGTTTTAGGAAGGACACTCAAGAGTTTCCTTACTGCTTTTCCATTAGGCACTATCTCTCCTAACGAGTACATTTCATTGATGATGGAGGTGAACCTGGTGTGCATGTATTGAATAGTCTCTCCTTCTGCCATCCTGAACAGCTCATATTGCCTGTTCAAGTTATCAATTTTAGACTTCTTGACTTGCATTGTTCCCTCATGAGCTGTCTGCAGTGTTTCCCATATGGCTTTGGCATCTTGACATGACGAGATTCGATTGTATTCGTCTGGTCCTATGCCACATATTAGAATTTTCCTTGCTTTGGCATTGTTTTGAATTGCAAGCTTGTCTTCAACATTCCATTCCTTTCATTCCTTTGAGATTTTGGTGATTCCATCAGTTGCTGTTTTCATAGGTATGGTTGGGCCATCTAGAATTACTCCCGACAGATCAAGGTTTTCGCCAATAAGATGGTCCATCATACGATTTTTCCACCATCCATAATATTTGCCATTGAACAGTGGTGGTCGTGTTTGTGAAGCTCCCTCTTGTGGGGTAGGTGGTGCTGCCATTGAGTCTTTTCAAGGTGTGAATCTTTTAACGAAAAGACTTGCTCTTATACCAATTGAAGAAACCTTACCCCAGAGCACGAATCAGGTTCGTGTAAGTTGCTTTTAAGTAAAGACAGAATAGAGACACAAACACTTATTGAATTAAAAAACTTCCTCACTCAAGGAAGGGAAAACCTCGTTTTATTAATTCAACTATAAGATTTTGTGATTACAACTCAATAATCAAAAGTCTTATCTCTACTACTCCCTCGATTGACTCCAATCGATATCTCCAAAAGGCCAAACCCACCTTTTGTTACAATTCTCACTAACACTCAATCCTACAAAGAGCCAAACCCACCCTTTGTACACAAAACTGTAAACTACAATTAAGAACAAAAACTAGACAAATAATTCTACACGATAAAACCTTCTCACTCAAGAATGTTTAAACGTAGCAATCCAATCAATCTTGAAGCCCTCAGTTTGATGAATAATTCTCCCTTGTTCTGTGTGTGAAGTCGTGCGATTTTCCTCTACCTCGTATACTTCTTATAGAGTTTTTGCCTTGTACAATCCTTACTAATAAGTTAAGAAAGTTATATTTAAACAAGGATTCTTTTTTAAATTAGAATCCTTATTATACACAACTTCCTTCCTTAATAATATATTTAAGGTTTTCCTTATTTGTATTGACTTGTACCTTTAATATATTATTTTGACTTTGACAAATAACTCTATTTTACGTGATCTTGGACTCTAGCTTGACTTCTTTCGCTGCGTGCATTTGCTACTGTTCTTTGCGCTTTTTGTCTATCATCAAAATGAATTAACGATTCTATCACATTCTATCATCATATTATTTACTAAAAAAATAGTTTAACGTATGTGAATAATTCCTGTCACTCGCAGTTTGTGGAATTAAGTAAAGAGTCAATTAAGTTTAAGGAAAGAAGAGATACGAATCTTTTTATTTTTTTTATTGGTTTTTTTTTAATTAAGTTTGGGTCATGAGGCATTGATATGGATGGGGCAGGTTAATTTTTTTTGATGTACTAGCGATTTAAATTTATTTAATAGGATGTCACGTAATAAAATATTCATAATAATAGTCATTGAAAATTGGTCATTAGTTTGAAGGGTAAAGTAGGCCAACAAGGTAGACTTAAGGTATATTTAGCCATAGATGAATAAGAGATATTTTAAAACCTTTTTTCAGATAGTCCAAGAGTATATTTCATCCTAGTTCGTATTATATCTATTGAGGTTGTACTTGCAGATATTATTCATCCTGTATTTCAATGATTCTTAGAATAAAAACATTGAAGAACTAGATAAGGAACAACAAAGCGTTTGAAGAGTATTTTCAAAATTAGAAAATTAAAATCGGTAGAGAAAATATAATCAGAAACACATTAGAAATAATATACAAAATATTTTTCTCAAAGAAGTAAATTGAGTCCATTGAATGCACAGTGTCCCCTTAAGAAAATTATTTCCCTCAAGTACCCGATGTTAATGGAATATATCCTTTTAGGATAGAAAAATCATACTCACGATGTATCAGTACCTATAACCACGGTGTCAACAACCACTTAACAACAGTAAAGTACACTTAGAATACTAGATTTTTGTACTAATAAAAGAAGTCCAGAAAATTGATTGTTTTAAAATGAGAGAAAATCCCTCTATTTATAGACAACAAAGGGTAGTATAAAAATTTTTTATTGTGCCTTACTGGAAATGTTACAACCCTTTGAATAATCACAATGTTTTGGAAAGTTTACAACCTTTCATAAAAATCACAACTTTTCGTATAAGTTTAAACTCCACATTAAAGTTGCAAATCTTAATAAAAATTATAACTCTTCATTTTTCATTCACACTTTTTAAAATCCAACATTCATTTATGTACTAGTGACACTAGATTTGAAATAATTATATTATTTTTCCTTTTCTTTTTTAACTTCATAAAAAAGGGTTATTTAGAAAACGTATTCCTTTTTAAATATTATTACTTTTACATCTACTATTTTTCTTCATGTGTTCTAATATTGGATTGACTTACCAATTATTGTATTTGAGATATATAGTATACCATCATGTTTTCGATTTTTGAATTGTAACAACTTGAAAATAATTGTGGTGGGCTATATTGTATGTAATATAGCACTCAGCTAGTACATTTGAGTCATTTTGGTACCTAATATGTCACATCTAGTTGAGACAACAAGACCAACAATCATTTTCCCATGTCATTCCTATTCAAGACTACTTGTTAGGACATTAATCATGACAAATTTCCAATATGGATTTCAATTCATGTGTCAATATAACAAGACTAAGATAAGTATTTGAACAATATGAACTCTTGTAGCTAATAGTTGGTGATCAATTTCCTAATTTTTAGCTCTTCCTTAGTTCTCTTCCTCCTCCTAGGCTTCTCCAATTTTTCTTCGTCTTTAATTTCCTATTACATGTAAAGTAAGTTTTACTTTTTAGCAATAGAAAATCCATGACCAAATATGTGGCAATCATTGAAAAAATATCATGTTTTAACTTTAGTGATGTAAAAGGAGACTCAATATCAACATACTCATTCCTTCTTGTGTTTATTTTTCTACATCTTTTTTTTACAATAATGAACATCTCTAGTTAAAAGAAATACAAAATTCAAAACAAATTTATAAAGGATTACCAAATTAATTGACCCTATAATTTCTTTGCCTTAATGACCATCCTTAGAGGTTTAGATCAAAGGGTGTAGGGCTTCATATCGATCGGTCTGATTTAATTCGATTTTAAAACTTATTGATTTGACTTATCAGTTATTCTTTTGATGTTATGGATCAATCAGCTTAGGTAGGTATATGAGGCTGAAATAGTAGGGGAATTGAGAGTGGGTTTGGCAGAATTATAAAAGCCATCAAATGAAACAACCCAATAAAAAGCTACAAGTTTGTCTTAGGCTAAAGGGGAAAACAAGCACGTGAGAAGCATAGAAACGATAAGAAAAGTTTGTTATATGTAGCATCACTTTTACGATTCAAACCATTGTAATTAACAACCACACTAAACGATCTCCGGTGAGACCATTTATACTAATTTAGGTAACCAACTTAATCAAAATACTAAGGCATTAACTTACGAAATTAAGTTAAATGCTAAGGAAAGAAATAGGGAGTTTTCATAAACTCCAAACCAATAGTCTAATAACTAAACAAATGCAGAAAAATACGCATAAAAATCTGAAATTAAATGTACCAAAACTCTAACAATGAACCATAAGTCTAAATAGGAAAGGTTACGACCCCAACTAATGTATTAATAACTAATTAGAAAGCATAAGTCTGGAATATGGACATAAAGAGAAAGAGAACTAATGGCAGTCGGAAGAACTGACTCACCCTTGAATTTGAACGATCACTGATCTTCCAAGCGACATCTGTCAATAGCCGCCTGAAAATGCCTTGTACTCAACAAAGAAAGAGCAAGTGCAGTATCAATACACAACCATGGTATATGGTAGGATCACACAACTATCCCACTAAGTGCAACATATATAAGTCATTATAACATAATAATAGCATGCATACATTGAACATATAAAATATCATCATCATTTTTGAAACAACGTACAACTTCACAATTTCAAGATTTACGCAGTTATGACAATTCATTAGTACTTTCATGGAACCCAAACTCAAACAATTAGCATCCAAAACGTGGTACCGGATCCAATGTTTATGTCGAGATGTGGAGATCGATCTCTTATTTATGTCAAAACGTGACAATCGATCCAACTAAGTGTGTTGGAACGCAATACGTGGTCCATTCAACAAGCCACAATCACAATCACAAGTATATTCTCATAATCATCACAATCACAAGTATATTTTCATAATCATACAATCAAGTCATGATTCATGTCATTCATAATTCGTCTATTATCATTTACAAAAATGTGATCAATAATGCAACATTGGCATACATGCACGTATTATAATAAAGCAAGAACAAAAATATATCACACAATCATGAAATCACAAACAATCATCATAGTGCGAGGATCAATAAACCACACCTAATTATCCGGATTATAAATAACAATAACAATCCTAGGTCAAACCCTTGATTCCCATACCCAAATTAGGGCTTTCTTCACCATAGTTTCTAAATAAAACCCATTCTGCATCGATAATTACCCATTAGATTACGTTCAGCGGATCGAAAAACATATTTGTGGAGTTAAAATCTTACCTTTAGTCTCAAGAATGGTGAAAATTGTCAATCAAACCTCTGGGTTGGTTCCTTATCTCACAATTTCAAAAGTTGCAGAATAAAACATTGTTGGAGTTTATTTACGACTTTAAGTCGCATATGTCCCTTCATAACGGTACCACCCCGCTACAATTGTCGCACCCTGGTGGTAGAAATCCCGCCTCAGTGGCTTGCATGGAAACAATGAGCAATTCTAAGAATTTCAAACTCCCATTTAACAACACACCTTTAACCAACGACATCAAAAACTATCCGTTCAAGCTAAGATCGATTCTGGGAGTTCTACTTGCACGAATTCAATTTCATAAAATCGTACGGGTTCCTAAAAAACCTTTTCTGTCTACTCATATGATCAAATTCATAATTATATCACCTAATTATTACCGTATTTCCCTAGACTTCACAGACTCTGAGTTCATCCAAATCTAGATTAGGTTGGGAATTTTAGGTTACCACAAAAAGTTTTTTTGGCCTAAAAGTTTTTCCGTTGGATTTTTTATAATGAAGAAACCTACTCATTGCAATATATACCAATTTAACCATCACTTATCCCTGAGTGATAAATTTAGGAAAAAATAGGCTAATGAAGGAATGAAGTAGTACTTGTATCGACGAACAACTGGGATACTTGTCTCACATATCCTTCTAGTTTTTTCAAGTAGATTTCTCAACTGGACGGTGCTTCCATTGAAATTTCACGGACTTATCTCCTTGTTCCTCAACTTTCAGACATCACGATCAAGAATTGTAATCGTTTCCTCCTCATATTGGAGGTCTTTCCCTAATACAATTCAGTCCCACTTAATGATGTAATCCTCGTGACATCTCTTTGTAATACCGCGGAATTTCTAGTAAGAACAAGCTAGAATCTAATTTCCCAAAACTAGATATCATGAGATGGGATCATTCACTAGTGAATTCAAGGTTTCATAGTAGAAATCTCCATACCCTATAAACTAAGACATGCTTGAGAAGCATTTTCTAGTGTTCAAAGCATAATGAACTAAGACTTACTTAACGAAGTAACACATAGTGTTCATGAGTGTAGACGAACTTAGACATACCCAAATTGGTATCTCATAGTGTTCATGACTTTAGATGGACTTAGACATACTAAAGGAAGTATCTCATATGGTCCATGTGAATAGGGAACTCATACATACTTAATGAAGTATCTCTTACGGTTCAAATTAATAATGAACTAACATGTGCGTGAGATAGAGTGCCTCATAGGGTTCTAAAGATAAAGAGAGAAACTAGATTCCAAACCAACAAGTGCTAGTAATAGGACCTAAAAGTGATACTTAACATGATTAGTAGTGTGGGATGTTATGAGTGCATTGCACAAAGTATGACTTAGCTTTATTTAAAGAGAATTCTTGAGATAAGATTGGACTAGAGTTGCCTTCCCTAGTTATAATTGACTAAAGGAGATAGATTCCTTAGTTAAGAGAGTGATTTTAATGAGGAGTCCAAAGTAGGGTATGTATGACAAGGATAGACTTCAAGCTTATGCTTAGTGTGAAGGGTAGTATGGAATGTTTTTCATGCATCACACAAGTGTGTATTGCGGTTACTTAGAAGTATGGTACCCTTATGGAATAGAGAAGCTTTAGAGTTGACTAAGTATATAGACTATGAAAAGAAGACATGTAAACCTAGGTCTTGACTATAAGAGTGGACTATGACTAAGAATGACCAAAGAGAGGTACTTAGCCTTGATAGTAGTATGGGATGCTATCCTTGCATGACACAAGTATACTTGGAGGTGGCTTGTGAAGTAGTTCATTTGTAATACGAAATACTTAAGGTTGAGGTATGTAACCTTGTAAGTCTAAGTAGAGACTATGCCATGTATGTGATGTATCTCCTATGCTCATTAACTATGTCTTATGTTGACTTATGTTCATATGAAGCTTATGTTGGAGACTAAGCTATGATTATGATGATTATTTTATGACTATGTTATTATCTCTTATTCTTATGTCTCATGTTGACTAGCCATTTGAGATACTTTTATAATGTTTTGCTAGATTTCATACTTAGTAACTTTGTAATAACGCATATTTCCTACATTCTAACCAAATGTAGGTTTGGAGCTTTGAGTTGCTATAGGAGGCTAGAGTTTAAAGGATTTAGAAGATTGAAGATATTAATGAGTCCTCATAGCTTCGAGGACAATATCCATTTACCTTTACGTCATTTACTTTTATCTTTAAGACTTTGTATGAGTTTCATCCCAAAGACTATTATTCATGTCAAGTTAGATGGTTTGAGACAAAAGAGTTAGAAAAGACTTCAATTTGCGATTTATGAAAATGACTTCTATTGTATATCTTAAAGTTTTAAATTCTTCCATATTTTCTAATGCCTATGTGATGAATGAATGCTAAGTTTCACATCCTGCCACTTTGCCAGACAAATTTTGCATCCGTATAGGGGAGGAAGAGTCTAGAGTTGTTAAAATGGTTTATAGAAAACTCTAGAAGCCCCCTAGATATTTCCTTGGAAGGCTTCATTAGAAAAACAATAGTCCTTAGTGGAGTATTCTAGAGAAGTATGAATATTTCTCAAGGAAGAATATGGAATTCGATGGAATGTCCTTCATATATTCTAGATTACGTAGAGAATTCTACAAATAGGACAAAAGTGTAATTTTTAGAAAAACTTGTAAAACAATTATTATTTACACTTAGGCCCCTAGGAAATAGTATATATAGAGGTCCTCTCATTTTTAAATCATCAAAAAAAAATTTAAGCAACCTTCCAAGCAATATAAAACCTTCTTCTAAAGTTCTCATATCTTTCTAAGTCTTCCTTTCATTATCTCAGCGATCTTAGTTTCAAAGTCTTACTTGAGCTTAAAAGATCATGAAAGATTCGTGAGTAAGTTGTCAAGTGCCGCACAGAGCTTTAATCAAACTCTAATTCTGTGACGACGTGGTAGCAAAGCAAAGGTTTGCACTAAGATAAAGGCTAACAAAGGAGACATAAAGAACCGCAAAGGAAAGAAGCACCAAAAAAATAATGAGGAAATACTACTCGACCCCACACCAAGCGAGGAGCTAACATTTCATCCGCCTTCGACCATCAAATTAAGAGACTATAGTCATGGAGATGAGCTCATTGACGCCACACTTTGAGATGAGTGGATCGCATGGGTTGAAATGATGAGGCAGACCGTGGAGATATTAGGCCAGAATTTGAACGTGGTTGATGGAAATTTCAAGACTCTTTAAGACCTTACCCTTGAGGAGACCGACAACGTCCGCAGGGAGTTGGAGGGACCCCAGCGCGCCAAGTTCGAGATGAGAAAGGTTTTCACTACTTTGGAATTTAGACTCATGGATGCATTGATCACGACTGAGACCATGAGGACTGAGATGAAAGCACTCAAGAAAGGGGTGGAGGTTGGAGGATCACTGTCTCTTGACCGTGATAGGGAGGCCAAGGTAGAGCTCTCAATCCACATATGTTCAAAGGCGTCTGTGACGCACAAGAGGTGGAGAACTTCTTGTGGCACTTAGAGAATTACTTGAAGTGTAACGAATGAAGATTGACAAAAATAAGATCAACAACGTTGTGTTGTATCTTTCGGAGATGGCCATATTGTGGTGCAGGCGTAAAGAGTCAGAAATAAGGAAGGGACTTTTTACCGTTGACACTTGGGAGCAATTCCAAATGGAGTTCAAGATGACGTTCTTCCCTAATTATGTCATCTATGAGGCAAAGGCAAGTTTAAGAAGTTGAAGTTAAGGGGAAATATAAGCGCATACGTGAACGAGTTTACCAGCTTCACGCTTCAGATTCCCAACCTTACGGATGAAGATATGTTGTTCCACTTCATGAATGGGCTTCAAAATCAGGCCAGGAAAGATTTGGAACGCTGACAGATCACAACTATTGATGAAGCCATCAAGCAGGACGAAGCTTTGATAGACTTCAGGCATGAGAAGCCTGATAGAGCCAGAGGAGAAGAGAGGAGAGGTAGTCATGACTACGTTGGGGGAGATAGTGGAAAATTCGAGGAATAATGACCATATCCTAATAAGCATGGTAACTATAAGTTCGATGGCAAGAAGTCTGGACGTCACGGCGACACGGAGAGAAACACAAAGGTTGCCAAAAGAGGTAGTTACTACATATGTAGTGGGTCAAATGGCTATGTGAGGTATCCTGAATTGAAAGGTCTTGGTTCTATCATGCGAGAGCGAAAAGAGAAGGATGCACAAAAGCAAGGACAAGACATAAAGACAATGCAGTTGGGATTGATAGGACTATGTCGAGCCATCACGAAGCAACTAAGGAAGCTAAAAGTGTACGGTGCGCAGGATGTTGACATCGCGGTCAATGAAAGACTGGTTCGTGCTATGGTCGACACAGGTGTAGAGGCCAATAAGAAGCATAAGATATCATTATCAAATAGAGAAGCCAACTAGCAAGTTGGAGTTATCCCACGAGGAAAATGGTTTAGATTTATCTTTAGTTCACAGTTATGTCCTTTAGTCAAAGTCATTCCAAAATCAATTAGATAACGAGGGGTTTTGTTAAGTAAATTTCTCAAACAATATAAGTTAACAAGTAAACAAAAGTAGATTTTGAGTTTGTATCAAGTTGTGAGAATAACTAAGGTGTATGTGTTCCCCACAGGTTCATAACACGGCATTCCAAACAATAACAATTCTTTCCTTGTGTTTTACATGCAAAGTGGTAAGTTAGGTATCTCTAGATCCTTGGTCCGGCATTTATAGAATTTCACCCTGTAACTTGGTCCAGCTTTGTGTATAGAAGTTACTAACCTTTACATTCACCTCATATTAGACATCGTAATCAATGTATGACTTAATTATCACTTTGAACCAATCGACACTAGCCTATTAAATAGTACCACACTAAATATATTTTTCTCATTCTTTTCCTATTACTACCTCCTTGGTCCGGCAAGTAGCAAGAAGGCGAGTTCTAACACGTGCACTCATTTAAAGGACTTCTAAGCGAAAGAATTAACAGTGCATGCAAAAACACTATTTGAGAATTGCTTAATTTCTAGTTATACTTTGTTAATTACCCATGGTTCCGACAATCCTAGTTGTGGATTTATTCACTCATGCAAGCAAGAACACAATTCATAATTTTGAATGAAGAAATCATGAACTTACTCAACAATAAGAAGAAACTTAAAAATTCAATGTAACAATCTGAATATCCAAGACCTAGTCAAGAGCCTCACATGAGTGTTTAAGGTTTATAACACTGCTTTAAGGTCAATAACAATGTATAAAAGTCATTCAGGAAATTTTAGAGTCAAAACGTCAAGAAACGTCTATGACGTTTGGAGACTAGTCAAAAAGGTACTAGTGTCCCTTAGCCTATTTCAAGGGTTTTTAAGAGTTAAAAATGAATGAAATTTTGTAAAAACATGTCTAACACATATTATAGTAAGTTAAGGGTCAGAATATCCAGGTACGACTCTCCAAGGACCCTTTCATTTTTATCCAAAGCTGTCAAATGGGGCAGTGCAGGTAGTGTCCACCTACGCTTACCATCAATGGGGTGTAGGTAAGACGAAGGGGAGTCGATTCCTCTGTCATTTTAAACTTAGACATTTTGGGAAATGGTCAATTTTACAGGTCTCTGAACTTATCAACGGACCTGTAGGACGGTTGGTTCCAAGGCCCGTCGACTGACCTACGGACCGTAGGTCGTGGTCACGTAGGCCAGGCCTGCAATTTGCTGGTGAATTTTAATAAGTTCATTTAATTAAGTTAGTTAGTTAGGGGTTTAACTAGTGATTAGGGGTTAGTTAATTACGTTAGTTAATTAACTATATAACCAACCCTAAGCCTAAACACAACTTAACACCCCCAAATTCCCAAACCCAAATTGGTCTTCCTTCTCTCTACTTTCTCCCTCCCAAAGAAGAACTCCATTTAAGGGATAGGTCAAGGTCATTAGGGAATAAATAAGGGTGTTTTCTCCATCAATCTTCAACAATTAACAAGGTATGAGAACTTTTCACTTTTGGGATTCGTTTCCCCAAAGGGTTCTTCCAATAATTGGTTTTCAAAAGATGATTTCATATGCATTTCTTCATAATAAAAATTTGATCTTCTAAATTGTATTTTCTATAGTTTATTTTGGTTATTATGATTGGATAATGATGTATTATTGTATAATTATACTAGTTCTTAATGGTTTTACCTAGTATTGTGGTGGAGGTGATGAATTGACCCCAAATCCCTAACCCTAGGTTATGAACTAGTATGCAATTGAATTGTATTGATGTAGTTGATCTAAATTATGGTGTTAATTAATAATTTATTAATGTTATTACACCTATTATTGGTTGATAGTAAGACCAAGTTGATGACTTTTGAAAGATATTGGGTAAGTCTTGATATCCTAAACCTTTATTTCAATTATGTTGGCTTGTACTTGGTGATGAAGTTCAATGAAGTATGTATTTTAATTGGATTAAGTAGGTTCAATATGATGATTCAATTGAAATGTTTTGTTTATCTAATTGTGAGATTATGCTTAAGATGTAATGATATAAGTTGTTTATGAAGTCCCTATGTGCCTTACAATAATATAATGATGTTAATGTGCTAATTTCACCTATGAGGGTTGTAATGAAAGGTGTTCTCATTCAATTAATAGTGATCCAATGACTATTACTATATAAAGATCGGTTTTCCTATGACCTAAACTAAGTTATGATTGTTAAAGAAAGGCATTTCAAAAAGCACTCTAGCTTAGCACCGAGTGAACTAGTAGTTAGGAGTGTCCCTTCCCAAGTAGGAAAGGTAGGTTCACTATTGTACTCATGAGATTGGAGACTATAATTCCAAAGTCATAAAAATGGTCCCAAGTACATTTCCTAGTTCTTGAACTATGTTGCCCCCATAGGAATACTAGCTAGTGGATCCACCTAGATGCTAAGTTTATGTTTTGTTGCTACTTTTGCAAGTAGTCCACGTTCTTTCAGTGTAGGCTTCCATGACATCAGATTTCACATTAGCTTATGTGGTCTATGTTTGTTAAGGCAATATTTTCCCAAAAGTAAAATAAAGTAATAAAGTGAACTCTATCTAGGAGGACTTAAGGGGTTCGACTTAGTTAAGGTAGGGGTATGAGACTCTACCTATATATTGCACTAGTTGGCCTTGAGGGAAATCCGAGGAGGTGATTCTTATGTCTTTATGATCTTATAAAACAAATGTTATGCTTGTGTTGATTCTTCATGTTAATGGTCTATATTGCTAAATATAAGAATGGATACCTATAATGCTATGTTATATGAAGTTAGACATTATTCATGATCCTTTGGTTAGTTTGCTTGGTTGAGTAGAGTTATGGGGCTTCAGTTTACCATTACTTTAGTAGGCTTGGTGAAGGGTTATGGGTAAGGGATTTACTTATGTTGTAATATTATTGACTCATGAACATACTTTATGGTTATGACATGATGTTAGAGTGGCATTGGCTATGAATTCTATTATGATATACACATGTTGACCTGTCTTAACTTGAGCATGTTGGTCTTGTGTTACATATGCTTGTATCATAAAAAATATGTGATTATTGTCTTATATGTGTTCTTGGGTTGTGCATGAGGTTTTCCAAAGTGACTTGGCATGATTTAATCAATTGTCCCTTTTTATAATGATTTCTATGTTGTATGTGCATATATCTCCATAGTTAGTACAAGTGATGTTCTAACCCCTATTTCTCCCTTTTCCCAAATATTTTAGGTTTCGGTCATTCAAGGATTCTTGACCAATTTTCAAGGAAGGCTGGATCATTTCTCCAAGTGTGGGTATGTCCTCAAGATCTGAGGATGATGCCTTTTCTCAGTCTACCTATGTTACATTTTTATAGTTTAAAGACAATCATTTTGCTCTTGTTGTTTTGAGATATTGGTGTAAGCCCTAAGTGGCATTTACACATTTCTTTAAGGCATATGCCTATATAGTTATGTTTGTTTAGATGGTTTAATATGAGACATCCCTATTAAGACTATATTGTGAATAATATATATATATATATGTTACATAAAAATAGAAGACTAAGTAAGTTTCTTATTGCAAGGGGTCTATGTAAACTCCCTATGTATATATTATGTGTAAGAGAAAGGTCTTAGTAAACCTCATGAAGTATATATAGATGAAAAGTTTTAATTTTTCAGCACTTTTTAACCTATGAATGTAATGAGGAATGCTAAGAGGCTAGTCTCATACCTCTTCGAGGACTACGACGCCGGTTACTTCGAGGGGTACTCCTTTGATGTGATAAACTTGGTATCAGAGTATGAGATTGTATATCATTAGGGTCGATGTCTCAGTAAAACAACGCCTATATAAATTCTTATTCATAATTGTGAAGCGTGCCACACTTATGAGTAAGAGACATGTGATTGATTCGCTCAAACTTCTCAAATAAGAAGTAAAGCGGTCGTGTAAAGTAAATAACCAAACTAGTGAGGTTGGGATCGTTCCCACGAGGAAAATAGTCTAGACTTAACTTCAACCTGTTATTACTATTGTTTGGTCAATGACTTCCTTGAAAAGTAAAAAAACAATAAAAGGGGGGTTCTATTTCTAAATGAATGAAAATAACTAACGCGATTGAAAGAGACACTTAACAGCTTGAATGTTGGATTTTAATCAATTAATCAAAGTAACTAGGGTTTACGTGTTCCCCACAAGTTCATAACTTGATAATTCTAACTATAACAATTCTTTTCTAGTATCTGGCATGCAAAGTGATAAGTTATGTATTTCTAAATCCTTGGTCCGGCATCTAGAAAATCTCACTCCGCACCTTGGTCCGGCTACGTGTGTTGCTATCCTAACCCTTATATTTAACTCATATTAAGCATCGTATTCGATATTTGACTATGTTATTACCTCGTACCAATCAATACTAGCCTATTAGATAGTATACACTAAATCTATGTTGATAATTCTTTTCCTATTATCTACCTCCTTGGTCCGGCAAGTAGCATTAAGGCGAGTTCTAACATTGGCCATCCGTTAAAAAGACTTCTAAGTGAAAGAATTATTAATACATGCAAGACATCATTCTAGAATTGTTATTTTAGTTAGGTTTTATCTCATTATTTGCCTATGGTTCCCACAACCCTAGTTATGGAGTTTAGTTACTCATAGTCAGAATCACAATATTCAAATATATTAAATAAGAATTCATGTACTTACTTCAATGAGAAAGAGTAAAATCCAAAAGTTTGCTTGATTAATCACCAAAAATAACTTGCAAGAATCTCAACGTAATCAAAAATCTCACAAAAAGTCTAATGATAATCAAAAGTCTAACAATACAATGTTTATTAATACGGTGTCTAACAATCTAAGAGTCTCGCCTCAAAAATGAGATTTTTGAACTATTTATAAAAAATAAAAACCTAATTAAACAAGGACTCTATTTGCTGGAAATCTGCAAACACGCGGCTGGGTTGACGGACCTCGCGACGGATCGTCATGGTCACGACGGACCGTCATGGACTCCGTCGTCCCATACTTATGCAATTTCTTCTGCTGCTGTTCTTCATTACCCTCGACGGCAAGTATGACAGACCTTCATAGGCACAACGGTCCGTCGAGGGTCTTTGTTCCAAAACACTTCAACTCTTGGAATATGGGTACTGGTATTACTTCTCTGAACTTCATGACGAACCTGCAAGACGGACCGTCATAGACACGACGGACCGTCACAAGCTTTGTAACCCCACACTTGGTCAAACTTCCCCATCTTCCTTCCGCAGCTGCACTACGCTGCCACCTGCGGACCGTCACAAGAACAACGGACCGTCATAAGCTCCGTAGGTGGTCTCTTCTGCATTTCTTCGCTTAAAATCTCCGCATTCATCTTTTGACAGATTTCCTGCAAAACAAAGAGAAACTTATATAAAAATAAGCACAAAAAGGCTTTTGGACACACTAAACTTAAGGAAAAAGTATTAATAATACCGTGAAACCACGGTATATCAACACCCTCAACTTAAATTCGTTGTTTGTCCTCAAGCGACGCACTATGGCTCAATACAAGATCTTTGTACAATAGTATCCATGTTTTGTCCTTTGCAATCATTTGTCTATCAATCCCGATTAATCTCATCAAATCTATGCATGCTATCACTATTAGGCTTGAATTATGTGGGATCAGAAGATGACACAGACTCACCGTGCACTAACACCTATCCTCTTCAATTTCACACTGAGGTGCTAACAATTCCGGTAGTGCAACTAGAGTCCTCACTTTAAAACAAAATCCTCATTTTTCACACAATGATTTCGGTTTGAGTATAAGGATTACTTTTCAACACTCGCTCTCAGAACAAATTCACACTCATTCATACCTATTGCCATAAGCTTGCCCTTATTTTCACTGCCTTAAGTTCGCAATACAACCCTTAGGATCATGATAGGACTTTTTTAGCTAGTAACAGAGGCTCAGGGTCAGGTAGGGTATATTTAGGTATACTTTAATGACTTTTTGCCCTCCTTGACATATCGGCTAAACCTTTCACTTTCTATCATTTTATCTCGCTCAGTTTCTCATATTCTTTCACCTTGCTATTTTCTCTTCTTTCTTCATTCGTGTAAGTGACTCTCTTCTTTTCTTGCTTGTATTTCTTGTATATTTTTCTTTTTCTTTAATTTTCTTTCAACTAATTATTGAGTCACTTTACTTTTGTTCTTTCTCTCTTTTTATTCTTTCAACCCCACTTTCCGAGCATTCCTCATAATAGCCACCCTCAACTCATGGCTTTGCCATGAGTCAAGGTACACAATACCAAAAGTTGGGTCAGGGCCATAACGAAGGTTGTTTACTGCATTAGCCACCCTCAACTTATGCTTTTGGCATAAGCTGAGGTGCACATGTCCAAGGAGGGACCAGGGCCAACACATTGTTCCCAGAAAAGATCAGTTGGGGTGAAAAAGAAAAGTCTAATTTAAGCTCAGATCATTTGGATCAAAGAAGGATAAATTTCATTTGGTTTCTTTTATTTAGGCTAGAAATGGGTTATATTGAATAAGGGCCTATGATCCTTTCCTAATTGTCTATTACTACTTACTTTTAGTAGGACTAACCAGGCAAGTTCTAGCTCACTACCAATAGTGGACTATTCAAATCTTCCTCACACTCACTTGACATCTCATCACTATACCAGATTATCAGACACCTAGTTCGAATTTTAGACTTAGGGTAATGCAATGGTGTACCTCTATGTCATGCTTAGAGTTACACATTTAACAGTTACAATGCCTAGTCATGCATCATTTTCTAATTTATCAGGATATCATTTTAGCCATAATGCTCCAGTATTAAACTATGTACAAAAGATATAGACATGCCGGTTCAACAAAAAAAATAATCAGTCTTTTGGGGAAAAAGAACACAGGCAAGAAAACCCCAAAAGAGGATAGTGAATTTGGCTACTCAAACTTCACCCTAACACTCACTTTCCATTTGCCCCACCCCTAACAAAAAAAAACATGCAATTGTCCCCAATGCATAAAAATTTAAATACTAGAGTGGTAGGTGAAGCAAACCTGTGGCGCAAAGCGCCGTCGATCAGTAAGCTGGTGGTTCCGGTTCCTGGGAACCCACGTCCTCTGCAATCTGGACACCCTCAGTTGTGTCCTCAGCAACAACCGCACCATCAGTAGTCTCTTCTGCTATATCCACAGTTCGGGAGCTAGACGCCCCAGCCGCTAACTCTGATGTTGTCATCTGGTGTGCCTCCTCCTCAGCAAGTGAGGCTCTTCTCGCAGCCTCCATCTCTCGGCGCTCCTTCTTCCGTGCTCGCGCCTCGTCCTCTGCTCGACACCTACACCTCTTGGCATGCTCTCGAGGGAGAGGTGGTGGAATCTCTGAAGTGGCAAATAGGGCCGCCAACACTGTGTCTTCAGCAGGCTCGACAGAAGGAGCCTCAGACTCCGGAACCTTAGCCTCTAAGATCATGTCAATATCTGTGCGAAGACTGTCGATCGCAGCCTGAAGAGTCGACAAATCCATTGGAGGGGCTGGCCGGGCTAGCACCCTCAATTCAAAGGCGTCCAAGCGCTGGTGAACCTCAACGATCTTCCGCTCTGTATACTGGACCATTTTCCGCTCTAGGCGCTCTTCTGACTCAGTAATAGACTTCTGCATCCACGGCTGGATATGATGCAGAAGTGTAGCCATTTGCGCCTCTAATTTTTGGAACCTAGTAAGCGGGACCAGCGCCGGTAGAGGGGCTGTGTGAGAGAATCTTGGGGCACTGCTACTACCCGGATAGACTCGACCGGGGTAGTGTCAGTGGACGCCGTCTGTGTAGCCGTGCGGGCCTGGGAAACCGTATCAGCAAGATCATCACCAAGTGGGGGCAGCTCTGGACAGGGCCCTGTGCGTGGAGCCAACTCATTGGCCTCATCTCTGATGAGGCCAACGTCAACAGTGCCCTGTGGGGTCTTGAGCTGATCTACTTGCCATATAGGCACACCTGCGGACCTGCAGAGAGAAAAGATCACGCACGGGAAAGGGTAAGTAGTAGTTCCCTTGAAAGCCCTCTCGTGTATGACTGCCTGTAGAAGCCACATGAAATCCATCTCGAACTCGGATATCATCGCCGCCATCAACACTGCTCGATCCCATGTAACGATATTATCAGCGGCTATGGCAGAAAGTCAGTGACGGACAACCAGCCACAAGAACTTCGCCGTGAAAGTGAGGTTGGCCTTCTTGATGGCCCCCTTTGGCTCAGTCACCCAGTCGGCACCCTCTCCATCAACTGACAGGTGCAGGGTCATCCACCTCTTGGTGGTCTCTCTCAGCGATGACTCGAGCAGGAACTGTCCATCTTTAACAATCTGCCAGCGGTAGTCAAACTCGACAGTGAGAGGGGTCTGAGTAGCATCAACACCCTCGCCGTATAGAAACCGGCGGATGGATGGCAGGGAAATGTCAACCTGCACGCCCCGTACTCGGACCTACTCCTGTGAGGCCTGCTTAGCGGGGGAAGCCCGCGTATCATCTGTGATCGAAGAGTTGCTACGTAGGATGCGTAGAACTCTCGGACCATTTCTTCTTTATAATGGCCCAAAGGACGTGTTGTCCACTCCAGGCGATGCCTAGTGAAGATATTATAGATCTCATGCATTGTCGGGAGACCTTGTAAGGACCTACCGCTCCAAGGTGAGTGTTCGAGTCATCACTCCTTTATTAGTCAGGAACTTGGCATCGGAGTAGACTTGAAATTGCCCATCGACACACCACCGGTTGGGCTGGTCAGTGGCTGGGGTGGGGGCCTGAGCTGGTGAACCTGATGTGGATTCCGAACTGTCAGCCTCATCAGACGAGGCCGACGCTGCAGCGGTGGCGGGTGCGGGAACCTCAGCAGATCCGGAGGCTTTCTCCGACCAGGATAATCCTAAGGATCTAGACGCTCCTTCTTCATTTGTGGCTGACCCAGAGGGTGTGCCGATCAGTGTGCGCTCCTCATCAGACTAGGAGGCAGTGACTACACCAGACACCACCTTTTTGGGAGTGGCTCTGGGAGCACGTGTAACACGGGAAAAGGGGGAAGTGCCTGGGGGAACGTACCTGGGGTCACGCTTTTCATCAGAGCCAATGACCATGCAGGCATACGGGGCGACATATTTCGATCGCCCGCGTGCATAGATTCGATCTTGCTTGGGTGCCATAGTAGATAGTACCTGTAAAGGATCAATATTAGTACGAGTAGTGGCAAACAAGACAAGCAAAACCATACTAAAAAAATTAAAAATAGTATGCCATTGCTATAGTAACAGTGACACACGACGGGCCTGGTTACGGCTCGTCGTGACTATGACGGACCGTCATGAGGTCCGTCGTGTCTTACTTAGACTATGTATATATGGAGAACTCTGAAGGAGAGTCTCTGACTAGTATGACGGTATGTGCAGGACGGACTGTCACAGGTACGACGGTCTGTCGTAGGTGTCCGTCAGTGGACACTTAGAAAAAAATGAGAGACCCTTAGGGGAGGGGTCTCTAACCGTCATAACGGTCATGAAGGATGGACCGTCATGGGTACGACAGTTCGTCACATGTGTCCGTTGAAGGACACTTAGAAAAAGTGAGAGACCCTCAGAAAGAGGGTCTCTAACAACCAGAACAGATGTGCAGGACGGACCGTTGTGGGTATTACGGTCCATCACATGTGTCCGTTGAAGGACACTTGAAAAAAAATGGACAGTAGGGTGTTAGGTCTTTTGGAACGGACCCTACGACGGTCCGTCGTGGGTCCAACGGTCCATCATAGGGGTCTCGTTCTATAGATCAGTGACAGAACTGGGGGTACCCCATGCAGTCCCGATGAACCCAAATCAACTTGTAGTGTTTTGGAGCTACATTTTTATAACCCAACTACCTAGGAAACTAGAAATGAAAAAGCACCTATGTCTAGGGTTGTAAACACAGCAATTTCGAACATTTTTAATCTAGGTTAGACAGAATCTTATCTAAAAGAAACGAACATATGACAAAGAACTAAGCTAATACTAATTAATAAACAAAAATGCAAGATAAATTAGTAGAAATTAGAGACACATACCTTAGAATTGGAGAAAAACAAGATGGGTAAGTATTTGATGACCAAGAAGACACCCACAGTAGCAACTCCGACTTGTAGATTATAACTTTTAGGGCTTTGGAGAATTTTGGGGGAACAATGATCGGTTGATAGAGGGAGGGATTGTGGAAGTTGAAAAGAGAGGGAAATAGGGGGAGTAGTGAATGAATGGGGGTGAAATGAGGGGTTGGGGGGTTTAAACGGTCTGATTTTGAAAAAGACTCCAACTGGGTCGGGTCGGGTACGACTCATTAATGACGCAACGAATCCCCGACAATGGTCCGTCTCAGTTGTGATGATCCATCATTGGGTCCGTCGTCTGTGCCCTAGATTGAGAATAATAAAAAGACGTACCTGGTACAACAGAGGCATATGACGGTCCATCGCAGGCGCAACGGTCCGTCGATGTATCCGTCAGTGACTGCTACAGAGTAATTTTTTGCAGAATTTCCTGGTGATGTGCCTGCAAATTTAAAAACCCATTAGTAGAAAAATGCTACCATTACTAAAAAGACTATAAGTATTGGGTTGCCTCCCAACAAGCGCCTGATTTAATGTCGAGGCACGACTGGGGACACTTGATTACTCAGACATCATCCAGATGGTATGCCTCTATCACTTCATTCCCCGATTCTTTATGCCCAAAATAGAGTTTTATTCGATCTCTATTCATCTTAAACCGCACTCCCTCCTTTGCTTTTAACTCAACTGCTCCATGAGGGAATACTTGGGTAATCAAGTAAGGGCCAGTCCATTTGGACTTGAGCTTGCCCGGAAGACAAGGCTACCCAGAACTGTCTACAAGCACCAAATCCCCAATCCTAAACTCTTGTTTTGCACTTTTTTGTTCATTCTCCTTCTTCATCTTTTCTTTGTGGGATATGGCGGATACTGATTGGATCTCACCACTCTGACTCATAGTCATACACACGTTGAAGGTTGCTTCTTCATTGTTCAACTTAAATTTCATCTGCCCCTTTTCCATATCAACTAAGGCTCTACCTGTAGCAAGGAATGGCCTCCCAATAATAATAGAAACTTCAAAATCGACTTCACAATCAAGAATAACAAAATCAGCCGGAAAGATGAATGACTCCACTTTTACTAGCACATCATGGAGTATCCCTATAGGCCGTTTCACTGTCCGATCAGCCATTAGTAGCCGCATCACAGTGGGTTTTGGGTCACCCAAACCCAACTTCTTGTAGATCAATAGGGGGATGATATTTATGCTTGCCCCCAGATCACATAATGCTTTCGCAAAATGTAATGACCCAACTGTACCAGGAATAGTGAACGCACCCGAATCTTCTTTCTCTTGTATGAGGGATCTTGTAGCAATAGCACTACAATGCTTCAGTCTATCATCATCCTCAAAAGTGACCGATCTTTTCTTTGTGACAAGATCTTTCATAAACTTGGCATAACCGGGCATTTTTTCTAGAGCTTCTACCAAAGGGACATTGATAGAGATCTGTTTTAGCATTGTTATAAAACGCAGATATTTACCATCCTCGGTCTTTTTCACTAATCTCTGAGGGAAGGATGGCGGTGGTCTAGGCATGGGAATTACCGTCATAGGGACTTCTGCATCTTTTCCATTGCTCTCTTTTTCCTCAAATCTACCCTTTACCACCTTATCATCATCATTTCTCACATTTTCCTCATCAGACGGCGTAGGTGGGTCAATAGTTTGCTTACCACCCCGAGTAGTGATCTCCATACAGTGCGCATCATTTTTTGGATTTTGGACAGTGTTGCTAATAAGAGTGCCCGGTTGTCGTGTGTTCACTGTCGCAGATAATTAGGCCATTTGCAACTCAATCTGTTTAATCGATATTGCATGTGTATCAACTTTTTTCCCAATACTAGCTAAATCACACCTTAACTCTTTAATATTCTCATCACTAGCATCGAACCTCCTCATCATTTTGTGCAACATATCCTCAACTCGCGCCATACTATCTCCACCATCCCTAGGAGTAACTTCACGATTTTGAGGAGGGACATAGGGCCCATTCCTATCATTTCTGTTACCGTAGTTACCCCTGTTGAATTTGTTATCGCGGTTGTAGTTTCCATCTCGGACATAATGACTCTCACGGTTGTAGTTACCATAGTTCTGACCTTGGTTCCCTTGACCTTGGCGTCAATTATCCTGATTTGAGCCTTGGGCGCTTGGTCGAAAACCCCCCGTCTAGTGTCCTCCGCATAATAGCATTCATCATTAGGAGGTAGTGGTTTAGCCAAGTAGTTGACTGCATTTATCTTTTCTGCATCCTAGTGACATGTTTTAGTACCAACCCAAGCTCAGTTCTCATCTGAGCGATTTCTTCGCGAATTTCATCTGTGGCTGGGTTGTGAGTGGACTGCACTACGAAGGTGTTTCTCCCTGTATCAGACTTTCTAGTACTCCAAGCTTTGTTATTCCAGGAGATTTTCTCTAATTTTTCAGCAATCTCAGCACAAGGGCATTCCCCATAAGATCCACCTGCAATAGTGTCCAATACCGCTTTATTATTATCATCCTGTCCCCGATAGAAGAATTCCTTCAGTGACTCATCATCTATACGGTGCTTTGGACCACTTATCAGGAATGAGGTGAATCTATCCTAAGAACTACTAACTGACTCTCCTGGTAGTGCCACAAAGTTATTCACTCTGTCTTTGAGGTTTAGTTTCTTGGAGACCGGATAGTAGCGTGCTAAGAAGACATCCCTTAGTTGGTTCCAAGTGAAGATTGATTTGTATGGGAGCTCACTGAACCACATAGCAGCCTCTTTCGTTAGAGAGAGAGGAAACACTCTGAGACCTATTACATCTAAATCCAAATCAGGCCTCCCTACACAGCTTTTACACACTGCCCTTACCTTAGCTATATGGGCATGTGGATCCTCAAAGGGTAGCCGTGAAAACAAACCTCTGGCAGTGATCATTTGCATCAGGCTACTAGTTACCACAAAAGTGTGGCCTGTGGGTAGAGGAGGCAAAACCAGTGGCCCATCGGAGTCTTCTATTTTATCATAGCCTATGTAGTAGCTTGGAACCGTGGAGCAGGATTTTGTCCCCTCTGTTGGTGTTCACCCGGAGCATCGGGTAACAACTGACCATGAACATCAATCAGAGCTGGGATGTTCTGGTTCGGGTCATCATCATTTATTCCCAAGTTTCGATTCATATTGCGCAGTGTACGCTCTAATTTGTGATCGCGAGGAAACAAAGGTTCTTTTCCTCTCTGTGTATTTGGCATACAAGGAGGATAGTTCTGAAATCAAAAACAATAAAACAAAGTAGAATCAAGAAAATATCAACTAAACTATAGTAATAAGTTCAAGTTAATCTAAAAGCTATAATCCCCGACAGCGGCGCCAAAATTTGATACGCTCAAACTTACTTCTCAAATAAGAAGTAAAGCGGCCGTGTCAAGTAAATAACCCAACTAGTGAGGTTTGGATCGTTCCCACGAGGAAAATAGTCTTGACTTAACTTCAACCTGTTATTACTTTTGTTTGGTCAATGACTTCCTTGGAAAGTAAAAAACAATAAAAGGGGGGGTTTCTATTTCTAAATGAATGAAAATAACTAACGCAATTGAAAGCGACACTTAAAAGCTTTGAATGTTGGATTTTAATCAATTAATCAAAGTAACTAGGGTTTACGTGTTCCCCACGGGTTCATAACTTGATAATTCTAACTATAACAATTCTTTTCTAGTATCTTGCATGCAAAGTGATAAGTTATGTATTTCTAAATCCTTGGTCCGGCATCTAGAAAATCTCACTCCGCACCTTGGTCCGGCTGCGTGTGTTGCTATCCTAACCCTTATCTTTACCTCATATTAAGCATCGTATTTGATATTTGACTAAGTTATTACCTCGTACTGATCAAACTAGCCTATTAGATAGTATACACTAAATCTATGTTGATAATTCTTTTCCTATTATCTACCTCCTTGGTCCGGCAAGTAGCATTAAGGCGAGTTCTAACATTGGCAATCCGTTAAAAAGACTTCTAAGTGAAAGAATTATTAATACATGCAAGACACCATTCTAGAATTGTTATTTTAGTTAGGTTTTATCTCATTATTTGCCTATGGTTCCCACAACCCTAGTTATGGAGTTTAGTTACTCATAGTCAGAATCACAATATTCAAATATATTAAATAAGAATTCATGTACTTACTTCAATGAGAAAGAGTAAAATCCAAAAGTTTGCTTGATTAATCACCAAAAATAACTTGCAAGAATCTCAACGTAATCAAAAATCTCACAAAAAGTCTAATGATAATCAAAAGTCTAACAATACAATGTTTATTAATACGGTGTCTAACAATCTAAGAGTCTCGCCTCAAAAATGAGATTTTTCGAACTATTTATAAAAAATAAAAACCTAATTAAACAAGGACTCTATTTGCTGGAAATCTGCAAACACGCGGCTGGGTTGACGGACCTCGCGACGGATCGTCATGGTCACGACGGACCGTCATGGACTCCGTCGTCCCATACTTATGCAATTTCTTCTACTGCTGTTCTTTATTACCTTCGACGGCAAGTATGACAGACCGCCATAGACACAACGGTCCGTCGATGGTCTTCGTTCCAAAACACTTCAACTCTTGGAATATGGGTACTGGGATTACTTCTCTAAACTTCATGACAAACCTGCAGGACGGACCGTCATAGACACGATGGACTGTCACAAGCTTTTCAACCCCACACTTGGTCAGACTTCCCCATCTTCCTTCAGCAGCTGCACTACGCTGCCACCTGTGGACCGTCACAAGCACAACGGACCGTCATAAGCTCCGTAGGTGGTCTCTTCTGCATTTCTTCGCTCAAAATCTCCGCATTCATCTTTGGACAGATTTCCTGCAAAACAAAGAGAAAGTTATATAAAAATTAGCACAAAAAGGCTTTTGGACACACTAAACTTAAGGAAAAAATATTAATAATACCGTGAAACCTCGGTATATCAGTGATGCTTAGGAAACTCTCATCTTCTTTCATTCATATGTCGTGCCTCTAGAGTCTTATTATGTGCTTTCACCTAAATTTTATATCGTGGTTATAGGTATGAATACTCAGAGGGAATCCACAAGAAGGGCCAAAGAAGGCATTGCTAATGTGGGAGCTCATGACAATCAATCTCCTCCACAAGACAACCAAGGGCCTCCACTTGAAGAAGTTGATATGGGTGATCAAGTTTCGGTTGTTCCTCCACTGATGACCGAAGGAGAGATAAGGGAAACTTTTCTCAATTTGTCCTAAGCCATGACATATCAAGCTAATTCTGTCACTTCTCATGTCCAAATCATTACGACCCAAGTGAATAGGGAGATTGGACCTCGAGTGCCTCAACATGCTAGAACTATGGCCTCTCATTTGAGAGAATTTAATAAAATGAACCCACCTATGTTCTTTTGTTCGAGGTCGGATGAGGACCCATAAGATTTTCTGGATGAGGTCTATAAGATTCTCTAAGCTATGGGTGTGACTTCAATTGAGAAGGCCAAGTTGCGAGGCCTATCAACTTAAAGATGTGTCCCAAACTTTGTACACACAATTGAGAGATAATAGATCACTAAGAGGTGGTCCAGTGACTTGGGAGATCTTCAAGAGGGCTTTCCTTGATAGGTTATTTCCTAGAGAGTTGAGCGAAGCTGAGGTGGAAGAATTTATCAATCTTCTTCAAGGAGGTATGAGTATACTTGACTACTCCTTGAAATTACTAAATTGTCCAAGTATGCTCCATCTTGGTATCAAACCCAAGGGATGAGATGAGTCATTTTCATACGAGAGTGTCTAAAGAATTAGTAGAAGTATGTCGTTCGGCTATGCTTCATGATAATATAAATATCGCTAATATCATGGTTCATGTTCAAAAAGTGGAAGAAACTAGGCTAATGATAAAGAATAGAGAGGCCAAGAAGGTCAAGTCTTATGATTATGGTTCTTCAAAGAGTAGGCTTGACAGTCAATACAATCCTAGGTTCATGAAGGGGTTTTCCAATCAAGTTCCTTCCACATTTCCCAAGTCATGACGAAAGGGTGTCAAACCCTAAGTCTCAAAATGGAAGAGGTACTAGTTTACCAACTAAGAAGCCAACTTGTAGAAAGTGTGGTAAGAAGCATTATGGTGAGTGCCTTCTTGGGATGGACAATTGCTTTGGATGTGGAAAGAGTTGCCACAAGGTTAAAGATTTCCCTAATGTGAAGGAGCAATACAAGGGAAGTGGACAAGCACAAGCAAGTGGATCGAATGTTGATGATCCGAGAAATAATTGCTTTTATTCACTTCGCTTAAGGGGTGAACAAGAGAGTTCTCCTGATGTGGTGACCTGTATTTTACAAGTTTTCTCTATTGATGTTTATGGTTTAATTGATCTGGGTGCTACATTATCTTTTGTTACTCCCTTGATAGCTAGGAAGTTTGAAATTTTGTCCGGTATTCTAAATGAACCTTTCTTGATAACTACCATGGTAGGTGAGTCGGTGGTTGTAAAGAGGGTATATAGAAATTGTCCTATAATGTTGCCCAATAGAGTTAATCATGTTGAATTAGTAGAACTTGATATGATCGATTTTGATGTAATTTTGGGGATGGATTGGTTGCATGATTATTTTGCTTCCATTGATTGAAGAACGAGAATTGTCAAGTTCAATTTTTCAAATGAACTCGTCTTAGAGTGAAAGGGGGGTAATTCTATTTCTAGAGGTCGTATAATTTCTTGTCAAAAGGCTTTTAAGATGATCTCAAAAGGGTTTTTATAACATATTGTATGAGTCAAAGATTTAGACTCTGAAAATCCTCCCATTTAGTTAGTCCCCATAGTGAGGGAATTTCAGAGGTCTTCCCTAATGATCTTTTTGGAATCCCTCCAGAACGGGAAATTGATTTTGGTATTGACTTGTTACAAGATACCAACCCCATCTCAGTTCCTCCTTATCGGATGGCTCCGGCCGAAATGAAAGACTTGAAGGCTCAACTCAAGGACTTAATGACAAAGGCTTCATTAGACCTAGATTTTTCCATGGGGTGCTCTGGTATCGTTTGTGAAAAATAAGAATGGGTCCCTTAGAATGTGCATTGATTACCGCCAACTCAATAGGTCACTATTAAAATCAAGTATCATCTCACTCGGATTGGCGACTTATTTGATCAACTCCAAGGGTAAATCTACTTTTCTAAGAGACTTGAGATCGGGGTAACACCAACATAGGGTTTGAGGTGAGGATATACAAAAAATGGCATTACAAACTAGATCTGGTCACTATGAGTTTCTAGTAATGTTCTTTGGCCTCACTAATGCCTCGGCGGCATTTATGGACCTTATGAATAGGTTTTTTTTGAAAGTTAACTAGATTCATTTGTCATTGTATTCATTGATAACATCTTGGTATATTCGAAAAATAAGGGTGAACACATGGACCATTTGAGAGTAGTATTACAAGTGCTTAAGGAAAACCAATTATTTCCCAAGTATAGCAAGTGTAAGTTTTAGTTGAGGTCGGTGGAGTTTCTTGGTCATATCATCTCTAGTGAGATAGTAGAGGTAGATCCAAGGTAAACTGAGGCGGTTAAGAATTGGCCTATATCATTGACTCCAGCTGACATTAGTAATTCCTTGGGTCTAGCGGGATATTATAGGAGGTTTGTGGATGTTTTTGCGTCCATTGCTTCTCACTTGACTACCTTAACCCAAAAGAGTGTAAAATTTAAGTGGTCGGAGGCATGTGAAAGAAGATTCCAAATCTTAAAAGATAGGCTTACCTCCGCTCCAGTGTTGACTTTACCAAAGGTTACCAAGGGATTCGTTACATATTGTGATGCATCCCGAGTGGGCTTAGGGTGTGTTCTTATGCAACATGGGAAAGTAATACCCTATGCTTCTAGACAACTTAAGGTGCATGATAAGAATTATCAAACTCATGATCTTGAGTTAGCGGTTGTGGTATTTGCCTTGAAAATATGGAGGCATTATTTGTAAGGTGTCCATGTTGATGTGTATACCGACCATTAGAGTTCGATATGTGTTTACTCAAATGGAGTTAAATCTCCAATAAAGAAGGTGGTTAGAATTGTTGAAAGTTGAAATGAGTATTCTCTACCACCCTGACAAAGCTAAAGTTGGTACGGATGCTCTAAGTCGTATGACCATGGTACTTTGTCTTAAATGGAAGAAGCCAAGAAATACCTAGTGAAAGATGTTCTTAAGTTGGTTTGTTTGGGTGTTAGATTGGAAGATTCTCCGAATGGTGGTTTTATGGTTCATCATAACTCTGAATCATCTTTGATGGTTGAGGTGAAGTCTAAGAAACACCTTGATCAATCATTGATGGAGTTGAAGGAATCGGTTCTTGGTGAGATTAATTAGTCATTCTCCTTAAGGGGATGGTGTATTGATGAATCAAGGAAGGTTGTGTGTGTCCAATGTTGATGACTTGAGAAACTGGATTCTTGAGGAAGCTCATGGTTACGTTTATTCCATTCATCCAGGCTCTACAAATATGTATCAAAAACTTAGAGAAGTGTTTTGGTGGGAAGGCTTATGTAGGGACATGGAGGAATTTGTTGCAAAATGTCCAAATTGCCAACAAGTGAAAGTCGAGCACCAAAATCCAAGTGATTTACTTCAATAAATACAAGTTCTCACTTAAAAGTGGGAAGACATTAATATGGACTTCGTGGTAGGTTTTCCTTGGAAACAAAGGAAAAATGACTCTACATGGGTGGTTGTGGATAGGTTGACCAAATTCGCTCATTTTATCCCCATCAGGTCCACTTAATCGGCGGAGGATTATGGAAGGATATTTGTATATGAGTTTGTGTGTCGTCATGGTATTCCTTAATCCATCATATCGGATAGGGGTGCACAATTCGCATCTAGGTTTTGGAGGTCATTCCAGAAAAGGTTGGTACAAAGGTGAAGTTAGGCACCACTTTTCATCCTTAAACGAATGGTCAAGCGAAGCGTACTATTCAAACCCTTGAAGATATTCTTAGAGCTTGTATAATTAATTTCAAGAGAAATTGGGATAAACATTTGCCTTTGGTTGAGTTATCTTATAATAATAATTAACATTCAACTATATCTATGGCTCCTTTTGAGCCTTGTATGGTAGGAAATGTAGATCTCCAATTGGATGGTTTGATGTGGGCGAGTTTTCACTCTTTGGTCTTGAATTTATTTATAAGACTTTGGAAAAAATTCATTTGATAAGGAAGCGATTGAAAATAGCCTATAGCTGGCAAAAGTCTTATGCCGACCATAAGAGAAGGGACTTAGAATTTGAAGAGGGAGATAATGTGTATATAAAATATCACCCATGAAAGGAGTGGTGAGATATGGAAAGAAAGGAAAGTTGAGTCCTCGTTATGTGGGTCCCTATGAAATTTTGCAAAAAGTTGGCAAAATTGCATACGAGCTAAGATTACCTAGTGAATTGGCTACAGTTCATTCGGAGATCCATGTCTCCATGCTTAAGAAGTGCATCGGTGATCCCCAGTCCATTCTTCCTATTGAGGGTCTAGGTGTGGATGAGAACCTCTCATATGAGGAGGTTCTAGTTGAAATCCTCGATAGACAAGTGAAAAAGTTGAGGAACAGGGAGGTGGCCTCCGTAAAAATTCTATGGTCGAATCACCTAGTTGAGGGAGCAACATGAGAGGCCGAGGCCGACATGAAGTCTCGTTACCCTCATGTCTTTATTGATTAAGGTAATTTGTTCCTATTAATGATGTAAATTGAATTTGACTTGTCTTATAAAGATGTGCATATTCAAGCTAAAGGTTTTTGCTAAAACGAAGTTTCATGTGGAAATACTCTTTTTCTCAATTTTTCACTTATTTGTGTATTTGGTATGACTTTGCCTATATGAAATAAGATTGAGCATGTTTATATGTTGTGAAAGAAATTTTAGCATAAGTCACTATATATGTTGCGTTGAGCTCAAGTTGTTGAGAAGGTAATATCTCATGTTGTGGTTTTAAGCTCTTATGTGGTGCAATTGATGTTTTGAGTTACTTTATGTAAATCCCATGTTTTCATGTTGATTTAGTTGTAAGTCATATTGATTTTTTGTGTTGGTTGGGATGCTAGTATTGAGTCTATCCTTTCCTTCCAAAAGATTTTTTGTGTCATTCGGGGACAAGTGTTCCTAAGGCGAGGATAATATAACACTCCAAAAATCCAAGACCTAGTATAGAGACTCATATGAGTGTATAAAGTTTATAAAACTTTTTTAAGGTCAATAACAATGTATAAAAGTCATTTAGGAAGTTTAAGAGTCAAAACGTCAAGGAACGTCCATGACGTCCGAAGACTAGTCAAAAAGGTGCTAGTGTGTCTTAGCCTATTTCACGGGGTTTTAAGAGTCAAAAATGGATGAAGTTTAATAAAAAGGTTTCTAACTCATATAGGGGTAAGTTTAGGGTCGAAAATTTTGTGTACGACTCCCCAAGGACCACCCTAAGAGTCCTTGAGGAGGACCCTTTCATTTTGACCCAAAGCTGTCAAATAGGGCATTGCAGGCAGTGTCCACCTACGCTTGCCATCGATGGGGAATAGGTGAGACGACAGGGTGTCGATGCCTCCGTCATTGGACATTTATCAATTTTGGGAAAATGGAAAATTTGGCAGGTCTCTAAACTTATTGACGGACCTGTAGGACGGTTGGTCCAAAGGCCCGTTGACTGACCTATAGATCGTAGGTCGTGGTCTCATAGGACAGGCCCGCAATTCGCTGTTGAGTTTTAATAAGTTCATTTAATTAAGTTAGTTAGTTACGGGTTAAGTTAGTGATCAGGGGGTGGTTAATTAGGTTATTAAGTTAACTATATAACTTACCCAATCATAAACACAACTTAACACCCCCAAATTCCCAAACCCAAATTGCAATTCCTTCTCTCTACTTTCTCTCTCCCAAAGAAGAACTCCATTAAAGGGCTAGGTAAAGGTCATTAGGTCAGCAAGAAGGGTACTTTTCTCCATCAATCTTCAACAATTAACAAGATATGGGAAATTTTCACCTTCATAATTCCTTTCCCCAAAGGATTCTTCCAAAAATTGGTTTTCAAAAGATGATTTCATATGGGTTTCTTCCTAATACGAATTTGATCTTCTAAATTGTATTGTCTATGGTTTCTTTTGGTTAATATGATTGTATAATGATTTATTATTGTATAATTATGCTAGTTCTTGATGGTTTAACCTAGTATTGTGGTAGAGGTGATGAATTGACCCCAAATCCCTAACCCTAGGTTATGAACTAGTATGGAATTGAATTGTATTGATGTAGTTGATCTAATTATGGTGTTAATTACTATTTTATTGATTTTATTACACCTATTATTGGTTGATGGTAATACCAAGATGATGACTTTTGAAAGATATTGGGTAAGTCTTGATATCCTAAACCTTTACTTCAATTATGTTGGCTTGTACTTGGTGATGAAGTTCAATTGAAGTATGTATTTTAGTTGGATTAAGTAGGTGCAATATGATGATGCAATTGAAATTTTTTGTTTATCTAATTGTGATATTATGCTTAAGATGTAATGATATAAGTTGTTTATAAAGTCCCTATGCGCCTTACAGTGATATATTGATGTTAATGTGCTAATTTCACCTGTGAGGGTTGTCATGAAATGTGTTTTCATTCAATTAATAGTGAGCTAATGACTATGACTATATAAGGAGCTATTCTCCTATGACCTAAACTAAGTTATGATTGTTAAATAAAGATATTTCAAAAGGCACTCTAGCTTAGCACCGAGTGAACTAGTAGTGAGGAGTGTCCCTTCCCAAGTAGGAAATATAGTTTTACTATTGTACTCATGAGATTGGAGACTATAATGACAAAGGCATAAAAAGAGTCTGTAGTACATTTCCTAGTTCTTGAACTATATTGCCTCGGTAGGAATACTAGCTAGTGGATCCAATTAGATGTTATGTTTATGTTTTGGCGCTACCTTTGCAAGTAGTCCACCTTTTTTTGGTGTAGGGTTCCATGACACAGATTCCACGTTAGCTCATGTGGTCTATGTCGGTTAAGGTAAGATGTTCTTAAAAGTAAAATAAGTAATAAAGTGAACTCTAACTAAGAGGACATAAGGGGTTTGAGTTAGTCTAGGTAGGGGTATGGGACTCTACCTATACATTGCACTACTTGGTCTTGAGGAATCCTTACAGGTGATTCTTATGTCTTTATGCTCTTATGAAAGAAATGCTATGCTTATATTGAGTCTTCATGTTAATGGTCTATATTTCTAAATATGAGGATGAATACTTATAATGCTACATTATGTAAAGTTAGACATTATTCATTATCCTTTGGTTAATTTGCTTGGTTGAGTGGAGTTATGGGGCTTCATTTGATCTTTGAATTAGTAGACTTGGTGAAGGGTTACGAGTAAGGGCTTTACTTATGTTGTTATGTTATGGACTCATGAACATGCTTTGTGGCTATGACATGATGTTAGAGTTGTATTGGCTATGAATTGTATTATGTTATGCATATGTTGACTTGGGTTAACTTGAGTATGTTGGTCTTGTGTTGGATATGTTTGTATCATAAGGAATATGTGATTATTGTCTTATATGTGTTCTTGGGTTGTGCATGAGGTTTTTCAAAGTAATTTTGCATGGTTTTATCAAATGTCCCTTTTTAGCATGATTTTTATGTTGTTTGTGCATATATTCCCTTTTTAGCATGATACGCTCAAACTTACTTCTCAAATAAGAAGTAAAGCGGTCGTTTCAAGTAAATAACCCAACTAGTGAGTTTGGGATCGTTCCCACGAGTAAAAAATATTTTAGAATTAACTTCAATCTATTACTACTATTGTTCAGTCAATTACTTCCTTGGAAAGCAAAAATGATAAAAGGGGAGTTTCTATAAATAAATGAAAATAACTAGCGAAATAAAAGGAGACAAATAACAGCTTCGAATGTTGGAGTTTAATCAATTAATCAAAGTAACTAGGGTTTACGTGTTCCCCACAGGTTCATAACTTGATAAGTCTAACTATAACAATTCTTTCTTGTGCTCATCACTAGCATCGAACCTCCTCATCATTTTATGCAACATATCCTCAACTCGTGCCATACTACCTCCACCATCCCTAGGAGTAACTTCACGATTTTGAGGAGGAACATAGGGCCCATTCCTGTCATTTCTATTACCATAGTTACCCCTGTTGAAGTTGTTGTCGCGGTTATAGTTTCCATCTCGGACATAATGACCCTCACAGTTGTAGCTACCATAGTTCCAACCTTGGCTCCCTTGACCATGGTGCCAATTTTCCTGATTAGAGCCTTGGGCACTTGGTAAAAAAACCCCATCTGCTCATTTACCGCATTGGAATTCTCCTCATAATAACACTCATCATTTTGTGGCGGTGGTTTCGACAAGTAGTTGACAACATTTATATTTTCTGCACCCCCAGTGACATGTTTTAGTACCAACCCAAGCTCATTTCTCATCTGAGCCATTTCTTCACGAATCTCATTTGTGGCTAGGTTGTGAGTGGAATGTACTGCGAAGGTGTTTCTCCTAGTATCTAACTTCCTAGTACTCCAAGCTTTATTATTCCGGGAGATTTTCTCCAATTTTTCAGCAATCTCTGCATAAGGACACTCCCCATAAGATCCACCTGCTATAGTGTCCAACACCGCTTTATTATTATCATCCTGTCCCCGATAGAAGTATTTCTTCAGTGACTCATCATCTACACGGTGATTTGGGAAACTTCTCAAGAACAAGGTGAATCTATCCCAAAAACTACTAACTAACTCTCATGGTAGTGCCACAAAGTTGTTCACTTTGTCTTTGTGGTTTAGTTTCTTGGAGACCGGATAGTAGCGTGCTAAGAAGACATCCCTTAGTTGGTTCCAAGTGAAAATGTAGTTATAAGGGAGCTCAGTAAACCATATAGCAGCCTCTCCTGTCAGTGAGAGAGGAAACACTCTAAGCCTTATTACATCCAAGTCCAAGTCAGGCCTCCCTATACAGCTTTTACACACTGCCCTTACCTTAGCTATATGGGCATGTGGATCCTTAGAAGGTAGCCCTGAAAACAAACCTCTGGCAGTGAGCATTTGCATCAGGCTACTAGTTACCACAAAAGTATGACCTGGTGGTAAATGAGGCAAGACAAGTGGCCCATCAGAGTCTGCTATGTTGTCATAGCCTCTGTAGTATGCTTGGGGCCGTGGAGCGGGATTTTGTCCCCTCTGTTGGTGTTCACCTGGAGCATCGGGTAAAAACTGACCATGAACATCAACCGGAGATGGGATGTTCTGGTTTGGATCATCATCATTAATTTCCAAGTTTCTATTCATGTTGCGTAGTGTACGCTCTAATTCGTGATCGTAGGGAAACAAGGGTTCTCTTCCTCTCCGTGTATTTGTCATACAAGGAGGTTGGTCTGCACAAGTCAAAAAAAATAAAACAAAGTAGAATCAAGAAAATATCAACTAAACTATAGTAATAAGTTTAAGTTAATCTAAAAGCTATAATCCCCGGCAGCGGCGCCAAAATTTGATACGCTCAAACTTACTTCTCAAATAAGAAGTAAAGCGGTCGTGTCAAGTAAATAACCCAACTAGTGAGGTTGGGATCGTTCCCACGAGGAAAAAAAGTTTAGACATAACTTCAATCTATTACTACTATTGTTCAGTCAATTACTTCCTTGGAAAGCAAAAATGATAAAAGGGGGGTTTCTATTCCTAAATAAATGAAAATTACTAGCGAAATAAAATGAGACAAATAACAGCTTCGAATGTTGTTGTTTAATCAATTAATCAAAGTAACTAGGGTTTACGTGTTCCCCACAGGTTCATAACTTGATAAGTCTAACTATAACAATTCTTCCCTAGTATCTTGCATGCAAAGTGATAAGTTATGTATTTCTAAATCCTTGGTCCGGCATCTAGAAAATTTCACTCCACACCTTGGTCCGGCTACGTGTGTTACTATACTAACCCCTTACCTTGACCTCATCTTAAGCATCGTATTTGATATTTGACTAAGTTATTACCTCGTACCAATCAATACTAGCCTATTAGATAGTATACACTAAATCTATGTTGATAATTCTTTTCCTATTATCTACCTCCTTGATCTGGAAAGTAGCATTAAGGCGAGTTCTAACGTTGGCCATCCGTTAAAAAGACTTCTAAGTGAAATAATTATTAATACATGCAAGACACTATTCTAGAATTGTTATTTTAGTTAGGTTTTACCTCATTATTTGCCTATGGTTCCCACAACCCTAGTTATAGAGTTTAGTTACCCATAGTCATAATCACAATATTCAAATATATTATATAAGAATTCATGGACTTACTTCAATGAGAAAGAGTAAAATCAGAAAGTTTGCTTGATTAATCAACAAAAATCACCAACAATCACTTGCAAGAATCTCAAAGTAATCAAGAATCTCACAAAAAGTCTAATGATAATCAAAAGCCTAACCAAATAATCCAGAGTCTTAACTAATAATACCGTGTCAAACTAATAATACAGAGTCTAACCTCAAAAATGAGGTTTTTCGAACTATTTATAGAAAATAAAAACCTAATTAAACAAGGACTCTATTTGCTGGAAATTTGCCAAAATGCGGCTGGGTCGACGGACCTCGCGACGGATCTTCATGGTCACGACGGACCGTCATAGGCTCCGTCGTCCCATACTTATGCAATTTCTTATGCTGCTCTCTTCATTACCCTCAACGTCAAGTATGAGGGATCGTCACACACACGACGGTCCGTCGAGGGTCTTCGCTCCAAAACACTTAAACTCTTGAAATATGGGTACTGGGATTACTTCTCTGAACTTCATGACGAACCTGCAGGACGGACCATCATGGACTCCGTAACCCCACACTTGGTCAGACTTCCCCGTCTTCCTTCAGCAGCTGCACTACGTTGCCACCTACGGACGGTCACAAGCATGACGGACTGTCACAAGCTCCGTAGGTGGTCTCTTCTGCATTTCTTCGCTCAAAATCTCCACATTCATCTTTGGACGGATTTCCTGCAAATAAGGAGAAACTTATATAAAATTAGCACAAAAAGTCTTTTGGACACACTAAACTTAAGGAAAAAGTATTAATAATACCGTGAAACCACGGTATATCAGTATAACTGATGTGCTAACCCCTATTTCTCCTTTTTTCCAAACATTTTAGGTTTCGATCGTTGAAGGGTTCATGACCACTTTTCAAGGAAGGCTTTGATATTTCTCCAAGTGTGGGTATGTCCTCAAGATCCGAGGATGATGCCTTTTCTCACTCTACCTATGTTACATTTTTATATTCTAAAGACAATCATTCAATTCTTGTTGTTTCAAGATATTGTTGTAAGCTCTAAATGACATTTATACATTTGTGTAAGGGCTATGCCTATATTGTTCTGTTTTTTTAGATGGTTTAATATGAAACATCCCTATTAAGACTATATTGTGTATATTATATATATGTGACATAAAAGTAGAAAACTAAGTAAGTTTCTTATTGCAAGGAGTCTAAGTAAACTCCCTATGTATATATTATCTGTAAGAGAGCGGTCTTAGTAAACCTCATGAAGTATTTGTATATGAAAAGTTTTAAATTTTCTGCAATTTTTAACCTATGGATATAATAACGAATGCTAAGAGGCTAGTCTCAGTCCTTTCCGAGGACGACGACGACGGTTACTTCTAGGGGGTACTCCCCGGATGTGACATTCAACTTGAAATTCCTAGAAAATTCTTCAAAGTAAATCCAAAAATTGATTAATTGCCAATGTTGGCAAAAGCTCAATCTCCAAAACACAAAAAAGAACAATAATAAGAATAGCTTAAAATGAGCTTTTAATGCCCTATATATAGAAAACATAGTTCTAAAGAAAAAGGAATTGAAATAAGAAAAGTTTGTTCAATTGATGCGGCTTCAATCTACGGACCAACTCGATGGTCCGTACACTCCTTCCGTAAGTCAGGACATAGAATTATTTTTGCTTCACCGAATAGCACCATCTCTAAATCAAACGACGGACCAACAGTATGGTTTGTCGATCCATCTACGGGTCGTCAATGCTCCTCCGTAGCTCCATACTTAGAATCTTCAAAAAGTCAGGTACTGGAGTATTCTATGAACCAATTGATGGTTCACCAGTACGGTCCATCGATAAATCGATGGATCGTCGTTCCTCACTTAGTTAGATTTCCCTAATGTTCTCCCAAGTCCTGAGCTTCTTATTTATGGTCACCACCTACGGTCCGCTGATCAAAAGACAGACCATCGATGGCCTACGTAGGTCTTGTTCTAAATTGTTTTTAGTTGTTTTCTTATCTTGCCGCATGAACATCTTTCCTGTAAAACAATACACAAAACTTATAAAAATCACTACAAAAAGGCTTTAGACACACACAACTCTTAAGTGAAATGCATTAGAAATTCCATGAAACCACGGCACATCAGTGGACATCACGATCAATGGAAGACCCAATAGGTGCAGAGGCGAATATCATGACCAAGGCAGCAGCGAAAAGTTTGGGGATGAGTTACATTCCATGTACGCCTAATTTAGAGAGGTCAATGTACCACCGACTCCTGTGAGTGGAGCTGCGCATGGATTAAGCATCACGATAAGAAGGTGGAAAGGTTAAACCAATTTCATTGTCGCTCCTTAAGATCTCTTTGACATTATTCTTGGGCAAAAGATTATAGTGCCACATGGTGATCAACCTTACCTCCAATCACTCTTGGTCCGGAGCAAGGAGAATCCTGCATGGTGTCTTTGGTTAAGGTACCAAAGATAGAAGAACAAGTACGTCTAACAACCATGAAACTCTTAAGAATCCTTAAGAAGAAGGAGTCTACATTTAGAACCACCATTACAAGTTCAAAAAACGACAATGGTGCTAAAGAGTCCTTGTCACCATGCACGAAGAAGGTTTTAAAAGAGAACAATGTCATGATGACAAAGAAGCCATCGAGGCTCTTTCCTCTTGGTAAGAAGGTTGATGATAAGACCAATCAGAAAGATATCTGAAAAAAACTGAAAGAGTTGCGCGAGGGCATTGATCAAGTCAATGGACTATTGGTCACGTATACGAGAAGACAAGACTCGGTTGGTGTGTAGAAGATTTGTGATGTGGTCATTGCATCAATAGGCAGGGGAGAGTGTCACGTCCTGACACTTTGCCAAGCTAATTTTGCATCCGCATAGGGGCGGAAGGGTCTAGAGTTGTGGAAAGGTTTATAAAAACTCTAGAAGCCCCTAGATATTTCCTTGGAAGTCTTAATTAATATTATTAGAAAAAGAATAGTCCTTAGTGGAATATTCTAGAGAAGTATGGATATTTCCCAAGGAAGGTTATGGAATCAGATGAAAAGTCCTTCGAATATTCTAGATTGTATAGCGAATTCTAGAATAGGACCAAAGTGTAATTATTAGAAGGACTTGAAACAATTATTATTTACACTTAGGCTCCTACGAAGTAGTATATATAAAAGGACTCTCATTTATAAATCATCCAAGAAAGTTGTAAGAAACATACCAAGCAATATAAAACCTTCTTCCAAAATTCTTGAATCTTTTTAAGTCTTCTTTTCATTCTCATAGTGATCTTATGTGTTAAGGCTTGCTTGAGCTTACAAGATCGTGAAAGATTTATGAGTAAGTTGTCAAGTGTTGCACAGAGCTGAATCAGACTCTAAGTCAATGACATAAGGGCTGGTATAAGACCTCTCGAGGTTGAGTATGTCGTGTTTCGACTTGGGGGTGTTCTCGGGTCATTACACGCTTCAACATGGACATAGAAAATATTGGATGAACTCCTGATTAGGAGGTTAAGCCAATCTATACGTTACCGCACATTCAAGAACTTCAAAAGGGCCAACGTATTACGGACTTAACTTGCCCTTCTTGCCAAACCTCATCACCTCTTTCATCGGAAATACCTTAAAGAAGAACATTCTCACGACTCATGTCTCTGACCTTATAGTCAGCATACTTCTTTTGTCTACTCTGGGTTGCTAAGAGTTTAGTTTAAATATTCTTCACCTTCTCTTGAGCATCCTTTACTAAATCAACCCCCAAAGGTTTCACATCTCCGACCTCGAACCATTCTATAGGTGATCTACTTTCCCTCCCATATAATGCCTCAAACGATACCATATCAATGCTGGAGTGATAACTATTATTATAAGAGAATTTACACAAAGGTAAGAACTTATCACAATGCCCACCAAAATCAATCACACATTATGTGCCAATTCATCATGTAATTTCCTCCAAAACTTGGAGATGAACTGCGTACCACGGTCTAAGATATTAGAAAGGGGCACACCATGCAACCTCGCTATCATTTTCAAATAAACCTTAGCCAATTGTTCAGCATTATAATCTATTCTTACCATAGTAAAAGGGGTTAACTTAGTCAATATATCAACCACTACCCGAATAAAATCAAACTTCCCCAAAGTCATGGGAAGACCAACCACAAATCCATGACTATCCTCTCTGACTTTCATTCTGAAAGACATTCTTCGAAGCAAACTTCTAGGCCTTTGGTGCCCATATTTTACTTGTTGGAAATTTTGACACTTAGCTACAAACTCCGCTATATCCTTCTTCATGCGCTGCCACCAATAAATTCATTTTAAATATCGTACATTTTGGTCACCCCCAGATGAATGGAATATCACAAACCATGAGATTCTATCAATAATTTATGAATCAAGTCATCAACTCGAGGAACAAAAATTCTTCATTTAAAACTGAGCACACCTTCCGCATCAAGAGTGGTCTCTTGTGCCTTACCAATTGTAGTCTTATTCTTGAGTGTATTCAAATTTTCATCCTCAAATTGTTTGTCCTTGATCTTTCATAAATGTGGCCCCCCTAACTCCAACGCTAGCTAACACCCAGCTTTTCCTGAGATGCCCAATTGCATGAATTTAGACTTCAAGGTCTGAATCTCCTTAGCCAAAGGTCGTCTAGTTACACTTAAGAAAAAATTAGCATACAACCTTTGTTTCTTAAGAACAATACGAAGATGATCGGCATGCCATTCCCTTTCTCACTTCTCGAATAGATCAAAATATAATCAATAAAGACTATGACGAATGAATCAAGAATGACTTAAACACCCAATTCATTGAACTCATAAAAGAGGTGTGCGCATTAGTCAAACCAAAAGACATAACTAGAAACTCATTGTTCTCATAACGGGTGTTCTAAACGCCATCTTGGGCACATCTTCTAGCTAATTTTCAACTGATGGTGCCAAACCTTAGATCAATCTTGGAGAAAACAATTGGTCAAAAAGATCATCTTTTCGAGGCAAAGGGTATTTATTTTGAATAGTGACCCTATTCAATTACCGTTAATCTAAACACATTCTCATATTACCATCATTTTTCTTAACAAATAAAATTGGAGCACCCCATGGGAAATAACTAGGAAGAATAAATCTCTTATCGGGAAGATCTTGGATTCGAGCCTTAATCTCTCTCAATTCTGTCAGATCCATGTGATATGGAGGGATAGAAATTGGCTGGATACAAGGTTCTAAATCAAGGCAGAAATCTATATTCCTATCCAGAGACATACCAAGCAAATCATTAGGAAAAACTTCTCCAAAATTTGACATCATAGGGATATACTAAATTGATGCATACTCAAGATCAACATCCTGTATGTGAACCAAATACGCAAAACAACTCTGCCCTACCAGTTTTCTAGCCCAAATAGAGGATACGATCTTAGTTTGCTTAAGCTTGTACACCCCTTCCCACTGTAACTTTTCCTTTTTCGAAATTTCTAGAGTTATAGACTTAGTGTTACAATTAAGCACAACATAATAGAAGAAAGCCAAGTCATGCCAAAGATTATACCAAATTAAGTCATATTCAAAATCACCAAATCAACCTAATTCTAAAAACCCATAAATAAAATACAACAAATGCGTAGACATAGATGACTATAACAGACTTTCCAACTAGGGTAGATAAGGGCATCAAGTATATCACAAATCATAGCAAATATTTTGGAAAATTGCATACACATAAGAATAAGTAGAACTCGGTTCAGATAACACATTAGTCATCCGGTCACATACAAGAATAGTACATATGATCACTGCGTCAGACTCCTCAGCCTTCTTCTTGCTCAAAAAGGCATTAAATTGAGCCTTATCATTATGAAAGGTGACTTCTCTGCCTGCATTACCATTTCTCCTACCTCCGCGTTCTCGTTGATTTCCTCCTCGCCCACCTTGTGGACGCCCTTGATCATTATTACCATTTCCCGTTGGTACCGCTGCTTTAGTCCGCTACTGCGCAGAATCAATCATACGTGTATGAGGAAAATCTATCCTCATGTGCCTAGGATCTCCATAATTATAGCAAGTACAATCAAGAGATGGTTTGCTTCCCATCGGAGGCAAGACTCCCTGGTTATCCTGAATCAAATTATCAGGTAAAATTCCCGATTAATTACTTGTAGAGGTGGGCATAATATACTGAATTGTCCAGGCAACAAGTGTTGGCCTCCATGACCCCTTGAAGAAAGAACCTTGAAAGTTACTCGATTTCTTGGACCTTTTAGCCAATGCCTTATCTTGAGTGTCTCGCCTCACCCCTTTCACTTTCTTAACAAAGTCTGTTACCTCAACCCTTCCACTTTCTTAACAAAGTTTGTTACCTCATTAAATCTCCTTGATGCAAAGGTCATATGAACATTATTACCTGCAACTCAGAGTTTGGTCCCTTAATAAATTAACGGATCATGTATCCCTCGATAGCCACCAATTGAGTAGCATATCCAGAAAATACATTTAACTTGGCCTCATAAACAGCCACAAACCACCCAAAGCCGTGAACTCATTCTTTTTGAGATCTCTCAAAGTCCTAGGCACATATTTCTCTAAAAATAAAGCATGAAATTGAGTCCAACTAAGTGGAGGTAAAACTGAACATCTGCATTCCACATAAGCTCCCCACTACTACTTAACCTAACATTGAAGTTGTTGATGGATAAATTATAGCTTATGAAGCCTCTCATAGTAATCAAGGATGAATTCACATTCATCCTCACTCTCGGAACCATGGAACACAGGCGGTTTCAACTTCAAAAACTTGGTCAACATCTCATGTTCATTACCAGTCATAACATGAGACAATAAATGACGAAATAAAACATCATTACCTATATTCCTTCCCACCTTAGGGACAATGATAACAATAGGATGATTAGCGGGAGCTTGAGTTGCTTAAATAGAGGGAAACACTCTAGGACCAACCAACCCTTTCAAGAATGACAATATCTGTTAAGCTAACACTGGTCTATAGGAGGAAAACATGTCGTCTCAGCCGGCACCATTTCCTTTTTTCCTATATTTTCCTCATTCTCAACCTTAATATTCTCCTCTACCTTTTCGTGGTGTGCAGAAGGGGCCTTATTTATGGGAGTATTTTTAACTAGTGTTCTATCCCTAGTAGGTGTCACCCTTCATTGGCCTCTACTCCTAGATCTTCCTCTATCCCTACCTCAATAACGACCTCTAGCTGCAGATTCCTCAATTGGAGCATTGACGGGAGTTACGGGCCTGACATTGTTGAATCTAGTGTCAACCATTTGCGGACAGTGAAAGATGTCAATACCAATTTGAATAGTCAGATATTAATTAGAATCAAGTTATAGTACGAAAGGAAACAAGAGAATAATAGAGAGATTAGAGAGATTTCCTAAAGTCGTATAAACTTTCGAGAAAAAGTACAGACGACTCTGTACCATTTCGCAAGACTTTACTAGACTCATTTTGGTACATCCAGATCAACCAACTCTGATACCAACTTTGTCACGACCTAGACCATCGTGATTGACGCCCACACTAACCCTCCGATGGAAGAACCATTTATCCTTATTAGATACAAACTTAATCAAAATACTAAGGCATTAAAGTTACAAAAACAAGTTAAATGCTAAAGGAAAGAAATAAGGAGAACCTATAAGCTCCAAACCAATAGTCTATCAACTAAACAAATGCGGAAAATACGCCTAGAACCTAAAATTTAATGTACCAAAACTCTAACAATAAACTATAAATCTAAACAAGAAGTGATACAACCCCAACTAATATACTGATAACTAACTAGAAAGTCTATGTCCATAATATGGGACATTAACATAAAGAGAACTCATGGGAATTGAAAGAACTGACTCACCATTGAATCCGAAAAATCACTGATCTTATAAGCGAGGTCTATCAATAGCCACCTGAAGTTACTCTGTACTCAAGAAAGAGAGAGCATGTGCAATATCAATACAAAGTCACAGTGTACTGGTAGGATCACACAACTATCCTACTAAGTGTAACATATATAAGTCATTACAACATAATAATAACATGTATACACCAAACATATACAATATCATCATCATTTTTGAAACAAAGTACAACTCATTGGTCCTCTCATGGAACCCAAACTTAAACAGTTAGCATACCAGAATGCGGTGTCCGATCTAATGTTTATGCTGGAACGTGGCAAAAGATCTCATATTTATCTCGAAACGTGGCAACCGATTCAACTTTATGTGTCAGAATGCAACACCCGATCCATTCAATAAGTCACAATCATAATCACAATTATATTCTCATAATCATACAATCAAGTCATGATTCATGGTATTCATCATTCGTCTATATCATTTATAAATAATGTGATCAATAATGCAACATTCGCATACATGCACATATTATAATGAAGCAAGAACAAACATATATCACACAAACACGAAATCACAACCATTGCGTACCTCGAAACAAGCTTGAATCCTTAAGAAACTTGATTTTTTTTCCGGATTTGTTACACTTGCTCTTGGTCTACAAATAATTATAATAACACGAGGGTCAATAAATAACACCTAATTACCAAATTATAAACAATAATATGAGTCCTAAGTCAAACCCTTGATTTCCATACCCATATTAGGGCTTTCTTCACCATAATTTCCAGATCAAAACCCTTCTCCTTCAATAATTATCCATTAGAGTACTTTCTACAGATCAAAAAATGGATTCAGAGAGTGAAAATCTTAACTTTAGCCTCAAGATGGTGAAAAACTGTCAAGAAAATCCCTGGCTTCCTTTCTTAGCTCTCAAGTTCAAAAATTACAAAATTAAATTTTTTTGGGGTTTATTTTTCCGACTTTAAGTCGTGTTTGAGATTAGAATTATCAAATTAATAGTTCTTCTTGAGTAATCAATTTAAGTGTTGCTGTTGTTCCTTTATTTGAGTTGAAGTTTGTTTAAATCCTTATAAAATCATTAAGATTTGACTTATCCGTTGAGTTCGACTTATTGGTTGTCAATTGATAGACATGCTAAATTGTTATAGAATTATAAATATATTGACTTGTCGTTTATCGATGATCGTTAATAAAGTTATCAATTTTATTGACATGTCCCCCTCCTGACGTTCCCCTAGCGGGGGAACTCTCAATAGCGATTGTTGCTCCTTATGCCTGGTTCCGATGACTCAAAAAATAATTAATTTTAAATTAACATGTGCTGCTATACACAAGTAATAACAGAAAACAATAATACCCAATTTGAAAGGTAGGAAACCAATATTTTTGACTTGATACCAAATTACATGTTATTTTAGTAGGTTTCAAACATTTAAAAGGTAGGAAATCAAATTGCCCACTTGGCAGCCATAATTTGCCTAATATAATTTTCCAAAATTTCAAAGGTAGGAAGATGGAAGCATCTGCCAGTATAACACGGTTGTCCTAACTCGTATACACTCTATTATTGCTACTTCCTTCCTTGCATCAATCTGTACCAATAAAAATAGGAGGGAGAATATTGGAGAAGAGAGAAAGCGTGGAATGCTGAGATCTTGTGGTAGAATCAATACGAAAGTTTAGGGGAGAAGTTGGGTTGTGTATATGGGGGGTAGTAGTACATTTGTTGATGGAGTTCTTCGATGGTTTCATCATCGTCGTCACACTAATGAAGATGCAATCTTGACTCAAACCCACAATTCTACAGATACCCATTTACAAGAAAAACAACACGAATTTACTATTACTGAAGACTTTGACTTCACCGGTTTAAAGCTCATCAAAGTACCCAAGCGTTTTCATTTGCCTATTTCTTCTTCTTCTTCTTCCATGGATCCTACCAAAAAGGTCTCTTTGTATTGCCCCTTTTTTTTTCTGGGTTTGACTTTTTTTATTTTAATTTGATCTGTCTTGATTTGAATCCCTTGTTTGTATGGTAGAGTTATATCTTCTGATTTCGAATGAAATTGGTAGTCTGTGCTATTACTAGGACTGAATAATCTTGGTCTCCGCGAATTTGTTTCAGACTTGGAATTATGTTAATGGGGAGGTCATGTCAAAGAATCAGCTTCCTTGATTGCTTATGTTTTCTTGTTTATTGTGGTTTGTGTATTTTCTAGCACATGAAGAAGTTACTCCTTATTGTCTTTTATTATGTTTTGAGTTTTATGTCAATGTGTATGGGTAAGAGGATTTTTTAGCTTTCAGATGAATGATATTTGTTTTGAATGGGGTATTCTTTTTCAGAATGCGTTAGAGACGGAATTCTTTACTGAATATGGAGAGGCAAGTAGATACCAAGTTCAGGAAGTAATTGGCAAAGGAAGCTATGGAGTTGTGGGTTCTGCTGTTGATACACATACTGGTGAAAGAGTTGCAATCAAGAAAATTAATGATGTCTTTGACCATGTTTCTGATGCGACAAGAATCTTGAGAGAAATTAAGCTTCTTCGGCTACTTAGGCATCCAGATATCGTAGAAATAAAGCACATTATGTTGCCTCCTTCTCGAAGAGAGTTTAAAGATATTTATGTTGTTTTTGAATTGATGGAATCTGATCTCCATCAAGTAATTAAGGCCAATAATGATCTTACACATGAGCATTATCAATTTTTCCTCTACCAGCTTCTGCGTGGACTAAAATATATTCATACAGGTTGGTTCTTTGTGTAATTCGAAATGTGCCTCTTGCTACTTCTAACTATAGAAGTTAAAATTAACTCTGAGATAATCAAACCTGCCACTTTTGCCCCCTTGCCAGCAAATATCTTCCACAGGGATTTAAAGCCGAAAAATATCCTTGCTAATGCTGACTGTAAGTTGAAGATATGTGATTTTGGGCTTGCTCGTGTATCATTCAATGATGTGCCATCAGCTATTTTCTGGACCGTAAGTTCAAATTTAGAAGGCTTCCTTTCTCCGTTGTTTTTTATACATGTTTTTTTGTGTGGTATTTAAGATACATGTATCTTTTTGAATGTATTAAAGGATTATGTTGCAACTCGATGGTATCGTGCTCCTGAGCTATGTGGATCCTTCTTTTCTAAGGTAAGATTCATTATCACTTTCACAGTTTTATTGTTCAATCTACTGGTGTATATGCAACAACTACAATGTCACTGACTTGAGCTTTAGCTCTCTCCTTTTCTGATTGTGTATGCAACAACTGCAATGGCACTGAATTTCAGAGTTTAATTGTTCATTCTGTTCCATATATTCAACAATTACAATGATGTTAAGTATAGTTAATGCATTTAGTTCTAATATATTATGTTCAAGTTTGTTTTGCATTATTTTGTTACTTCTCCATTTTTTTGCACCTATGTCAATGTATTATGATCAAGATTGTTCCTTATTATTTTGTTACTCCTCTCCTCAAGTATTTTGCTTTAAGCGTATATCCCTTCCTATATCCCTTGGGAGAGAAAAATACTAGCTAAAGTAATTATTTTTCACAATAAATGGTTTGTGGCTGACACTGGATGTACTCATATACCATTGCAGCCTTTAACAATGCCTGTAATCTAGATTCATTTGATTACAACTGGAAACTGCACTGACTGAAAAATTAACTGCAGCAAAACCCAAAAAGATAAAAAATTGTAGAACAAAAAGGAGAGTCTAAGTAGTAATACATAAAAGTCACATTATTATGAGGTCTATAACTTTGTTGTTTCGCTAATCTTTTTTTTATTGATGTTAGGAGAAGATGTTACCTGTTTATCCTATTATCCTATGCAGCTATGTTGAATTATAGGTTCATTAGAGTTGAATTATGGTTGATAACCTATGGAGCTACTTGTTGGAAAAAAAAATTTAAAATTCAAGAACTTAGGTAGTAGCTTAATTTCCTTGTCAATGATGAGTATTTTCCTTTTACAGCATTTGTTCCACCTTCCGTAATGAGATTTAATCTCTCGAATCTAGTGTTGTGCTCATCAGTACCGTGGGTTACCTGCTGTATGGCCTGTTCTCCTCAATGGTTCAGCAACAGTGAAAGGTTTAGTTTGCTGACTGGTTGTCATAGGTGAATACAGAATTTAATGGAGTGGGCCTCGTATTGTGCTGGCTCTGAAGTAGATACACCATTAGCCACAAGGCTAAAAAACACCACAAGGAAGACTAAAGTGATAATCTTAAAAAACAAATAATATTCAGCTAGAAACATTTTACTGTGAAGATTACCAAGTCTATGAGGCTGTAGGGAAAGTTGGGTGCATTTTGCTAATCTTCAAGTAATTGACTAAGGAAACTGGAATTTTCAAACATTTCACAAGTCCTGAAAAGGTGGAACTTTTATAAAGTGACAACAATATCATTTCAGAGAAGCTAATATGTTGTCATATCGGTTTTTAGTTTTAGCCCAGAGAACACCACACTTTTACTGGCTTTGAGCATGAATGTGCCACACTCAGTTAACCTTCTGCGAACTTCTTTTTTAAGTATAGTTTAAGTCTGCTTCCAGCATTGGTATAGACAGAAGAAATGGATGAGATGCGTAGAAGCTACTTCTCTTGCTTTTAAACTGATAATAAATGGCTTTACAGTTCACGCTCTTTAAGGACGAGGATTTGTTCGATGTCAAATTTTGATGAAAGAATAATAATGTGAAAAGATGTGGTTTCACTAAGAAATAACTTTATCATACATGTGAAGACTTTATTTGTGTTTTTGACACATCTGCATAGACTCATTTTCATGTGACATATACATCTCTAAGAGTTCTCTATTTGCAGTATACTCCTGCTATTGATATATGGAGCATCGGATGCATATTTGCAGAGTTGCTTTCTGGAAAACCATTATTTCCTGGAAAGAATGTGGTGCATCAATTGGACCTAATCACAGATTTGCTTGGGACACCTCCTCCAGAAACAGTTGCAAAGGTCAGTTCTCATAATATATGCTTTTCATTCTTAGAATGTTCTTAATAATATGTTATTCTTTTAGTATCATCCTATTGTGTATGTTTTTTGTGCCAAAGTATGTGTCTAGTACTGCTAGTAGATATATTTGAGAATTGAAGAAGAGGGTAATACACTTAAGAAACCATTGTTAAAAATAAAAATCACCAGCAAATTTGTGGTGTTGTCGAGTTTCATTGTTTGAAGGAAGAAGGAGCTGTGGTGTTCCCTGAGCGCTGTTTCTGAGCTAAGAAGAAGTTGGAAAGTGAGACATCTATGGCGTGAAAGCTGATGATGATGATGCATTTCTGGTAGAGTGAGGGTGAATTAAAGGAGGCATTCATGAGTATTTCTGATAGTGATGGAGCTCTACGGTGATTATTTTTCTGGTTTCTACCGTCCTGTATCTGTGGGCTTTCAGGTGGCATAACTGATGCATTCTTCCTAATGGTCCTCTGGCAGCTTGAAGGATTCCGGCCTGTGGTGTCACTTGTTTTTGGGTTTTTGGACATGTATTCAAGGTGGCTCTATTTTTATTTTTTGAATGACCTGTGGTCACAAAGATGTAATTATGATATTTCTTGAAGGTGGCGTGAGGCGTTGTGGTGAATGAAAGATGAGTATAATGTCTTGTGAGTTGTAGTGTTAAAAATGTATTTCTGCCCCTCTTAAAAAAAGATATCTCTAGGTTGAATGGCAGTGAACTCTTAAAACTTTAATGGAGAAGAATGAAGGCGGCAAAGAGAATTAGTAAGCTTAGGTTTCTGGTGACTGGTGAAGGAGGTGTGGTGGTATAGGATCCCCGAGAAAATAAAGTGTTGGTATCATGTGTTATCTTTAGAATATAAGGTAGAAAAATTGTTGCTGAGAAGTTCTGTGGTGTCACATTTTACATGCCACTTTATTTTCTCTTATTTATTAACTTGTTTCTTTTATAACTGGCAGATAAGAAATGAAAAAGCTAGAAGATACCTCAGTAGCATGCGGAAGAAACAACCGGTTGGGTTTGCAAAAAAGTTTCCAAATGCAGATCCTTTGGCATTACGCCTACTTGAACGACTGCTTGCATTTGACCCTAAAGATCGGCCATCTGCAGAAGAGGTAGTGATTGAAAACAAATCCAATATTATTTTGACTACTAAACGAAATTCCCAAGTCTAATTGACTTAACACTAATATTGCCTTTTCTTAGGGATTAGAGGATCCTTATTTCCATGGTTTATCAAATGCTGATCGTGAACCATGTAGACCACCAATATCGAAGCTTGAGTTTGAATTTGAGAAGAGGAAACTGGCAAAAGATGATGTTAGAGAACTCATATATCGCGAGGTGAGGCTTTCTTTAGTATTAATTGCTACCTTGTAAGTAAAATGATTCGAAGGATTGACTTTACACTTGTCTTGAACAACCAGATTTTAGAATATCATCCGCAGATGCTTCAGGAGTATCTTTCTGGTGCAGATCAGACTAGTGGCTTTATGTACCCAAGGTTTGCTGCTAGTAGAAACTAGTTCTAATAATTTATGCGCTTTCTTTTATATAATAGTTGACCTGCCTCTTTCTCTTGCATTAAAAGCCGGTGTTCGTAGTTTTTTACTGGAGCGTAATTGTTATTCTCTCATAAGTGGAAGCACATCAAAAAACATACATAACTTTTCTTTCCCTTAAAAGTAAAAGTTGACAATCATTTTCAGATGATCGTTTTTTTCCATGGGATATGGCAAAGTCTATTAGTGCGTCTATCTACTCCATTTGGAGCTCACTCCTCATGGGGATGAAATAGGTTCTGGGTGTTAACTTTTGATGTTGCTTCTTCCATTCTGCTTCATCTCTCTTTCTATTTACAGTTCTAAGTACTTATTCTCTAGAAAGGAACCATCATTCTTGTTTCGGTAAAAACTAATTCATTTCTTGATGGCAAACCATGGCCATCATCTAGTTATTGATAAATTATTAACATTTCATAGTGAATTGCGGATAATATTTAATGAGGTATCATCATTTTGTATAGTTCCAAGTTTGTGTGTCTTATTAAATACTTCAACAAATACTGTGTTTGGCTGTGCTGGAAGTTGTTCTCCTCCATCCTCTCACAAATGCAGACAGTGGTGAATCTTCTTGAAATCAAAGGAATTAAGTTTTCAGCAACAGTAGGGTTACTGCAAACTTTTATCGTGACAGTAACAAAAGTATTCATCAGTTTTAGACACACTTTGATCAATCCACTGGGATCTAACTAGCACAAGTATTGGGTAACTTTGCCCACCAAGGTTTAGGCAGATGAGAAGAATTAACCTAGTGTCACTTGTGCTGGAATTTTGAACCTTGGTTCGCAAGATTCACTCTTATTAGTGATTGCCTGATCCTTGGTCTAGTGTTGGATCTTCTTGGTCATCCTTCTGTGAAAAGACCTCTATCACATAGAGTTGATTGTTGTCTTGTGGACTCCCACTTCATATAAAGGCAAATGTATTGTGCCAAATAAGTTTTCTTTATTCATTTTGTATTTATTCAAGAAATATTGATTGTGGTTTTTCTTCTACATTAATTTAGTGGTGTTGATCGATTCAAGCGACAATTTGCACATCTTGAGGAGCATGCTGGTAAAGGTGAACATAGTGCTCCGATTCTGAGGCAGCATGCTTCCTTGCCTAGGTGCGTTGTTGAATCTATTATTCTTTACGTCAAATTGGTAAAGTGTTTTTTTCAGAATCTACAGATTAAGGAATTGCTTTCTTTGTATTTAAAACTATCCACATAAAAAAACTCAGATTTAGAAAGTAGTTTCTCGAAAAAAAACAAATATAAATTGAAAACTAGGTTTTTAAAAATATTTTTTGCTTTACATAAGGGTGTGGATCATAGAGTTGCTTGTGTTATCTTGTGCAGTGACTTACCAGTTAGCTCTTGTTTAAATATTTCCAGTCATTTTGGTCACTGAGGACCTTGGATTTGTTTACATGCTATTTTAATCGATTATCATCCTGTTTGATTAATTAAACTCTATAGTTTGTCCGGCATATAATTAATACAAATTTCAAGTATTACAATGGATTGATAGCTTGGTGTGGTGCATTAAAAGCTGAATTATGTGTGTTGGTTAAACAACTTCAGTTAACGTATGAACTTGTTTTCGTTTTGTAATACCTCTGCTGCAGAGAGCGAGTACCTGCACCAAAAGATGACACCTCTTCCCAAAATAATGATTGTGAAAAGAGAACTGTTTCAACAACTCTACAGAGTCCACCAACGCAATCTGAGGGATCAGAGAACTACAGTGCTCGTAGCTTGCTGAAGAGTGCTAGCATCAGTGGTTCCAAGTGTGTGGAAGTAAAAAGAAAAAACGCAGAGGTAAATCTTTTTATTCCGTTTCCCTTACTGTAACACTCAAGCGATGAGAGTATCTTGTTGCAAATTTTAACATTTCTTCACTCATTTCTTATTGGTAATGTTTTTATAGGAAGAGCCAATCGAAGAACAAAATGAAGAAGTTGATGGTTTGTCTCAAGAAGTTGCTTCTCTTCATGTTTAATTCTCTGCAGAAATCAACATTTTGAAGTTTCAGTCCTTGATTTCAGCTAGAAGCTAACTGTAGGTTATCAGTTCCTATTGTGTTATAAAATATTACTTGCTATATATAGTAGGAAAACACTCCAGCTATTCAAATTTTCTCATTAGATTACAAGGTTTGAAATTTGTAACGATTTCATAAACACTACTTCCTCTACCCTAACTAACAGAGTCTTTCTTAAATATCGTTCATTGTATGCCCGTGTACTTTACCTGCGTGTTGCGTGGATAATATTGAAGAGAACAACAGTATACATTCTGCTCGAATATGTCTTATTTATTTGAAAATTTTTAATTTTATTTCAACCATATTCATAAGAGGGCTAACTTAGAAGAAAATGTTTTTCTTCTTTCTATAATTGTTTTAAGATACTATGATATGTATAATATTATGCAAATTTTATTGATGAATTTGATAAGAAATAGTAATATTAGAATCGATTTCGTAAACTATCAATTGATTCCAAAGATTATAAAGTAGTGCATTATTATTTATTTGATTTATAAGTGAAACTCAAATAGATATCGTGCTAAAGATGAGTTTATCATTAAAGACAAGTAAATTGCACATTCAAATATTCGTAGAAAGAGAATTACTTACTTGTCTAGTAATGCTGTGGGAAAAGGGTATTCAAATATTCGTAGAAAGAGAATTACTTACTTGTCTAGTAATGCTGTGGGAAAAGGGTTCGAAGAGTTATGATTTTTCTAAAGATTTATCAAAAAATAGTTATATCTTTTCATGAAATGGCGTGACTTTTATGAGATATTGTGACCTTTATAAAAAGTTGTGACTTTCATGACAAGTTACGACTTTTATAAAAAATTATGACTTCTATGAATGTTCTGACATTTCCGAAGGAATGAAACTTTTTCAACGAGTTGTTTTTCTGATAAGGCACATTAAGAATTTGTTCACACTATCCTTTGTTGTCTATAATTAGAGGGATTTCCTCTCATTTCAAAACAGTTAAAAATTTTGAACTTTTTCTTCTTCCTTTTTATGCACAATTAGATATTCGACTACTTTGCTCCTCTTGAGTGGATCACTGACACCATTTTTTTTTTTGTATCAATATTCTTTTAAATATAATCGTTCTATCCTGAGAAAATCTATTCCATTAAATCTTGGGTACTATATGAGAATAAATTCCTCACGGAGACACTGTGCATTGAGTGAACTCAATTTTTCTTCTATTGCTATAGATCCTGATTATTTATTTGTAGTCAATAATTTATGCTTATGATATTAATTGTTGTTTTTACTAAATATTTTAAACTTTGTTGTTTATGTTTCTCCAAAGTTATTGTTATAAGTATTTGTTATTACATATAAATATTATTTATTTAAAAAATATAATACCTCATGTGGATGTTCATCTAATTTCCCAAAAAAATCAAAAAGTAACAGTTCTTGGGGGCAAAAAGGATAAATTAGAATTAAAGATGATTGATTGAAAGATAACTTATAAGATGTTATAAATATTATTTTTCTTTACATTATTAGTGTACATTACGATGTAATAAGACTGTATAATGTTTTAGTTTTAATGACTAATAAATTGTAAGTATTGTTTTATAAATTTTGTGATATTGAGGATTCTTTTATTGTTTTATCGTAAAATATCCATTTGTAATGTTTTATAAGTGTTTTCTTGAGTTGAAATGTGTTAGAAAAGTTAAATGTTAATTGTAAAAAACTATTGAGATTAAAGCAGGTTAAATTGGGTGGGTCATGACCCAATCTACTATTTAGTCAAAAAAAAACTTGAGCCGGTTATGATTCCTTATTTCTATTTCAACTTATTTTCATATCTCTAGTGAAACCCAAGTCTCTCATTTGACACCTTCAAATGCAATTATTAAAATCGCTAGACTCAATTACCCCTCAAAATCTTTTTAATCTTTTCCACATAAATGTCGAGGATATTTTTTCAAACAAATATTTTTATTCAATGCATGCAATTTTTAATACACCAAATCAAACAATACATAAAAATAATCTATGAATAAGTAATCCAAGAATAACTATAAAAGCATTGCCAAAAAAAACCCTTACTAATACATTATTTTTAAATATTATTTTAATACACTCTAGCAACGAACCCTTATATATACTAGTATCGGTTTAATAATATCTATAATTTCATAATTTCATGTTTTAGATTTTACACAAATTTCATAGTGTTAAGAGTTAATTACATGATAAACTTATTTTTAAAAAAATTATAAAATCCCTTAAATTTGGTGAAATCTGGATACATCTCAAAACGTCTCGATACATGACGTCCCGATTATGAATACATTGTCCAACATCCCTATACATCACGTTTTAGTTTCGGATACATCACTCCACGTTCTAATTTATCGATCATCGTCCCAATACATCGTGTACGTCCCGTTACATCGCACAAAGTAATGTATCCGATCAATAATTGTGTAAAGTGATGTATCCAAGAATATGAGAGAGTATAATTTTTTGTGATTTTCTCAAATGGTAAAGAAATTTAGTGAATATGATCAAACAAAATTGTGTATTTAGTTAATTTTTTTCTAATATTATTTGCAATTTCATATGTGAAAATAGCTGGACTCACAACCCAACTTGTGATATTTACAAAAAAAACTAGATCGGCCAAGGTTCCGTGCTAAGCACGGGCCCGATATGCGTGATGTCATTTTTCTGATATAATTTGAAAGAATTTGTTATGTGCATAGATCATTACTCTTCAATTTAATTAATTAGAATGAGCTAGGGTAACCAATAGCGAAAGTTGAGAGTGAATTAATTAACATAGTATGAAATTGTAAGAGATCAATAACACTAAGAAAAATGGTCCCAAAAAGTGTAATTTTAGTTCCTAAAGGACAATAGCGACTTGTAAAATCTGGTCGCCAGTCCCTATAGGCTTCGTCGTTAAAGGTCTTTAGGAACGGAATATTATAGCCAGTCATTAAAGGTTAGTAGGCAGCCGATAATCTTTCGGTCCCTAGCGAAATAATATCTATTTTATCATCTTGTATGAAGAGTACAAAATATATTTTGTTACGAAAAAGATATCATACAAATGATTTTCCTGAAAAGTTATCCAAATCTATCGAGCATATTTACATATAGTTCGAAAAATCAAAACATCGATGTGCAAGAATACATATCAAACCAACTGCTTCCTCCCTTTAAAAAGGCGAGAACATACCAACAGACCGAAAAAAAGAAGCAATAGTCGAGAAGCCAAGTGTTGCTTCTATTGAAGCTGATTGTCAACTAGAATCACAACAACAAAACTATTGAATTAGGAATGTACTGAACAAGAATCCTCAAGACAACCGAAAGCACTAAATTTTCAAAGGAAACACCCAGACGAAAATAAACAGTAAGAGCAATAATAAATTGTTTAAAAATTGTGCTCTTCGGGTGGTCTGGAGGCGAGCATGTCCAAACTAGCAAAACCAATGGATTCTCCGAAGAAGATGGCATTAGGAAGCAGATGACTGATGGTTTATTGCAGGCATTCAGCAGTGTTTCCCGAAACTCTTTCCAAGCCAGTCTTTTAAACCATGGATTCAAAATTGGAGCACAGAGCTTCTGGATTCAGGGTGCACATATATTCCTCTGCTTTTTTCAGAACAAGTTGGAAACTTTTCAAGTCTTGGATGCTTCTTTCACCGTTCAAATTGACGTAGTTAGAAGAACACAGAATAATCAGACAGCTTAACCATTTGTCAAAGCAATGTGGTGAGTAAGAAACTATTACTACATTTTTTGTATTATTACCTTTCAGTATAAGGTGAGAGTCTTGTAGAATAAGCTAACTTCATCAAATAGCAATTAGTAGCTAGTAAGTAGCAGTACCAAGCAGTGGAACTCCAAAATAGAACTAATGCAGCAACACCCAATAAACTTACAATATACTTATCTATCATTCCTCTCTCGTAATATTCTCATAACACTGGTTATGTGCGTCTCTATTATAATGGTTTGGCAAAGGGGTTACCTGTAGAAACTGAAAACCAGAAATCATTCCACGAACATCAACATTGCCTGAAACAAGCACAAGAGGGGTCAAACTTAGAAGCAGAACCACAATTCTCAGTATAAAAACATATTACAAGAGAGGAATAGCTGAGGATAGATGTAAACAAAAGGGGTCCAACTTAGAAGCAAAACCACGATTCTCGCAGTCACAACACTACCAAAAGCTAAATTGTCCAGATTACATAAACTAGAGCGTCATATCTATTGCATAGGACAAATCTAATTCCTCTAAACTTTCTTGTTAAAGCAATCCTCTTCATTATAGAGAATTTACCTCACTAAGCAGTTTATATCTCCATTTCTTGGACAAGAACCAGTCAAGTTTTTTTCATTACTTCGCGCTACATTAAAAAGACAGATATTAGAGCGACTAGAACAACAAAATAGAAAAGTTGCACGTAAAAAGAATCTACAAGCCCAGAGAAACACACTCATAACAAGACTGCACAAACAGTATTCTAGTCAAATACATGCATTCATTTCTCACAAATCACAAATCACAAGCAGTTGTAAATGATATTAAGTACAAAAAATTTCTACTGCAAAGATAGTGACAGGGTAGTTCGACAATTATATGATGTAAGCTCTACAGGAAACATGAACAAGGTGATGTACTTTGAATTTCTGTAAGTTGAATTCGTCTTTCTTAGGTAGACTATGATCAGTTAGGATAAGCTTACAAACAGAAAATTAGAAGACGGCGCGAACAGTGAGGACTACATCTAAATGCTCTCATCTACCATGAAGTAACAATTAAAGATATCTTAGAGAAAGCTTTACAACTGGAGGATAGCAATCTTTTGCTGTGGGCGAGAGGCAGAAAAACCACCACAAGTGTTGGTATCTGAAGCAGTGAAAGTCTTGCAAAATATGCTAACTTTATCAAATAGGAATGCTAAAAACAAAGTAAAGTCATCCAAAAGATGCTTGTATTAACTAAATTTTACCTAAAGGAACTAAATTTAAGCAGCTAGAATAACACATCTAAATCAGAAAACGATGGAAGCACATAAATACCTGATTGTCGGGAACTAATGAGACTAAACCTCATCAATCTTGCATCCTCCTATAATCAAACACATATGAAAACCAAATGTCATATAACTAAATAACTATTCAAAATTTTCTACAATCAGCACTAAGCAGAGAAATATACACAAATAGATATTTTATCCCAATCTGTACCAAATTTTCAACAACATTGATGCTAACCTAATGAAAGTATACTATATTGTAGCTTCCTATCTGCAACTTGACAGAAAACGCGAGGATGGAGATGTTCAAGGTGACAACACTTCTTTCTTCGGCATTGAAATCAAGGGTCGAACAAATGCATGATAGAGCTCCATACTCACTGATGACATCGCCGACAACGCAAATTTTCTTTGGAGTTATTACAAGAATTTGACTTAGAGTCTATGCCTACTGTATCTTCTCCCTTAGATCCTTCAACCAAATTGACCACTTCTTCTGGTCCCCTTCTTGCTGATCCAACCGCTTACCGGCGACTTGTGGGCAAACTAAACTACCTCACTCACACCAGACCAGATCTCTTATTTGCTGTCCTCACTCTAAGTCAATATATGCAGCACCCTTGTCATGGTCATTTGGATCCTGCATTATGAGTTCTTAGATACATTAGTTTGGACCCAAGTTGAGGTTTATTTTTTAATTCCACCTCTTCTCTTTTCCATTTGTCTTTTTGCGATGCCGATTGGGCATATTGCCGGGATACTAGAAGATCTGTTAGTGGGTTATTTTATCAGTAAGGTGGATCTCTTTTTCTTGGAATTCCAAGAAACAGACCTCTCTCTTTATCGTCTGCAGAATCGGAATACAGATCTATGAGAAAGGTTACAACAGAGCTTACCTGGTTGACTCGACTTCTTCAAGATCTCTCTGTATCTCCATCTTTATCCATTCCAGTTCATTCGTACAGTCAAGTTGCCATCCACATTGCTCGCAATCCCGTATTCCATGAATGAACCAAGCAAGTAGAGCTTGATTGTCATTTCGTGAGGCAACAATTTCTTGCCGGCTTGATCTCTCTTTCATTTGTTCCTTCTTCTTCACAGCTTGCTGATTTGTTCACAAAAGCTCTTGGTGGTCCTCATTTTTCGATTTTGTCCAAGATGGGTGTTGTTTCTCTCCCCTCCATCTTGAGGAGGGGTGTTGGGAACAAAAATCAAGCATCTGAACCAATTGAAATTATTCTTTGCCAAGTGTAAGTATCATTCTTATTTCTGTCTTATTTTGTTTTATAGACAGAAATTAAAGGGTAGGAAAATTATATAAATAGAAAACTTTCTCCAAGCTTTTCTTCAGACATCGCCGACAAAGTTGACGACATCAAATCCAAACTTCAAGACGCTCCGATAATGACGCTGGAGAATACAAATCTCGAAACAAATCAGTTGATTTACCGATTGGAATCTTCCCTGAAAAAAAATCGAATTAGATACAAACTTAGAAACCTTCTAGAAACAATTCAATTGATTTACCATCAAAAGGCATGAAACGAGAAAAAAGAGAACTCAAAAGTGCAGCTATCTATATCTAAATTTAGGCAAAACTATGAACATAGAGAGAGAAGTATGAATGTCAGTGATAAAGTTGTTTGGAGAAATGAAGTGAAGAGTTTGAGAGAGATTATGTAAAAAAATGTACAAAGTGGGTTATTATCGAATTTTTAGTTTTGAGGTAACGGAGTTTAATGACCTCTGCAAATTGTACCCAAATTAGAGGGGATATTCAAACCTCCATAATTTGATAAAATTTGTGGGGGGCATATTGACCTCCACTATAAAATTAAAAAAAACCGCAAAATGGGTGTTTTTTTTGTAGTGGTCTTCCACTGTGCCTCCTTATCTGGATGTGAATTATTGTTTTTACCAAAAACGAAAGAAGCCGCCTTTAACAGCAAAGAATGATGTAGTAAACAGCAAATGATTGTACTTCATTACCTCCCTTCAAGACTTACAATTAAAACAGAGAGAGCTTCTTTTATCTATTTTTTAAAAACCATACCAGAAATGTAAAGACATATCAAGCCAACACACTGATTTATTTAAGTTGTTTCTGCCCAGGAATCAAGAGAGACATAGCAAGCTTATAAATCCCTAAACACACGATCACTGACCTCAGCTAAAAAAGGCTATCACCTGTGTCCTCCAGAAAGTCCCTCGTAGGCTACACTCCACAAAGACTACAATTAATCAAAAAGATACAAGAATAAGGGAAAACGAGAACCGAGAGAACCTATTAGTATCTGTTGACATATACCACATTGTAGATTCAAATAATTCTTTTTACTTGAACCCCTCTTTTTTTCCTCCATGAAACAAAAGTTCCAGAAAACTAGAGAACAAATTCATTTATCGAAGGAGTAAAACACATTGTATAAGTCTATTTAAAGCACAAAGGTTGACGAAAAAGAATATAATGAAGCAAATGAAGATGATCGGATCCTGAAGGCTTTGGTGTGAATATGAGGAGTTTTCTTTTTTAGAAAGGTAACGTTATGAGGAGTTTCTAGCTAGTGTTTCTTACACTAGCTAGTTTGAACCAGCTGGTTTAATTCTTGTTGTTTCGATAAATAGCACGTCAAATAAGAAAGGCCTAAGAGGCAGTACATAGCACACACATACCTCAAGCAGAGCATTGCTCATATTGAAGCTGGTTGTCAACTAGAACCACAGCAACAAAAACTTTGAATTAGGAATTTTTCAACTAGTCCTCAAGACAACAAAAAGCACTATTGTCAAAATTGTCATCGAAAACACCCTCCCGAATGTAAACAGTAAGAGCAACAAAAAATTGTTTAAAACTTGTGTTCTGTCCAACGAAGTGAATGCTGAAACATTTAAGCCTTTAGAAGTACTCTTTGAGTGGTCTGGAAGCAATCATGTCCAAACATGAAAACCAATGGGATTTTTCCGAGGAAGTCCTCCAAAGAAGATGCATTAGGAGCCTCAATGAGGTACAACAGATGACTGATGGTTTCTTGCAGGCATTCAGCAGTGCTTCCCCACACTCTTTCCAAGCCAATCTTTTCAACCTGGGATTCAAAACGGAGTACGGCTTTTCTGGATTCAGGGTCCACAGATATTCCTCTGCCTTTTTCAAGACAAGTTGGAAACTTTTCATGTTTTGGATGCCTTCTTTCACCGTTCAACTTGACATAGTTAGAACCACACATAATAATCATACAGCTTAACCATAAGCAATAGCCTACTTTTTCATTACTTAACCTTACTACCTTTCCTTTGTAGTTATGGTGTCTGAGAAAGTCAACGAGGCACTTGGTAATATTCTTGTCATAGAACCTTGTCGAAGCAATGTGGCAAGTAAGAAACTCCAAACCATTACCAATAGAGTCAAAAAGAGACATTAGAGGAGTTACAGTAGTAAATGAGACACAAACATTAAGAATCAACCAAAAAAAAATCATTCACAGAGCAAAAAGTTGTAGAGTACTATTATCTTCAAATTCATGACTCAAACTACCTTTGACAAGCACAAGCCACTGTGAATGAAATTCTAGCAAGCTGCCAGGCATTGATACAAGCCAACTTACTTAGACATATATATATTTTTTTTGATAAATACATTAAAAAGACATATATTAGAGAGACTAGAGCAACACAACAGAAAAGTTGCACATAAAAGAATCTACAATCCCAAATAAGCACACTCATAACAAGACTGCTTATACATATGCATTCATTTCTCATAAATCACAAGCGATTTGTAAATGATATTAAGTACAAAAAACTTTCTAGTGCAAAGATAGTAATAGGATAGTTTGACAAATCATATGATGTAAGCTCTATAGGGAACATGAACAAGGTGATGTACTCCGAATTTGTCTAAGTTGAATCGTTTTTCTTAGGTAGACTATGATCAGTTAGGATAAGCTTACCAACAGAAAATTAGAAGACGGCGAGAACAGTGAGGACTACATCTAAATGCTCTCATCTACTATGTAGTAACAATAGAAGATATCTTAAAGGAAGCTTTACAAAGGGAGAATAGCAATCTTTCGCTGTGGGCGAGGGGCAGAAAAACCACCATAAGTGTTGGTATCTGAAGCAGTGAGTGTCTTACAGAATATGCTAAAAACCAAGTAAAGTCATCCAAACAATGTCTGTATTAACTAAATTTACCTAAAAGAACTAAATTAAGCAGCTAGAATAACACATCTAAATCAGAAAACAATGGAAGCACATAATACCTGATTGTCGGGAATATGAGACTGGTCAATAAACCTCATCAATCCTGCATCCTCCTATAACCAAACACATATGAAAACCAAATGCCATGTAACTAAATAAATTTTAAAATTTTCTACAATCAGCACTAAGCAGAGAAATATACACAAATAGATAACCAATTTGTACTAAATTTTCAACAAAATTGACGCTAACCAAATGAAAAGGATACTAAATTGTAGCTTCACATCTGCAACGTGACAGAAAACGCGAGGATGGAGATGTTCAAAGTGACAACACTTTCATTCTTCAGCATTGAAATGAAGGGTCCAACAAATGCCTGATAGGGCTTACAATGAAAACAGAGAGAACTTCTTTTATCTATATTTTGAAAAAACATACCAGAAATCTAAAGACATATCAAGCCAACACACTTATTTATTTAAGTTGTTTCTGCCCAGGAATCAAGAGAGACATAGCAAGCTTGTAAATCGCTAAACAATGATCACTCACCTCAGCTAAAATAGATCACCTGTGTCTCCAGAAAGTCCCTCGGCTGAACGGAGGCTACACTCCACAAAGACTACAATAAATCAAAAGATACAAGAATAAGGGAAAACGAGAACCTAGAGTAGCAGGTCAGGGGTTTTAACCTTTTCTAACATCTTAGCAACCTGAAGATATTAGTAATCACTTCTCTCTGATGTACTATAAGTTACTATTTGATTACTCTGTCATGCTTTATACATCTTGAGATTAGTATCTTTTGCCATGTACCACATTGTAGATTCAAATGATTCTTTTTACTTGCACCCCTTTATTAGTTAACATTACTACCTTTCCTTTGTAGTTATGGTGTCTGAGAAAGTCAACGAGGCACTTAATAATCTCCCTGTTCATGGAACATTGTCGAAGCAATGTGGTGAGTAAGAAACTCCAAACCATTACCAATGGAGTCACTGGAGGAGTTACCGTAGTAAATGGCTCAAAATCCATTTCCAAAATGTTTCCACTGGAAACATAAATGAGACACAAACATTAAGAATCAACCAAAAAAAAACTCATTCACAAAGCAAATAATTGTAGAGTACTATTATCTTCAAAATTTGACTCAAACTACCTTTGACAAGCAAAAGCCACTGCGAATGAAACTCTAGCAGGCTGCCAGGCATTGATACAAGAACACTTACTTAGACACCTATGGGTTTTGCGAGGAAGACATGTTACACCTCAACGAGTTACTCAACTTCATAATCTTTACCTATGGTTACACTAATGATGTCAATCATCTCATCCTTCTGGATGAACATCATCAACTGGAACCTAAAATGTTCAAACTTCTACTCTAATTGGAAATGGTAATATAAAAGCAAGTAATAGTTTTCAATAATTGAACTAAAATGAGAGCTAAAATAGCAATTAGTACCTAGTATGTAGTAGTACCGAGCAGTGGTACTCCATAATGGAACTAATGCAGCAAAACCGAAGAAACCTATCTATCATGCCTCTCTCGTAATATTTTCATAAGATTGGTTATGTGCGTCTCTATAGTAATGGTTTGCGCACTATAGAAAGGCAAAGGGGTTACAAGTGAAAACTAAAAATCAGTAATCATTCCACAAACATCAACAGTGTTGTAGGTAATACTGGAGATTTCCAATAAGTTTCACATTTAAAGACACAAATATTGATTCAAAACAACGATATTTTCATTTAAAACTTTAAAACCAGAATATATTGCAACAACTTCGAATCTATCAACTTTCAATCTATCATAAGACTATGCAAACTATGTTTTTTTTCCTCAAGTTCTAAAGATTTCATAAAATACTACAGTTGAAGGAGGAAGTGGAGGAATCTTGAACTTCAAAGCCATTGTTGATGGCCATATTCTTCACGTCTTCATCATCGGTGAAGATGAACACAGATTTGACCAAATCAGTGTTCGTTGAAATTTTGACCAAATAGACCATATCGTCACGGTTATAGACGATATGGTGATCAAATGTACCAAGAGTTTTACTAATCTCCAACAATTCCTTCTTAGCCTCATCAGATTTGCGTTTCAATGCAGTAGATTCATGAACTAGATTCGCAAGCTGAGTAAGTGATCCCATGACTGAAAAGAGAAAAACCAGTAAAAGATTCAAAAAGAAGGTCAAAAGTTTTGAAAAAAAGACTATATTAGATATACATGAAGGTAGCAGACCAGAGGAGAAGTTGAAAACGTAACAAGGAAAGAAACAATCAACTTGAATTTTTTATTAGAAAAATGAATTTAAAGCAATCATTCTCATTATGCAACATTTACCTCACTAAGCAGTTTATATCTCCAACATTTAACATAACCACCAAACTTAACCCACACAACAACTCATACAGAGGAATTCACAACACCATACAAATATCACCTACATCATACAAATATCACCTATAGAGACAAAACAGAGATTTGCATGTTTAGAACAGAATCGAGCTTTTTTGAAAGAAAAAAATGAAAGCAATGAGGAAGTCATTCATTGCTTTGCTTTGCTTGTGAACTGTGGACTGTGGATTGTGGTGCCCTTTACAAACAACCTTTCCTATTTGTTGGCTGTCAAACAGCACGACATGAATTTACCCTTTCTTCTTTGTCCACACATTTAAAACTCCATAACACATACGCATTTGACTAGTTTCTAACGTTATTTTCCTTAATGCCCCTAATAGATAAGTAACATGATAATATCCTCTTTTTTTCTTTTATCACAAGGAATTCTAACAACTTTAACTAATCTCAAGGAACCCATTAGTAAATTAAGCAATTCTTTTGTTATGACTCCACCATTTAACGCAACCATCAAACTTAACCCACACAACAACTCATATAGAGGAACTTACAACATCATACAATGAATAGTTAAACAACAAAGGTAACAGACTAATAAACATCATACAACAAGTAACACAACCATCAAACTTAACCCACACAACATCATACAAGTATATCACCTACAGAGACGAAACGGACGGATATTTGCATGGTTAGAACAGAATCAAGTTTTTTTAAAAAAGTTAAAATAAAAATGAATTGTTACATCAAATTAATCAACGATTATACAAGGATTTTAAACAAAAATATACCTGCAGTGACTGAGAAGTAGCTATTTGAAACAGTATGTGGTTGTGACTATCCAAAAATAGGAAGGGGAAGAGGGGTTTATATAGGCAGGTTGGAGAGTTGAAATGATAGGGAGGGCTATTGGATTTGCTTTGTGGGCTCGGTGGTTCATCATCGCTTTCGCTGGGTTTGGGAGGAAGAAGAGTACGGTTTGTATGCGTATTTTGTGCGTACTGGGTTTGTATTCTTCTTGGCTGTATCCTATAGCCTGTAATTGTATGTACGAATTGGAGTGGGCCTGGCTAAACTTTGGCTCACGGTCACAATTAATTACAAATTTTAGTTTAATTGCCAAATTCATCTAAAATTTAAATTATCCTAATTATAATTATTTGTTAATTAAACACATTCTTAAAATCTCTCCCTTCAATAGAATATATAAGACGGGATTATATTTTATACAAAATACTTGACATACTAAAAGCTTTTTAAAAAAAAATAATTTTTAAAAATCAATTTCATGTCATGCATAACTTAAATGAACATACTTGATTCGAAATTTTAGAGTGTTCGATAACTTATTTTAGAAAATTCACCTTTGAAGCTTGAGAAATTTCTGAAATGGTCATCTCAAAACTTGGAAAAATCCTTAATAAACTTTTTATTCTTTATTAAAAGACTTCTCTTTAGACAAAATCTTGTTTCCACTATTTTCCTTCAATCATTAATTAATTTTATTTCTTCAATCACAATTAATTTTTCGTTATCTTTGTTTAGGAATTTGTACTTACATAAGAGTGTGTGATCGTGATATCCAAAAAAAAATGAAGTAGAAAGTTAATTGGACACTGATCCTTAAATTAGTATGGAAAAGATTATGTAGTATAAGAAAAGTAAAACTATTACAAACAGAATATCTTTATTTGTGTTGGAGAGTAATTTTTTAATTTGTACAAAAATATAATCCTAAACCTTGGTTAAAGTTTTTTTTTCCTTATTAGCATTATGTTTGCCCTTGTTCCATCCGATCAGTTCTTTATTTTTAGTTTTAATAACTAGTGAAATTATATGCTTTACGTGACTATATAAATTACTTATATGTAGGTTAGTATCGAATATGTAAAATAATATTAATATTTTCTTCATGTGTAATATCTTACATTTTTCATTTTTTGAACATATAAGTGTATTTTTTTTAAGGGTAAAATGACTTGACAGACCCTTATACTTAATTATGTTCGTAAGTTGGACCCTTATACTTATAGCTTTGTTAACTAAACCCTTTAACTCACCAAAATACAATATTTTTAATCCTTTTCTTATCTGATACGTGTAGTATACTCATTTTACACATGGAATTCTATGTCAATTTTTAAGAACACATCATAAATTACTAAAAAAAAAAAAAATCAAAGACACATCAGAAAATTAAATATTTAAAAATACTTTTTTCTCTCTCTAATTCCCCACTTCACCTTCTTCTTTCCCTTTCCCACCCCCACCCCCACTCCCACTCCGACTAGTTCTTTATTTTTATTTTAATAACTGGTAAAATTATATGCCCTTCATGCGACTATATAACTTATTTATATTTAGGTTAGTATCAAATATATAAGATAATATCGTTGTTTCCCTTCATCTGCGATATCATACATTTTTCATTTGTTATACATATAAGATAGATATATTTTTTGCATTTTTTAAGTACAAACTATTCATATGTATATAGTAGAACAAAATATTCACCGTGGTGAACTAAATGGAATGAGTGGTAGTATATTGAAATTAGCAATATGTATTACATTGAAAATATTTATACGTATTAATTTCCTCTATCTTTTATGTAGAAGTACTAATTTTCTATACAAACTCTTGGTAAAAAAAAATCACTATGTCTTTATTATTACATTTTTTATTATAAATTTTAAACATTAACAAATATTTATAAGAATTATTAAAAACGAAATATATAAAAGTTATGAATAATATTTAATATTAGAAGTTACAAGTAAGATGAAGAGACATGAGTTATAAATAATTCAAAGTATAATTTTATCAGACATTAAGTGTAATAACACTTGTGCATTGATTTTATTTGTAAAATAAATAAATGAAAATAAGGGGTAAAAATACAAAAATGAGCATAAACATAAACATAATAATAATAATAATAATAATAATAATAATTGATGACTATATAAAAATTATAAATACATTTCAAATAAAAAGAACGGTGACAGAAACTGATTGTTACGTACAAAAAAAATGGTATCATGAAATCAATATTTTATTTTTCAATTACTTTTTTGCAAGTAGAATTAAAATAAAAATCCTACTCATCATAAATTTTTTGTTGAAATAGGATAATTATACTAATTGTGCTTCATAACAAAGAAAAAGTAGAATAGTAAATGATCAAATGATTAGCATTGACAAGATATTTAGCTACATTATTTATATAAGGGAAAAGGGTCTAATATGCCCCTAAGCTATTAGAAAAAGGTCAAATATACCCTCCGTTTAAAGCTTGGCTCACTCATGCCTTCGTTGTCCAAACTTTGGCCCAAATAGGCCCTTATGATTGTTAGTGTGTATGATTGACATATCCAACTCATTTTTTATTTCTTTAAATGTCATGTGGAATTGCCATTTCATTTTGACCTTATCACATGAATTTAAGGTTACTATATTTATTTGTGATTTTTTGGCGTTAAATTTATATTTTTTTTCTTATTTTTCTATTTTTTTATTAATCAATTACTCATTTTTGAGATTTATCCAAAAAATAAAAATTTAAAAAATTATTGAAATTGTTGGATTTAAGGTTACTATATTTATTTGTGAATTTTTGTTATTAATTGTATATTTCTTTCATATTTTTTCTATTTTTTATTAATCAATTACTCATGTTCGAGATTTACCGAAAAACTAAAAAATTAAATAAAATTGTTAAAAATGGGTATGATAGTTTATTTTAAAAGGGGGAGGGGTTGATTTATGGTCGGATTAGGTTTTTATGCGTCTGAATCCCTTTTCATTTTCATATAAATATCGTGTGATAAGGTCAAAATGACATGACAATTCAACATGGTATTTAAAAAAATAAAAAATGAGTTGGATATGTCCAACATACCCACTAACGGCCATAAGGGCATAATTGAGCCAAAATTTGGACGATGAGGGCATGAGTGAGCGAAACTTTAAAAGGATTATATATCTAGACATTTCGAATAGTTTAGGGGCATATTTGACCCTTTTCCTCTTATATAAACAAAAATTTTAAAAATTCTAGCAAAGTAGCTAAGTTACAAATACAGGTCAAAGTAAAAAAAAAAAAAAACAAAAATAATCTCCAATTATGCTTCATTTTCCCCACTTCTATCATCTTCATTTGCAAGTAGATCCGCCACTATATTTTGCTTCATATGTCAAACTCTTCATCCTATGAAATCAATTGAATAATAAATAAATAAAATAGGGAAAATGCACAAGTTTCCCCTCAACCTATGTCCGAAATCCCAGAGACACACTTATACTATACTAAGGTCCTACCGTACTTATTTTATAAGTAATTTTCTACCCCTTTTCGGCCTACGTGGCACTAGCTTGAAAAAAATCAACCAGTAGTGGGCCCACAAGATAGTGCCATGTAGGTCGAAGGAGTAGAAAATTATTAATTTCAGGGGGGTAATAGGACCTTAGTATAGTATAAGTGTGTCTCTGAAATTTTGGGCATAGATGGAGGGGGTACTTGGACATTATCCCAAATAAAATATTATACACTAATTAAAATAACTATATCAAAAGAAACAATGAAATTAAATTCTTTGTACTATATTTGTATATTATTTTTTCAATAGTACTAACAATACTACGTAATAATCATTTCTTGAAATCTAACAAATATTATCACCAAACTATATTATATTTAAAAAAACTGACTATTAGAAAGAATAATTGCATACTTACAACACATCGTTAAGAATTACAAGGACTCTTTTCGAAATCATACTTGCTTGATGAATAATAATACTAACACAAAAAATATTAAAAAGCATGTCTAAGTACATAGAAATAAAAAGAAAGATCTGAGAATGAAATATGTCTTACCTTCGTGTACTTTTTTGTTTCATGTTGGTTAATTCACAAACAAATATGATGAAGAAGAGAAATAATAATTTGTTGGTGAATCTTCATAAAAGTAAATGTAACGACTCCTCTGATCGTTTTGAGTACTAAAAATTTTTATTTAATAAAATATTTTCTCATAGATTCTAAAGGGGTATTTTGAATTATTCGTAACGATAATTACATAAGTGATGGGTAAATTTAATAAGGGATAATGCCCAAGTACCCCTTCAACCTATGCCAGAAATTCCAAAGACACACTTATACTATAGTAAGGTCCTATTACCCCCATGAACTTATTTTATTAATAATTTTTTACCCCTTTTCGATCTACGTGACACTATCTTGTGGGCCCAACGATGGTTGACTTTTTTTTTTCAAACTAGTGCCACGTAGGCAAAAAGGGGTAGAAAATTACTTATAAAATAAGTTCAGGGGGTAATAGGACCTTAATATAGTAGAAGTGTCTCTGGGATTTCGGGCATAGGTTGAGGGGTACTTGGGTATTTTCCCATTTAATAATTAAATATAGCTGATGGTTAAAGAAGATTTACATTAAAATTTACAGTAGGTCACTTTTACCAGATCCTGGAAAGGCATAGTAACATTGAGGCGCTTGGCCCAGCGATCACTGAGCACTCAGCAAAATTTTTAAATGTGTTTTATATATATTAAAAAAACAGAATGCATGTTTATATCTTTAAAAATTATAAAAATGGTTTGGATCATTTATAAATGTGTTTTATATATTTAAAAATAGAATGTGTGTTTATATAAAAAAAAAATTAAAAAATAGAATATTAGTATATGTGGGTTTACACAAAAAAAGAAATGTATAGAAAAGATGGGTTTATACAAAAAAAAATTGCATTATATATATATATATATATATATATATATATATATATATATATATATATATATATATATATATATATATATATATATATATATATATATATATATATATATATATATATATATATATATATATATATATAATGGGTGTTTAGATATAAAAAGAATTAAAAAAATAAAATATTAGTAAAGGTGGGTTTATACAAAAAAAAATGTATGGTATAGGTGGGTGGGTTTATGAAAAAAAATTCTAGAACCCACTGACATGAAATCCTACTCCGTCTCCGTAATTAGTATAAATGGTTCTCCCACCAGAGAGTTAGTGTGGGTGTCAATCACGATGGTGTGAATCATTTATTGATCTCAATGTATCAAAACAAGTCTAGTAGAGTCTTCCGAAACGGTAGGGGACGTTTCTATTTTTCTTCGAGAGGCTATAGGTGATGTTTGCGCAATCAAAACACAACTTCCAATTCATGTGTCTATGATCTTACAATAATAAAGTAACCCAACCACGGATTGGGATCGAGTCCTAAGGAAGTTGTTTTTAGAATTAATAGAAAAATAAAATTAAGTTCTAATTAGTCATAGCTAAAAATATTATCGAATAAAAATATGATAAATCAAAGAGGTTACACAAGAGTGTCAAGTAACGATGGGGGTTTGTAACAAGTAAGCAAAAACAATGAAAATAGAATGGGATTCTTGGGATCTGATATGAATAGGGGATAAACTAGACTATAAGGTTCATGCTTCTAACAGTGAATTCGTTGAATAATTGTGACAAGGCTAGACTTTAATGGGGGTAAACTTTCTCTCGATCAACTTACCCCGAATCAATTGGATTTCTCTCGAACACCACTTGTCGCATGAAAAACAACCTTCGTCGTAGCCTACTCACTCTCTCGAGCTGAGTGTGTGGAGAAAGACTAGGGTTCACTCTCTCGATTTGAACCTCATGTTGACCCAATTCCACTGGTCATCAATTTAATAGTCTTAATTTTACGACCTCTCTTTCGAGCAAGACGAAAATACTAAGGTGAAATCATATTTGCAACTAGAATTTCTTTAAGTTCCAACACAAATACTAAATTAAATCACATTCAAACAACGATTAAACTATCAACAAGCAAGACCCAACAAATAATTTAACTCATATTCACAAAATCACACCCCAAGAACTGGGGTTTTAGTTAGACATATAAAAGAGATAGAAATTTATAGCAATATGAGTTTGTATTTCAAATGGTTATATGAAGATTTAAGTCTCGAAACAAGTCAAGAGTGAAGAATGTTCAAGACCCAAGTCCAAAATCTTAGAGTTGAAACCCTTTGGATTCTTCAAGTTCTTCAAAATCCTCTCCAAACATAGAACTTAAAAATAGAAGTAAAGTTGGAAAAAATATTGTTCAAAGATAAAAATTTGATATTAAGCTAAAACTTTCAACGAGTATTTATAGTTTCCAAAAAATTTGTTGTGAAGGATCACTCGGCGAATTTAGTCGGGATCACCAATCAACTCGGTGATCCGACCTTCGGTATAGTTCATCCCTATCTTACGTTTGCCTTCATCATAATCTTGTTTTGGATCATCATGCGACGTAGTACTTCTTTGCAAAACTGCTCGGCGACACGCCGACTGCTCCTTTACACCGCCGGTTTGATCTTTTCCTTCACGACTCAACATAGTGGAACAAAAGACAAGGATAGGACCTTTTGGCGACACGCTGAACGGGCTCAACGGTCGTCATATCTTTATTTCTTCGTTCTTTCAGCTGTCTCTGTTCCTTTTTGTTCAATTGTGTTCATGACCAATTGTATAATTCGTTATATATACATAAAAGAAAATAGTTATATACAAATCAATTGTATAATTTGTCAACCTCAAACTTGAATTCAAGAGTTAAACTAATTAACAAATTCAAATTAATTAAAATATGTATATCTTGCATCACTTAAGTATCACAAAACAAAATATTAAATTCTAATTTATGGTTAAAACACATGCATATTATTCCAGCATAACATACACAAATTAACATGAAAAAAAAAAGATTAAGAAAGCTAACATACAATAACATCTTAACATTAATTTGACAAACTATACATCTTACTAATAATTATTATTGTTATTATGAATATATCACTACATTTGTTTTTTTTTTGAAATATCTCATTATTAACAAGAATAATTAAAGAAATGTCATGATTTTATTTATGAAGTACTTGCTTGATATAATTTCTAAAAAAAATTCAATACACGACCTTTGCATGTTTATTGGCGTTTGTATAGCTAATTTTGTTTCTTTTAATGGCATCAACAACCTCTATATAAAGCTTTCATTTTCATGTAACGAATAACAATTGCCTTCAAAGCTCTCTATTTCTTTTTTTATTATTAATTCCTTTCCTTCTTTTTTTTGTAACTTAACAGTGTTTGGAGGAAGCAACAACAAAAGAAAGTCTCCAATATAATGTTTACGAACGATCCGGTATATGTAATTGTTGTTTTTTTTTATCAATTACTACGTAACTAACATCTATTAAGTTTTATTTTTGTCTTTATTTTAATAATTTGCAGAAAGAAGCTTTCCAATACAAGCATTTGCAAGACTATAAAAGACAATCAGAAATTATTGATGGATATGAAAAGAATGTAGAAGTCATTGAAGGTAAAATAACGGCCAACTGCAAAGAAATAGCGGCACGGAAGAACAAAATTGTGGTTGACACAATGGATGAACTTGTTGGGTTTAGTGATTTCTTGAAAAAAAATAACGAATGGACCAGAACCGTGGTGGTTAGAGCTCGGAACCCATTGGAGGAGTCAATCTGGGCTAGCCCGAATGGTGGGCTAGCCCATACAGGCTTTGACATTTTATGGGTCAGGCCGGGCTAACCCATTTTTTGTGTTGGCTAGAAAATGGTCTGCCCAGTCCTAAATTACGTGGGCTACAGGCTTGTCGAGCCAGCTCATTTTTAAAAAAATTATATTTTTCTTTATAATTATTAAATTAAATTATAAATTATGATTTAAAAATATTATCATAAATATCGACAAACAATGTTATATTATGTTAGGCCTCATTTGTTTGCACTTAATGATGTTTGAATATTAATCATTCAGATTTGCTTCATTAAGTGTGTTTGTTTTTAAGAACTGAATTTTAATTATTCAAATTCAGTTTATTAAGTTCGTTCATTTTATTTTCTTATAAGCCTCTTAATGGGCCTAGGTATATCGGAATGAATCAGATCTGTAATACACACATAACACTATTCATATTAAAAAATAAGACTCATATCTTAATTCAACTAAATCACAACAACTCATAAAAGAGTTGTTTTCTTATTTAATTACATGCTTGCCATAATAATTTTCTTTATTCATATTAACTTAATATACATATTTTACTTTCATAAATCATCAATATACTTGCATTGATAAGCACTCCCATGATATAATATTTAGCACGATTTCAAAAATTCAGAAAGTATTAGTTATTTGATCGATAACAATAATAAATTTCTAAAATAAAATAAAATAAAATATTTTCCTAAATTATATATTTACTACTCTATATAAACTATTTTAAATTGCATTATATTAGATTCTCAAAGTATTTGAGGTGCAAAAAATAATCACATTAATGATGTAACTTGATGTTGAGTTCTTAAAAGATAAATCATATTACCTTTTTACGGTAAAAAAGTTCAAAATATTATTTTATATGAAAAACTATCTTACTAACAAGGGTTGATAGTATTTTATTCATATAATGTTTAATTTCATATGTGCATTCTTATATTGAAAACAAACTATCCCAATAATTTAGTATTCAGATTCAGAGACAATATTTTAATATTCAGATGTTTATTCAGATTTACACATCTAGATCTTAATGCACATCTTAATATTTAAATGTGTATTCAAATTCAGACGTCTTAATCTTAATAGAAACAAATGAGACCTTAATGTCACTACTTGTTAATCAAATTCACAAATAAAATTATATTTATAATATTTAGGAAAAATGCACAAGTACCCCCTAGACTATGACCGAAATTCCAAAGACACACCTTACTAAGATCGTATTAACTCCCTAAACTTTTTTTTGTTTGTAATTTTGTGTATCTCTTTGGCTTACGTGGCATCCAAATATCCCCGACGCGCCTCAATTGCGTGGAGTCACATAGAGAGCCACATAAGACAAAAAGTGTATAAAATTACAAAATAAAAATAAAAATCAGGGGGTAATAGGATCTTAGTTTAGTTAAGGTGTGTCTCTGGGATTTTGGTAATAGTCTAGTGGGTACTTGTGCATTTTCCTTGATATTTATTAATTTTTTTAACTAAAAGTATAAATATCTAAATAGAAATATTAACATAATTGTTTTGATTTTGGACTCTCTTTATTTTTAAATTTTAATATTATATTATATTTTTTAATTAATTTTTATTAACCTACGGGCTGGCCCTACCGATATTTCTCAAGCCCTCCGAGTGAACAGACTTATTCAGACCGGGCTAAAAAGCCTTTTTCTTAAATGAGCTCCAAAAATCTTAGCCCAACCCCCTATTAAATTCCAAGTTAGGCCAGGCCGGCCCAACGGGTCTAGCCCATATTGACGACTTTAATTATTACTAAAATAAAAGTATATATATTATATAAATATTTTACCAAATTTATAAAATTTAATAGTTTAACAATGTGATTAAATTATTTTCCAGCAAAAAAATATACACAAAGTTGAACAAATTTTTATTTATAATATTTAATAGTAACACTTCAATATATTGGAAGTTGAATGTATTTTTCTAAAAAAAAATGTATCACTTTTCTTTGACTAAGAAAGTACAGATCGCGTGTTGTGACTTTCATGTTTATAATGTTCACAACAATTTTTGTTCGTAGTTAGCTTATCACTTGAATTCTTTTTTTTTTCGTGACCGTCCAAACATTCTTTTGTATCGAGATGACAAGACAATTTCTCATCTGGCAATGGAATCATTGAATCTTTCAAAATTAGTTATTTACGTTTCAAGGTAAACAACATAATGTTCATAAATTGACTTATTATTTCTATTAAATATCAATTCGACTGATTTATAATTTATAGTTAGAACTGTGTATCAAGTACAATTTTACATTTTTATGTATCATATTAAAGCTTATTGTATCTATTAAGTATCAATTTGACCAATTTATAATAGTTAGAATTATGTATCAAGTACAATTTTACATTTTATGCATCATATTAAAGCTTATTATCTATATTATGTTTCAACATAATTTTTTCAATTGCTGAATATCCGATACTTTATTATTAGTAGATACAAAATTTAGAAAAAAGATATTATGTATATGATATATCGTAGTTTCAAATGATACATTTTTATGTGTCGTCTCATTTCACTTTTGCAACATCACAACTAATGAATACTATTATTCTATCCAATGTAAAATTTACAAGTAATTAAGTATCAAACACACAACAATATATATCAAACTAAGTTTATCAAAAATTAAGAACCAAAAAATATAACCAGAATTGAAAACATAACATTTTTCATTTATCGCATCATAAAATAGTAACTTAAAAGTACTTCGTAAAGTATCTAATTTGGAATTATTAGACATGAAGCAAAAAAGTGTTTTATCGAAAAAATAATTTCGAAAGAGTTTGTTTTATTTTAAAGGTATTTTCGACTTTTAGGAGTCGCCACTTAATTTTTAAGGAAAAATTAAGAAAACTCATTTTCAAAACAACTTAAACAGGAAAATTGTTTGAAAATATTTTAAAGGGTTCGGGATTCCTATTAGCGTCTTAGGAAGGTTTTAAAAAAAAGCACCTAAGACGCTCCGCTTAATACGGTTTTCCGGCGATTAACTTATTTGACTATTTTTATTTTTAAATTTGCGAATCTATTTCGAAGTTAAACTTTCTTAAGTTTTTTTATCTAAACAAGCTTTACGAGTTTTGAAATGTTTATCGTTTTGAGATTTTGTTAAAGTTAACTTTTTAAACCTTAACTCTAAGCAACTTGTGAATTTTGAAACGTCTATTAATTTAAGATTCAATTTTACGTTTTAAATTCGATAAAGTAAAAGGCGTTCGGTGGGGTTTGGATTCTTCTAATCCTAAGCTAACGACATTTAAAACAAAACGTAAACAAATAGCAAAGAGAGATAGAGAGAGAGAGAGGGGGAGAGAGAGATTTGGGTCCAAACTCGGGTTCTGTTCGCCTTGACCGAGTTTTGGACCCACCTATTTTTTGGGTTTCTGACCCATTTTTGTACCTGTCCTAATCTAAACATACAAATATAATTACAAGAAAAAAATAAAATAATAAAAAAAAACCAAAAGGGCTTAGGCCCATTACAAAATACAGCACAAAACAAAAATAAAGTAAAGTCTTCTAGTCCTTCTTCTTTGACTTCATTCAATCTCCGCTACGCTTGATTGTGTATAACTCGGATGAAAGAGTTTCGAGCCTTCACGGCTCCCTTCGCAAAGCGAGGAGAAATGGGAGTTCACGAAGAACTCGGATAAATTTCATACAAAAACAAAAACCAAAGAAAATAAATAAAATTAATATGATGTTCCCCTTTCTTAGACGAAATTAATATCAATCATCGCCACATACAAGTTCACAAATTCTGAGGTATTAGTTTATTATGCAAACAGTAGTGAATCATACCCACTAATATCAAGCCTCAACAACAACTCTTGCACACATAACAAAAGAGCGTGATATAAACAATATATGGACATCTTTTCAATCAATTAATCAGGCTCCTATTTCTGTCAACATTACAACATATTCTGGGCCAATTTGAATGAACACTTGCTTATATTGCAAAAAAAAAACAACGACCTAAAAAAAACAATCTGCTCAATTTAGGTCCAATCAAACATAGAACAAGTCCCTCTATAACTATGTCTCACCAATGTAGTCCAATCCGATTTAAATGAGAAAAATGAGTATTAATAAGTAAAAATCACAAGAAACAGCGGTATGTTAAAAATGAGGTCAGCCATATGAATACTCCAAAATTACTCTCTTCTGTCCTGCGAAATCAATGAATATATGGACCTTCAAAGCGAAGCATATACCACTATTTTGAAACGAGAACGAAGGACAGATTTTCCCCTTTTTTATTTTTCTAGCATTCTTCTAACTTTGAGCAAAGAAGAGAGCAAACCAAAACAACACAAGACACAACAATAAAGCTTGACATGAATATTCAGATGAACAAATACACATTAAAAAAAAACTGAAATAAAATGGATAAAGATCAACTTTCTAGAGTTGAAAACATAGAAAACCGTAAGCACTCTTCACACCAGTCTAATGTTTGAAACAGAATGCCAGCAGCAAAGAAAGACCCATTCGAGGGCTTAACAGCCAAACCATGAATTCAAGTCAACAAAGAAGATCAAACTTTCAGCGCTTAATGATTAGACAAGGAAAACAAATCAAAATTCCCTCAAGCAGCCATAACCAGACTCTCCATATCAATCAGTGAACATACATGAATGAGGAAAACACATGAAGATGCAAAAGTTTACCTCTTCGTCGGCAGCGACTAAGACGAGAACGAGCAGAGGAATGACTAGCTTTCGACTCCGATAACGCGCACGCTAATTAGTTCCCTATCCTTTGATTGAATGAGTACTCTAGATCTTGTGACTACTTTGCCTTGTACGCTCTCTCAACATATCTTTCGATAATCTTTTCCAACTTTCTGTAATCCCTTCTCTCGTTCTTTCAAAACCAACAGAAAGGAAACCAAAGAATCCCCCCCCCAATCTTTCCGTTAGTTTTCTCGGAAGCAGCGGAACAACCAAAAAATTCTTTCTTAAAATTTTCACAACCCAATTTCTAACCAGAAACTCCCTTTATGAAATTTTCAACTCCGAGTTTTTAACTTCTAAAAATTTCAACCCCCTTTTCTGGAGGAGAAAAGGGGTTTAAATAGAAGGAGAAAGTTAGGGTTTCGTAGGAAAGGCGGGCAAAACGAATTCGAAATTTGAATCTTTTCCTCTTTGGGTCAAACCCCTTTTTCTGCAAATTCGACCCCATTCCGAAAGAGGAAGGGGAGAGTGGGCATTAAGACGCGCGGGTAAGGGAGAGAGACGTGTAAGCGTGAGGGAGACGCGGGTGTTTGGGGTCTGTTTTTCTGGAAGTCGCGTGACGGGGGGAGTTTTCGGAGCGTTTTGTTTTTGTTGGGAATTTTGTCGTGATGGGGATGAAGAAGAAAGGGGGGGGGGGACGAGACGCGTGGAGGCGACGCGATTTCTGGGGAGTTCTGGCGTTTTTGCCTTTTCTGCGTTCGCGTGGAAGTGGCGTGAGTGTTCTGTTTTCTGGGTTCGCATGGTGTGAGGGGGGGGGGGAGAAGGAAGAGGCTGGGTCGGGTTGTAGGCGCCGGGTCGAGTAAGGAATAGAATGGGTTGGGTTTATGGGGGTTAAATGGAAGTGGGCTGAGGTTAATTGGGCTGTGAATCCATTTAGGGATTGGGCTGAAGGGTGCTCCTTTCTTTAGGCGTCTTTCTTTGGCACCCTAACAAGAGGTACCATACAAGACCCTTCTCCTTCCATCACCATGAGTTATTGAAGGTAGGGATCAATCATCGTGTGGCAACGCTAAAAAAATTCCTGTCCAAGAATAACATCGGATATGTCCAAAGGAGCTAGAGTAAAATTTGTATTACCTCTCCACCTTTCTAAAGTGATGCTGACCCCATGAGCAATTCCACATACGGGAGTTGGTGGGGCATTGACCGTCTTGAGGCGATTGTTACTTGGAACAATTTTCAGTCCCAATTTCTCGGCCGCCGTCTTGGTCATAGTATTGGCTTCAGCCCCGGAATCTACCATGGCCCGAACTGGTTGCCCATTGATGGAGATGACCACATATTTTGTACTGAAATCCCCTGGGTTGTCGGCCTGTTTGGCTATGGCTCCACAGATTCCAACCATGACCAACTGAGTGGTGTCTGCCGATTTCGCCTTGTCTTGTGCCTCCTTTTCCTTCCGCTCATGGACGATGGCACTAAGGCTCTTCATCTCTGGGCACCTGGCATAACCGTGTGGTCCGCCGCATATATAGCACCCGTCTCCTTTGCTGGACTGCGTCCACTTCTCTGAGTATTTCTGGCGTTCAAACCGTTTGCCATCCGGCTTGGGCGTGTCTTGCTGCTTGGGATGTGCCGACTATTCTCTGCCCTAGCCACAGTCTCCCCCACCGTTAGCTTGACTGCCCCTTGCCTCCTTGCCCTTCGCCTTGTCCAAACGATCATGTTTGAAATCTGTCAAGGTTTCGGCTTGAGTGATGGCCTCATCAATGGTTTTTACTTGACGCCGCTCTAACTCGGTCCTCGCCCAATTCTGCAGCCCGTCCATGAAGGTGAACAGCATGTCATCTTCCGTGAGTTGGGGAATTTGAAGGGTCAAAATTGTGAACTCTTTCAGATAGGCCCTAATACTTCCCGTCTACTTCAACTCCCGGAGTTTGCGTTTTATTTCATAAACAACATTGTTGGGGAAGAAAGCTTTCTTGAATTCCTCAAGTAATTGTTCCCATGTGTTGATGGTGCATGTGCCCCTCCTGATCTCGGCATCTTTGCGTTTCCACCACAACATGGCTACATCGGAAAGAAACAACACGACAGTGTTGATCTTGCTTGCATCGCTCCTGACCCGATTACACTTGAAATAATTTTCCAAGTACCATAGGAAATTTCCCACCTCTAAAGCGTCGCGGACACCTTTGAATATTGGTGGTTTGGGAACCTCAACTCTGGACTCCCTTTCGTGGCCAAGTTATGTTGAGTCAGTAACCTCCCTTTCTTCCTCGAGAGTTACCACCTTGTTTTTCAGCGTCTCAATCGCCGCAAGGGTGTCTAAGAACCTGAACTCCAAGGAAGTAATGGTTTCCTTCATCGCTAATTCAGACCGCTTGCGTACCTCCAACTCCTTCCGAATGGCGTCAACTTCCTCAAGGGAATGCTCTTCAAGGTCTTTGACATCACTGTCCAACCATTCAAGCGCTGGCCTAAAATCCCAACAGCTAGCCTTGCCCTCTCGATGCTTGCAATCCATTCATGTCCAACAGTGACGTCTATGACATCTTCGTTATCGTCATCATCACTTCCATCGACAATATTATGCTGGAAAGATGTTTGTCCATCGCTTGGAACATTTGGTGGTAGATCGCCTGGTGGAAGACCGCCTGGTGGAAGACCAGTTGGTGGAGGATAAGTTGGTGGAAGATTGGGCAGATTGGGTTTATTACTCTTCTGCTTCTTCTTCCCTTTCTTGTTCTTCTTTCCTCCCTGAACATTGGGGGTGTTGCTAGCGCCGCTTCCGTCTCCTTCGTTCGTCGTTCTCTTACGATGAACCTGCTCTAATACCAATTGTCACGGAATTTTTGATTCGGACAAGACTCTGTGCGGCACTTGATGGTTTTCTCACGATTCTTTCACGTTCTTGCAAACTCAAGTTAGCCTCTCACTCGGATCGCTAAGAAAATAAGAAGTAAGACAGAATTTTGGAAGAAGGAACTTCTATTACTTTATGAAATTATTGGATGCTTTACAAGTAAAATGAACTACTATTTATACTACTCTAATGCCTAAGAGTAAATAAATGCTACACTATACAAGTTCCTAAGTCTATGCCTACAAGACATGCTTCTAAGTCTTCCAAAAAGGACTCCTAGATGCTCCTAGTCTGCCCCAACGCCTATAGGCCTTGAACAAGCCTCTTCAAGGCTTGTAACTGCCGCCCCACCACCTGCTGTAACAGCTGTAACGGTTGTAACTGCTGTAACGGCATCCTCTCCAACTGCTACCTGCCCCTTTGCCTGCTGGCCGGCTTGGGCGGTCTACTCCCTTGCGCCTGCTTCTGGCTGCCTAGTTGGGTGGCGTTCTGCCTGGATGGATGGCGGGACATCACAATCTCCCCCACCTAATGATGCGACGACCGCGACGCATTGCTGCAAGAACTCATGAATTTTGTCTTTGAACTGTCACAAGTCTTCGTACTTCTCCCAAGTGACTTCTTCAGGAGTTTGTCCCTTCCAATGCACGAGAAACATAGCACTAGCCTGTTGTCCTCGTTTCCGCTTGGCTTGGTAGTCTATTATGGTGTCAATTTCTCGATCATGCGAGGCAGTAACAGTGATAGGGGCCCGTTGTGATTTGTTCCGGTTGGAATCGTCCTTATCCTCATGATAAGGCTTAAGAACGCTTGCATGAAAGACCGGGTGGATCCTTAAGTGTGGAGGTAACTCCAACTTGTATGAAATTTTACCCACCTTGGCAACAATTCTGAACGGACCCTCATATTTCCGCACCAAGTTGTGATGTACGCCTCTAAGTGCCATAAACTGCCTCGAATTAAACTTTACCAAAACCATATCACCTTCTTTGTAGTTGGTGGGACAACGCTTGCGGTCGGCGAACTTCTTCATCCTCCTTGCCGCCTTGCCCAAATAAGATTTGGCAAGGTCGAGTTGTTCTTCCCAACCCTTGGCAAGATTGTAAGCGCCCAAACTCTTCCCCTCGAACAAGGTTGGCAGTGAGTGCGGAGTTTGGGGTTGCTGGCCTGTTGCTAACTCGAACGGTGTGCGCCCTGTAGATTCACTCCTCTGCAAATTGTAAGAAAATTGCGCCATGTCTAGGAACTTAGCCCAATCTTTCTGATGCCTACTGACATAGTGCCTAAGATAGCATTCCAACGAGGCGTTGATGCGTTCAGTCTGGCCGTCAGTTTGGGGGTGGAAACTGGTGGAAAAGTGAAGTTTCGATCCAAGAATCTCAAAGAGTTCACTCCAAAAGTTCCCAGTGAAACGAGGATCCCGATCACTGATGATGAACCTCGACAGTCCCCAATACTTCACAACATTTTTGAAGAATAATTGTGCAGCTTCCTTAGCAGTGCAACCGGCTGTGGCAGGCATAAAAGTTGCATACTTTGAGAATCTATCCACTACGACCATAATTGTGCCAAACCCGTTTGACTTCGGCAAAGAAGTGATGAAATCCATAGATATATTCTCCCATGGACGATCAGCTATGGGTAATGGCTCCAACAGCCCTCCTGGTTGCCTTTGCTCTACCTTGTCTTGCTGGCACACAAGACAAGTCTGCACATACTGCTCGATCTCTTCCCGCACACGTGGCCAGAAATAGAAGGCCTCCACTAATGCCCCCATTCTCTTCTGTCCTGGATGTCCAGCCCACGGAGGGTCGTGGCTTTCTTTGATAATACGCCGCCTGATGAATCCGAACTTAGGTAAAGGGAGAATTGGACGGGCGTGGGCCTATGAGTTTGGGCTTGAATTTGAAAGAAGGTTGGGCCAATTCTAGTTAAATAAACAAAATTAAAAAAAAAGGCTAAGCCTTAAAAAAAAAGAATTTGTATCAATTAATCAACGAGCTCCCCTTTTTTAGTAAAATAATTATTAAAATCGTAAAAAGTGATTAAAGTATAATTATAATTTAGACTGAACTAGTTTAATAAAATACTTAGGTGTATTTCTAAGAGGGTTCTTGAATAATCATAAAATATATTAACTATATACATAATTATGTAATATATATATATATATATATATATATATATATATATATATATATATATACTATCTAAAGTTATGATAAGTAGCATAAAATCCATGTATTATATATATATATATATATATATATTTTTATTTTTTATATATATTTTTATAATTTTCGCAAGATTTATAAAACTAATTAACTTAAATAATTTGGAAAACTCACGAAGCTCGATAATTAATTTATACCGACGTGGGTCAAAAATTGGGTGTCAACAAAAGTACTTCTAAAAAGCAAGCATCAAGAATCTTTCAGGCAGAAAGTAAATGTTTGTGTCCCTTTTTTCACCTTCAACACACACAATTTCACCTGTTATTGCGTCAAAATTTTGTATCTCTTCATCACTTTTATTCGACGTATCAATGCATAGTGACTACATACCGAATCCTATTCCTCATGTTTCATCATTCCTATGTACAATTTCACCCCTATATCATTCTAAATACACAGTGGAGAAAAATTACCTAATGTGTCTAATCTCGATGTTTTTTTTATCAATTCATCAATACCCAATTCAGCTGCAATTGTTGAAACAAGATTTACGAACGAAGTATTTTCTCCAACCACTATCACATCCTTCTATATCGCTCGTATCTAACATCAATTTTTCATGATCCAAAATGCCTTAACAAGATCAAAATATTCATTTCGTATCTTCACAAAATTGCATTACAAAATTGTTTGAATCAAACTTTTAATGTTTTTTCAAAGAACATGAAGAAGATTTAACAATTTTAAATTTTAAAATTATAATTCAATTAGAGATTTATGACTGATTGATTGAAAAAAGAAACGTACGCTTGATTTGTGAGAATAAATTAATTTATGTTTTTAATCTCTTATTTAATGCTTAAACTGATAACAACAACTTAATAATTTAAGTATCATCCGTTATTAATTAAAGTATCTGCCTACAATATTATTTATCGGTCCAAAAAAGACCCGGTCAAATATCCAAAACAAAACCAATTCTACAATGAGGAAATTAAAAAAAAGGAACAAATTAGGAAAAGGGAAAGGGGCAGATCATCTTTTCCAAATCAGCCCTAGTTGCAGCTCCCATTGCCAGTGCGAGCTTCATCCTCCATAACCATCACCATGATCCTTAAATGACTAAATTGGTACGTGAAGCTATGGATAGTGGCGGACCCAAAATTTTCGTTCAGATGGTTCGAAAAATAAAAGTATAAACACGTAAATAGACCAACAAAATAAAATTTCAAGAAAGTAGTAGAATATAATTTATAGGTACAAAAAGATAGTTTCGTTACAAGAAACTCAAAACAAACATAAGTGATTAAAGTGAAACAAAAAGTTAGCCCTTCACCAATATGTCAATCTAGAACTAGGATGCTAAGTAGAGCAAGAAATGGATATAACTAGAACAAAAACAATTAACACTTCATAATGTCTCACTATAGGACTAAAGTGCTAATTATAAACTCCAAAAGGAGGTTAGAACTAATATTTCTCAAGCACATTTACAATACTATTCGATGAGGTTTCATCGCTTGAAAAGACAATATAATATCATCAGTTAAAACATCATTAAACACATCCTTCTCCATAAAAGGAACCATGCAACTGCTCAAAAAGTCATCATTCATTCGACTTCACAACTCATTCTTAATAAATTTTATTTTCAAAAAAAAACTCTTTCAACGGATGCAGTGACAAATGGCAGAAGCAAAACTAAATTCACCAAACGAAATATAAGAGGATAACATGAATGTTTTTTTGTCTCAACCAATTTTTTTGAAAGCTCACAAAGCCCATGTAAATCAGAGAACCTTTTATTGATATCACGGACATCAATAATGTAATTTTCTAGTTGATTCTTAAGTGAACACATGCTAAGTTCATCAAATTCATCATGATATAATTCAATCATTCTCATTGTTTTTTTGGATATCAAAACTTGAAAAAGAGTCTACCGGGTTCAGACAAGCAACTCCATAAAGCAACTCAATTATCACTTCATCAAAACGATTATTGATTTCTGATTTCTTGCAATTGCCAATCAATTATTTTACAAAATACTTCAACACTACAATGAAAAAAAGAGATTACCTTGGAGAAAAGAAAAACAATAACTCTTTTGATTTTAACTTTGATTTGAGCTCCACTTCGATAATCAGAGATACTACGTACAAGTCTACAACCTTATAATATAAAGAACCATTTAATTTCTTGAAAATTGAAAGAAAAGGGGAAGAGAAAATGGTTTTACCTTTAAAGCAATAAGCATGAATTTTGATTTTCCATAAAAAATTTCATGTGAGATTCAAGTGTGAAATAAATCAACTATAGAATATCATGGGGGTGATTGTAATATTTGACTTTAGAGTATTGGGGGATTGGGGAAGAAGAACTAAAGTAGTGATTTAGGGGTTTGGAAAGTGAAAAAGTTAAAGAATGAGAAGCGAAAAAGTTCTTTTGAATTTAGAACCACATTTTAACACGTTTTATTAAAAATAAACTATAAAAATGGTGAAAATCCTGAATGGAACTATAAAAAAATTGAAACTAAAAATGTAAAAAATAAGACGTCAACCTAGGGATTCAAACCCTGGACATTGCGCGTAATTTTGAGCATAGTTGTTGCTGGGCTATCTCATTCATTTGTGATTGAGGGTGTTCAAAATATATTCATAAAAATCCAGAAAATTCACCTTAGGTATAACACCTTGGACGACACGTGGGTACGCCTCTTGCTATGGGTGTATTTCATATCAGACGTTAACAAGTCTCACTAACATCATGAAATCATCCCAATCGAAGACTTCTCCAACTCAACGACATTTAGTTGAAAGTTATAGTCAAGAAATGACGTCATCCCCGCAATTTATCCTATATATATTCACTGTTGACTCTTACCTGATTCAGACCATATATTTCGTCCCTTAGTTGTGACAGGTTGAGCTCCATCAATGGAGATAATACCACTGCCTACTACTTTAGGACAAAGCTACAATGATCTTCTTCATGTAATCAACAATTTTGTGCTATTCTATTATGTGTCTCTATTTGTGTTATCGACTTCTCCGTTCAATTTCATCTTGTGTTTGCAATGTCTTATCTTTTGTCAATATGTACCAATGTACCAGAATTCCAATATTGATTCATCTGTTATGTGTAAAATTTCCATTTGTAGTACAGTGATCCTTAAATTATTAATAATGCCTTAGCTTCCCTAGGTAATGCTTGAAAAGTATTATAACTTATTAGTTTTATACCTACAAAAGAGAACAGAATGTTAGCCATAAAATTTGTCAGCTTATTTCCTTCTCGCAATGTGTGTTCAATGGCCACGTGAAATCCTATTTTGGCAAATGAGGGGACAAAGAAAGCATCTTTTGATGAACCAAGTTTTTTTTATAGTTTCTCCAATGTATGCATGCTTTCAAATAATAAAGCTAATCTTTTGATGAACCAAGTTTTTTTATAGTTCCTCCAATGTATGCATGCTTTCAAATAATAAAGCTAACACATTATAAGATAATATAATTAACTAGTGCAAGTACTTAATGCAAAAGTTATTGATCACCAAGACGACCTATGTATTTTAGGAACAAAATGTTAGGATCGAATTCACGCACACACACTAGATGAATGAAGAACACAAGAACTTTTAAGAGAAAGAGATGAGAGATCTAGAGAGAGAAATTTCATGGTAACTCCCCGTAAGTAAACTTCCACGGCGGTGAGGTATATTTATATTAATAAATCAAAGTATTTTTGGTTACAGAGAATAAATAGAGAATAAATAGGAAAGCCTAAAATAGAGAATAAATAGGAAAGCCTAAAATAGAGAAAAAATAGGAAAGCCTAAAATAGAGAATAAATAGGAAAACCTAAAATTAATCAGGCTCCACTACCTAACAATTCTCCCACTTGGAGACTGAGTCAGTCATCCAAAAACTACATTCTCAAAAAAAAATCTCTTCATCATCAACATCTTTACCGCACCGCAACATCTGTAGCAACAACTACAGAAGACCAACCGCGGTTTACCACAACCTCAGTTTCCCAACATCAACACATTTCGTCAACATGTCTGCCGGGTTCTTTGCACCCTCTATCTTCTCCAAGCACATATCACCATCCTCCACTGCCCTGCGAGTGAAATGATATCTCCTTCTGATGTGTTTTGTCTTCGAATGATAGACTGGATTTTTCACCAACTGTATGGCACTCTGGATATCTGAGTAAAGAATCTTCTCGCTCTGCTTCTTGCCCAATTCCTCAAGATAATCTGCCAGCCATATCATCTCTTTCCCAGCTTCAGCTATTGCCACATACTCAAATTCAGTAGATGAAAGAGAAACACACTTATGAAGCTTGGACATCCAACTCACTACTGTTCCACCTATAGTGTAAATGTACCCGGATGTACTCTTGCTCGAGTCAACATCCCCACCAAGATCAGCATCCACAAAACCCTGTAGAGTCACCTTGCCTTTGCCAAAACAAAGTGAAGTACTGGATGTACCTCTCAGATATCTCAGAAGCCACTTCACAGCTTCCCAATGCTCTTTCCCAGGGTTCGCCATGTACCTGCTAACAACTCCCACTGCATGTGCTATATCAGGTCTAGTGTAGACCATAGCATATATCAAACTACCAACTGCTGAAGCATATGGAACAAGTGCCATGTGATCACGATCCTCGGCAGTCTTGGGTGACTGCTCCTTTGACAATTTAAAGTGATTTGCCAATGGAGTAGTCCTGGGTTTAGCATCATTAACCGTGAATCTGCTCAGCACCTTCTCAATGTACAACTCCTGAGATAGATTTAAAGTGCCAGCAGATCTATCTCGAGAAATCTTCATCCCCAAAATGTGTTTTGTTGGACCCAAATCTTTCATCTCTAATGTTGCGGACAACCTTGTCTTCAGATTGTTAATCTCCCTCATACTAGATCCTGCAATCAACATATCATCCACATACAAGAGTAGAAAGACATATGAATTAGTGTATTTCTTGAAGTAACAACAAGGATCCTTTTCAGCTTTGCAAAATCCACTCTTGGTCATTAAGGAGTCAAACTTCTTGTACCACTGCATTGGTGCTTGCTTTAGTCCATACAAGATCCTGGTGAGCTTGCACACCATGTGTTCCTTGCCTAGAACCACAAATCCTTCCGGTTGCCCCATATAGATCTCTTTGTCCAGATCTCCATGTAAAAACGTTGTTTTTACATCCATTTGCTCTAGATGCAAATTCTCCGATGCAACAACACTTAACAGAATTCGAATAGAGGTTAACTTCACAACAGGGGAGAATATTTCAGCATAATCAATACCTTTCCTTTGTGAATATCCTTTAACCACTAAACGAGCCTTGAACCTTCTTTTGCCATCTGGTTCAGTCTTGATTCTGAACATCCACTTGTTCAGCAAAGCTCTCTTCCTTGCAGGTAGCTCAGTCAACACCCATGTGTCGTTCTTCTCAAGTGACCTCATCTCATCATCCATGGCTTACTCCCACTTGATCGAGTCCTCCACCTGTAGGGCCTCATCAAAAGACTCTGGTTCCCCCTCATCAGTCAGCAATAGTTAGTGTAATGAAGGTGAATACCTATCTGGTGCCCTGATGGATCTGGATGATCTTCTTAACACCTGCTCAGGTGTGACTTTCTCCACTTTAGATTCTTCAGTACGAGTTGGTTGAGTATCTGCTTCGACATCTCTGGGGTTACTCTTCTCCAACTCAGCCTCAACTCCCCCTTGCTTTGTAATCTCTAGAACCTTCTGCTCTCTGTCCTTGTACAGGACAGACTCATCAAATGTCATGTCACAATGTCTCAGGATCTTTCTGTTCTTGTCATCCCAAAACCTGTAGCCAAACAAATCAGAACCATAGCATATGAAGTAATACTTCACAATCTTGGCATCAAGCTTGTCTCTCTTTTCTGGATCAAAATGAACATAAGCAATGCAACCAAAAGTCCTCAAGTGTGAGTACTTGAGTTCTTTTCCTGTTTACACCTTCTCTGGAATATTGAACCCTAAAGGAACTGATGGTCCCTTGTTGATCAAGTATGCAGTTGTGCTTACAGCATCCGCCCAAAGTGTTTTGGGAAGCCCACAGTGTATCCTCATACTCCTTGCACGCTCATTCAATGTTATGTTCATCCTCTCAGTAATTCCATTCTGCCTTGCCTTACCAGGAATTGTTCTCATAAATCTGATTCCCTCAACTGAACAGAATGCCTTGAACTCTGATTCCCTCAACTGAACAGAATGCCTTGAACTCTGATTTGTCATACTCTCCTCCATTGTCAGACCTTAGGCATTTGACTTTCAAACCGGTCTGATTCTCAACTTCAGTTTTCCACTTCTTGAAAGTTGCAAACACATCTGACTTATGCTTCAAGAAATAAACCCATACCTTCCTGCTGAAATCATCAATGAAGGTAACATAGAAGCTGGATCCTCCAAGTGATGATACTGGAGATGGTCCCCAAACATCTGTATGGACCATTTCCAACCGCACTTTCTTTGGCTCTCTAGGAGTCTTTGTGAAGCTTACTCTTTTCTGTTTGCCCATAACACAGCTCTCGCAAAGACCCATATCAACAGACTTCAGACCCTTTAATGCTCCTTTTGCAACCAGCATCTTCATTCCTTTAGTACTCATGTGTCCAAGTCTGTTGTGCCACAAACATGAACCGAAAGAACCTTTAGCAACAGTGGCCATGTTTATACACCCTGCAGTGGTGTACAAGGTTCCAAATTTGGTGCCACGAGCTACTATCATAGCACCTTTCACGATCTTCCACGAACCTTTCCCCAACTCTGCTGCATATCCCGTGCTATCCAACTGACCAACAGAGATAAGATTTTTCTTGATCCCAAGAATATATCTGACATCCTCCAATATCCACTCGTTTCCCGAGGTGGTCTTTATGAAAACATCCCTCTTTCCTTCAATCTCTAAGGCTTTATTGTCAGCAAGATATACTTTTCCAAAATTTCCAGATTTGAAATTTTGGAACAACTCCTTGCTTGGATACGAATGGAAAGATGAACCGGAATCCAGAATCCATGATTCAATCGGGTTGTTCACACTAAGGATTAGAGCATCCCCAATGTCCTCTGCTGAATTTACAGAATCATTGTCATCTCCAAATTTCTGATTTTGTTTCTTCTTTAGCTTTATACAGTTCGTCCGAAAGTGCCCTTTTTCTCCACAGTTCCATTAAGTCACGTTTGATCTGTTTAGGGATTTTCCTCAATTATTTGATTTTGATCGACCATATTGATTTTGGCCTTTCGTCTTACTTCTCCCCCTTCGATCAATACTGAGAGCACTGCCCGATGAGTCTCCCACTTCTGGTTTGCGAATACTTTCGCTAAGAACAACATCACGGATTTCATCAAACTTAAGTTTCTCAGATCCACGGGAACTGCTAATCGCAGCAACAACAGTATCCCAAGACTCGGGTAGAGATGAAATCAAAATCAACGCCTTAATTTCATCTTCGAAATTAATATCCACAAAATTGAGTTGACTCACAATCATATTGAACTCGTTTATATGATCAGAAACTGATCCATTCTCAGACATCAGTAAATTGAACAATCTACGCATCAAATATACCTTATTTATAGCCGATGGTTTTTCATACATGTTTGAGAGTGCCTTCAATAGACCGGACGTAGGCTTCTCCTTCACGATGTTGAACGCCACGTTTCTTGACAAAGTCAACCGGATCAACCCTAGAGCCTGGTGATCCTTGAGTTTCTACTTCTCCTCCGTCATGGATTCCGGCTTCACCTCGTCAACAGTTTGTGAAGATCTTTCTGGTACAGATAATCTTCGATCTGCATCTTCCAGAAACTGAAATCGGATCCATCAAACTTCTCGATTCCAAGCTTCGAACTATCCATCTTCTGTGATCGTGTTAAATCTTCTTAGCTCTGATACCAGTTGTTAGGATCGAATTCACGCACACACACTAGATGAATGAAGAACACAAGAACTTTCAAGAGAAAGAGATGAGAGATCTAGAGAGAGAAAGAGAAAACCCAATATTTCGTGGTAACACCCCGTAAGTAAACTTCCACGGCGGTGAGGTATATTTATATTAATAAATTAGAGTATTTTTGGTTACAGAGAATAAATAGAGACTGAATAGGAAAGCCTAAAATAAAGAATAAATAGGAAAGCCTAAAATAGAGAATAAATAGGAAAACCTAAAATTAATCAGGCTCCACTACCTAACACAAAATAAAGCAGCAGACATTTTGGCAAATGAGGGGACGAAGGTAGCATTTTTTGATGAATCAAGTTTTTTTTTCAGTACAAAAGAACTTCAAATTGCTAACAGATTTTACTAACAACTTTAGTTGGTTAGTATTCAACGAACAAATTACCAACACATTTCTATCCGAATAATTTAAAAACTTAACAACGAAATTCTAACATATTACCAATATAAATTTTAGTAAATAAGTATTTTAGTTGGTAAATACAGCGGGAAAAATGGCACTAAATTTAGCAACCTTTGATCAATGGATTACCAACAGATATATTACTAACGCGCACCTTTTGTTGGTAATATTACCAACGAAGTATATATCGGTTGGTAAATATAACAAAAAATTGTTTATATAATTTATTAACATATTACAGATAAATTGCTAACCAAAATTTACCAACGATAAAATTGTATTGCTAAATTTACCAGTCAAATATAAATTTGTTGGTAATAGTAACGAAATGTAATTTTTGATAAACTTGCCAACCAATATCTAATTAGTTGGAAATAGTTGGTAATATACCATCTGATCACTAATCCATTGGTAAAATTTACCAACATATTAACTATTAATTGGTAATATTACATATGAATGTTTAGTTGAATAGTAACTTTTACTAACTCTGATAAAATTTATTGGTAAATTACTAATTACTAACTTATATTTTAATAGTTGGTAAATTTAGCAATTGAAGTTAAATTTTTTGATAAATCCGCGTCTAGTATTGAGACTTTCATATTTAGTTTGTGTCATTTAGAATTTTAACTTTTAACTTTTATTTAAAACTTGACTTGTTCAATATACTTGGTAAACATCATTACAACATTTTAGGCCTACGACAACACTCAATCTGGACTACATTTGTAAAGTGTTGCCTAAAATATTTTTGGCTACACTTTTAAAGTGTAGCCAAAGTTTTTTACTTTTAGCTAAAAATAATATTGGCAACACTTCAAAAGTGTACTCTTTAATGGCGACACCTATTTATAGATATGACCACACTTCTAAAATGTCATATTTTTATAATTGAAAAAACAACACCTTATAAGTGTTGGCGTAAAATTTTTCACTAAAATATTGTATTCCCTCCAATATTTTTAGCTCTCCCTCCCATTTTTATTGGCCGAAAAAATAAACATTAATAAAATAATAAAACAAAACTCCCATGTTACCCCTAGTTTAACATCAAAACAACTCTCCCCTTCTGCTGAGAACGAACTGAAGAGCTGAGAACGAAGTGAAGAGCTGCGAACGAATGAACAAAGTGAAGAGCTGAGAAGGAATTAGCTGAGAACACTCCTTCTGTTCTGCGATTTGTGAGAAATAGCTGGTAAAGAGAAGTGAAGCGTTGAAGTCAAAGAAGAACTGAGCTGAATAGTTGAAGATTTGAAGTCACTGATAGTTCAAGTCATCTCTTTGATAACGATTTCTTGAAGAGTAAGTTTGATTGTCTTTTCCGATGCCTATTTCGTTTTGTGAAGTCACTAATAGTTCAATCTTTTTTGTTTTGTGTTTTGTGAAGAACTGGTTGTTTACAAGATGATGAAATGAAGTTAAATAGTCTCTCTCACGCTTTTCTCTCCAATTTCTATGAACTTTTATTTTGAAAGTCTAAATTTTAGCTTTAGGGTTTGAATTCTTGTGTTCTTGTACGATTTTTGGGAGTATGGCTAGTATTATAGCTTCATTAGTTGATTTTTGGGAGTGTAGCTTATATTCTTGTGTTCTTATCTCATTCTTGTGTTTTTTTCACTGTTGCTGGTTGGAAAAAGGTTGGTATTTGATTGAGAAAAACGTTTAGAGGAGCTGAAAAAAATAGTTAATATATATATATATATATATATATATATAGAGAGAGAGAGAGAGAGAGAGAGAGAAACATATATATGTAGAAACATATTCAAGGAAAGAAGAGTTCAATGTCGATAACATATCACATTTTCGAATTTGTTTCGCAGATCAATTTTTCAAGGTTTGTTCGAGTTCGAGATTCTGCCCGAAATTCTCATGTTTCGTTAGTGTTCGAGTTTCGTGCTGAAGATCGTTTCCTTGCTCCTCTCTTTCCAGTTCAGTGGCCGCAAAAAGGTAATGTCGTTTTCCTCATAGTACTCTTTTCGCCTCTCTTTCTATTTTAAGAGTGATATTGTGAATGTTTGATGTAATATCGCTTTAATGATTCGAGAGTTTGTATTCATTGTTGTTATTCCCCTATTTGTCATTCAAAGTTTTGTTCTGTTGTTTCTCTTCTCGATCTTTCTCTTGAATTGTCCCTTAACTTGGCTCAAGCAAATTAGTTTATGGTCATGCATTGGAGGTAGCTCTAGGCATCTTGATTGGTATTTTGTTTCTTTTTCTACTTATAGAGTAATTTGATGATATTAGAGTAATCTGAAGTAGTGTGTATACTTAAAGTTTAGTCAACAGAAATTAGTTTAGGGTCGGCAATTTGATTGTTCATATAATGTTGGTCCAACTTCGGGTGCACACATATTGGTTTGACTATTGCAACTGTAACACTAGAGTGTGCTTCTCTCCTGTATCTACACCATTGTAAGTTTAACCACTAAATAGGTGGATAATATTCTTCAATTTGATTTTGATCTTTCTTGAAATTAATATAGACTTAATATAGACTTAGATGACTTAATACTAGAAATTAATATAGACTTGGATGACTAAACAATAGAAGGTTACATGTACATATTCCTTTAAGAGAGAGCCACTGGGATTTACAATCCATGATATAAGACTTTAGATCACAAATATGCACATTACAGTGCTGAGGCCAATTAAAGGATAGGTGGTTCATTGAAAACAGTGTGTGAAGAAGAAATAAAGAAATGTTTCAGATAATAAGAGTTGACTCTGGTATTATTATATTATTTCTGTTTTCATTGAAAACAATGTTTCTTTTTATTTGATTTATTTTTGAGTTGATGTTGATTGAATATGAGATATGTTTCTTAATTAGTTACTTTCGCGGGTTTGATGTAATATCACTTTACAGATTTGAGAATTTATTTTTTTAGTTGTTATTCCCCTACTTGTCTTTCAAAGTTTTATTTTGTTGTTTCTCCTCCTGATCTTGCACTTGGAAGTTTGAAGTACTGTCCTAAAAAATCTAGTATATGCATTTCATTAAAAGTAGACTCACTCATTAGATGAACAGTTCACATGAATCTAGAGAGCATGAAATTGTTAGATGAACAATTCATATGAGTCTTAACAGTACACTAAGTTTTAGATTTTCTAAGCAATTTGTGAATGAGTATGAAATTGGGGAGGAAGTGGATTGACGTCAATTTGGGTATGCTTACTCAGTATTAAGTTCTCCAGTTTGTATGCAGTGATATACTCAGCAGTTAGCCTGCAATGCACTCCGATCTCACTCTTTCTGTCTGTCAATTCCTCTGCTCTACCAGCAATAGAAATTTTGCATTTTCAGCACTATCTACTAGTTTGATAGGATAATTTGTTAATTTTATATCTTTCTTAATTATGTTTATCCTATTAATTTTACTTATTTTTCCTTGGCAGTATAATCAAAAAACATCTATGGAGGATTCAATGTTTGATTTCAACTAAAACAAGTACCACCACTAGGTAAGAAATTTTTATCATCTCATAAATCCTTATAACTTACTCATGAACTTTAAAATTTATTTCTGAAGTAGTAAATGATTTAATGATTGTCACTGTAAGATGAAATATTGATAACTTCTTCTAGGAATTCAAATATCCCATCCAAGGATTGGATGGAGTTAGCAAGGTATAACGAAGAGTATATTGATGGTGTTGAATCAATCCTAGATTTTGCTTACTTTCATGGAGATCCTCAAGGGTAGGAGATTCAGGGCCCACGTGCAAAATGTTGTAATATTCGTTGGACTCGAAGGAATGTAGTGTATGATCATCTTATAACCTATGATTTGTTAAAGGCTATATTAGATGGATCAATCATGGGGAATGAGATATCAATTTTAATGCTGACGATGATATAGATTGCTCGCGTAATGATATTGATGGGTTGTTGAATGATCAATTTAGAGATGTTGCACAGGCTCAAGGAGTTTATGATGCTCCTAATGAAGATGACAAGAAATTGTATAACTTAGTTGATGAGGCAAGCCAAGAATTATATATTGGTTGTACTACATGATTCTCTAAATTATCATTCACACTTCATTTATATTTGTTGAAGTGTCTACATGGATGGAGCAATGATTCATTCTCTTCTCTTTTAGAAATTCCCGAGTTGAATATTTCTCCATCTTATAATAAAACCAAATCTATGGTTAAAAATCTTGGTCTTGATTATGAGAAATTTGATGCATGTCCCAATGACTGCATGTTGTTCAGGAATGATCATAAGGATGATGAATTTTGTCATACTTGTGGAGCTTCACGATGTATTAATTCTCCTGAAGTTGATAGTGAGCTTGAGCCTTCAAAAAAATAACATCGAGTTTTAGCAAAGACTTCGAGACATTTTCCATTAATTCCTAGACTCAAAAGGCTATATATGTGCTCAAAGATGGCAGATTCTTTGAGGTGGCATGAGGAGAAGCATTCCAAAGATGGAAAGTTAAGGCATCAAGCTGATGGCCTAGCATGGAAAGATTTTGATAGGTTGCATCCAAATTTTGCACTAGATTGTCGCAATGTGAGACTTGGTTTGTCGAGTGATGGGTTCAATCCATTTCGAACCATGAGTATATCACATAACACATGGCCAGTTATGTTGATGGTGTATAATTTGCCGCCTTGGATGTGCATGAAATCTGAATATTCTATACTTTCTTTACTTATACCTGGGCCACGAACACCTGGAAATGACATTGATATTTACTTACAACCATTGATAGATGAGTTAAAATTATTGTGGGATTTTGGGGTTGAAACATATGATGCTTCAAGAAATCAAACTTTTCAAATGCGGGCAGCTCTTATGTGGACTATCAATGACTTTCCTGCATATGCTATGTTATCTGGTTGGAGTACAAAAGGAAAGTTTGCTTGCCCTTGTTGAAAGTATGACACTAATTCTCGCTATCTTAAACATAGTCGGAAAATGTGTTATATGGATCATCGTGTTTTTCTACCCATGGATCATTCATGGAGATCAAACAAAAGATCTTTCAATGGTAAAACTGAATTCAGGCCTCCTCCACCCTTTTAAAAGGAAACTGATGTGCTTAATAACTTACAGAATGTTGAAAATGTGTTTGGAAAGAAGAGAAAGAAATCAAATGATGGTCCATGGAAAGAAAGTCAATTTTTTTGAATTACCTTATTGAAAGCATAATTTGTTACGTCATAACCTTGATGTAATGCACATAAAGAAAAACATAGTTGATAGCATACTTGGAACTCTTTTGGATATTTCTGGCAAAACAAAGGATCATGCAAAAGCCTGATATGATTTGAAATATATGGAATCTGAAAGAACCTTCATCCAAAAGATACTGACGACATTAAGAGAACAAAGTTTTCAAAATCGTGCTTCTCAATGACAAATGGAGAGAAATCAATTTTTTGTGGAGTTTTAAAGACAACCAAGCTACCTGATGGTAGTGCCTCCAATATATCTAGGTGTGAGCACATGGAAGAAATAAAATTGTCTAATTACAAAACTCATGATGCTCATTTCGTGTTACATTACTTGCTTCCAATACCAATGAAGAACATTCTTCCTGGTCATGTGTTTATTCCTTTGATTCGTCTTAGTTCCTTCTTCCATCGTTTGTGTCAAAAAGTAATCACATTGGAGGAACTGGATTGCTTAGAAGTGGAGATCATAGAAACAATAAATCAGTTGAAACAAATTTTTCCTCATTCATTTTTTGATATAATGATTCATTTGCCTATTCATTTGGCAAATGAAGTGAGATTAGGAGGTCCTGTTCACAATCGATGGATGTTTCCACCGAAATATAAATGGGTACATTTAAATCATACATCCGCAACAGACGTTATCTAGAAGGTTGCATAGCAGAGACACGAGAGAGAATAAATTGTTTGAATTTATTCTCTAAATATATGCATAGGGGTGTGCATACCAGATTTAACAAAAGATCCCGAAATAATGATGAATGTGACTCAAATGATGTAGAAACTTTGAGTTTGTTTCCTAACAAAAGAGTTCCTTTAAGAGCAAAGAAGACTAATCTAATAATTTTAGATGACAAGTCACTAAGTCAGGCACATGCATACTTATTGTGAAATTGTGACGAGGTTTAAGAATATATTGGGTACCTTAATTTGAATATAGTATTCTTTTTGTATAATTAGTTTTTTACTTATTTTAGTTATAGTTTTAGCAAAAAATGCATGTTGTGTAGAAAGCATGAGCAAGAGGTTAATACTGAGCCACAAAGATCTAATAGAGCAAGACCAAGAATCATTGTCAAAACTTCTCTCAATGGTTTGAAGCTCGTGTTTTGCAAGATGATGTGCTTGATTTACTAAAACAATTGTCTAGAGGATCAAATATATGTTGCAAAAATATGTTCTCGATATCTAATCAATGGATATAGATTTCATGTTAGGCCGCGTGATGCAAGGCGTAAAACACAAAATAGTGGTGTTACAGTAGTTGCCTCAACTACAAGCTTTGCAAGTTCAAAGGATAAAAATTCGATTGCCGCAGATTTGACTTATTATGTCAGAATAGTTGATATTGTTGAATTAGAATATAAAGGTCATTTTAAGGTTGTTCTATTTAAGTGCGATCGTTATGAGGTTGAAAATGATGCTTATGGCCTTACTTATGTCTATTTTGACAAGAGATGCTCTCAGTAAGAGCCTTTTGTGCTTGCATCTCAAGTACACCAATGTTTTTATGTGCAAGATCCATATGATCAAGATAAACATTATGTTATGAAGACTGTTCCGCGAGATTTATTTAACATGGGTGAGGAAGTTGAATCTAATCTCCCACAAAGTTATGACAACGAGCCATCTGAATATTTGATGGGACCATCTATACCAAAAGATAATGGTGAAGTGCTGTTAACAAGGACTGATGTGCCAGAAACTGTTATTGATGTGCCTTCAAAAGAATTTGTTAATCAACAACTTGAAGTTGAGTTTGAAGAGGAGTTTGAAGATGACGCACCATGAGTTTCATTATTTTTGTGATGACCATATAGTGGAGGCTTACTGTTTTATAATTTAATTATTTTTTTTGCTACAAACAGTTTAAGATATCTAATATTTGGAATTGAATATTAGATGGCTTCAAGGTTTAAGTATTCTGTGTTTTGTAATTAAATTATTTTTTTTGGCTACAAACAGTTTAAGATATCTAATATTTGGAATTGAAGATTAGATCGCTTCGATGTTTAAGCATTTTGTGTTTTGTAATTTAATTGTTTTTTTTGCTACAAATAGTTTAAGATATCTAATATTTGCAATTGAAGATTAGATCGCTTCAATGTTTATGTATTATGTTGCCTTTCTTTGTACACCTACTTGATGTTTGGTCAAGTAATTTCTGTTGGCTTCTTGTCTGATTATTAATTTACTAAGGAACTTGTACGCGCAGCTGAATATTTTTTATTGGCTGTTTGTTATTTATATTCTTATTTGTTTTTTTTTATTTCCAGGCAGTGGGCATTAGAGGCAGATCACTGAACTCTACAATTTGAAGTCGCTCCTTTTTTTGTCTCTGTCCCAAGTTCCTCGCTCCGAGGGAGATACATCTCTTTACCTATTAATTTTCCTTATTTGAATAGTTTGTTTTAGATTATAATTGATTCTCTACTCGACAATGAACTCGTAATAATCGTACAGAGAAATTGCTGGAATATGTGGTAGTATGCGTTTATAAACATGGAAATTCTAGGCTAAATGCATGGCACTTTTCGATTGCTAGTTATAGTTTACTGATTCTTAGTGAGCTAGAGAATTATTGAAGAGTGCTTATAATTGTTCTTGCATATAATGATGCATGTTTGACAGTTAGTTCAAGTGTATGTTCAAAGCAAATTAAGCCAGTTGATTGATATTTTTTTTTCATTTAGTTGTTTTAGGTGTGCTTTTTAATCTATACTATCACATTGCACCTTTTGATAGATGAGGGAAGTGTGAAAAGCTATGGATGTCATGCAGGTATATGGGTTGAATACCATCTATCCAACTGAATGTATTTTCTGATTTTATATTTCAAGAAATATTTGGTTTTTGACCTTATTATATACATGAATACTTAAGATTTCTCAAACAAATAACTTTTCTACCGTAGGAGTTAGTCCTATTTTGACACAGTTTGTTAATAATGGTATTACTTGTATGAACATTGTAGGTTTTGATTCCACCGTTTTGGATAATATGGTGCGAAACACTATATTACATATTGTAGCCTGTCATTGCTTCATTATCCAAAAATTAGTGAAACATGAAGTCTGAGCTACTGCATTTCTTGGGTTTTAGTGGTCTTGATTTGAGATTACAGTTTGCTTTGTGATGTCGGTAGTTCATTGGAAAAGACATTTTCTGTTTCCTTAATTTGAGAGATCTATGCGATGGAAAAGTTTTCTTGAAAAAAGAAACACATAGGGGTTTCAGAGTATTTAATTAAAAAAACAATTGAGTTCTTTATTTCATCAAAACTCTATTTTCTGATGTAAAGACCTGTTTAGTCGTTTTGAGCAGCAGATTTTATTCTGGAAAAACTGTCTTGGTCGACGGATCCCACGACGGACCGTCATGGGCACGACGGACCGTCGAGGGGGTCTCGTTCCAAGACACTTAGTTTCTGAAATTTGGGTACTGAAATCGACTCTCTGAACTTCGTGACGACATGGCAGGACGGACCGTCGTGGGCACGACGGACCGTCACAGACTCTTCAAGGAATTGAGTCTCTGAACTCTGTGACGGAAGCAGCAGGACGGACCGTCGCAGGCACGACGGACCGTCACAGGCTGCGTAATCCCAGGCTGGGTCGAATTTCCTTAAATGTTTTAAGGGACGTTTTGGACTATTCCTGCTATAATTATAAATTTAGTGGGGCTAATGTTAATAATTTAACTACTTGAGGGTTAAAGGAGATAACCTTGAATAAATTAATGGGTTAATTCATCATCTTTTATACTTAATTATATGCTAATTAGGGTAAAAGAAAGAGGGTTTGAATAAGAAAAATAGAACTAGGGGATCGGGTGTCACGAACCGACACGTAGAATTAGGGGATCGGGTGTCACGAACCGACACGTAAAATTAGGGGATCGGGTGTCACGAACCGACATGTAGAATTAGGGAATCGGGTGTCATGAACCGACACGTAAAATTAGGGGATCGGGTGTCATGAATCGATATATAGAATTAGGGGATCTGAGTGTCACGTTCCGGCACATAGGAGTAGGGGAGCGGAGTGTCACGTACCGACACAAGAGGAATAAAAGATAATGAATCTTGAAAGATGTTATATACTCAATTTAATGAACCTAATTCCCAAATGAGTATGATGGGGAGGCGTGAGTCCTCATTGATGTGCTTGGTGTTGTGACCAAGGGTTATGGTAATTGTAAATGCCGCATGTTGAGTATTGTAGTTGATTTTATGATATTATCTGATATATACTGTTTTCTATTTTGAGTTGGCCGATGATATCTACTCAGTACTTGTGTTTGTACTGACCCCTACTTGTATGTTTCTTTCTTTGTTATTTGTGGAGTACAGCGAACGTATCGTCGTCTTCAATTCAACCGCAACTCTAGCCAGTCTTCATTACACCAGATTTCAGGGTGAGCTAACGCTTCTAGCTTGGACTTGATCTTCTTCTTCATGTCTTGATGCCTTGAAGTTCCGGCATGGACTAGCTTTTTAGTTATTCTAGCTTTCTATTTGAGGATAGATGTTCTTGTGATGATGACTTCCAGATTTTGGGAATAATAAGTATTGAGTTTTAGAAGTTATTTATTGATTTCGTTAATGAGTTTTAAGTCTTCCGCATTGTATTCTGTTTATTATGGTTAAAACGTTGGGGTTTAGATTGGTTGGTTCACTCACATAGGAGGATAAATGTGGGTGCCACTCACGACGCTTTTTGGGTCGTGACAAACTTGGTATCAGAGCATTAGGTTCGTTGGTCTAATCACACAAGAACGACTCTAGTAGAGTCTTAAGGAATTGTAGGGGGACGCCTTTACTTTTCTTTGATAGGTTATAAGACTTTAGGAAAATTCCATTCTTTCTTTCTTTCGTGCTATTACTTGGATCCAATTGGTATCTAGGTGATACAAATTGGTATCTGACCATCTTCACTCTATTTCGCAGATGGTTAGAACTAGAGAACCGACTGCGCCAACACCAACATCGGCAAGACAAGAAGCGTCTGAGCCAGCCACTGGGGCTGTAGCTCGAAGAGGAGTAGTGACAAGAGGCTGTGGAAGAGGTCGCGGGAGGACGCCCTCTAGAGGAAGAGGACGAGCACCTAGCCCATCTGGTACTAGGGCGGTGACTCCTCCACCAACTGAGGAAATGGTAAGAGAGGGTGAGGAGGGGGAGAATGAACAAGTGCAGAACGAGGAATTGCCACCCCAACCTACCCCAGAGATGATCAATCAGGTTCTTGCTTATCTTAGTGGGTTATCTGATCAGGGCCAGACACCTCCAGTGTTTTCTGCACCAGCACCTCAGGTTCCGGAGGTACAACATGCAGTTACTGTGGCTCCCCGCATCCTCATTGGAAATAGGCACGTTTCCTCGTCTGACTACAGTGCCTATAATGACAAGCGATCAACATGAAATTTTCAGTAAAATCTTGAAATTGAAACCCCCAGTCTTCAAGGGTGCTGAATCTGAGGATGCCTATGATTTTCTGGTTGATTGTCATGAGCTACTACACAAGATGGGTATAGTAGAACGGTTTGGTGTTGAGTTTGTGACTTAGCAGTTTCAAGGAAACGCCAAAATGTAGTGGCGGTCACATGTTGAGTGTCAACCAATAGAGGCACCACCTATGACTTGGGCATCATTCTCTAGCTTATTTATGGAGAAGTATATCCCCCGGACTTTGAGGGATAGGAAATGAGATGAGTTATTGAGCCTAGAGCAAGGTAGGATGTCGGTTACTGCATACGAGGTTAAGTTTCGTGCATTATCCAGGTATGCCACCCAACTTTGTTTCAGTCCACAAGAGTGGATTCGGCCGTTTTGTGAAGGGGTTGAGGTCAGAATTGCGTATTTCAGCCTTACAGGTAGCGGCTACGGCAAAATCCTTTCAAGAAGTGGTAGACTTCGTGATAGAGGTGGAAGGAGTGAATCAAGATGACTTCACCATGGCATCGACATCAAAAAGGTTTCAAAAGGGAGGTGAATTTAATGGTTCTTACTCTAGAGGACAGGGTTCAGGAGGTTACTCAGTCCGACCAATTCAGTCTTCACTACAGACTGTAGTTGGGGGTCCACCTCAAACCGGTCAACTCTTCTCTGAGAGACTTATGCTTGACTCCAGAGAGTGTTATGGATGTGGGGAGACTGGACATATTAGGAGGAATTGTCCAAAACAGAGTTATAGACCCCCAATATCTAGAGGTAGAGGTGGTTATGGTAGAGGCCGTTATTCTGGAGGACGTGGTGGCCGAGGTAATGGTGGTTACCAAAATGGCCGGGGTGACGGACAAATGGGAACTACTGCAGCGCAACATGGTAGGGGCAACGGGCAAATAGGTGATAGGGCCCATTTTTACGCTTTTCCTGGGCGGTCGGAAGCGGAGACATCAGATGCTGTTATCACAGGTAATCTTTTGGTTTGTGATTGTATGGATTCTATATTATTTGATCCCGGCTCCACATTTTCATATGTATATTCCTCATTTTCTACTGGTCTTAATTTACATTGTGAATTGCTTGACATACCTATTCGTGTGTCTACTCCGGTGGGTGAGTCTGTGATAGTTGAAAAAGTATATAGGTCTTGTTTGGTGACTTTTGTGGGGAGCAATACTTATGTAGACTTGGTTATCTTAGAAATGGTTGATTTTGATGTAATTCTGGTATGACTTGGCTTTCTCCGAATTTTGCGATCTTGGATTGTAATGCTAAAACTGTGACGTTAGCCAAGCCTGGGACAGATCCGTTATTGTGGGAGGGCGACTACACTTCCACTCCGGTTCGTATCATCTCCTTTTTTTGTGCTAAGAGAATGGTTAGTAAGGGTTGTCTAGCTTTCTTGGCACACCTCAGGGATGATACTACCTAAGTACCTTCAATTGAGTCGGTTTCGATAGTCCGCGAGTTTTTAGATGTGTTTCCTGCAGACCTTCCTGGTATGCCATCAGATAGAGATATTGACTTCTGCATCGATCTTGAACTGGGTACTCGCCCCATTTCTATACCCCTTATAGAATGGCTCCCGCTGAGTTAAGGGAGTTAAAGGCCCAACTTCAAGAGTTATTGAGCAAAGGCTTCATTAGACCAAGTGCGTCTCTTTGGGGTGCTCCTGTTTTGTTTGTGAAGAAGAAGGATGGAAGCTTTCGGATGTGCATAGACTACAGACAACTGAATAAGGTAAAGGTTAAGAACAACTATTGATATACATTTTATAAACTATAAAATCGTTGACTACATTACGGAAACAAAGGAAAACAGAGCAATAAAAAAAAAGAGAGAGAAAGAACAACAAAAAAGAAAGAAAGAAAAATAGGACAACATAAAGACAGGAAAAAAGATTAAAAAAAGAGAAAGAAAGAGATGGAGAAAAAGAGAAAGACAGAAAGGAGAAAGAGCGACTCATATAAAAGAAAGAAATTTAAAAAGATGCTATAAATGGTAATAATTAAAGAGTATATTTAAAATAAGTAGTTATTTTTTAGAAGGAATTCACCCACGTAATTAACTCTATGTATTGTGTATTTAGTAATGTATATTTTAAAAGTAATAATACTAATCATTAACATATTTATTTAAGCACATTAAATTAATATATAAATATTATATAACATAATTTTCATAATACCATACATGACACAAATGACGGAATTAGTTTTTTTATAAGAAAATTTAAAATTTGAAAAGATAAACATACGAACTAATTAAAGAGGGTTTGACCTTTATTGTGTATATATTTAAATAATTTTAACATTATTTAAATAATAAAATTTTATGTCGAAGGGGGTTCGGGTGAACCCCCTGACACACTGTTGTCTCCGCCCATGCATGATTCACGCACATATTTGGTGCAATAATACCCTAAGCCTACATTTGCTTTATTACTTTTCATAGTATTTTATATTTTGAAATGACTATGTTCATAGATTTTTTCCCGTATAAGCGTATAACTTGTTTGTTTTTTAAATATGTTAGAGTTCTAAAATTAATTTTATCTTTAATTATGTTTAGTAGTAATTAAAATATAAGAAATAATTTATCATTTTATATCGATTTGTATTATTTTTATTAAGTATTTATCCATTTCGTAATAAATGAGATAACTTATGATATTAAGGCTGATATAGTATATTAATTGTCATATTATTTATTATTCCTTTCGTGTGATAGTCTGTGCGCGCACGGGCCAAATATTACTCCCTCTGTTTAAAAAAGGATGGTCTAGTTTGATTTTGAATGAAATTTAAGAAAAGAACGAAGATTTTTTAATCTTATGATTCTGAATTAAAGTTATGTCAAATGTAACAAAATTTTCTTTAATCTTGTGGTCTTAAACGTGCCACATGGAAAGTTAAAGTTAATGTGTTGCCAAAAAAAGAAAGAATTCATTTTTTTTAAACAAACTAAAAAGAAAATAGAGACATTATCTTTGAAACGGAGGGAGTGTAAAAGTTGTAAGTACTATTTTCAATTAAACCCTATTTTGATGTGAAATTATAGAGGATAAAAGAGTTCAAGAAAGTATTATGAAATGACATACGAACAATAACACTAATTATTGGAGAGTATTTACATTCATTAAATTTCAAATAATAATACTTTTACATCAATGTGTGCATCACACATGCTTAAGTATATGTAATTTTCTCTCTATATATCGGGGGGACAATTGACATTTTTATGTCAAATGGTGCTGCCATTTTCTTGAAGTGATTAGTAGCCGTAACAATATAATCAAAAGTACCTAAGAAATATAAAGTAATGAATGAAATATTAATGCACATATCTAAAATGGGAGGACGTGGAAAGATAATTAAAATTTAAAAATATTTTTCCACAAAAAAAGGAAATATTGTTGTAAAATCAAGATTATAAGAAGAAGACAAGAGAAATAGATGTAGGAGAAGACTTTCTTCTTATTCAAGTATATATAAGTTTCATATGTATATATTACAATAGTGAATGAACAACCCTATTTATAGAGTGAGAAATCATTCCAAAGGTCATCATATTAAGTATCATAATAAATAGATACATACTTATTCAAAAAGGTTCATGTAACCTAGTGAATATGAATGGTTGTTCATGTACTAACTTTATGGACTATCCACTTATTTAATGGATTTATAACACTCCCCCTTGGATGTCCATAGATATTGTGCCTCGTTAAAACCTTACTAGAAAAAAAATCCCGTGGGAAAAAATTCTAGTGAAGGAAAAAGAGTACACATATCTTTTGATACGCATTATTTGCTGCCTCATTAAAAACCTTTCTAGGAAAACCCAATGGGACAAAACCTAGATTAAGGAAAAAAGAGTACAGTGCGTATTTTACTCCCCCTGATAAAAACCACAATTCAGATGGTTAAGTTTCCGCATTCCAATTTCGTGAACCATCTTCTCAAGAGTTGAGGCCGGTAAATATTTAGTAAATAAATCTGCTGGATTATCACTCGAACGAATTTGTCGCACATCAATATCACCATTCTTCTGGAGATCATGTGTGAAGGATAATTTTGGTGAAATGTGTTTCGTTCTATCTCCTTTTATAAAGCCTCCTTTTAATTGAGCTATGCATGCAACATTGTCTTCAAAGAGTATTGTGGGTATCTTGACGTCACATTTTAAACCACATCTTTCTTTGATAGAATGTATTACTGATCTTAACCATACACATTCTCTACTTGCTTCATGAATGGCTATTACCTCAGCATGATTTGAAGAAGTAGCGACAATAGACTGCTTCGTAGATCGCCATGATATAGCAGTACCTCCATATGTGAACAGATAGCCTGTTTGTGATAAAGATTTATGTGGGTCAGATAAATAACTTGCATCTGCATGACCAACAAGATCTGCACTATCTTTGTTAGTATAAAACAGACCCATATCACTAGTTCCCCTTAGATATCGCAATATATGTTTAACTCCTTTTCAATGTCTTCGTGTAGGGGAAGAACTATATCTTGCTAACAAATTAACAGAAAATGCTATGTCAGGTCTCGTAGCATTAGCAAGATACATAAGTGGCCCAATTGCACTAAGATAAGGTACTTCTGGACCTAGAGGTTCCTCATTCTCTTCTTGAGGTCGAAATGGATCCTTACTCACTTCAAGATTTGAGTACTTAATGGATGTGCTTTGTCCATGTAAAATCGTTTCGAGATTTTCTCAGTATAGGCAGATTGATGGATGAAGACCCCCGTCCACTAAATATTCTATTTGTAGTCCAAGACAATTTTTTGTCTTTCCAAGGTCTTTCATCTCAAATTCTTCCTTTAGATATTCAATTGCCTTTTGAACCTCTTCTGGAGTTCCAATGAGATTAATGTCATCAACATAAACAGCAAGAATAACAAACCCCAATGTTGTTTTCTTAATAAATATACAAGGACAAATGACATCGTTTATATAACCTTGTTTTATCAAGTACTCACTGAGGCGATTATACCACATGCGCCCTGATTATTTTAAGCCATATAATGACTTTTGTAATCTGATTGAATATATTTCTCGAGATTTTGAACTACATGCTTCAGGCATTTTAAGTCCTTCTGGAACTTTCATATAAATTTCATTATCAAGTGAACCGTAAAAGGTAAGCTGTAACCACATTCATTAGATGGATTTCAAGATTTTCATGTACAGCTAAACCGATGAGATATCGAAAAGTTATTGCATCCATAACAGGTGAATATATTTTTCATAGTCGACACCAGGTCGTTGAGATAATCCTTGTGCAACAAGGCGTGCCTTGTATCTTACAATCTCATTTCTCTCATTTCTTTTTTGTACAAAGACCCATTTATACCAATTGGTTTAACATCACTAGGCATTTGGACTACTGGTCCAAAAACCTCACGCTTAGCAAGTGAATTCAATTCTGATTGAATTGCTTCTTGCCATTTTGGCCAATCACGTCTTTGTCGACATTCTTCGACGGATAGAGGTTCAAGATCCTCATTTCCTTGCATAATGATAAGTGCAACATCATATGCGAAAACATTATCCACTATGATTTTTGATCGATCTAAAACTTATCCCATCACCTGTAGAAGAACTTATTGAGAGTTCTTCATTTACTTGAGTCTCGGGTTCACTGATTTCTTAAGGAATAATCAGAGCTTGAATTTCTTCATGAAATTCTTTTGTAGTGTCATTTTTTGTACTTCTTTTTCTAGGATTCTTATCTTTTGAACCAAATGGTCTACCACGCTTCAGGCGTATTTGTGATTCAGAAGCTATGACACTTGTAGATGGTCCTTTTGGGACGTCGATTCGGATAGGCACATTTACTGCAGGAATATGTGACTTTGTTATCCTTTTTGAATCAGTAAATGCGTCTGGCATTTGATTTGCTATGTTTTGCAAATGGATGATCTTCTGGACCTCTTGTTCACACACAGGGGAGCGTGGACAAAATGAGATAATGATGAAACTTTTCATGCAATTTCACTTTTAAGTTTATTTTTCTCTCCCCCTAATTGCGGAAAATTTGTTACATCAAATCGAAAATCTGCAAATCTTGCAGTGAATAAATCTCCCGTCAATGGCTCAAGGTAGCGAATTATTGAGGGTGAATCATACCCAACATATATGCCTAACCTTCTTTGAGGGCCCATCTTGGTACGCTGAAGTGGTGCTACAGGCACATATACAACACATCCAAAAATTCGAAGTTGAGCAATATTTGATTCATGACCAAATACCAATTGTAATGGGGAGTATTTATTATAATGGGTCGGTTTGAGACGAACAAGTGATGTTGCATGTAAGATAGCATGACCCCAAACAGTAGTAGGCAACTCACTTTTCATAAGTAGAGGTCTTGCTATCAATTGTAAGCGCTTAATAAATGACTCAGCAAGGCCATTTTGAGTATGAACATGAGCTACAGGATGTTCAACTTTTATCCCTACCGATACACAATAAGAATCAAAAGCTTGGGATGTGAATTCGCCGGCATTATCAAGACGAATTGTCTTAATTGGATAATCTGGGAATTGCGCTCTTAATCGTATCATTTGTGCCAATAATTTTGCAAACGCCAGGTTGCGAGATGATAAGAGGCACACATGAGACCATCTTGAAGATGCGTCTATTTAGGACCATAAAATATCTAAACGACCCACTAATTGGGTGAATAGGTCCACAAATATCCCCATGTATTCGTTCCAAAAATTGAGGGGATTCACTGTTAACCTTCATTGGTGATGGCCTACTAATCAATTTGCCTTGGCAGCAAGCAGCACATGAAAACTCATCATTTGTAAGAATCTTCAGGTTCTTTAATGGATGACCATTTGAGTTTTCAATGATTCGTCTCATCATTATTGATCCAGGATGACCTATTCGGTCATGCCAAAGCACAAAAGTTTTTAAGTCAGTAAACTTCTGGTTTATGATAGAGTGTGCTTCAATCGTACTTATTTTTGCATAATACAGTCCAGAAGATAAAGTTGATAATTTCTCCAATACATATTTCTAGTTTGAGACAATCTTGGTAATACCAAGGTATTCAACATTCATTTCATTTATTGTCTCAACATGATATCCATTTCAGTGAATATGTTTAAAACTTAACAGGTTTCTTGGGGATTTAGAAGAGAACAAATCATCTTCTATGACAAGTTTTGTCCCCTTAGGCAGAAATATAGTAGCTCTTCCGGAGCCTTCTATTAAGTTTGAATTACCAGAAATGTAGTAACAATTGCTTTTCTTCTAAACAAGTAGGAGAAGTATTTCTCATCTTTGAATATGGCGTGCATTGTTCCACTATCAATTATACAAATATCTTCATGATTGATCATTGAGGTATCTATATATTCTTCAAGATAAAAGATATAAAAGAAATAAACATTATAATATTATTACTAAACAAAAACAATACACAACCTTTTGGTTATTTACAAATCTAGGAAAATATATTCATTCTAGTTCATATAAACAACGAAATGAAATATATTTATATTATTACAGACCCATTACCTATCAGGTGATCTATCTTTTCTTTGGGGTTCTCAAAGAAATCCGCTACATCTAGATGCATGGGTTCAACAGTATCTTCTGTGATAAAGTTGGCTTCTGCGTTATTTTTCACCTCCTTCAGGGAAGCTTGATATAACTCAACCAAGTGCCTTGGCGTAAGACAGGTACATGACCAATGTACTTTTCCTCCACATCGATAACATTTGTTGTCTGAATTTTTCTTCTGCACTACGTCATGTTTTTCATTCTTCTTTTTACACTGCTGGTGTTGAATGTTATTATTTAGTGCAAGACGATCACCATGATTAAAATTTCTTCCTCGATCACGACCACGGCCACGACTGGGGCCACGACCTTTTTCACGCTTAGATTGGTGAAAATTTGCCGTATTTACTTCATGAAATGGCATAGAACCAGTAGGTCGACTTTCATGATTTTTCATCAGTAAATCATTATGTTGTTCAACAACAAGGAGATGTGAGATTAATTTGGAATACTCTTTAAATCCCATTTCTCGGTATTGCTGCTGCAGAATCATACTTGAGGCAGGGAAAGTGAAAAACGTTTTTTTCAGCATATCATGGTCAGTGATATTTTCTCCACATAATTTTAATTGTGAAACAATTTTAAACATAGAAGAGTTATTTATACTCACTGATAGATTTAAAATCTTGAAGTCTCAAGTGGATCCAATCATAACGTGCCTGTGGAAGGACAACCAACTTCAGGTGGTCAAATCTCTCTTTTAAATTGTTCCACAACACCACAGGATCCTTAACAGTGAGATATTCCATTTTTAAACCCTCATCAAGGTGATGACGGAGAAATATCATCGCCTTAGTACGGTTTTGATTCGATGCTTGATTATTTTCTTGGATGGTGTCTGCTAGACCCATCGCATCAAGTTGAATTTCTGCATCGAGTGCCCATGATAGATAGTTTTTTCCCGATATGTCTAGGCAAGAAATTCAAGTTTAGAAAGATTAGACATTATTTAAAAATAAAGGAAATTCTTACCTCCGAGGCTTTGAAAGTCTTTACTTGAACTGATAGAGACTCGTGCTGATAACTTATTGTAAAATCAAGATTATAAGAAGAAGACAAGAGAAATAGATGTAGGAGAAGACTTTCTTCTTATTCAAGTATATATAAGTTTCATATTTATATATTACAATAGTGAATCAACAACCCTACTTATAGAGTGAGAAATCATTCCAAACGTCATCATATTAAGTATCATAATAAATAGATACATACTTATCCAAAAAGGTTCATGTAACCTAGTGAATATGAATGGTTGTTCATGTACTAACTTTATGGACTATCCACTTATTTAATGGATTTATAACAAACATATATTATTTGTAGAGTTTTTAAGGAAAAATAATAAATAGAGATTTACGGTTACATCTTATTTTCTACGACTTATTTAATGTCATTTTTAAAAATAATTTTAATTTTTTAAAATACTGCTTTTATTCTGGTCATTTCCATATCGTTGAATCAATTCAAGAAAGAATGAGTTGTGCAACACCAGCCCTTGTGTCATTGTATTTTGAGATAGATATCTCCCAAATAAAGTCACTATAATTGTCTTTTGCCTTGCAAGAAAACGTTATATCTGAGTACCTTATAAAGGTACTGCATTTATATATGCAAACTGTTAAATAACATTGGCAGATGCGAGACCCTTTATGTTAGAGGTTCAAAACATTATTCAACTCCATAGATAGTAAAAGTGGATGTTTTAACATTCGCATCATTGAATCTTGAGTGTTTTTCATTTGTGATAACCGACTTCTTCAAAAGAGGTATATTTGATGTTTTAAATTTGGATAAAAACAATATAAGATTTAGTATAAATTATATTCCCAATCGATCTAGTGCTGATGCATATTGTAGTATTTTGTTTAGGTTAATTCTTAATGATAATTTTGAAAAAGAAACATAATTTTTTATCGTTACCCATCAATTTTCATGAAATTCAGAATGGGACGTTAGAAATTAAATTATTTTTTTTCTTATATATAAATTGATACATTAGGAAATAGAAGCTGTTACGATCTAAAAATGGACGTGATGACCCTCGTCTTATCCCATCAAGACAAGTCAGCCTAAAACTCAACAGTTACAATAAAATAAGGAAATTTTACAATCAATTCAAAACACCCCAAAATCTGGTTGTCACGTTTACAAGCCTCTAAAGTATTACACTTGTTTCAAGAAAAAAACTAAGTCTCAAATGACATTGTTTCTCGAATAGAACAAGATCATAAATAGGAGTAAGAAGGTCTGCTGAGCTAACAAACAACTACCTCACAATCTCCACAGGAAGCCTCAGACAAGGAGAAGATAAAATATCACAAAGTGTGGGCTAGTAACATACAAAAAAAATTGTAGTAGCAAGGGGTGAGTACCAAACCACACGGTACCCAGCAAGTAAACGTCAAAATCAAGCTAAGGGAATAAAATATGAGTACTCCTGACACACCAACCGAACCTCCACAACTACAGCCTGCATGACAATTGAGCCCAACCTAATAGTTCACAGTTTTCATAGCACCCAGCTCATCAAAATCATTTTAACATATTTGCACATCCTCAACTACAAACTCAATGTTCAACAATCACAACTTTCACAAAAAGGCACTCACAATATCATCAACATACAAGATCAAGTTTGTCAAATAGAGGTAATCAAATATCAAGTACTTCCAAACCACCAGTAAAACACATAATCATCTAGAACGAAGAATGTCATGGGATGCAATGCAATATGACACCATGAAGTAATATGCCTTAGAATACCAATTTCTGTCTCAACCGTATATACATGATACTTTTTTGCAAGTGGAGGAGGGTATTGTCTTCAACTTCATGAATACTATTTCGATACTCCTCAATATTAAGTACACCATTTATTTGTTTAAATAATTTTTCATCATCTCCATCCATATTATTTGTATCAACATCATTAACAATCAACTTTTTTACATCTTGTGATTCTTTTTCCGCTCTTTCTATCTATTTTTTCTCCCCAATACAAATTGCCACAAGTGTTTCACAATTTTCTCGTTTAGTGACCTTTATCTGAAAAAACATGCTTACTCTTTCAAAGCCCTTTTTGCTACGAGTTCATTGAATTCATCACATACAACTGCATAATTATTTCAAGAAGTTCACAATTAGAATTTAATTGTATGAAATACTATATGAATATTTAATTTCAAGCATATTCACTATAAAATGTTTGTTACAAAGTAATAACTTATCAATTACTAAATAAAATAAACATTTAAAACAAATAACTATTGTCACTAAACAACAAAATCTTCATTGCTATTCATAATTAAAGAGAATCTTCGGAAATACATAGAGAGTTCATCACCCATGGGGAGCTCGCGAGGTCCATATACCGACACGGACGATCTCCACGTGTGAGTGCGGACGATCTCAATGCACTATCATAAATCAAACAAATTTCACACGGACGATCTCCACGTGCCAAAATCATAATCATAACTTTTCTATCGCACGGACGATCTCCACGTGTCCAAATAATCATAACTCGATCTCAACGCGGACGATCTACACTTATTAGACCGTTGCTCATACCCAATCTCATGTCAATGCATGTGCACAATATGATATTAATTAAAGGAGATGATGCAACATCTCAACAAATCAAATATCGCTATTACATGTAATCACTTCAATGCTCACAATTATACGGGTTCAGTAAAGAACACAAATCACACATAATAAATCAAATCAATAATATATCAATTAATGCCCGTATGCTTTGGCATTCTCGGAATACAATCCGCTATCTATATTAATAAACTTTCCCATTATAACACCCGTACTCGTACCATTCTCAACACATCACATAGAAACAAATAATCACATTATTTTTTTATCACCCCCTTTTCTATCATTAGAATTAACCTATATGGACAAATCAACTCATCACCAAGTTTCTTACTCCCAAACATATACCACAAGGAAATACACACATTTTATACACTTAGCAAGGGTTTAGAAATCCACTTGCCTGAATTCAACAAGAATTTACTCCGGGACTTGAGCCTTTCTCATTTATTGAACTTCCAACTCAAAACACTCTATTCACATACATAATTACAATAAGCCTTCATCTCGCTTAAACCCAAAAACTTACACAAACCAAAAATTAAGTTGCTAAATTCTTATGTCAATTATCATGTCAACCCTCATATTTTTAAATTTGAAGTCTAAAGTTAAGTCACCATTTTCTACAAATACCAAAATCTTGTATTAAAATCCCTAAACTGAAAATCTCAATTTATCGATCAAATTGTTGAGATAAACATGTATAAAATCTGCACACACAAAATTAGTTGATGCCAACCTACCACTAAACCTAAATCATTAAACATTACACCTATCCAATCGTTATTGTCCAATGATCAAAATAACGCTTACATTATTTTATTATTATAAATAACATAATTCACTCATCAATTTCCACTAACTATAATAGTACAAACCCTAGCGATTTCATGAAGCCGAAAAAGAAACAAATTTCCGTTGAAGTTGCGCCTGCATAATCTTTTTTTTTTTTCCTTTTTCGCTAACTGCTGCTGCGTACAACAGCAGCAGCCTTTAATCCCTCTTTTTTCTTTCAATTGGGAATAGACCCTTTTCTTTTTTTCTTTTCTTTTTCTTTTTCTTTTTCTTTTATTATTTAATAAAATTTAAATAAATCTTAATTTATTTAAAAATTAATACATTCATTCTCACATGTCATAAATTATTTATAAAATTTACTAAAATTATTAAACTTAAAAAATGGATAACATTAATAAAACGGACGAGCGTCGTTACAAAATCATATGCATAATTTATAGTATTTCGAATAAAATGAATATCAATTAAAAATATCCATGAGACAATAGGTTATGGTAGGAATTAAAAGAAAATATACTAAAAAAATCGATAATATTCTCAAATAAATTTAGAGTTGTTATGTAGAGTAATTAATATTCGTGAAGAAACAATTTTCACTTATGTGTGTCTTTCTAATAAAGAAATAATTCGTTCTTGGATTAATTCTAAAAATATGAAAGGAAATTGAAAGCGGTTATTAAAGGGCGAATCAAGTGAATGATTGGCTTGAACATATAGATAAGATAATTAAATACTTTTAAATATGATAACAGTTGTTTGCGGTTTAAGATTTTTAACTTAAAGTTATATTAATGGCGGAAAACTATTTAACTGTCAATAAGATAAAAATTCAATAAATTTTTGTAAAAAGAACTACTGCTATTCCCTTAAGAAAATCCACATTTTTTTTATTTTTAGTACGTATTTTTTTTTACCATCACTGTGCATTTGTTTTGTTTTTTTTAAAAAATAAAATAAAATCTTATTATTTTTATTTTTTTAAAATTTACAATTTTTTTTATTTTTAATTTTTTAAAATATTGCTTTATTCTGGTGCTGACACGTAGCAATTTCACCTCTCCTATTCTATATATATATATATATATATATCTCCTATTCTATATATATATATATATATATATATATATATATATATATATATATATATATGTATGTATGTATATATATATTATAACTCTTTCCTGATTAAAAAAAAAAATTAAATTAGAGAATTGATAATATGACCTTTTATAGAGGTAAAGTAGCCATAATCTAAAAAGAATAAATTAAATTTAATGTTTGATTTAGTCTCATATATTATTAGAATTTCCACACACACAAAAAAGATTTAATTTTAGAACAAAAAAGAGCGTGTCATATAATTTAAAAGTGTCCTCGTATAATTAGGATTCATAAGCTTTTACTTATGACACAAACCTTAACCTAGACAACTCACTAAACCAAACAACGAAGAGAAACCTAAACCTAAATTTAAGAAAAAAATAAAACCAAATCCATTGACATAAGCAGCGATTGGAATATTAGTAACAGAAACGACTAGAGCTACGTGTGTTGTCGGAATGGATATAGTTTTGATGGTTTGCTTTTTTATTTTGTCTGTTTTGTTGATTATAATTCGAATGCATTGTAGTAGAAGAAAACAAAACAATAGTTGCAATACTAATGTGGTATCAACGGGAGATAGGCTTAGCCAATTGCCAGATGAAGTTATTGTATCAACGGAAGATAGGCTTAGCCAATTGCCGGATGATGTTATTGTATCAATTCTGTCTCAATTAACAATTAGAGAAGCAGTCCAAACAAGTTCCCTTTCAACTCAATGGCAATACCTCTGGATGCATGCGACACGTCTCAACTTTGACGTTTCAAAGTTTATTACATGGGAGACATCTTTTAATCCAAGGTTATGCAAAAAAGAAGGGTTGAGGCATATCAATTTGTTTAATAATGTTGTGCGGTTACACAAGAGTGATGTTTTAGAAGAATTCAATCTCTCTTTTCCTTTTCACAGGCGTTTTAAGTGTGAAATCGATAAATAGCTCATGTTTGTATCATCAAAAAAGAAGGTTGAAAGCCTTCGACTAGACTTAAGCGATATATCTTTCCTTTTAAGCTCATCTCAAGTAGTTTGTCCCCATTCTTTGGTCTCAAAGTTGTGGCTTTAAATAGAGTCCATGTTGACAATCGGGTGGTTAACTTTTTTATCTCCCGTTGTCCCCTTCTTGAGAAACTATCTATTTGTTGTTCCAGCCTGTTAACTCATCTGGAAATTCTTGGACCATCATGCCTCAAGTTGAAGGATTTGGAGATAAGTTATTGCAATAATTTAGATATATTCAAGATTCACAATGTCAATCTTGTCTCTTTTAAATACATAGGACGGAAACCAAACTTGCATCTCCAGAATGTTAAGTCAATTGTTAGTGCTGATTTTTATATGGTTGATGGTTTGGTACATGAACTTATTCCTAAGCTTACAACCCATTTCACTCAACTGGTGACGCTTTCACTTGCATTTAGTATTTTGAGAACGGTAATTAAGCACTTCATGATATATAAAATATAATCAAAGAGATATATTTTACTCTTCTAATTCTTAGTTTATTTGATTGTTCCAGGATCTTATCCCTTATGATTATTCTTTCCCAATGTTCAATAATCTCAAAGTGCTTGCCTTGAAAATCAAAGACATGATAGATGTTTCCCTACTTGGTGTTACTCCACTAATAGAAGCATCTCCATACTTGCAAAACTTGGATATCCAGGTATATATGAATTTATTTGTTCTGTGACACTATTATATTATATATCTTATTTTTTCATGATAATCATAAATGCTCCTTCCTTTACTTACAATATATATTTATGATAACCTATGTCAATTGTATTGATTCTCATATTTTTATCCGTTTATTCATGTTGCATATTAACTTATCTTAACTATATTTTGACTATTTAACCTTCAAACAAAAAATGCTTGAACTTATTTCCCCTTTTATGATGTCAAATTTTATTTTATTTATACTAAAATTAATAAATAATAATTTTTAAAAAATAGTAAATGACAATTTTATTTATTGTAAAGTCAGGACCAAAACTCCAATCAATATTTATGCAAAAATTCATGCTTTTAAAGTAATATAGATAAATATATATTATAAATCTCATTTTTATGAACATTTACATGTATGCATGTATGGAATGAGAAATTATTTTCACCTATTGGTATATGTAAATTAAACTCAATTGGAAGTATGTTAGAAATGTTACCCTTGGCTTCATACAAGTTAGTTACTTTTGTTTTCCTTTTCAGCTTGAATGGTATAAAACGACGATCTGTAAAGATGAAATTGAAAGGAAAAAGTATCCTCATGAACATCTCAAAGAAGTCAAATATAGCGATTACCTTGGTGGTATTGCTGACCTGATCCTTACAACTTACCTTATTGAAAATAGTGTAGCGCTGGAAACATTCATTATTGATCCTTTGAAATGCGATGATCAAAAAGCAAGAGGTCTGGCTCGACAACAGCTGCAAGAAATAATTCCCAAACGAGTCAAGCTAGTTATCCTTTAGGGGTCATTGGATTACTGCTTAGAGTTATATAGATACTAAGAATGTCAAAATTAGTTATGAATTATTTTGTATATATTATTTTATTCGGATATTAGTCATGCAAGGATTAGTAATTCATTTATTTATTAAATTTCACATTTTATCCCACATAAAATAATACACAGGTGTCATTGTACATGTATAAATTATGTGAGTTTCCAAATTGGAAAATCAAACAATACATAAATAATTAACCTCCTAACCAACTATATATAAACATAGTATATTGGAATTTTGACCCCCAATTTTCTTAAGGAACTAGTATATTCTATATGTTCCTTTGCAGATTACAACAGTTACATTTTGTAAATTAAATAAAATAATAACACAATATTTTATTCAGGAAAACCTCAACTCATAAAAGGTAAAAACCACGACCTACACCTTGTAAGATTTAACTCTACTTTATTAAACTTTGAGCCTCAACAAAAGATTACAAGTATGTGTAACCTAAGGAATTATGGACTCTAATTCCTAGCTAAGAAATTTTTAACTTTAATTCCTAGATACCCTAGATAAAAAAACACCATGTTTAGGTCCCCTATCGTATGTCAAGTTTCTCAAACTTGTTAGATGAAAACCTACAAACACACTTGATTATAATCAAAACTCTTAATTACAATCTTACAATTTTTTCTTCACAAACTGGCAACACTCCCTAGTAAATCTCAAAACTCTCGCAAAATCTTTATCGTGTTTTGATCTTCTCTCTATGTAAGTGTGCAAACTTCATTGAAGAAGTTATTGCCCTATTTATTGAATAAATCTCTCAAAGTCTTGTCCAACTCGAACTTCACTTTACCATATCTTCAACTCCTTGTTCAACTCGAACTTAACTTCTTTAAACCAAATTCGACTTGAACTAGAATAGCAACTTTCGTTGAAAGGAAAATTTCTTACGTGTTTTTCCATAATTAGATAAAAAACAATTTTTCTTAAGTGAATAAGAAAACTCGATTGATAGCTAATTCCTTCTTAGACTTGGTTTAGATAAACACCTTGTATTTTGCCGCCTCATAGCCTTGTAGAACTCAACTTGGACTCCTATTCGTCTTTGCCGCTAGAAAGAAAACCTTTTTAACCCAACTTCTACTCGAACTTCTTCTTCAACTTAGTTTATGTAATCTTTTATTTCCGGAAGCGACTTGGATTAGATGGAACGTGGTGTTACTGTATAACTCCTCAACTTTGACATGTTACTGCCATAACTCCTTAACTTTGTCATGTTACTGCTACAATTTCTTAACTTTGTCATACTTCAAAACAACGAGACTTTAACGAATTCCCCTTTTTTGATTGTATTACTGCTACAACTTCTTAAATTTGTCATGTTATTTCCACAACTCCTTAACTTTTCCATGTTACTGTTATAATTACTTAACTTTGTCATACTTCAAAACTACGAAACTTTAACAATTTCCCCCTTTAAGACTATTGCAAATTTTATATTCTTGCATCGAATATGTAAGTAAACACATAACTCATATGCACGCTACTTCCTCCTTTTGACATTAGGCAAAAATAAAACATTGTGATGTCATACACCATACTAAGACAAGCAAATTCGATACTTATGGTCACTGGCTATCACCTACTCAAACACGTAAAAAATAAGGAACTAAGTTTAGATATAGAAAGTGTTTGCACGAACATATGAGATAGACATGAACCTTAAACTCAAACACCAACATTAACATTAATCAAAAAGCATATACACCACAAATATAATCAATATTATAGATAGAATCAAATACTTGTGATGAGAAAAAAATTGGGAAGTCAAAAGCTAGAGTGTCTAGGTAATATCAAAAGATCAGGCATGAGAGAGTAAATAGAAGTCATTTTTTAGCAACAAAAAATTATTTTTTGGATTAACAAATATAGCAGCCTTTTCAACTTCAAAGGTAGCCTTGGTCTATGGAAGCTCATATATATATATATATATATATATATATATATATATATAGTTTAAGGAACTCGTTCAATCAATCATGTACCCTCTGAAGAAACAATAGTTCACTCATCTTTAATTTAATAGAGTCAGTAAGAGGACAAATTTTCTTGAACATAATATGTAGAGGAACATGTTTCCTCAATTTGTTCCCTGGACGTGGTACTATCAGGTGCAGCACCAACTATAATACTTTTTTGACACCAATAACAATCGTTAACTCATCTTTAATTGTAATAGAGTCAGTTGACGAACAAATTTTCTTGAACATAATATGTAGAGGAACATGTTCCCTCAATTTGTTCCCTGGACGTGGTACTATCAGGTGCAGCACCAACTATAATACTTTTTGACACCAATCCTCAATCCCACTTTATATGGTTCCCAATAGAAAAACTAGGTTCGACATATGAGTCTCCCATCGATTCCCCCTTACCAGATGCACTCAAGTTGAGCCTAACAACTAAAATTTGTTCAAATGTAGGGTCCTCGAAATATCCCCCTCACAAGGTACATCTCCAAAACTTCCTCAGTAATTTTGGACACATCCAATACAAATTCCCCCTAAGAACCAGCACAATTTACTCTCTACACCAAAACTTATATTTTATAAGGCACTAAGGTAGAGGTGTCATCTACTAAGGTCATCTCAAATATCGACCATCACACAGGAATAAGGCTAGGCTTTAAAGAAGATATTTTTTAGTAATATTGAGGGCATGAATATATCTTTGGAATAAGTAGAAGAAAGAGGTTCAAATGCATTGATTTTATATTTAATTATGAATAATTATAGTGCACATGTTGGTATCATGTCCACTTGTGTCCTTCGTATCATGTGGTGCAGCAACTAATGGCTTCAACGCTCCAACTGGATCCCCAAATTCCCTATAAAATCACCCCAAATATCCCAAAATATATTTTTAACACTCTTCTTTTAACGCTCTTCAAGATTTAATACATGCATAACTCACTTCCATATCAACTATCAAACGGCCCCCTTAATTAATTACATTCAAATTTGAATGTATTTATTCTAATTTGTTTTTGTTGTGTTTTGTAGGGTTAATTCCTTGAATAATTAGTTAGAAAAATTACTTGATAAAGTTTCTTTCAGTTCCCTTCTATTTTTTTAATATATTAAAACAACATTATATTTATTATAAACTTATTATTTTATTGTATTCATTTGTAACTAATTTCTCAACTATTCCACATTTTACCATGCATAAAATAATATGTCCATTTTCTCGTAATTTTTATATATATTATCTATGTGTGTTTCTAAATGCAAATCAAATATAAAATTAATTTTATATATAAATAATTAACCATCTAACTAGAGGCTCCCTTCAGTGTAGCTTTCGTCCAATTCATCTAGTACATTCTTAGCTTAATACCACATGTCCATTTTTAAATCTAAAGATCAATATAACTCGTAAATCATGGTCAAAGTTAATTGATTTTTAATTTTATTTGTCAGCACATATAATATAGGCAAAAATATATAGTGGTAATAAGTCATCTATGGAGTTTGATGTGCAAGACTTGATATATTACAGTTTATTAAAGAAAATAATGCTTTTTTTGTCTTATATTAGTTGATATTTTTCTTTTTTACAGGCATATTAAGAAATTATAAATAAAAAAATAATTTTATCAATTCACCCTTTTAGTTTTTTTTGGGGAATCTTACAAAGAAATGTGACCACTTTAAAAAAAAATTAATTGCAAGAGTAATATATAAGATTACTTAATGGATAGATGAGATGGATAATAATGCTTAAGATTTGACTTATCGAATATCAGATCTTAGATATATTAATCCCTTATTAAACTAATAAGCTATCGATTGATTCGGTAGCGGATTAAAAATTAAAGGACGGTCGTTATCAGACGGTATATTGGATCCCTCATTTTATGCTTTGATCTCACTTCTATTCAATAATATATTAATCTCCCATCAAACAAAATAATTTTTATAGCCTTACTTAAGCTTGTAATATAGTAATTGCAAATCAAAGTATGACACATGAAAATTTTATTGTTGATGGTATATGCACTTGACACTACTTAACAATATACTTACAGTAAAAATGTAACTACGATAATTCATAACGGGTTAACGGTTTAGCCAATAAGAAAATTGAGTAATCTTTCTCCGTACTCATAAAATTTTAAATGAATTTTTTTAATTAATTCACCAACTATTAATATGATAACCCAATACTAACAAGCCAATAAACCAATTTTGTGGTTTTCTTATCAGTTATGATTTTGAACAACCGTAGTGATATAGGAACAATTTAATTAATGTTTTCTTCATTTTACTAAGATGGACAACTAATATGAGAAGGAAAAATTACTTTGGCCAGAAAACTTGGCTAGAATAGTAAAATATCATATTCACACTATAAACTAGTTTCATTTTGGACAGTTTTACCTTTTTAACTTTAATAATCTTTTTCAACACCACGTATTCGACATGTACTAGGTTTATTTATTTGACGCTTATAAATTGCTTTTGTAGCAGCATGTATTATGGGTATGCTAGTTCTATTTATGTGATACTTGACATAGTCTTATAGTACAAGTGAGAAAACCATGTTTCTTATATAATTAGTGTTGGTTTAAACTATCTCGGATGGTGATGGAACGCCTTGCACGTTCAACATGTGTAGTGCAAGTTGTATTTTAATTAGAGATAATAATGTGGTAACTGAGCTTAAAGTTGAATGTTAAGTGCTAAGTTATAGGAAAAGGGGTTAATATTTAGAAAATGAAATAAAATAAGTGAGTTGCTTACCTGACTTAACTAAGCTAGTAGGTGACAAGTAGGTGCATCACCTACATTAACTTATTGACCAGTCCAAAGGACCAAATAGGTGCATCACCTACTAGAACTATATGGATCTAGTTAAAAAGGCCAAGATTTATGGATCGGATTTGAGCCTACGCTATTTGACTCACTTGAGGCCCAAACTAAGTTAAATAAAAAGAATAAAAGTTAATCCTAGCCGTCAAATCTTCCAAGTCCCAGTATATTTAAGCCTTATTGAAAGCAAGTAGGTGCATCACCTAGTTTGACCTTTTGAGTTTCTTGATGTACATAAGTATATGCATCACTTATTTGACCAATTAGTGGCTAAAAATGGACCAAAAAGGGAGGTTTCAAAGGATATTCTTAAAGGCGAAGAAAGGTCAATATAAGATACATTAGCTGCTATTCTCAATCATTTTTAACATATAACATTAGAATTAACTCCAGCTCTCTCTCTCTCTCTTTTAGGATTAAAAACAACAACCTTAGAGTTCCTTGTAGGGTTCTTGAAGAAACCCTCATATTTGCATATCGAGGTAAGAGAACACTTGTGAATTTATCTTAATTCTCCCATGAAAGACAGAAAAACATGTTCTTCATGCTTAATTATAAGTACAAGGCAAATGTTTCAACAAGCTATTAATCACTTCTCTTAATTATTATGATATTTTTCTCTTCTTCTTTGGTTTAAGTGTGAAGGGAAGTTGAAGTTATATAGGAATTCAAGTTATAAGGAGAAGTTGCATAAATTGAGGTAAGGTGACTGCTCCATTTTCTTCTTCCTTATGTACGAGTTTGAGTGGGGAATTATGGGTGTGCTGTCATAAAAAAACTCAAGGGGTGGTGAATTTAATAATTGGTTGTATGATAAAGAATATTTGAGGTTGTTTTAGGAGTATTTTGTTGGTGCAACTTGCGTAATCATGGAAAAGGATATATAATGTATGTCATGGGCAGAGAAGGAGGGTGTGATGATACACATTATTCTAAGAGTTGTATGAGCTCATTATCCGTCAATGTTAGTTACTATTTACGGGGTTCATGGTACATATGTTTATACGTTGGATATACAATTTGCATGTATCTTGCCAACTTGCTTCAATTGTCTATTCAATCATATATATCTTCTTCACACATTTATAAACCCCTTATTTGGTTATTATTACTCCCATTGTGTTAGACTATAATGTTATGCCACAAGATCTCTACTTGCTCGATTGTACATTTTATACGTACTTACTTGGATATGTTCTCACGTTCTCCCTTGGTTCCACATTCATGTATATCTTGTATTTGATATTAGTTAGTGAGTATTTGACTATCATATAGAGTTCAAATCACTTGGTTGAATTTTAAATGTCTTCACTTGATGTGCTTCAATTTGAGATGTCAAAATACAAACTGAGTCATATAAGATTCTAAGTTATTACATTGGTGTCACATTTGCTTCTCATATCATTGTAATTTTCGTAAGTAGATATTCATATGTCTTATAATACTGGTCCATAGAATCTCAACAATGATTATGACCACCAAAAAATCAGTCTCAAAAGAGTTATGAACATCAAAACAACAATCTCAAAGATTAAAGAATCTAAGTGAAGCAATATGCATAATAATGGGTGGCAGCCCAGGGTAAATGCCTAAGTATGGGTCGATCCCAATTGGTATACAAGGGTGGAAGCTCAAGGGTGAAAGCCTAGATGGGCTGATCCCAATTGGTATAAAAGGGTGGCAACTCAGGACGAAAGCATAGCATGGGTCGATCCAAATTTTTGGAATTATGAGGACAACATCAAGGGGTTAAAATTCCTAGCATGTATCATCCCCTTCTATCACTGATCATCTGGTCATTTGTATCATATGTCTAATAAATATTATAATGCACAGAAAATTAAAAAAAGAATGTAACATACAGGATCTCATAAGTATAAGCAAAGGTGCTTTCTAATCCTTATCTATTGGTATTTCATTTCACTTGAGCTCTCATTTTACATACAGTTGTATTATGCCTTAGATATTCAGTACATTCTTCAGCTGTATTTTTACCGAATGTTTCACCTGTATTTTTACTAGTTGTTTAGTTAAATGTAATGATGCCTCATAAATTAATTATACTTTCTTACTTTTATGGACAACCTGCTGAGTTATTTATGTTAAAGAATGACAAAAAGTCTCACATCAATCGTTAATGATATAGGTGAACTCCTTATAAGGCTTGTGCAATATTCCTCCCTTTGAGCTAGCTTTTGGGGTGTGAGTTAGACCTAAGACCTAATTTAACATGGTATCAAGCAAGGGTCATCTTACCCGAGGTTGGGGCCCCTAAATAAAAATTTCTGACACACCAGATGCTAAGCACTAGACGTGAGGTGGAGTGTTAAATAATGACAAAAATTCCCACATCGGTGTGGTTAATGAGATGGGTGGAGTCTTTATAAGGCTTGGGCAATCCTCCTCCCTTTGAGCTAACTTTTGGGGTGTGAGTTAGGGATACGTCCTAATTAACAATTTTCATACATAAATGGCTTTTTATTTATGATGTATGTACTATGGTTCTATATGCACAAGCGACAATAAATATATATACATTAACAAAGAGTATTAAAGTCTTTATCAACATAATTAACTGATATTGAATTTAATAATGTTAAATCTTTAGAGACATATGTAATTAGTGTTAATTTCCATTAACATACATATTTATTGATAATTAAGCTATTACCGTTAATAAATTATTGCTAAAGATCATTTTTAATGTAGGGTATATAAATATTTTTTTTTGGTTTATTGATTTAATCAGGGTTGCTTCCTTTTCTACCTTGGAGGTGGATTTGACTTTGATTAAATTAACAAAACTTATCAATTCAAATATCTGGACATGTTATCAGGCACACATGCATCTCTATATAGTTCTTCAACTGCTACAATCAACATTTTTTGCACGAGAATAAAGTTATTTGTTTCAATGCATGGCTTGCCATTAGGTCTGACCCACAAAACAAGTTGGCTTATATTAGTCACAACCAAATCAGGTATTGTCAGACATCTGTATTTCGTGTAATGATATCATACAATAATTGGTTGGGACACATGAACTAGAGTTTCAGTTAATTTAAAACTACTTACAAGTTTTTATCTCACAAGAAAAAAAAATTTCTCGTCTTTTAAAAACCAAATACGTATTTTTCTTCACACGCAGAAAAAAAGATGTGACAAAAATAACAAGGAGCTTCTAATGTAGGTTTACCTGTCAATCTCGGTGAACAATAAACCGTTTAAACTAGTAGTGTGGTCTACTGGCTTTGGTAATTCAAAATTTCTCATAGCATCACTATCAAAGTACTTGTTGACTTCTATATATTACCAATCATTTGGTGCAAGGGCACAATAAAGTTGAATTAAAGAGAGGAAATATTACCATAATTATGCGGACTACTTAGGAAAACATGGTTGGCATTGTACACAATTTTTATATTATCACGGATAGATATGAGAGGATATAATTAGTGGAATCCTTAAATGTAAGTACTTAGTGAGAACTGTAAAATTAAAATTACATAAATAAAAATGAACCTACAGACATAGTAGGATCAGATGAAGGTGAATGGTTTTTGGGTAGGATCAGAGGTAGGAGAAATGTTGATTTGAGAAGTTGGATCGAGTATGATCTCTCCTATAACTAATAAGACAGGAATCAAGAGTAATTATAATCCTCTAATCTTCAATCATGTACCAGGCATAATACAAGCCCATAAAAGTCACTGGTTTGTGAAGAGAATATGATGGGATCATAACCTCATCGTGAATAGATCATTGCTGAAAGTATCATGAATTAGAGTACTCGTATCGTTTCTCTATCTTGATTGAGTTTTGTATACAATGATGTTATAATATTTATGGTCTCGTGTTCACTAGAAGGGTAAGATCAAGAACAATCATCCATTGTTAAACAAATTTTCAATCATTTTGAGACTAACAAATTGGCATTTAGTGAACTGATTTGTTATTTCTAATGTTCGGAGTTTTGTAGACAGTAATATCTTCTAAATAAATCAAAGCTACATAGTTTATATTTTGACACTAAATCTCTACATTCAATTTATTTTACTTGATATATGATATAGTGAGATGCAAATGAATATGTTGATGATAAACGAGATTTCAATTAAATGAGAAAGCTTCCATTCCTTTATGTTTTTTCTGGTGCACCAACATAATTTCAACTTTTATATTAAATCCAGTGGAGGTGTTTTCAAATAGTTGTTGCTATGATAGCTTATTGGTTTTGAAATGAATTTCACTTGCTTTGGGGAGATATCCTATTATTTCTAAGTCAGCTTCCAAGAATATGGTGCAAGAGATGACTATGATTGTGTAAAGAGTTCTTTTTTGTTACCTGATGCTAATATTTCTCTATAATATTGTGCATGGGTGACTATTACTTCTTGCACTCGTGACCTATAAGACATACAAAAACTTATAATTAAACTATGTCCATTTGTCAAGACTCCATTTCCCCAATAGCTGTTGTCCACCTATCATTTTTCCTTTTGTTACCAGTGAAATATGTACTATGTTTTTGGAATATGGTTGCCACCACTCTTTTCCGTAATCAACTGCTGCTGCAAATGTTGATGGCGTACACTTCTGTTGGTGGTGGCATACACTTTTACTAGCTACTTTTGGAAAATTGTCAGCTCATATTCACTAGAACATCAGGTACAACATAAAATCTTTAAAATATACTTAGATCTTGCATGCTCCAGTCTATTATTAACTTAGTATCCTTCTTCTTTAGTCACTACGTTTAATGAGGTATATTTCTAAATTATTGATTTATTGTGTATTGCACTAGTGATTGTTTTGTTTTTATTTTTCTGATTCGAAGTTGTTTTATTTTTCGAAGCGCATCGAAATTGGCTTATCATGGTGGAAGTTCTTCGTGGTTCGTTGCACTGGAAAAGGTGATATCCTGATGCAAAGGCGGCCCTACATGGGTAATTTTGGGTGCTCGAGCACCCATTAAACTCGTACTGATTATATATAGTTATATAGAAATTAAGGCGTTATCGTATAAAATAAAAGGTGAGCACTCAAGAAACAAATTGTTTAGTTGGTGTAGTGGTTTATTATGGGTGTTGAGGGTTGAATATTTCTCTTTTCCCAAGTTCAATTCTCAGTCAGAGCAATGTATTTTTTTTAAAAAATCCAGCTTCTTTCTAACTTTTTATTTTTAACTGTTGTGTTTTTCCTTTCATAGACTATCCTTTTTGCTAACAATTTTTAAACAAATTCTTATACAAAATTCCTTTTTTTCTTTTTTTAAGATAATTTATATTTTAGGTTTTTTATTGATATTTTCCGCTATCCTATTCAAATGTAATAGTCTTTTTAAAATCTAGATTCTTTTTAACTTTTTTTCGTTGTTCTTTTTTCGCTTTCATAAACTATCTTCTTTTGCCAATTTTTTTAAACAAATTCTTATACAAAATTCTTTTTTTCTTTTTTCCAGATAATTTACATTTTAGGTCCTTTTATTGATTTTTTTAGTTGTCCTATTCAAATATGATTCTCTTTCTTTTGATAAGTATTAAAACTTGTACATTTTGATTTTATGATTGATAGCTTAAAACTAATTACAATCTTAAAACCTTTAATTGGTCACTGCTCATGTCTATTATGCAACTTAATATCCAGAAAATATAAAATAGTCGCGATCTTTTATGTCTATTACCTCTTTGTTCCGTTCGGTCTAATTAGGAAAAATTAAAAGCAAAGGAAAAAGTATTCTAGCGCCTTCATTTCAGTTCTCCAATTCAAAAGCAAAATAATCCCCCTCTCGTTTGTTTGCTATTTTTGGTAATTATGATGGTATGTGAAGGTATACTGTTTCTCCTTCTTTTTTCTTGAATTATTTTGGGTTAGATCCACCAAAGTGGGTAGCCTTAACCACATGTGTCAAATAACATGTAAAGCTCGAGGGTTATTCCCGTTCCTGTCGGGGAAGATACCAACGAAAGATTCCGATTGACTATTGCATTGAATTGAAAAAACACCCTTATTGAGGAATTTTAACTTGCAATTACACTCTTTGATTGATGAAAAGTTATGTTAAAAATATTGACCATCCATAGTCGTAAAATATCCAAGACCCGCCAGTGTCGTGATGTAATCTTTGTCTAGTCATGATGTTATTTTGTTTATCGTTTGTTCCAGCTTGAGCTTTATGAACAATACAGTGAGAATTCAAGCTCACAACACCATTGATGAACCTTTATAGAGAAAATTGGAACATGAAGAAGAAAGGGGAGAATTGTACTGATCTAAATAAAAATTTTTACAAATGAGATTGATTACTGATTATATAGAAATCATAAGCAGAGAAAGAAAGAAAGAATATCTACTAAGTAATTCATCAGCATAGTAAATGAGGTAACTAATTAGCTAACTAACAATCTCAGAATTACTAAAAGACATTCTAAATAACTAATTGTTTCAACAAACACCCTCAAGCTGAAGAGTGCATAACATTAAGCACTCCAAGTTTGCCTAAAATATACACATGTTGAGCCTGATTCAACCCTTTTGTCAATAGGTCTGCAAGTTTTATTGTGCGTGTATGATATACCGTGGTTTCACGGTATAATTAATACTTTTTTCTTAAGTTTAGTGTGTCCGAAAGCCTTTTTTGTGCTAATTTTGATATAAGTTTCTCTTTGTTTTGCAGGAAATCTGTCCAAAGCTGAATGCGGAGATTTTGAGCGAAAAATGCAGAAGAGACCACCTACGGAGCTTATGACGGTCCGTCGTGCCTGTGACGGTCCGTAGGTGACAGCGTAGAGAAGTTGCTGAAGGAAGATGGGGAATTTTGACCAAGTGTGGGATTACGAAGCTTGTGACGGTCCGTCATGGCTATGACGGTCCGTCCTGCAGGTTCGTCGTGAAGATCAGAGAAGTGATCCCAGTACCCTGATTCCAAGAGTTGAAGTATTTTGAAACGAGACCCTCGACGGACCGTTGTGCCTATGGCGGTCCGTCACACTTGCCGTCGAGGGGAATGAAGAAAGCAGCAAAAGAAATTGCACCAAGTATGGGACGACGGAGTCCACGACGGTCCGTCATGACCACGACGTTCCATCGCGTGGTCCGTTGATCCAACCGCATTTTGGCAGATTTCCAGTAATTAGAATCCTTGTTTAATTAGGTTTTTATTTTTTTATAAATAGTTTGAAAAACCTCGTTTTTGAGGTTAGACTCTGTGAGATAAAACATCATATTATTAGACTTTGTGTTTGAGTGTTTGATTTTGAGAGATTCTTACAAGTAATTTTTGGTGATTAATCAAGCAAATTTTCGGACTTTATTCTTTCTCATTGAAGTAAGTACATGAATTCTTGTTTAACATATTTGAATATTGTGTTTATGGCTATGAGGAACTAAACTCCATAACTAGGGTTGTGGGAACCATAGACAAATAATGAGATAAACCCTAGCTAAAATAACAATTCTAGAATAGTGTCTTGCATGCATTAATAATTCTTTCGCTTAGAAGTCTTTTTAACGGATGATCAACGTTAGAACTCGTCTTAATGCTACTTCCGGACCAAGGAGGTAGATAATAGGAAAAGAATTATTAACATAGATTTAGTGTATACTATCTAATAGGCTAGTATTGATTGGTACGAGGTAATAACTTAGTCAAATATCGAATGCTTAATATGAGGTAAAGATAAGGGTTAGGAAAGCAACACACGCAGCCGGACCAAGGTGCGGAGTGAGATTTTCTAGATGTCGGACCAAGGATTTAGAAATACATAACTTATCACTTTGCATGCAAGATACTAGGAAAGAATTGTTATAGTTAGAATTATCAAGTAATGAACCTGTGGGGAACACGTAAACCCTAGTTACTTTGATTAATTGATTAAAACCCAATATTAAAAGCTGTTAAGTGTCTCTTTCAAGTTCGTTAGTTATTTTTTAGGAAATACAAACCCCCCTTTTTATGCTTTTAATTTCTAAGGAAGTCATCAACCGAACAATAGTAATAACAAGTTGAAGTTAAGTCTAGACTATTTTCCTCGTGGGAACGATCCCAACCTCACTAGTTGGGTTATTTACTTGACGCGACCGCTTTACCTCTCATTTGAGAAGTAAGTTTGAGCGTATCAAATTTTGGCGCCGTTGCCGGGGAATTTATCTTTTAAATTAACTTGAACTTATTACTAAAGTTTAGTTGATATTTTCTTGATTTTACTCTGTTTTATTGTTTTTGATTTCCTTTCAGAACTATCCTCCTTGTATGCCAAATACACGGAGAGGAAGAGAACCCTTGTTTCCCTACGATCACGATCTAGAGCGTACACTGCGCAATATGAATCGAAACTTGGGAATAAATTATAAGGATCCAAACCAGAACATCCCAAATCCAGTGGATGTTCATGGTCAGATGTTACCCGACGCTCCAGGTGAACATCAACAGAGGGGACAAAATCCCGTTCCACGGCCCCAAGCATACTACAGAGGGTATGATAACATCGCAGACTCAGATGGGCTACTTGTCTGGCCCCCTCTACCCACAGACCACACTTTTGTGGTAACTAGTAGCCTGATGCAAATGCTCATTGCCAGAGGTTTGTTTTCAGGGCTACCTTCTGAGGATCCACATGCCCATATAGCTAAGGTAAGGGCAGTATGTAAAAGTTGTGTGGGGAGGCCTGATTTGGATCTAGATGTAATAGGTCTCAGAGTGTTTCCTCTCTCACTGACGGGAGAGGGTGCTATGTGGTTTACTGAGCTCCCATACAACTCCATCTTCACTTGGAACCAACTACGGGATGTCTTCTTAGCACGCTACTATCCGGTCTCCAAGAAATTAAACCACAAAGACAGGGTGACTAACTTTGTGGCACTACCAGGAGAGTCAGTTAGTAATTCTTGGGATAGATTCACCTCATTCTTGAGAAGTGTTCCAAATCGCCGTATTGATGATGAGTCACTGAAGGAATACTTCTATCGGGGATAAGATGATAACAATAAAGCGGTATTGGACACTATAGCAGGTGGATCTTATGGAGAATGCCCTTATGTTGAGATTGCTGAGAAATTAGAGAAAATCTCCTGTAACAACAAAGATTGGAGTACTAGGAAGTCCGATACAGGGAGAAACACCTTCGAAGTGCAGTCCACTCACAACCCAGCCACAGATGCTATTCGTGAAGAAATGGCTCAGATGAGAACTGAGCTTGGGTTGGTACTAAAACATGTCACTAGGGGTGCAGAAAAGATTAATGCAGTCAACTACTTGCTAAACCACCACCTCCAATTGATGAGTGTTATTATGAGGAGGATTCCTATGCAGTAAATGAACAGATGGGGGGTTTCCGACCAAGTGCCCAAGTCTCTAATCAGGAGAATTGGCGCCAAGGTCAAGGGAACCAAGGTCGAAACTATGGTAACTACAGTCGTGAGGGTCATTATGTCCGAGATGGAAACTACAATTGCGACAACAACTTCAACAGGGGTAACTATGGTAATAGAAACGACAGGAATGGACCCTATGTTCCTCCTCAAAATCGTGAAGTTACTCCTAGGGATGGTGGAGGTAGTATGTTGCGAGTTGAGGATATGCTGCATAAAATGATGAGGAGGTTCGATGCTAGTGATGAGCACAATAAAGAGTTGAGGAATGATTTAGCGGGTATTGGGCAAAAAGTTGATACACATGCAATATCGATTAAGCAACTTGAGTTACAATTGGCCCAATTATCTGCAACTGTGAACACACGGCAACCGGGCACTCTTCCTAGCAACACTGTCCAAAATTCGAAAAATGATGGACATTGTATGGCAATTACAACTCGCGGTGGCAAGCAAACCATTGACCCACTTATGCCATCTAATGAGAATGAGGTGACAAAAGACACTGATAAAGTGGTAAATGTTGATGCTAATTTAGAGGATAACAGTGCAGAAGATGCTGAAGTGCCTAATAAGGTAACTCCCATGCCTAGGCCACCACCCCCATTTCCTCAAAGATTAGTGAAAAAGACTGAGGATGACAAATATCAGCGTTTTATAACAATGTTGAAGCAACTTTCTATCAATGTCCCTTTGGTAGAAGCTTTAGAACAAATGCCCAGTTACGCTAAGTTTATGAAAGATTTGGTCACAAAGAAAAGATCGGTTATTTTTGAGGATGATGATAGAATGCAACATTGTAGTGCTACTGCTACAAGATCTCTGGTCCAAAAGAAAGAAGATCCGAGTGCGTTCACTATTCCTTGTACAATCGGGCTATTACATTTTGCGAAAGCATTATGTGATCTGGGGGCAAGCATAAATCTCATGCCCCTCTCGATTTACAAGAAGTTGGGTTTGGGTGACCCAAAGCCCACTGCGATGTGGCTACTGATGGCTGATCGAACAGTAAAACGGCCCATAGGGATACTTCATGATATGCTAGTAAAAGTGGAGTCATTCATCTTTCCAGCCGATTTTGTTATTTTTGATTGTGAGGTTGATTTTGAAGTGCCTATTATCCTTGGGAGGCCATTCCTAGCTACGGGAAGAGCCTTAGTAGACATGGAAAAGGGGCAGATGAAATTTCGGTTGAACAGTGAGGAAGTGACCTTTAATATTTGTAGGTCCATGAGGCAGAGTGGTGAGCTCCAATCGGCATCTGCTATATCCTGCAACATGTGTGAGACATTTGAGACACAAATAGAAGAACGTCTAGGTGTCGAAGCATTAGCGGTAGTGATAATGAACTTTGATAGCGATTGCATTGAAGAGTATGAGTGATTAGTCGCAGCTCTTGACCGAGGTGATGTTCAGTTTAAACCGAAGAAATTTGAGCTTGATATGAAGAATCGCGAGTCCCCACCCGCTAAACCATCTATAGAGGAAGCTCCAAAAGTTTAATTAAAAGCTCTCCCACCTCATCTTAGGTATGAATTCTTAGGAAATGGTGACACTTTACCAGTAATCATTGCATCAGACCTGGATGAACAACAGGTTCAGAGTTTGGTGAAGGTACTAAAAAGGTTCAAAAGAGCTATTGGGTGGACCATTGCGGACATTATTGGGATCCCTCCTGGTATTTTCTCTCATAAAATCCAACTCATGCCTAATCTTAAGCCGAGTATTGAGCACCAGAGACGCTTGAATCCTCCTATGCAAGAGGTTGTGAAGAAGGAAATTATCAAGTGGTTGGATGATGGAGTAATCTATCCAATCGCCGATAGTAGTTGGGTATGCCCGGTTCAGTGTGTACCTATGAAAGGGGGAATGACTGTGGTCCCCAACGAAAAGAATGAACTTTTTCCAATGAGACCGGTTACTAGATGGAGGGTGTGTATGGATTACCGTAAACTGAACTCATGGACTGAAAAAGACCATTTTCCTATGCCCTTCATGCATCAGATGTTGGATAGACTTGCCGAAAAAGGGTGGTATTGTTTTCTTGATGGGTATTCAGGGTATAATCAGATTTCTATTGCACCAGAAGATCAAGATAAGACCACTTTCACTTGTCCATATGGGACTTTTGCGTTCAGAAGAATGCCGTTTGTGTTGTGCAATGCACCCGCAACCTTTCAGAGATGTATGATGTCAATATTTTCTGACATGGTGGACGATACTATAGAGGTTTTTATGGATGATTTTTCTGTGGTTGGTGATTCATTCGAGCGGTGCTTGACCAATTTATCTGAGGTTCTTAAGAGATGTGAAGACTGCAATTTGGTACTAAACTGGGAAAAGTGTCATTTCATGGTGAAAGAGGGTATTGTGTTGGGTCATCGCATTTCAGAAAAGGGCATAGAGGTTGATCGAGCAAAAGTTGAGGTAATAGAGAGACTTCCCCCTCCGATCTCTGTGAAAGGTGTAAGAAGCTTTCTTGGGCATGCAGGTTTTTACCGGAGATTCATCAAAGACTTTTCAAAGATTGCACACCCATTGTGCAAATTGCTGGAGAAAGAATGTAAATTTTGTTTTGATGAATCTTGTCTTAAAGCATTCAGTGAGCTAAAAGAAAAGTTAGTGTTTGCGCCTATCATTATTTCTCCGGATTGGAACAGTCCATTTGACGTATTGTGCGATGGTAGTGGGGTGGCTCTTGGTGTAGTATTGGGACAGAGAAGAAACAAAATCCTTCACCTAATTTACTATGCTAGTAAAGCCCTAAATGAAGCTCAGAAGAACTACACAGTGACTGAGCAAGAACTCCTCGTAGTAGTCTTTGCTTTTGAGAAATTTCGCTCCTATTTGCTAGGTACTAGAGTTATAGTGCATACTGACCATTCAACATTGAGATATTTGATGGCGAAAAAGGATGTGAAACCAAAGCTGATTCGTTGGGTATTACTGCTGCAAGAATTTGACTTTGAAGTGCTGGATAGAAAAGGGACTGAAAATCAAGTTGCTGATCATTTGTCTCGTCTAGAGGATGAAGCTATGAGAGAGTTAGGGGATAAGACTGACATTGATGATACTTTCCCCGATGAACATGTATTGGCTACTTCACAAGACTTGATTCCATGGTTCGCAGATTTTGCGAACTATCTGGCTAGTGATATTGTTCCATCAGACTTGTCCTTTCATCGAAGGAAAAAGTTCATGTACGATGTGAAAAAGTTCTTTTGGGATGAACCATACTTGTATAGGAGTTGTGCCGACGGGCTTATTTGGCGTTGTGTGCCAGAATGTGAAATGCTGAGTGTGTTGGAGGCATGCCATTCTTCACCTGTTGGCGGACATCACAGTGGTATCCGAACCGCTCACAAGATATTGCAATGTGGTTACTATTGGCCAACTTTTCATCAAGATGCTCATGGGTTTGCTAAAGCATGTGATAAATGTCAACGAGATGGTGGTATTTCAAGAAAGCAAGAGCTCCCTCTAAACCCCATTCTTGTGATTGAGTTATTTGATGTTTGGGGTATTGACTTTATGGGCCCTTTCGTGAGTTCTCATGGGATGAAGTACATTCTAGTAGCAGTTGATTATGTATCTAAATGGGTCGAAGCCATAGCCCTCGCAAACAATGAAGGGAAGAGTGTCACTGCATTCTTGAAAAAGAATATACTCTCCCGTTTTGGCACCCCAAGGGCCATTATTAGTGATGGGGGCTCCCACTTCTGCAACAGATTGTTCAAGGGGTTATTGGAGAAATACGGGGTTCGCCATAATGTGTCCACTCCTTACCACCCTCAAACTAGAGGGCAAGATGAAGTATCGAATCGAGAGATCAAACAGATATTGTCCAAAACAGTGAATGCTAGTAGAACGGATTGGTCAAGGAGGCTTGATGATGCTCTTTGGGCCTACCGGACAGCTTATAAGACTCCCATAGGTATGTCTCTAGACCAACTTGTATATGGGAAAGCTTGTCATCTTCCGGTTGAGTTAGAGCATAAAGCCATGTGGGCTATGAAGAAGTTAAAAATGGATTGGAGCGAAGCTGCAGAGCAACTGTTAAATGGGTTGAATGAACTTGATGAATTTCGCTTGAAAGCCTATGAAAGCTCAGCCCTATATAAAGAAAAGATGAAGAAGTATCATGACAACAAAATTGAAAAACGAGAGTTTATGGTCGGGGATTTAGTGCTTCTATTTAATTCAAGATTGCGCTTGTTCCCAGGCAAACTCAAGTCCAAATGGACTGGTCCTTACACGGTTACCCAACTATTCCCTCATGGAGCAGTTGAGTTGGAAACTAAGGAGGGTGTGCGGTTCAAGGTGAATGGACAGCGCATAAAAATCTATCTCGGGCATGCTGAATCAGCGAATGAAGTGATCGAGGCATACCATCTTGATGAAGTCTGAGTAATCAAGTGGCCCCAGTCGTGCCGCGACATTAAATTAGGCGCTTGTTGGGAGGCAACCCAATACTTATCGTCTTTTTAATAATGGTAGCATTTTTTTCTATTAATGGGTTTTAAATTTTCAGGCACATCACCAGGAAATTCTGCAGAAAACTACTCCGCAGTAGCCACTGACGGATACAACGACGGACCGTTACGCATGCAACGGACCGTCGTATGCATCCGTCACACCAGGTATGTATTTCTGTCATATTGAATATTAGGGCACACACGACGGAACCTGAGACGGCTTGTCACAAATGCGACGGACCGTCATCGGGGAACCGTCGCGTGATTAATGAATTCTACCCGACCCGACCCGGCTGGACCCTTTTCAAAATCTGACCGTTTATACTCCCCCTTCCATATTTCACCCTATTAATTCCTTATTCCCCTCATCCCCCCTCTCTTTTCAACTTCCACACTTCCCCTCACTGATCATTGCTCCCAAAATCCTCTTAAGCCTTATACTTATCATCCACTAGTCGGTGCTGCTGCTGTAGGTCTCTACCTTGCCAACTGAATCATTCTCCGTTTGTTTTCTTCTCCATTTCCAAGGTATGTGTCTCTACATTTATACTTATTTATCTTGCATTTTGGTTGAGTAGTTAGTATTAGCTTAGTTCTTAGTCGTATACTGTTTCCTTTATATGCTTATGTCTAAACCTAGGCTCAAAATGTTCGAATATGCCATGTTGATAACCCTAGGCATAGGTGATTTTGCATTGGTAGTTTCCTAGGTAGTTGGGATAGACACATATAGGTCCAGAACACCACAAGACCATGTGGGTTCATCGGGGATGCATAGGGTACCCCAAGTTCTAACACTGCTACTCAGAACGAGACCCTGATGACGGACCGTTGCACACACGACGGACCGTCGTAGGTTCCGTTGCACAAGCCCTAGCACCCTTGCCCAACGACGCCTGTGACGGACCGTTGTCTTCACGATGGTCCGTCCTGCACAACCATTCTGGTTGTCAGAGACCCTGTTTCTAAGGGTCTCTCAAAATTTTCTAAGTGTCCTACGACGGACCATCATACCCACGACGGTCCGTCCTGCACGACCGCCATGATGGTCAGAGACCCCTCTGATAAGGGTCTCCCAACATTTTCTAAGTGTCCTACGACGAACTCTTACGACGGACCGTCGTTCATGCACGATCGTCATGATGGTCAGAGACCCCTCTGATAAGGGTCTCCCAACATTTTCTAAGTGTCCTATGATGGACTCTTACGACGGACTGTCGTACCAACGACGATCCGTCCTGCTTGACCATCATGATGGTCAGAGACCCCTCCTTCAGGGTTCTTTCTATATACATAGACCAAGTACAACACGACGGACCTCAGGACGGTTCGTCATATCCACGACGAGTCGTCATCTAGCCCGTCGTGTGATACAATTTCACTATCACTAACACACTATTTTAAATGTTTTATGTTGTATAGGCTTGCCTGTCTTGTTTGACACTACTCGTACTAATAGTGATCCTTTGCAGGTACTATCTACTATGGCACCCAAGCAAGACCGAACCTACGCACGCGGGCGATCCAAGTCTGTTGCCCCGTCTGCACGCTTGATCATCGGCTCTGATGATGAGCGGGACCCTGAATATGTGCCCCCAGGCTCTTCCGCACCTTCCCGTGCTGCACGTGCCCCCAGATCCACACCCAAGACGGTGGCGTCCGGCGTAGTTACTGCCTCCTAGTCTGATGAGGAGCGCACACTGACCGGCACACCCTTTGGGTCAGCCACAAATGAGGAAGGAGCGTCTGGCTCCTTAGGAGTATCCTGGTCCGAGGAAGCTTCAGGCTCTGCTGAGGTTCCCGCACCCGCCACTGCTTCAGCGTCGACCTCGTCTGATGAGGCTGACAGTTCAGACTCTACATCTGGCGCACCAGCCCAGGTCCCCACCCCAGCCTCTGATCAGCCAAACCGGTGGTGCGTCAAAGGCCAGTTTCAAGTTTACTCCGACGCCAAATTCCTGACTGATAAAGGAGTAATGACTCGGACACTCACCTTGGCGGGTACTTACAGGGAGTCTCCCATCGATGCCGGAGATCCACAACCTATTCACCAGGCATCGCTTAGAGTGGACAGCCCGTCCGTTGGGACGATATAGCGAGGAAGTGGTCCGAGAGTTCTACGCATCCTACGTAGCGGCTCTCCGATCACAGATCGATAGGCGAGCTGCTCCTGCTAAACAGGCCCCACTGGAGCAGTTTCGAGTCTGGGGCGTGCAGGTTGACATTTCCCTGCCAACTATCCGCCGGTTCCTATACGGCGAGAGTGCAGATGCTACGTGGACTCCCCACACTGCCGAATTTGACTATCGCTGGCAGATAGTGAAAGATGGCCAGTTCTTGCGCGAGCAGGCATTGAGAGAGACCACCAAGAGGTGGATGGCCCTGCATCTATCAGTCGACAGAGAGGGTGCCGATTGGGTCACTGAGCCGAAGGGGGCCAGCAAGAAGGCCAACCTCACGTTCGTCGCGAAGTTCTTGTGGCTGCTCGTCCGTCACTGCCTTTCCCCCACAGCTGCTGATAACATCGTCACTTGGGATCGAGCAGTGTTTATAGCGGTGATGATAGCCGAATTCGAGGTCAACTTCGCATGGCTTCTCCAGGCAGTCATGCACGAGAGGGCATTCAAGGTCACTACTACCTACCCCTTCCCGTGTATGATTTTTGCCCTTTGCAGGACCGCAGGTGTGCCCATATGGCACATAGATAAGTTGAAGACCCTGCAGGGCACCGTTGATGTCGGCCTCATCAGAGACGAGGCCAATGAGTTGGCTCCATGTCGAGGGTTCCGTCCAGAGCTGCCACCACTTGCTGATGATCTTGCGGATACGGTGGCCCAGGCCCGTACCGCTACACAGGCGTCCACTGACACTATCCCGGTCGAGTCTATCCTGGGTAGTAGCCCAGCCCCGAGCTCCTCTCGCACAGCCCCTCTACCGTTACTGGCCCCGCTTGCTAGGGTCCAAAAACAGGAGGCACAAATGGCCACCCTTCTGCATCATATCCAGCCGTGGATGCAGAAGTCTATTACTGAGTCTGAAGCGCGTATGGAGAGGAAGATGCAGCGGAAGATTGCTGAGGTTCACCAGCGCCTAGATGCATTTGAGTTGAGAGTGTTATTCCGCCCAGCCCCTCCGGTAAATATGTCAACTCTTCAGGCTGCAGTCGACAGTCTTCGTGCAGACATCGACACGATCCTAGAGGCGAGAGTGTCGGAGCCTGTCGAGCCTGTTGAGGACACTGTATTGGCGGCCCTGTTTGCTACTTCAGAAATTCCCCCACCTTCCCCTCGAGAGAGTGCCAAGAGGTGTAGGGGTCGATCAGAGGATGAGGCGCGAGCAAGAAAGGAGGAGCACCGAGAGATGGAGGCCGCGAGGAGAGCCTCACTTGCTGAGGCGGAGGCACACCAAATCAGAGCATCGCAGATAGCGGTTGGGGCGTCTAGTTCCCACACTGTAGAGACAGCAGAAGGCACTACTGATGGTGCGGTTGTTGCTTAAGACATCACTGAGGGTGTCCAGATTGCTGAGGATACCACTGAGGGTGTCCATATTGCAGAGGATGTGGGTTCTGGGAAACCGGACCCACCTGCTTGCTGATCGACGGCGCTATGCACCACACGTTTGCTTCACCTACCCCTCTAATCTTTAGATTTTTTTATGCATTGGGGACAATTGCATGTTTTTTTTGTTGGGGGTGGGGTAAATGGAAAGTGAGTGTTAGGGTGAAGTCTGAGTAGCCCAACTCACTATCCTCTTTTGGGGTTCTCTTGCCTGTGTTCTTTTCCCCCAAAAGTCTGATTATTTTTCTGTTGAACCGGCACGTTATATATTTTGTACATAGTTTAACTCTGAAGCATGATGGCTAAAATGATATCCCGATAAAACTGGAAAATGTTGCATGACTAGGCGTAGTAACTGATAATTGTGTGGCTCTAAACATGAAATAGAGTTACACCATTACATTACCCTAAATCTTCAAGTCAAACTAGGTGTCTGATAATCTGGTATAGTTATGAGATGTCAAGTGAGTGTGAGGAAAGTTGAATAGTCCACTACTGGTACTGAGCTAGAACTTGCCTGGTTAGTCCTACTAAAAGTAAGCTGTAACAGACAATTAGGAAAGGATCATAGGCCCTTATTCAATATAGCCCATTTCTAGCCTAAATAAAAGAAACCAAATGAAAGTTATCCTTCTTTGATCCAAATAATTTGAGCTTAAAATTAGACTTTTCTTTTTCACCCCAACTGATCTTTTCTGGGAACAATATGTTGGCCCTGGTCCCTCCTTGGACATGTGCACCTCAGCTTATGCCAAAAGCAAAAGTTGAGGGTGGCTAATGCATAAACAACCTGCGTTATGGCCATGACCCGACTTTGGGTATAATGTACCTAGACTCATGGCAAAGCCATAAGTTGAGGGTGTCCGTTTTGAGGAATGCTCTGGAAAGTGGGGTTGAAAGAACAAAGAGAGAGAAAGAACAAAAGTAAAGTGACTCAAGAACTCGTTGAAAGAAAAGGAAAGAAAAAGAGAAATATTCAAGAATTACAAACAAGAAAAGAAAAGAGTTACTTACACAAATGAAGAAAGAAGGGAAACCACAAGGTGAAAGAATAGGAGAAACTGGGCGAGATAAAGTGATAGAAAGTGGAAGGTTTAGCCGATATGTCAAGGAGGGCAAAAAGTCACTAAAGTATACCTAAATATACCCTACCTGACTCTGAGCCTACGTTACAAGCTAAAAAAGTCCTATCATGATCTTACACATATAAGACATCACTATAGCCTATCATGATCACATATATTCAATTAGAAGAACATATATTTGTCTTTATAGATTCACATAACTTATATAGACCTTCATCATGATCACGTATCAAAGATATAACATCATAATATCATAATTCATAAGGTAATGCCGACAAGTCCCATTGTCATTAAGCAATGCTGAAAAGTCCACATTTTTCACAAGTATAGTACATAAACACCTCCACCATAAGTGAAAAATATCAATAATCAAAATTCAATACATATACTACACAATATAGAGAAGGTTAGATCAACATACCACCATTCCATCCACAACAACTCCAATCTATAGCCAAATCAACCGATCCAATACATAAAGGCTCTTACCAATAGTCATGATCACCAACTCAGTCCAATAATCACAATATACAATGATCCAAGATAATACAATTTGCATTCATCAATTTAGAATATCCTACATCCAATTTTAACATTTTTCTTACATAATTCAATAGTCTAAATCATAATACACAATAAATCAATATAACAGAGACATGATCAAATCACCCATTAAATAGTCAAAATAAGAATTTCATGATTTTCATGGGTTCATGGAGTTTTTTAAACTTAGAATCATCAACATAACATCAATTTAATCATAAATCATTGATTCAAAACGTTTTATGCAAAAACTCATGGCTAGAATTCTATTTAGAAGTTCATCTTTTGAGAATGTCTTAAAAATCCACTTTATGGTTTTTCTCCCTGAATAAAGAAGATTCAAGGATGAAAATAATATACCTTAATTGTGCTAAACCACAAAATTAAATGAGAATTAAACCACAAAATTAATCTCCCTTCAAACATCAATGGTGTTTTAGAAAATTCTTCTTTGGGTTTTGGGTGTTTTATAAAAAAATGGTTTTTGGAAAGCATAATTATTTTTGTAAAGTTTTTGATCTTTTGAGAGCCGCCACTTAAATTTTGAAGAAAAATTGAGAAACCTTCATTTTCAAAAGACTTGACAGAACAATCAATTGAAATAATAAAACGGGGTTCGAGATTCAAATTTATATTTTAGGAAGGTGTTTAAGGCACCTAAAATATCCGTTAATACGGTTTTCTTGCAACTAACTAGTTTTGCTAAAACTTAACTTATTTTTTATATAAAATTTATTGGAAATTGCTTGAAAGTGAGCTTCTTAGTTTTTATCTTAGTGAAACATATAACTTGAAAAATTACTTTAAACTATTTAAACTTGATTCAATTTTAAGTTAGAAAACATTACGACATTCGACGGGAATTTGAGGTTTTCTAACTTTAAACTAACGACAAATAAAATCAAATAAGCAAATAAAATTATAAGAGAGAGAGAGAGAGAGAGAGAAAGAGAGTGAGACCAATTCAGGGTTCTATCCGCCTGGACCAGTATTTGGACACTTCTTTTTGTGGGCGTTAGGCCCACTCTACTACGCTTTTTTTTACTTCTTTCCCCTCATAATCTTCAATATTAGCTATGTAAAAAGGTGAGAAATTTATGCAGTTAAACAAACTATTTAATTATTCATTCTAGCTATAATTTGTAATAATTATCACTCACGACTAACATTATACATTAATTATGTGTGATAACTTTGAGTTTGTATAATTATCCACGTTTGTATGTGCATAATTCACCATAATATACAAATACATATGTATAATATACAGTTATCTAACCAATATACATATAGAATTAGCCTCTCTCCCACTATTTTTCGTCTCTCGCTCGCCTCTCTCCTCCCTCTCCCAATCTTGCTCGCCTCACTCCTCCCTATCCCTATCTTGATTGCATATATAAAAATTCATATGTATAATATACAATTATCTAACCAATATATATATGCAATATACCTCTCTCCCATTGTCTTCCCACTCTCGCTCGGCTCTCTCCTCCCTCTCCCAATATAGCTCACCATATATACAAATACATATATATATAATACACAATTATCTAATCAATATATATACACACACTTTACCTCTCCCCCACTGTTTTCCCTATGTCGGTCGCCTCTCCCTCTCTCTCCCTTCTCGCTCCTCTCTCCATCCGCTCCTCTCTCCTTCCTATAACATGTAGCTACGAATTGTTATTATCAGATTATAGTTATGGAGAGTAATTAGGCTATTTTGGAATGACTATATGTGAAAGTTCTCAAAAAAATGTGGATATTGTTGTATGTAGGGGTTTCAAATAGGCGGGTTAGGTGGAAATTAGAGATATTAAAATGGGTTGAAATAGAAGTTTGGTTGGGTACCTGTCCAGATTTACTTTAGGCTCAAATGGGCTAAAAATGGGTCGAGTCTTGACCCACCCAATTTGATCCGATTAATATCAATAATTTAACGTATTGGTATTTAACTTTTATAATCCCAATTTAAATTTCACGTCAAGAATTTATTTTAAAAAAAGTAACAAATGGATGGATAAATCCTAAAAGATGTTAAATAGATAATAATTTATACCTTAAATATAGCAACATATCTTAATAAAAATTTTAAAATGGGTTGAAATTGGAGATTGAGATGAGCTCAATTGAGGATTCTCTTCAAATAGATTACACTTGAATGAGTTGAGATTGATTGCTATTTAAATTATCTTGAGTTCAGCCCTAAAAATTGAGGACTAATTGAGCGTGTTACTTATGTTTGGATTCATTTTTGACGCATTAGTTGTATGTATTGGGCTGTGTTTGTACTTTGTATTTTTTGTTCAGTGTTTTTACTTTGTATTCTTGTTCACTGTGTTTTTACTTTGTATTCTTGTTCACTATATGTATGAATTGGAGTGGCCTAAATTTTGGGCTCACAATTCATCTAAGGGACAAATCAATTACAATTACAATTGTAGCCTATAACATTTAGTCGAATTTAGTTTAGTTACCAAACTCAGCTAAAATTTGAATTACCCTAATTATAATCATCATATCATATCAGATTATACTAAAACTGGAAAGAAACTAAGTCAAAAGTTGAATTACAAAAAAATATTCTTTAATTATTAATTTATTTTCTTGAAATTATTTAAATTATTATATTTGAATTCTTTTAAATATTTTATCCTTAGATTACAATTTTATTTCCATACATTTAAATGTTTAATAGATTAAATAGTAAATAGTAAATCACCATATAGTGTACAAAATATCACAAACTCTTCATTATGTAAATGTATGTAACTCTCCCTAATTATACTCATTATATTTTTTTACTTTCATCTCTCATCGATAATCTCAAATGGATTAATATACTTTTATGAAAACTCTTTGTGTTCCTCAATGACATTCTATAAATAGTGACATTTGACACAATAATGTATCGACTCATTGGCGGATCCAGGATTTAAAGATTGTGGGTGCTCACTTCCTTTAACATAAACCTTTTAGCAATCACATAGTATAAACTATACTAACTGAAACTCTTCAATAAAAAAAACAAAAAAAACCCTTAATTAGGAAAAGGAAAAAGTGTAAGAAAAAAAGGTTTAAAAAACCCTTTAATTAGATAGAAAAAGAAAAAGAATTAAAAAAGAAAAGAAAAAAAGGGTGCAAAATTCGCCGAAAAAAGAAAAGAATGAAAAAGTGTAATAAAAAAAAGAAAAAAAAGGTTAAAATAAGAAGCCCTTAATTAGATAGAAAAAGGAAAAAAAATAAAAAAGAAAAGAAAAAAAGAGTGCAAAATTCGCTGCAAAAAGAAAAGAAAAAAAGAATGGGCGATTCTAACACTGCCAGTGTGCTTTGCAGGCTTCTTGTTTTCATTTGTAAACAAGCGCGCTCATGACTGCTTTCATACTATGGATGCTCATTTAATTTTTAATGACGGATTTATTATATATATGTATGTGTATGTATATATACAATTTTTTTTAATTACCACTATATTTGACTTCTTTGAGATGTTGATGAAGACACTTTTTTCGTATAACGTTTTTTTTAGAGATCGTCGTTTTAGCCCACTCAAGTTGAAAAGGAAAAACAAAGGGTAAGTAAAATATAACTAGTATGAAGCCAAGGAAAATATCTTTTTCTAACATAATTTCAGTTGAGCTTAATTTACATACCAATTGTGAACACAATTTCTTATTTCATATATACATACATGTGATTGTTAAAAAAAAGGAATTTGTATTCTATATTTATATCGCTTTAAAGGCATAAAAAAATTGTCAAGTATTCTGTTTCAAAAAATTAGTATTTGATTATTTTTAAGTAAAAAATATAAAGTTGGACATAATATAAAAGAAAAGAAGAAAGTTTTTTTTAGTGAAAGTTAATAGTCATTATAATCGGCATATTTTAAAACAATACGGAAGAAAAAGATAAAAATATGAGTATTAAATACAAAAATTGGCGTTGGTTAATATAACAAGGAAAAAACAAATTTTTAACATGAGTAAGTAGGAAACTTATCAGTATTAAACTCTTCTTTTGTTAATTATTAGTTTGGATTTATTTATTTGAATCCATGTTATTTTAATATGTCATATGAAAAATAATTCATATGTACTTCAATATGCAGTTTTTGCAAATATGGAGATGCTTCTATTACTGGAGTAATAGCAAGTAGGGAAACATCTTCCATGCCTGAGAGTTTCAACACAAGCACTTTGAGATTGTTGAACTTTGGTGAAAAATGATCAAGATCCTGAAACAATCAAACAAATTAAAAATTACAATAGTAAAATCAAGCTTTCTTTTATATATTCTAGCTCTATGAAATATATGTTGCCAGCCTGTATTTGAAAAACAGAATTACTAATTCTGATCAAACTTTGCAGAAACACAAAGTAACCAAAGTTTACAAAATCAGTACAACAGATGAACAGAAATTAATTAAGAAAAAATTTAAAATCTGTAACTTACAAGAATGTGAAAAAATTTGAATAGAAAAAGATCAAGTCCACTAAATTCACAGTGTCCCCTTAAGGAAATTATTCCCCTCTAGTATCCGAGGTTTGATTTGGAATATGACCTCCCAGGGTAAAATGATCTCAATCACTAGATAATAGATACCAAAAACTCTAGTGTCAGCGAACCCGTCAACAACAGTAAAATACACGAAGTAATTGGTTGTGCAGAATAAGAAGAAGAGATCACAAAAATTTGTAAGGAAAATTCTGAAGACTGAATGGTATTTATACACAAGAGGAACAGGTTCCGAAAGGTTGCAATCCTTTCAGAAACCACACTATCATTAATGAAAGTTTGCAACCTTTCAAATGGTATTGAATGTTCCTGAAAGTTGCAACCTTTCACAACAGTCACTTCCAAAAATGGCGAGAAATTTACATAAAATGAGATTTTTTTAAATTAAACGGGTCGCGCGTGGATCCGAGTCGGATCGGGTTAGTAAACTAAAAATTTGAAACATTTCGATTTATTTCAACTAAATAACAGAAACGTTTTTGTTATAAACTAATTGATTAAACATATTTGGCCATTTTATTAGTTAATTAAATAAATAATTAATTAAGTAATTAAAATAAACTTTATTCAAAAATTAATCTCTCGATCGATCATTTGCCAAAGCCGAAGTTAAAGCTGAGATGAGCGAGTGTCACGACCCAAAACGAGCCGCGAGTGGCACCCATACTTATCCTACTATGTGAGCGAACCAACAAATCTAAACCCCAACATTTACCAACATTTGAACCATAATAAACAAAATATAATGCGGAAGACTCAAATCTTATTAATATAACCAACAAACAACCTTCTAAAGTTTATCAACTATCATCCCAAAATCTGGAAGTCATCACATCAAGAACATCTATCCTCAAATTTCTAATTCTAAGAGTATTTAAGAAGCTAAAATAAGTAAAAGAGATGGTCCATGTCCGAACATCAAGACATGAAGGAGAGAGTCCAGTCCCAGCTAGAAACAGTAGCTCACCCTGAAATCTGATATACTGAAGACTGGCTAGAGTTGCGGACGAGCCGAAGTCGATGGCACGTTTGCTGGACTCAACAATATAAACAAAAGCAAAATACAAGTAGGGGTCAGTACAAGGAACACGTACTGAGTAGGTAACAACGCCCAACTCAAAATAGAAAGCAATATATATCAAATATTATTATAAAATCAATCAAAATACTCAACAGGTGGCTAGCAACAACACATGAACCATTGACAACAATACCAAGCGCACCTATGAGGACTCAAGCTTCCACACCATACTCATTTGAGATATAGGTTCTTTAAAATTGAGTAAATTAACATAATTCAATATTCATCTTCTTATCATTACCGTGTCGGAACGTGACACTCTGATTCCCTAATACTACATGTCGGAACGTGACACCCGATCCCCTAATTCTATGTGTCGGAATGTGACACTCCGATCCCCTAATACTACGTGTCGGAACATGACACACGATCCCCTAATTCTACGTGTCAGAACATGACACTCCGATCCCTTAATACTACGTCTAGGAACGTGACACCCGATCCCCTAATTCTATGTGTCGGAACGTGACACTCTAATCTCCTAATTCTACATGTCAGAACGTGACACCCGATCCATTTATCTCATTACTTTAGTTCATCAAGCCTTCTTTATGTCAAGACATCATCTTAATGGGGAAGATTCAAGATTAAAGATTCAACAGTATCAACATTCTAATCCACCACAATTACACAATTACAACATACAAACCCACAAGCAAGCATATAGAAGAGTTTACAATACCACCCAATACATATCAATCGCTATTAAGAGTTTACTATGAAATATCATAACCATAACCTACCTCCACCAAAGAATCGTGATCAAGCAAGCTACTTCTCAATGTCTTTGCTTTCCTCTTCGCTTCTCTCTTTGTCTCGCTCGTTCTCCCTCTCTTTTTCCTTCTCCAGATACTTTTTCTTTTACCTTAATTATCATATAATTCCTTAAGATAAAAGTAACCCATTATTTATTTTAAGTTACCTCCTTTAACCCCCAAGTAAATAAGTTACTAACTTACCCACTAATTTCATACAGTTTGGCATGAATAGTCTAAAACACCCCTTAAAACTTTTAGCAGAATCCGACCCAGTCAAGGTTACGCCGCTCATGACGGCCCGTCGTACCTGCGACGGTCCGTCCTGCAGGTCCGTCACAAAGTTCAGAGAGCCAAATTCAATAAGGATGTTTTTGACGATCCGTCATGTCTACGACGGTTCGTGCTGCACTTCCGTCGCGAAGTTCAGAGAGTTAATCCCATAGCCCACACAAAAATTACACAAGTGATTCGACTACTCGAAATGACTAAATAGGTCGTTACAATAGATACCAATTTACTCATCGTTCGTCCCTGAACGATCACAAGAAGAAAAACAAGGGCGAGAAAAAGTACCTGAATCTGCAAAAAGGTATTGGTATCTTGCTTGCATATCAGCCTCCTTCTCCCAAGTAGACTCTTCAACTGGCCGATTCTTCCATTGAACCTTGATGGATGCAATCTCCCTTGATCTCAACTTGCGGATTTCTCTATCTAGAATAGCAACAGGCTCCTCCTTATAAGACAATTTCTCATCAAGATGAACTGAATCTCAACGAATAATGTAGTTTCCATCTCCATGGTATCTTTTCAGCATAGACACATGAAATACCGGGTGCACTCCTGACAGTCCTGGAGGCAAGGCTAATTTATAAGCGACCTCCCCCACACGCTTCAGAACTTCAAATGGACCAATATACCTCGGACTAAGCTTACCTCGCTTACCAAACCGCATCACCCCTTTCATGGGTGAATCCTTCAGCAAGACTTGTTCACCCTCCATAAAATCCAAGTCCCTAACCTTGCGATCTGCATATTTTTTCTGCCTGTTCTTAGCTGCTAGAAGCTTCTCCTGAATGAATTTTACTTTATCTAACGATTCCCTCAAAAGATCGGTACCCCAGGGCCTCACCTCAAATGCATCAAACCAACTAATGGGAGACTTACATCTCCTCCCATACAGTGCCTCAAATGGGGCCATATCAATATTTGAGTGATATCTATTACTATATGAGAACTCTGCTAAGGGTAAGAAGTTATCCCAATGACCACCAAATTCTACACATGAACGAAGCATATCTTTCTACACCTGAATCGTTCGCTCAGACTGACCATCGGTCTGAGGGTGAAATGCAGTACTAAGATCCAACCTAGTACCTAATTCAACATGCAATGTTCTCAAAAACATAGAAGTAAACTGCGTACCTCTATCTGATATGATGGCAAGTGGAACTCCATGCAATCGAATGATTTTCGAGATGTAGAGTTTGGCTAACTTCTCTGCATTGTAAGTCATCTTGACCGGAATGAAGTGAGCAAACTTAGTTAATCTGTCAACAATTACCCAAATGGAGTCATACTTACCCAATGTCTTTCGAAGACCAACTACGAAGTCCATTGCAATTCTCTCCCACTTCCATTCAGGAATGGACATTCTCTGAAGTGTCCCTCCAGGCCTTTGGTGTTCATACTTTACCTGTTGAAAATTCGGGCATTGAGTAACAAAATCAACAATGTCACGCTTCATCTTACTCCACCAAAAATGTTGCTTTAGGTCATGATACATTTTGGTTGCACCAGGATGTATAGAATACCTTGAACTATGAGCCTCTGTAAGAATAGTGTGAATCAAATCATCGACGCGGGGCACACATACCCTTCCTTTAATTCTCAAAACGCCTTCCTCATCAGTTTTTGCTTCTTTAGCCTCTCCTCGCAATACCATATCTCGAATCCGGATCAGTTTCTCATCAGTAAACTTCTTTCCCTTAATCTTGTCAAGAAAGGAAGATCTTGCCTCCACACAGGCCAAAAATCCTCCCTTCTCCAGTACTTCCAACCTCATATAGTCATTATCCAGAGTCTGAACCTCTCTAGCCAATGGGCGTCTATAAACCTGCAAGTGCGCTAGACTTCCCATGCTCCCTGCCTTTCTACTTAAAGCATCTGCCACAACGTTAGCTTTTCTTGGGTGATACAAGATGGTAATATCATAGTCCTTCAGTAGTTCCATCCTCCTCCTCTACCTCAAATTCAAATCTTTCTGAGTAAAGACATACTGTAAACTACGGTGATCTGTATAGACTTCACACTTAACCCCATATAAATAATGTCTCCATTGCTTTAATGCAAACACTACTGCAGCCAACTCCAAATCATGGGTCGGATAGTTGCATTCATGTACCTTTAGTTGCCTCGAAGCATAAGCAATTACATTCTTCTCTTGCATTAGCACTGCACCCAACCCAGAATAAGATGCATCACAATAAATAATAAAATTCTTACCTTCCACTGGCAAGGTAAGAATTGGTGCAGTAGTCAACAACGTCTTGAGTTTCTGAAAACTTTCTTCACATTCGTCCGACCATACAAATGGAACACTTTGCTTAGTTAAATTTGTCAGTTGGGAAGCAACAGAGGAACATCCATTGACAAATCGACGGTAGTAGCTAGCTAAACCAACAAAGCTCCTTACCTCTGTAACATTAGTGGGTCTTACCCAACTCTGCACCACTTCAATCTTAGAAGGATCCACCATCACTCCATCCTTAGAAACCACGTGCCCCAAGAAGGACACTGTATCTAGCCAAAACTCACATTTGGAAAATTTGGCATAAAGCTTTTTCTCCCTCAACACTTCCAACACAATTCTCAAATGCTCCTCATGTTCTTTCCTGCTTTTTGAGTATATCAGTATATCATCAATGAATACAATGACAAAGAGGTCCAGATATGGCTTAAAAATCCCGTTCATCAGGCTCATGAACGCAGCAGGGGCATTCGTAACCCCAAAAGACATTACTAATAATTCATAATGCCCATACCTAGTTCGAAAAGCAGTCTTCAGCACATTTGCTGCCCGTATTTTCAATTGATGGTAACCAGATCTCAAATCGATTTTTGAGAAGGTACAAGCCCCTTGTAACTGATCGAACAAATTATCAATGCGAGGAAGAGGATACTTGTTCTTAATAGTCACCTTATTCAGTTGCGTGTAGTCTATGCACATCCGGAAACTTCCATCCTTCTTTTTCACAAATAAAACCGGAGCACCCCAAGGGGATGCACTTGGCCTAATAAAGCCTTTACTTAACAACTCCAGAAGTTGGGCCTTTAACTCCCTTAACTCAGCTGGAGCCATCCTATAAGGGGGTATGGAAATGGGGCGAGTACGCGACTCCAGATCAATACAAAAATCAATATCCCTATCTTGTGGCATACCAGGAAGGTCTGCAGGAAACACATCCAGAAACTCACGGACTATCGAAACAGACTCAATCGAAGGTACTTGAGGAGTATCATCCCTGAGATGTGCCAAGAAAGCTAAACAACCCTTACTAACCATTCTCTTAGCACGAAGAAAGGAGATGATACTAACTGGGGTGGAAGTATATTCACCCTCCCACACTAACGGATCTGTCCCAGGCTTGGCCAATGTTACAGTTTTAGCATTACAATCTAAGATTGCAAAATTTGGAGAAAGCCAAGTCATACCCAGAATTACATCGAAATAAACCATCTCTAGAATAATCAAGTCTACATGAGTATTGCTCCCCACAAAAGTCACAAGACAAGACCTATACACCTTCTCTACTATCACAGACTTTCCCATAAGAGTAGAGACACGAATACGCATGTCAAGCAAATAAGAATGTAAATCAAGACTAGTAGCAAGTGAGGAAGATACATATGAAAATGTGGATCCAGGATCAAATAATATAGAAGCCATGCAATCACAAACCAAAAGATTACCTGTGATAACAACATCAGATGCCTCTTCTTCAGACCTCCCGGGGAAAGCATAACAATGGGCCCTATCACCTGTCTGCCCGTTGCCCCTACCATGTTGTGCTGCAGTAGTTCCAACTTGTCCGCCACCTCGGTTGATTTGGTGACCACCATTACCTTGACCAACGCTCCTCCAGAATGGCGGCCTCTCCCATGACCACCTCTACCTCTAACTATTAGGGGTCTGTAACTTTGTTTTGGTAATTCCTCCTAATATGTCCAGTCTCTCCACATCCGTAACAATCTCTGGAGTCTAGCATAGGTCTCTGTGAGAATGAAAAAGTCTGGGGATAACCTCCAAACTCAGAAAAATGCTGACTGGTCTGCGATGGACCCCCAGCTACAACCTGTAGTGAAGACTGAATAGGTCGGGCTGGGTAACCTCCTGAACTCTGCCCTTTGGAGTAAGAACCGTTAAACTCACCTCCCTTACGAAATTTCTTAGATGTCGATTCCATGGTGAAGTCGTCTGGCTTCACTCCCTCCACCTCTATCACAAAATCTACCCCTTCCTAAAAGGATTTTGCTGCAGCAGCTACCTGTAAGGCTGGGATCTGCAAATCTCACCTCAATCCTTTCACAAAACGGCAAATCCGCTCTTGTGGACTGAAGCAAAACTGGGTGGCATACCTGGATAGTGCACAAAATTTAGCCTCATAAGCAGTAACAGACATCCTACCTTGCTCTAGACTCAGGAACTCATCTCTCCTCCTATCCCTCAACGTCAGGGGTATATATTTTTCCATAAATAAGCTAGCGAATGATGCCCAAGTTATAGGTGGTGCCGGTGCTGGTTGACACTCAATGTACAACCGCCACTACATTTTGGCATTTCCCTGAAACTGATAGGTCACAAACTCAACCCCAAACCGTTCTACTATGTCCATCTTATGTAGCAGCTCATGATAATCAACCAAAAAATCATAGGCATCCTCAGATTCAGCACCCTTGAAAATTGGAGGTTTCAACTTAAAGAACTTAGTGAAAAGTTCATGCTGATCACTCGTCATTATAGGCCCTGTATTCAATCGAGGAAACGTGCCTACTCCTAATGAGGCATCCATGCGGGGAGCCACATCAGCTGCATGTTGTACTCCCAGAACCTGAGGTGCTGGTGTAGAAAACACTGGAGGTGTCTGACCTTGATCAGATAACCCACTAAGATAAGCAAGAACCTGGTTAATCATCTCTGGGGTAGATTGGGGGTGGTAATTCCTCATCCTGCACTTGCTCATTTTCTCCTTCCTCATCCTCTCTTACTACCTCATCAGTCGGTGGAGGAGTCACTGCCCTAGTACTAGCTGGACCAGACGTTTGTCCTCTACCTCTAGAGGACGTCCTCCGCGACCTCTACAATGGCCTCTTGCCACTGCTCCTCTTCGAGCTACGGCCCCAGTGGCTGGCTCAGACGCACCCTGTCTTGCCTGTGTTGGTGTAGGCACAGTTGTTGATCTAGTTCTAGCCATCTGCAAAATAGAGTGAGGATGTCAGATACCAATTTGTATCACCTAGATACCAAATGGATCCAAGTAATAGCACGAAAGAAAGAAAGAACGGAATTATCCTAAAGTCCTATAGCCTCTCAAAGAAAAGTAAGGGCGTCCCCCTACCGTTCCTCAAGACTCTATTAGCTTCGTTCTTGTGTGATGAGACCAACGAACCTAATGCTCTGATACCAAGTTTGTCACGACCCAAAACGAGCCACGAGTGGCACCCACACTTATCCTAATATGTGAGCGAACCAACAAATCTAAACCCCAACATTTACCAACATTTAAACTATAATAAGCAAAATATAATGCGGAAGACTCAAATCTTATTAATATAACCAATAAACAAGCTTCTAAAGTTTATCAACTATCATCCCCAAAATCTGGAAGTCATCACATCAAGAACATCTATCCTCAAATTTCTAATTCTAAGAGTATTTAAGAAGCTAAAATAAGTAAAAGAGATGGTCCATGTCCGAACTTCAAGACATCAAGACGTGAAGGAGAGAGTCCAGTCCGAGCTAGAAACAGTAGCTCACCCTGAATTCTAATATACTGAAGACTGGCTAGAGTTGCGGACAAGTCGAAGTCGATGGCACGTTTGCTGCACTCAACAATATAAACAAAAGCAAAATACAAGTAGGGGTCAGTACAAGGAACACGTACTGAGTAGGTATCATCGGCCAACTCAAAATAGAAAGCAATATATATCAAATAATATTATAAAATCAACCAAAATACTCAACAGGTGGCAAGTAACAACACATGAACCATTGACAACAACACCAAGCGCACCTATGAGGACTCAAGCCTCCACACCATACTCATTTGGGAAATAGGTTCTTTAAATTTGAGTAAATTAACATAATTCAATATTCATCCTCTTATCATTACCGTGTCGGAACGTGACACTCCGATCCCCTAATACTACGTGTCGGAACGTGACACCCGATCCCCTAATTCTACGTGTCGGAACGTGACACTCCGATCCCCTAATACTACGTGTCGGAACATGACACCCGATCCCCTAATTCTACGTGTCGGAACGTGACACTCCGATCCCCTAATTGTACGTGTCGGAACGTGACACCCGATCCATTTATCTCATTAATTTAGTTTATCAAGCCTTCTTTATGCCAAGGAATCATCTTAATGGAGAAGATTCAAGATTAAAGATTCAACAGTATCAACATTCTAATCCACCAAAATTACACAATTACAACATACAAACCCACAAGCAAACATATAGAAGACTTTACAATACAACCCAATACATATCAATCGCTATTAAGAGTTTACTATGAAATAGCATAAACCATAACCTACCTCCACCGAAGAATCGTGATCAAGCAAGCTACTTCTCAATGTCTTTGCTTTCCTCTTCGCTTCTCCCTTTGTCTCGCTCGTTCTCCCGTCGTACCTGCGACAGTCCTTCCTGCAGGTCTGTTACAAAGTTCAGAGAGTTAAATTCACTAAGAATGTTTGTGACGATCCGTCGTGTCTACGACGGTTCGTGCTGCACTTCCATCGCGAAGTTCAAAGAGTTAATCCCATAGCCCACAGGAAAATTACACAAGTGTGGGACGACGGAGTCCATGACGGTCCATCACATGATCCGTCGACCCAGTCAGTTTTTATCACAAATGATTCTATTGCTCGAAACGACTAAACAGGTCGTTACAGCGAGCGACGACGACGGCGCGAGGGGGTCCCTCTTTCCAACCCTTTTAACAATTAATAGGAGTGTTTCAATATTTAAACTCTCCTATTTTCCATTCCACCACTGATGAGGGACAACTGTCTTTTCATTAAAGCATAAGAGGACTTTTCAAGTTCTCAAATCTTCAAGTTCTTTTTCCATATATTTCTCATCAATTCTTGCTACATACCCAACAATCCCCCACACTGATGGGGAATGGTTATAACATAGGAATCCACAAACAAGTTTGTACTTTACAGGAAAGGATTAATTGCATCTGGATAAGTAGGTCTCCTCTTAGACTCTCCGTAGTGAACATATGTCGGATATACTTGGTCAATTGGTATATGTGATATCTTTGAATCATCGAGCTATGTTGTATACCTAGACAACCATATGTCACACAATTAATCCTTTACTGTTTATGGTTCTTACAGTTGTGTTCGTTTCAGCCATGAACACCTCGTGGTTTCATGAGTGTATAGAGAATAGGATTTTGACATAAAATTATCTTTGAAGGAGCTTCCACTTCACACTTACATAGGTGATTTCTAACCGTGTCATATCGTAGATACACTATTTGGTAAAATAAACTTAGAAAATCATTAAAAAAACTTAAGCTTTATTACCTCATTAACAAGTCTTAAAGTCTTAGCCTTGTTCATGAACATTGTCTTCATCATGAGAATGGATTGAGTTAATTGACAATGTCGAACCGTCAGCCACAACTTTGTTTTTCTCCTTGAATCTAGCTCTTGGGATATCCACTCTTCTAGATAGAGTTACTGTCATGTTGACTTGTCCTAAGCCGTAAATACATTCCCTTAGATTATTTTTCAACTGCCTCTCTCACCAGGTCTTTCGTTAGTGGATCTGACACATTATCGCTTGACTTTACATAGTGAACTGTGATTATTCCACTAGATATCCGTTGTCTTACGATGTTATGGCTCCGTCGTATATGTCGATACTTCTTATTGTACATGAAGCTCCCTGCCCTACCTATTGTTGCTTGACTATCGCAATGTATGCAAATAGGTCCAACATGTTTGGGCCAGAATGGAATATCCTCTAAGAAATTTTGGAGCTTCAATTTCTTCACCAGCCTTATCTAAAATAATGAATTCAAATTCCATTGTGGAGCGAGCAATACATATCTATTCGGACGACTTCCAAGATACTGCTCCTCCACCATGTATGAACCCATAACCACTTGAGGATTTTACTTCATTTGACCCGATGATCCAATTTGCATAACTATATTGTTCAATTACAACAGAATATTTATTATAATGGAAAGCATAGTGTTGTGTATATTTAAGATATTCCAACACACGTTTTGTTGCCATCCAGTGAGTTTGATTTGGATTACTAATGAACCGACTCAATTTGCGAATAGCACATGCTATATCTGGTCGCGTTCAATTCATAATATACATCAAACTTCCCAATACTCTGGCATATTCCAATTGAGAGTCACTTTGACCTTCATTCTTTTGAAATGTACAACTTAAATCAATTGGGGTTTTGACTATATTTAAATTCAAGTACTTGAACTTATCCAATACTCATTCAATATAATGAGATTGAGATCATGATAATGCTTGAGGAGTTTTGATAATCCTGACCCCTAAGATAAATTAACAACTCATAAGTCCTTCATATCGAACTTGCTAGACAACATGCGCTTAGTAGCATTTATATCATCAATGTCTTACTCATTATTAACATGTCATCAGCATACAAACAAACAATGACTTTATTTTTGATAAAAATTTTAATGTAAACATATTTATCACATTCCTTAATCTTGAATCCATTTGCTAACATAATTTGGTCAAATATAGAATACAATTGTTAGGTGCTTGCTTGAGTCTATAAAGTGACTTCACAAGTCTGCACACTTTCTTTTCTTTACCAGGAATTATAAACCCTTCAGGTTGTTCCATGTAAATTTCTTCCTCCAACTCTCCATTTAAGAAGATTGTATTTACATCCATTTGGTGTATTTTAAGATCATGGACTGCTGCTAGTGCTATTAACATTCTAATTGATGTTATCCTTGTTATTGGAGAGTATGTGTCAAAGTATTCCAGACCTTTCTTTGTCTGTACCCTTTGACCACCATTCTAACCTTATATTTGTCAATAGTCCCATCACGTTTCATTTTCCTTTTAAAGATATACTTTGATCTTAAAGGTTTATTTCCTAGAGGAAGATCAGCCAATTCCCAAGTGTGATTACTTAATATTGATTCGATCTCACTATTGACTGCTTCTTTCCAATAAGTTGACTCATACGAAGACATAGCTGCTTTAAATGTTTGAGGCTCATTTCAAGAAATAGTTCCATTAAATCTGGTCACAATGAAGCAGGTTTTCCTTGGCGAGTACTACGCCTAAGATCCTCACTAGTTAGTGCATTTTCTGTTGATTCTTCTCATGGTCGTTTAAGTTCCTCACTAGTTAGTGCATTTTCTGTTGATTCTTCTCATGGTCGTTTAGGTTTTTCACTTGTCGGCTCACATTCAGTTTTATATGGATAAATGTTTCAAAACCTCTGCATTATCTGACTTAATTATCGTATTAACATGACTCTCAAAATTATCAGATTTGTGAACCAAAAATAGGCAGGTCTTACTGTTCATATCATATCCAATAAATACACAATCTAATGTTTTGGGTCCAATTTTAACCCTCTTCGATCAAGGAACCTCTACCTTTGCTAAACACCCCCACAATTTAAAATATTTCAAGTTGGGTTTCCTTCCTTTCCACAAATAATATGGAATTGATTGTTTTTTTATGAGGTACCCTATTGAGTATCTTATTAGCAGTAAGGATAACTTTCCCCCAATGGTTTTGTGGTGAACTAGAATTGATCATCAAAAGGCATTCATCATTTCCTTTAATGTTCAATTCTTCCGTTCCGCCAAACCATTTGACTTTATGTTTGGTTGTGGAGCCTGATTAATATGTGATATACTGTCATATTCTCCATTTATTCTCTGTAACCAAAAATACTCTGAATAATTAATATATATACCCCACCGCCATAGAAGTTTACTCACGGGGTGTTACCACAAAATATTAATTTCTCTCTTTCTCTCTCTAGATCTCTCATCTCTTTCTCTCTAAAGTTCTTGTGTTCTTCATTCATCAAGTGTGTGTGTGTGTGTTGATTCGATCATAACAACTGGTATCAGAGCTAAGGAGATTCAATACGATCACTCACGATGGATAGTTCGAAGGCTTGGAATCGAGAAGTTTGATGGATCCAATTTTAGTTTCTGGAAGATGCAGATCTAAGATTATCTATACCATAAAGATCTTCACGAACTGTTTACCGGGGTGAAGCCGGAATCCATGACGGAGGAGAAGTGAAAGCTCAAGGATCGCCAGGATCTAGGATTGATCCAGTTGACTTTGTCAAGAAATGTGTTCAACATCGTGAAGGAGAAAACTACGTCTGATATATTGAGGGCATTGTCAAACATGTATGAAAAACCATCGGCGATGAACAAGGTATATTTGATGCGTAGTTTGTTCAATTTTCAGATGTCTGAGAATGGATCTGTTTCTGATCATATAAGTGTGTTCAATATGATTGTGGTTCAACTCAATTTTGTGGATATCAATTTCGAAGATGAAATTAAGGCGTTTATTTTGATGTCATCTCTGCCCGAGTCTTAGAATACTGGTGTTGCTGCGATTAGCACTTCCCGTGGATCTAAGAAACTAAAGTTTGATGAAATTCATGATGTTGTTCTTAGAAAAAGTATTTGCAAACGAGAAGTGGGAGATTCATCGGGAAGTGTGCTCAGCGTTGACCGAAGGGGGAGAAGTAAATTAAAAGGCTAAAATCAACATGGTCGATCAAAATCAATGAATCGAGGAAAATCCCCGAACATATCAAACATGACTTGTTGGAACTGTGGAGAAAAATGACACTTTCCGATGAGCTGTATAAAGCCAAAGAAGAAACAGAATTAGAAATCTGGAGATGACAATGATTCTGTAAATTCAGGAGAGGACATTGGGGATGCTCTAATCCTTAGTGTGAACAACCTGGTTGAATCATGGATTTTTGATTTTGGTGCATCTTTCCATTCGTCTCCAAGCAAGGAGTTGTTCCAAAATTTCAAATTTGGAAATTTTGGAAAGATGTATCTTTCTAACTATAAAGCCTTAGAGATTGGAGGAAAGGGGGATGTTTGCATAAAGAACACCTCAGGAAACCAGTGGACATTGGAGGATGTCATATATATTCCTGGGCTCAAGAAAAATCTTATCTCTGTTGGTCAGTTGGATAGCACGGGATATGGAAAAAAGTTTGGGAAAGGTTCGTGGAAGATTGTGAAAGGTGCTATGGTAATAGCTCGTGGTACCAAATATGGAACCTTGTACACAACTGCAGGGTGCATTAACATGGCCGATGTTGCTGAAGGTGCTTCCGGTTCATGTCTGTGGAACAACAGGCTTGGACACATGAGTGCTAAAGGAATGAAGATGCTGGTTGCAAAAGGAGAATTAGAGGGCTTGAGGTCTTTTGATATGGGTGTTTGCGAGAGCTGTGTTATGGGCAAACAGAAAAAGAGTAAGCTCCACAAATACGCCTAGAGAGCCAAAGAAAGTGCGATCGGAAATGGTCCATACAGATGTTTGGGGACCATCTCCAGTATCATTGCTTGGAGGATCCCGATTCTATGTTACCTTCATTGATGATTCCAGCATGAAGCTATGGGTTTACTTCTTGAAGAATAAGTCAGATGTGTTTGCAACTTTTGAAGAAGTGGAAAGATGAAGTTGAGAATCAGACCGATTTGAAAGTCAAATGCCTAAGGTCTGATAATGGATGAGAGCATGACAAATCATAGTTCAAGGCATTCAGTGCAGCTAAGGGAATCAGATTGATGAGAACAGTTCCTGCTAAGGCAAAGAATAGAATTGCTGAGAGCATGAACCGAACATTGAATGAGCGTGCAAGGAGTTTGAGGATAGACTGTGGGCTGCCCAAAACATTTTGGATGGATGCTGTGAGCACAGCTAAATACTTGATCAACAGGGGACCATCAGTTCCTTTAGGGTTCAAGATTCCAGAGGAGGTGTGGACAGGAAAAGAACTCAAGTAATCACACTTGAGGACTATTGTTGCACTGCTTATGTTCATGTTTTTCTAGAAAAAAGAGACAAGCTTGATGCCAAAGCTGTGAAGTGTTACTTCATAGGCTATGGTTCTGATTTGTTTGTTTACAAGTTTTGGGATGACAAGAACAGAAAGATCCTAAGATATTGTGACGTGACATTTGATGAGTCTGTCCTGTACAAGGACAGATAGCAGGAGGTTCTAGAGATTACAATGCAAGTGGGAGCTGAGGTTGAGTTGGAGAAGAGTAACCCTAGAGATATCGAACCAGATACTCAACCAACTCCTATTGAAGAATCTGAAGTGGAACAAGTTACACCTGAGCAGGTGTTAAGGAGTTCATCCAGAACCATTAGGGCACTAGATAGGTATTCACCTTCATTACACTATCTATTGCTGACTGTTGAGGGGGAACCAGAGTCTTTTGATGAGGCCCTACAGGTGGAGGATTCAATCAAGTGGGAGCAAGCCATGGCTGATGAGATGAGGTCACTTGAGAAGAGCAACACATAGGTGTTGAATAAGTTACCTACAGGGAAGAGAGCTTTGCTGAACAAGTGGGTGTTCAGAATCAAGACTGAACCAAATGGTAAAAGAAGGTTCAAGGCTCGTTTAGTGGATAAAGGATATTCACAAAGGAAAGGTATTGATTATGCTAAAATATTTTCTTCTGTTGTGAAATTAACCTCTATTCGAATTCTGTTGACTATTGTTGCATCGGAGAATTTGCATCTAGAGCAAATGGATGTAAAAACAACGTTTTTGCATGGAGATCTTGACAAAGATATATATATGCAGCAATCGGAAGGATTTGTGGTTCCAGGCAAGAAACACATGGGATGCAAGCTCACCAGGAGCTTGTATGGACTAAAGCAAGCACCAAGGCAGTGGTACAAGAAGTTTGACTTCTTCATGAACAAGAGTGGATTCTGCAAAGCTGAAAAGGATCTGTGTTGTTACTTCAAGAAAAACACTGATTCATATGTCTTTCTACTCTTGTATGTGGATGATATGTTGATTGCAGGATCTAGTATGAGCGATATTAATAATCTGAAGACAAGGTGGTATACAGCGTTTGAGATGAATGATTTGTGTCCAGCTAAGCAGATTTTGGGGATGAGGATTTCTCGGGATATATCTGTTGGCACTTTAAATCTATCTTAGGATTTGTACATTGAGAAGGTGCTGAGAAGATTCAGGGTTAATGATGCTAAACCAAGGACTACTCCATTAGCAAATCACTTTAACTTGTCAAAGGAGCAGTCACCCAAGACAGTCGAGGAGCGTGAGCATATGACACTTGTTCAATATGCTTCAGTTGTTGGAAGTTTGATGTATGTTATGGTCTGCACTAGACCTGATATAGCACATGCAGTTAGAGTTGTTAGCAGGTACATGGCAAACCCGGGGAAAGATCATTGTGAAGCTGTTAAGTGGCTTTTGAGATATATGAGAGGTACATCCAGTACTTCACTTTGTTTTGGCAAAGGCAAGGTGACTCTACAGGGTTTCGTGGATGCTGATCTTGGTGGGAATGTGGACTAAAGTAAGAGTACATCCGGGTACATTTACACCATAGGTGAAACAGTAGTGAGTTTGATGTCCAGGCTTCAGAAGTGTGTTTCTCTTTCATCTACTGAAGCTAAGTATGTGGCAATAGCTGAAGCTGGGAAAGAGATGATATGGTTGGCAGATTATCTGGAGGAATTGGGCAAGAAGCAGAGCGAAAAGATTGTTTACTTAGATAGCCAGAGTGCCATACAGTTGGTGAAAAATCCAGTCTATCATTCGAAGACAAAGAACATCAGAAGGCGGTACATATCACTCGCAGGGTAGTGGAGGATGGTGATATGTGTTTGGAGAATATAGAGGGTGCAAAGAACTAGAGACATGTTGACGAAATGTGTTGATGTTGGGAAACTGGGGTTATACAAAACCTCGGTTGGTCTTCTGTAGTTGTTGCTACAGATGTTGCGGTGCGGTAAAGATGTTGATGATAAAGAGATTTTTTTTGAGAAAGTATTTTTTGGATGACTGAATCAGTCTCCAAGTAAGAGAATTGTTAGGTTATGGAGCCTGATTAATATTTGATGTACTGTCATATATTAATGTTTACGCGGTTCAACCTCCATTTATTCTCTGTAATAAAAAATACTCTGAATAATTAATATATATACCCCACAGTCGTGGAAGTTTTACTCACGATGTATTACCACAAAATATTGATTTCTCTCTTTCTCTCTCTAGATCTCTCATCTCTTTCTCTCTAAAGTTCTTGTGTTCTTCATTCATCAACTGTGTGTGTGTGTGGATTCGATCCTAACTTTGTGGTGTATAAGGTGTAGTAGTTTGATGAATAACACCATATTCCAAACATATCTCTGCAAAAGAAAATTCATATTCTCCACCCCTACCACTCCAAATCATTTTTATCTTTAGATTCAATTGGTTCTCCACTTTATTTTTGTATTGCTTAAATGCATCAATTTCTTCATCCTTACTATTAAGCAAATATACATAACAAAATCGAGCGCAGTCGTCAATAAAAATTATAAATTACTTTTTTCCACCACTGGATGGTGTCGACTTCATATCGCATATATTTGTGTGAATTAAGTCTAATCTTTTGGAATTTCTTTCAATAGACTTATAAGGATGTTTAACAAACTTGCTTTCCACACAAATTTCACATTTCGATTTATCGCATTTAAAATCATGAAATACTTCTAGATAAATCATTTGACTCCAATAAGTAAACAGAAGCAGAATTCTTATTAATACTGTCAACAACCATCACATTCAGTTTCAAAAGACCCTCATTGAATTAGCCCTTTCCTATGAACATTCATTCTTACTTATTACAACTTTGTCACTAAGTAGGACACACTTAAGCCTGTTTTTAACGAGTAGTGCAGCAGAAACTAAATTCTTCCTAATAGTTGGGACATGCAGAACACTGTTCAAAGTCAACACCTTGACGGATGTCATTTTCAATATTATTTTCACTGTTCCTGCAGTCCTTTCTGTTTCTGTGTCTCCCATGAATAAATCTTCATCATAGTAAACAGTGTACATTGCAAAGGTTTTTTTTTGCAGAGCAAATATGTCTAGTGGCACCTGAGTCGAGAAACCATTCCTTGGGATTTCCAATTAAGTAACACCCCGAGATCATTGCACACAAGTCATCTACATCTTCCATCTTTTCCATGATGTTTGCTTAACTTTTGCCTTTGTCTTTGTCCTTTCTTGGACCACGACAATCAGAAGACCTATGACCACCCTTGCCACAGTTGTAACAGTTGCCTTTGAATTTCTTCTTGGCCTGTTCTGACTTATTCCTGTTAGACTTCTTTCTCTTTTTGTCTTTGGTAGGAGCTTCTTCAACAATATTAAATCCAATGATTGTTAAGCTCTTATGAGACTTCTTTTCAGAATTTTGTTATATTCCTCAATCTTGAGCCGAACCATAAGATCTTCAAGCTTCATTTATTTAGCTTGTGCTTTAGATAATTCTTGAAATCGTTCCACGAAGGATGAAACTTCTCGATTATTGTAGACACTTGAAAAGCATTATTTACTACCATATCTTCAGCAATTAAATCATGGAGAATAAGTTGAAGTTCCTGCACTTGTAATCGAATAATTCTACTATCTATGATTTTATAGTCTAAAAACTTTGCGACCATAAACTTTTTCAAGCATGCATCTTCTGTCTTATATTTCTTCTCAAGTGCATTCCACAACTCTTTTGAAGTTGTTATTGCACTATAGACATTATATAAGTCATCCTCTAAAGCACTCAAAATGTAGCCTTTACATAGGAAGTCTGTCTGTTTCCATGCTTCAATGATCATGAATTTTTCTCTTTCTGGCATATCATCAGTAGGTATTGGAGTTTGTTCACTGGTAAGTTTCTGCAGACCAAGAGTGGTAAGCTAAAAAATTACTTGTTGCTGCCATCCTTTGGAACTCACACTAATGAATTTACGCGATTTCTCTGCTTGTGCTACAACAGTACGGGTTGGTGCAGCAACAACCATTGTAACACCGTTGTTTGCAATTTCTGATAAACAAAATCAATATAGTCTTAGTAAGCAACAACTTATAATTGTAGACTTCAAGGAGTATAAAATTACGAAGATTTTTGTCTCCACCAGAAACACAGATTATTATATAATAAAATAATTTCCTTCAGATTGTTGTCGGTCTGTGTTTGAAAATCAGAATTACTGATTCTGATCAAACTTTGCAGAAAACTTGAAGTAACCAAAGTTTACAGAATCAGTTCAAGAGATGAACAAAAATTAATTAAGAAAAAATTTAAAATCTGTAACGTACTAGAATCTAAAAAAATATGAATAGAAAAAGATCAGGTCCACTGAATTCATAGTGTCTCCATAAGGATATTATTCTCATATAGTATTCGAGGTTCAATTTAGAATATGATCTCCCACGGTAAAATGATCTCAACCACCACAATATAGATACCAAAAACTCTGGTGTCAGCGAACCAGTCAACAACAGTAAAATACGCGAAGTAATTTATTGTGCAGAAGAAGAAGAAGAGATCAGAAAAGTTTGTAAGGAAATTTCTGAAGAGTGAATGATATTTATAGGCAAGAGGAACAGGTTTCAAAAAGTTGTAATCCTTTTAGAAACCATACGATCATTAATGAAAGTTTGCAACCTTTCAAATGGTACTGACTGTTCCTGAGAGTTGCAACCTTTCAGAATAGTCATTTCCAAAAATGGCGGGAAATTTAAATAGAACGAAAAAGTTTTTTAAATAAAACAGGCCGCGCGCGGATCCGAGTCGGATCGGGTTAGTCAATAAAAAGGTTAAAATATTTCTGTTAATTTCAACTAAATAACTAAAAACTTTATGTTATCAACTAATTATTTGAAAACATTTTGGCCAATTATTTATTTAATTAATTAATTAAATAATTAAGTAGTTAAAACAAACTTTGTCCAAAATTAATCTCTCGATCGATCATTTGACGAAGCCGAACCTGAAGCCGAGACGAGCGAGCGACGACAACTGCGCGAGGGGGTCCCTTGTTCCAACCCTTTTAACAATTAATATGAGTGTTTCGATATCTAAACTCCCCTATTTTTCTTTCTACCACTGATGAGGGACAAATGTCTTTTTATTAAAGCGTAAGAGGACTTTTCAAGTTCTCAACCTTTAAAGTTCCTCTATTTTCCATCAATTCTTGCTACATACCCAACAATATATAATTGTTTATAATCCACATATGACAAAATTCAAGTTAAAGCATTGTGAGTCTAGTGAAATATGTTGTAAATATATGAACAATTTCAGATGTCAATGCTGTACTCATCTTGAAATCAATAGCAAGAACTGAAGTAACGTTCTCGAAAAGCAAATTTGATAGACATCCTATATATTTAAAAGAGACACGATTGAATTTATGGATCTTGACGAAATCTAAACTAGTGCAATGACATAGTTCCAAACATTTCAAGTTGAAGCATGATGGTCCAACAATTTCCATGCGAGTCAACTGTCGTGTTTGATGAATAGATAGTTTCTCAAGAAGGGACAGTTGAAGATGAAAAAGTTGAACACCCGATTTTCAACATCAACGTTGTTGAAAGCCAGAATTTTGAGACTAACAAATGGCGACAAATTCAATCTAAAACTTGAAATGAGCTGAAAAGGAAAGGTATATCGTCAATGCTCATATTTACTAAGTGATAGATGTAGTTGAAAGATTTCAATCTTTTTCTTTGATGATACAAAGTTGAGACATTTATTGATTAAGCGCTTAAAATGCTTATGAAAAGAAAACAAAACATCTTCCATGTAATAAACTATGAAATGTCGAATTTGAGGCGCGTCACATGAGATGCTGCCATTGAGTTGAAAGGGAACTTTTTTGGACTGCTTCTCTAATTGTTAATTGAGACAGAATTAATACAATAACTTCATCTGGCAATTGGCTAAGTCTGTCCTCCATTGATATCAAAATTAATTTTATTAATACGAACACTACTTTGTTTTCGTTACAGCCTTAATTCAATTTGTCCAATAAATGTTGTGGTTTATATAGATTTTCAAACCAAATGTGAGTTTTTCTGTATCAAGCCCAATTGAATTAGGATTTAGTTTTTATTATTACTTTCTAAATTTACTGTATCAAACCCAAACCCAACTGGATTTGTTTTTATTTTTAATAATTTAGACCCCGCTTCTATATCAAAACCAATTGGATTTGGATTTGGATTTGTTTAAGTTTTCTAAACATAATTCTTACTTTGCTTAACACAGACAAATATCCATTGAACTTAGAGCAGGTAAATAATTAGGCTAGGAACTTAGATACTCCCTCCGTCTCATTTATGTGGTACTTTTTGCATTTCGAGATTCAAACAAATCTATCTTTGATCGTATGTTTTTAATAGATCCTTTTAACAGTTTGAATTATCAATTATTGTGACTTACAATACTCTTTAAGTACTTCACAAATATATAAATTTCATTTAAAAAAAATTGAAAATTCCATAGGCAAATGTCCGGTCAATGTTAACGTGTTTGACTCTCGAAAAATGAAAAGTGTCATATAAAATGAGACAGAGGGAGTATTATCATAGAGATTTCTTCAAACGCTATGATCAAGAGTAAGAGATAATTCCTAATCTTTCAAATATTTTAGATAAACACCTGCATTACATCTTACATGTTCTCTTTTGTCTTCTTCAAAGATATTTCAAAAACTTAATTTGAAGCTATGGAATCATGTTCTTTATTTTCTTCTATCTCAACCCTCAAAACTCGAATTTAAGATAGAGTGCTCTGTGGCCACAACAATATAATGTTAAGTACAAAATTCCAGAAATACCTTTGGTTATCTATGAGCTTGAAGAGCTAAATCTGCCCGGCATCGTCTTTGGCACAATGGGAAACAATTAAAGTATCATCAAACTCTAACAGCCCACATTAACATCTCTAGGTTGGATATATGAGTTTTATATATTACTAATATAAATGGTACGATGAAAAATCATCCGAAGTTGTTACCACTGCATCCGATGTATAGTATCCTTCGAATATGATATTTGCAAATCATCTAAGATTCACAGTGCCTCTTCTTTCAAATATAAGATAAATCTTTCATTGTCTGATCCAAATTTGAAAGAGGAGTTAAAACTTCAATCTTAAATTTTGAGATAAAACCTCAAAAACCTTACCTCGTGTTGTAACAAGTGCACTTTCCTTATGCAAAGAAGAAGAATCAGACAAATCAAGAATAGAGAGAAAAACGGAAGTAGAAGATAATTAGTCAATGACAACTACAAGAGATCCTAAAATTGAAAATTAAAACAATATTCATCAAAGTGGCAAAACACTGAGGAATTAGAGCAGGGCTTAAAAAAAGTGGCATGTTTTGAACATGTGTTTGGTAGTTGAAGGAACGATCATTATCTAACGTCCTATGAAGAATCTCGTCGTTTAATCTACCAGATAAGTATTAACCATCTTTAGTATTCATATGAATGGTAGCCATCCAACTACTATACACGGTAAAACAAATTGTTCATTAAACTGTATATATGATGTTATGCATATGTTCATTATCTAAAGAGCTCTTTATATGTAAACAAATTTTATATTTTATTTTGATAAACATCAAACTGACGTTAATCTGGCGAAACCTTCATCTTTTTTACTTGTCCTTCTTCTCTTCTCTTTTCTCCTTCTTTCTCTTCTCTTTTCTCCGAAGCCCTAAGAATAAATTTGATTTTCCAAAACTGACTTAAGACTTAATTTTTACGCCAATTAAACTCTTAAAACGAATTAGGAAATAATTGGTGAAAAAACTAGTTTGCCCTTCCTTAAATCTAGAATTGAAATTTCCTCACCTTAACAATCCAAATTCTGAAAGACATATCTTCCTCATACGATATCGAAAATGTGCAAACTCGACGGCGTTGGAAATATCTCTCCAAGGGCTTTTCAACCACATCAAGAACTACCTCTAACTCATCGTGAGCTAGAAGTTATGATTATTTGAAGATGGCCAAAACTCATTTCTTAAACTTAGAAAAATTTCTAGATTTTCCCCTTTCTTTCCAAAAGTGGTTATTTTTTTTTATTTCTTAGCTTATTCTTAGTTATTTCGAGTTAGAAGATGTGACAAATGATTAATGAATCGTCCATATATTGTTTGTATTTTTATTCTTTTAGAAAATAATAATATAATTTTGAGACAGATATTTTGAATAAATATTATTGCTAATGTATCTTTTGTAATGATATCTTGAATTAACAAAGTTATTTCTTATAATATAGATGTCCTAAGAAAAAAATAATACATAATAATTAAACACATCATATTAATATTCAAATCCTTTTTATATAATTTCATCAAAACTAATCTTTTTCAATTTTTTTTTTTATTTTGATCGTTTAGTTTTTTCTTTGTAAGTTGATTCCAATACTCATATTTATGAAAAATAACTTAAAAGTTCTCAAATAGATTATTATCATATTATAAGTTAAGAAATCATAAAATAATAAAAATAAAAATAAAATTGAAATATGATTTTTATAACCAATTCGTAAAATAACTCATAAATGTTATTTCTAATAATAACTAGAGGTGATGATCCATGTCAGCAACAATCCAATATTATAAATGTTATTATATAAAAGTTAAACGCATTAAAAAAGAAATCAGACAATTAGTAAATAATCACGATTATTATTAAGTATGGTAAATTATATAAGAACTTAAGAATCAATGAGATTATTTTATTCTATATAAGATGACAAATAATTTACAATTTCAAAGGTCCAGGTGTAAATTCCTTCATATTATTAAAAGATTGCTTTCTAACATCATTTGGAATCAATCTAAACTTTTATCTCAAAAGTCTTACTCTTTCTATCTCTAATTATTTGTTCATTTTTGAATTAATAAATCTATTAAAAAAGTAATTATTGACATATTGAGTTTATCATTTTACCCATATTAATTATATAGTGGACGAATTGAAAACTTAGAATTTTCAAAAAGTTATATCTTTTTCAAAGTAATTAATTTAGGGTATGATAGGTAAATATATTTTGTCCTTCTTGATTTGTCAAATTGAACAAATAATTAAGAACAACTAAAAAAAAAAAAATAGATACGCAATTAGGGACAAAAGGGAGGGAGTATAAAATAAGTTTAAATCTTAGAAATTTTATTTATGAAATTCAAGTGTTATACCTATCATACTTTGTTTTTTTTTTCCTTCTTTATTTCAAAGAGACAATAAGTGTCCCCAACCATTACAAAGAATAAGAGTCAACATTAACTTCGAAATTTATTAGCGTGTTTCCTTTTTTTTGTGACACAAGTTATAAGTTCTTTTCAAAAACTTAGAAGGTGTTAGCATTGATTTAAAAATTAGTCAAACTTATTTAAAGTTAATTTTTACTTTTGAAAGTGATTGAAAAATATAAAAATTAATTTAAAATAAGTTAAAACTGACTTCAAATTAGTTAAGAAGTGTTTGACAAGGTAAAAAAATAACTTAAAATAAGTTTAAAATGACTCAAAATATATCAAAAAAAAATCAAAAGTAGGTACTTTTTATTTTTTTGACTTAAAAGTCATTTCGATTTAATTTTTTATTTTTGACTTAAAATCTACTTTTAAAGCCAATTCAAACAGGCTTTTACTTTGTACTACACTCTCCCTTTTAAATAAATTGTCGTATTTTAATTTGATACAAAATTTAAGATAGTAAATTAGACTTTAACATTTAATAATCAAATATATCAAAATATTTTTTAATGTTTATGGTCTTGAACATCTCAGGTGCAAAGCTGAAACGAAAAATTGCTACATAAGATTTTTTTAAAAAAACAGACCTCAATAAGCATTTTTTTAATCATGTTAATAAAATGTACACACTTATCTTGTAAGATTGTCTCTTTAGGAAATATCATCAAACAAAATTAAAACAATTTATCTTCTCCATATAAGTGTAATTACGTTTTACTCTTTATGATAAGTGTTCATTATTCAACTTTTATTCGCTATTAAATTTTGATAGAGTGTCTTTGATATGTCTTCTCAACTCAATTTTTAATCTGTAAAAGAACTAACTAAATGTGTACAAGTTCCCTAATAATACTAGCTGTAATTGTACACCATAAAAGATTTAAATATGTTTAGCTGGTTAGTTAGTTAGTTAGAATGTGTAAGTAAATTAGTTAGAAGAGATTAGTCATACCATGTGGTTATATATAAAGCAATGTATGTAGCATTGGAGAATTTATTCAATAAAAAATAAGTTTTTCTTTTCTTCCTCATTACTTCTATGTTCCTCTCAAACATACTCTTCAATTGAGTTTTTACTCTTTTAATTCATCTTCTTAACTTAGTCGCTATTAAATGTACTTAAATTTTGGATGATACCATTGCTCTTTTTGTGTAATAATAAAGATAGTACAATGAATTGGAACTCCATTAGAGGTTTTGCAAATAACTTTTGGGGAGTAAGACAAGAAACGATGTGAACACATTGAACAAATATATATATATATATATATATATATATATATATATATATATATATATATATATATATATATATATATATATATATGAAGAAACCGTACCCAGAACAAGAATCGGGTTCTTGTAAGTTGCTTTTAAGTAAAGACACAAACATTTATTATATTAAAAACCTTCCTCAGTCAAGGAAGGAAAAACCTCATTTTATTAATTCAACTATAAGATTTTCTGATTACAACTCAATAATCAAAAAGCCTTATCTCTACTACCTCTATCGATTGACTACAATCGATCTCTCCAAAAGGCCAAACCCACCTTTTGTTACAACTCTCACTAAAACTCAACCCTACAAAGAGCCAAACCCACCCTTTGTACAATAAACTGTAAATTACAATTAAGAACAAAACAAGACGATAACTCTACACGTTAAAAACCTTCTCACTCAAGAACGTTTTAAACGTAGCAACCCTATCGATCTTGAAGACTTCAGTCTGATGAATAATTCTCACTTTTTCCTCTATGTTAAGTCGTAGGATTCTTCATCAGCGTCGTCCTCTTCTTATAGAGTTTCTTTTGCTTTCAATCCTTATCAGATAAGGTAAGGAAGTTATTGTTAAACAAGGATTCCCTTTTAAAGTACAATCCTTATTATATACAACTTCCTTCCTTAATAATATATTTAAAGTTTTCCTTATTTGTTTCAACATATATCTTTAATATATTATTTTTGACTTTGACAAACAACTCTATTTTCTTGATTACTTGGCTGACCCATTTTACTCGATCTTGAACTCGAGCTTGGCTTCTTTTGCTGCGTACATTTGCTACTGATTATTTGCACTTCTTGTCTATCATCAAAACATGAATTATTGATTCTATAATATTCTATCATATTCCCCCTTTTTGATGAAGACAAACAAATCTATCTGTGTGATGCATGCGCAAATACTCTTCCCCCTTTTGACAAATAAAAAAGAATCCAACAGCAATAAGCAAACCCAATCAACATCCATATCAACAATTTAAGCCCAGCCAGTTGAGCGTAATAAAATGTTCTGGCAACAAAACAAAGAGTAACAACACAGAGTTTAAATAACTAAGAGAACCAGCTGCAAACAAGATGCTTTTTCAATGTGAAGGTTAACCTGGCTTAGTTGAAGCAGAAGCCAGCATATCTAGAACTCTGTCAACTCTTGCATTGTTAGCAAGTTGCTGCTGCACAAACTGATCCTTCAACCTATGAATTTCAGCATTTGAAGTGTCAAGTTCAACACGTAACTTCTGGTTTTCTGACTTAAGAGTAGCATTCTTTTCTTCAGCTACTTTAAGTTCCCTGAGTAACTGAGCAACAGGACCAGATGTACGTGGAGAAGCATTTGCAACCTGTTCTGACTCCATGGGAATGCCACAATCAGCAAGGATGGTTTGAGTGAACATATATGCATGAGTTAAAATCCTGTCTTCTCCCAATGGTACTTCAAATGCATCAAAAGCTAACTGATGAGAACCTAGTTTAGGATCAACAATTCTAGCAAGATGTTTGATAATCAGTGTGGGCCAGTCAATGCGTTCTTTGCACTCAAGAGCATTCATAAGTCCCATGTCTCTTATGGAGGCAATGTGACGTTGGTGATCTCTAGGCAGTATCACCTTATGAACTATCTCGAAAAGAAGCTTATGCAAAGATCTCATAATGCCCTTTAAAACAGTTTGTGCCCTAGAATTGACTCTACCTTGAGAGAATTTGGCTGGCAAGCTAGAAAATTCATCAAAACCCCAACTGTACTCATTAATCCCCACATATGGTATATGCAAGATTTCCCCAAGTTTAGTTGCATCAAAGACAATGCCAACCCCCTTCACACTAGATGATACCACATCTCTTTCTAGGATTACCAAGTTTGTATAGAAGTCTACCACTTCGTGTTCATAAATCAAATTAGGTTCAAGGAATAATTCCTCCAACCCCTGAAACATTAGTAGTTCACAAACCTGCTTGACTATATCCATTGAAAGTATACCAGGATGAAAAGTTCTACCTCTAAGCACTGTCTTGGTTTGGAAATACTTTTTCTTTCCCACTATGCGAAATTATCTACATTTCTTTTTGCAGATTTTGATTTTGATTGAGGAGTTGCAGAATGTTTACCCTTAGAGACATCATCAGTTTCAGAATCAAGATTCATTGGAGAAACAGATGAGTGAGCAAGAGACTTACCCAAACGACGACGCTTCACACTAGATGTTGCACCATCAGTTGGTTTGGCCACATTCGCACTCCGAGTCATTGGCCTGTGTGGACGAACCTGCTTAACTGCAATGTGCTTTCTTGGTTTTTTAGGGTGAAGGGTACTCAAAAGAATGTAATCATTGATTGGATAATGTGGAGATGGTGGTGGGTTTTGAGGAGTAATTTTGTGAGATGGGGAAGAAGGGGGGTTATTTGGGACAGTGGTTGTAGGGGTTTCTGGGTTTGGTGATAATGGGGTTTCTTGGATTGGTGATGGTGGAGTTTCTATGGTGGGTGGTGGTGGAGATTTTGCAACTACAGGTGGAGATGCTTCTTTAACTGGTGATGGTGGAGATGTAACTTTTGGTGGTGGAGATGTAGACGGATCTGATTTGGGTGAAGATGTAGATGGTTGGTTGGAAGTTCACTTTCTTCCCCTCAATTAGGCACAACATCAACGACCGGGTTCTCTTCCCCCTTGAGAAAATTCAGTGTCAGACGAGTTTTCATCATCTGAGTAAGCAACGAGTGGGTTAACCATGGTGATGGAGGAGATTTCTTTTTCTTTTTTTTTGAAGAATGAAGATGAGAAAAAGTTGGTTGCTTGTTTAGAGAGAGTGCTTTATTGGCAACGGTTTTGATGTTGTATTAGAGGGGTTTGAGTAATTATGGGGGATTGACATTAAGGAGAAGTGTGCTTTGACGGTTGCACCTGCTTTTCAGAGACGTGACATAGGAGAGAGAAGATGGAATTGTGTTCCCCCCCCCCCCTTTTTTTATTTTTTTTATTTTTGACAGGTAAGTGTAAAACAGTTGTAGAACCAATTTGACCGAACATGGTTCATATCTCCTTAAAACTTGGTTGGACAGAATTCAATCTAAAAAGATGAGCCCTAACTCAAGTCTATTTTTCTGAAATGACTCTCTTCCTAGTGCCTTGGTGAAAATATCAGCAACTTGATCCTCAGTTTTGTAGAACTCCATTACTATGTTTCCTTTTTCAACATTATCACGAAGAAAGTGATGTCTAACATCTATGTGTTTGGTGCGTTTGTGTTGAGCTGGGTTTTTGGCCATGTTCATAGCACTTGTGTTATCACATAGAATAGGAATACAACCTGTTTCTATACCAAAGTCTTTAAGCTGCTGTTTTATCCAAAGAAGTTGGGCATAACATGAAGCAGCTGCAACATACTCAGCCTCTGCAGTAGATAGAGCCATTGAATATTGTTTTCTAGTTGCCCAAGATATTAAACATGGTCCTAAAAAGTGTTCCATCCCAGAGGTACTTTTTCTATCAACCATATGTCCTGCATAATCTGCGTCTGCAAATCCCTTTAGATCAAAGAGTCACCAGTTGGATACCAGAGAACCAGTTTCATTGTGCCTTTTAAACATCTCAAGATTCTTTTGACAGCTTTTAGATGTGATTCCTTGGGACAAGACTGAAACCTTGCACATAGACCAACACTGAACACTATATCAGGTCTACTGGCAGTGAGGTATAGGAGTGATCCAATCATACCTCTATATCTAGTGTCATTGACTGGTGAACCTGGTTCATCTTTATCCAGCTTTGTTGTTGTCCCAATGGGTGTGTCATTTGACTTAGCTTCATTCATATCATACTTCTTCAGTAATTCCTTGATGTAGTTTTGTTTATGAATTAATGTTCCAACTGGAGTTTGCTTAATTTGGAGTCCCAAAAAGAAGTTTAACTCTCCCATTATACTCATCTCAAACTCACTAATCATTAGTTGAGCAAATTTTACTCCTAGTGAGTCATTGGTTCCTCCAAATATGATATCATCTACATATACTTGGACTATGAACAGATCTTTACCTTGTTTTCGAAGAAACAATGTATTATCAATTTTTCCTCTTGTATATCCATGTGTGAGAAGGAAAGAAGACAATCGATCATACCATGCTCTAGGTGCTTGTTTTAGCCCATAGAGTGCCTTGTCCAGTTTATATACATGATTAGGATACATGGTATTTTCAAAATCTGGGGGTTGTTTTACATACACCTCTTCTTGTAGGTAACCATTTAAGAAGGCACTTTTGACATCCATTTGGTAGATTTTAAACTCCATGTGAGCAGCATATGCGACCAATATTCTAATTGCCTCAATTTTTGCTATTGGTGCAAAGGTATCATCATAGTCTATACCATCTTCTTGGTTGTGTCCCTGTACAACTAGCCTAGATTTGTTGCGCACTATTTGTCCTTGCTCATCGAGCTTGTTTCTAAATACCTACCTAGTTCCTATTACCGTCCTGTTTTGAGGTTTTGGAACCAGGTTCCACACTCTTCTTCTTTCAAACTGGTTGAGTTCTTCTTGCATGACACTAATCCAATCAGAGTCTAGCATTGCTTCCTTTATATTTTTAGGCTCAATCAGGGACACATAGGCAGAAAATGCACACATACTACATAATTTGGATCTTGTAGATATGCCTGAGTTAAGAGGAGTAAGAATGTTTTGCAAAGGGTGAGAGCTTTGATGTTTCCAACTGTGAGTTAGAATACTTACTGGCTCTTGAGGTGCAGATTAACCAGTTTCATTAGTAGACTTATCTCCTATTTCAGATGTGTTATCAGAGGGTACATATTCTTTTTCCCATATTTTTTGTTCTTATGGCTTGGAGCAGGTTCCCTCATTCTGTTCATCCTCTGAATTTCCTTCAACTTCATTGTTATTTTCATTAAAGACAACATTGACAATTTCTTCTACACGGTTTGTTCTTTTATTCAATACCTTGTAGGCCTTGCTTTGTGATGAGTAGCCCAGAAAAATTCCTTCATCACTCTTAGCATCAAATTTTCCCAAATTGTCTTTGTCATTGTTGTGTATAAAGCATACACACCCAAAGGCCCTAAGATGTGCTAAATTTGGTTTTCTTCCTTTTAGCAGCTCATATGGTGTTTTGTTTAACACTGATCTAATCATACATCTATTTATTAGATAACACCCTATGTTTACTACTTCAGCCCAATAGAATTTTGGAGGTTTGCTTGAGATTAACATTGTTCTTGCAATATCTTACAGTGTTCTATTTTTCCTCTCAACAAAACCATTTTGTTGTGGTGTTCTAGGTGCGGAGAAGTTATGCTCAATCCCATTTGTAGTACAGAATTGTAGGAATTGTGAGTTCTCAAACTCCAGCCCATGATCAGATCAAATGCTGATTATTTCTTTGTTGAATTTCTTCTGAACCAGCTTTGCAAAGATTTCAAACATAGTGAATGTCTCCTCCTTTGTTGCAAGAAACAATGTCCAAGTGAATCTTGAGTAATCATCAACTATTACAAACACATATCTTTTTCCGCCCCTGCTTTGTACACGCATTAGTCCACACAAATCCATGTGAAGCAGTTCTAGTGGCTAGGTTATACTTACTGTCAACTTTGGTTTGAAGGATGACCTAACCTGTTTTTCCTTGAATGCAGGTTCCACATACTTGGTTGTCCCTGAAACTTTTGGTTTCCAGTCCCCTAACCAGGTCTTTAGATATGAGTTTGTTTATAGTTGTCATGCTAATGTGTCCCATTCTTTAGTGCCATAGCATGGAGCAATCAGAGACTGCACTTAGACATTTAAGAGTATCTTCCTTGGAGTCAACAATCTTGGCTTTGTACACATTCTTGTGTCTCTTACCTAGTAGAACCAAGTTCCCAGTCACTGAGTTTGTTACTCTGCATTCCTTTTCTGTAAAGAGAACATTGTTTCCTTTATCGAATATTTGAGATACGCTCAATAGATTATGTTGTAGGCCATTCACATAATATACGTTCTCAATTGCATGAGTATCCATTGATCCAACCTTTCCAATTCCCTGAATTTCACCACTTGAGTGAGAGGAAGCTTCTTTTATCTCCAGTCATGTGTCTGGAACATGCACTATCCAAATACCATTGTTGTTGCTTCCTCTTCACTGATCCCTCCAATTTAAGTTTGGGGATTAGATTTTGGTACCCAAATCCACTTTGATTTATTCTTAGGGAATGTATGGATAAGATTTCTTCTGGCCCATCTAGGAAGAGATTTGACAATAGGAATTTGTTTTTGCTCATTGGGTTTCTCATGATGAGGTTTTCTCAAAGATTTCAAGTTTTTGTTATGAGCAGTTTTTTTCCTTTGACAATCATGACTTTTATGCCCTACCAGCCCACAGTGCATGCATAGACAATCTATGTTGTGATTTTTTACTTGAGAGCTAGTTCTATCAAAACCTATCCCATGTCTCTCAAATGTGCGATTTTGGTCCATCTCATTCGATTTTCTGCTTCAGTTTTAGTCATAAGAAGCCCTTTGGAGAGTGCTTCATTACTTTTGGTTACCAAGTCCAGGTTTTTACTTAGTTCAGTATTCTTGGATAAAAGATGAAGATTTTGTTTTTCAAGAATCTTGTTTTCTTCGCTTAGCGATGCATAGTTTTCCGTTATCAATTATCTTTTTGAGTCTATGGTTTTATATGCATCAATGAGAGTGTAGAGTAAAGATTCAAGCTCCCTTTTTGAGTATGAGTTTAGATTGTCTTGTATGTGATAAAGACTAACCTTTTCATTCATATCTTCTTTTTCTTTATCCTCTTCAGAATCTGATCCAGCGATGAGTGCTAGTATTGTTTCTTGTTATTTGCAGGTTTCCTTTTCTTCCTTGGTTTCCACTACTACAAGAGCAAGAAAGTCATAATCATCTTCTTGTTCTAGTGCAAGAAGGGACTTGTTTTCTGTATCATCACCCTCAGACTCTTCGTTAGATGAATTCCCCGTTGCTGCAAAGACCCTCTTCATTGAAATGTATTCCTCTTGAGTTGTCATTCTTCTGTTTGAGGGGACAAACTTATCCTTTTTAATTTCCTTGCCCTTCTCAAAGTTTGCCTTTTTCTGCTTTAAAGCCCAAAGTGGACAGAATTTGATGAAGTGATCTGGGCTCCCACACTTATGACAAACCTGGTCTTTAGTGTTTTCAGATGGTTTTTGAGATGTTTTCTTTTGAAAGGCCTGCCCTCTCTTTTGCATTCTGGTGAACCTTTTGGTTATGAGGGCAATATTTTCATCTTCAAAATCATCTGATGTAGTAGCCTTTAGAACCAGGTTCCTTTCCTTTCTTTTTCCTCCAATATCCTTTTCTTGGTTTTTCTTGAGTTCGTATGTGATGAGATTACCAATTAACTCATCCATGGCCAGTGAGTCTAGGTCGCGGGCTTCAGTGATAGCCTCGACTTTGCTTTCCCAAGATCCAGGAAGGACACTCAAGAGTTTCCTTACTGCTTTCCATTAGGAACTATCTCTCCTAAGGAGTACATCTCATTAATTATGGAGGTGAACCTGGTGTACATGTCTTGAATAGTTTTCCCTTCTGCCATCCTGAACAGCTCATATTGCCTGTTCAAGTTATCAATTTTAGACTTCTTGACTTGCGTTGTTCCCTCATGAGCGGTTTGTAGTGTTTCCCATATGACTTTGGCATCTTGACAATACGAGATTCGATTGTATTCGTCTGGTCCTATGCCACAGATCAAAATTTTCTTGGCTTTGGCATTGTTTTGGATTGCAAGCTTGTCTTCAACATTCCATTCTTTTTTTTCCTTTGGGATTTTCGTGATTCCATCAGTTGCAGTTTTCATAGGTATGGTTGCTCCATCTAGAATTACTCCCCATAGATCAGGGTTTTCGCCAATAATATGGTCCATCATACAATTTTTCCACCATCCATAATATTTGCCATCAAACAGTGGTGGACGTGTTTGTGAAGCTCCTTCTTGTGGGGTAGGTGGTGCTGCCATTGAGTCTTTTCAAGATGTGAATCTTTTATACAAAAGACCTTCTCTGATACCAATTGAAGAAACTGTACCCCAGAATAAGAACCAGGTTCTTGTAAGTTGCTTTTAAGTTAAGACACAAACACTTATTAAATTAAAAACCTTCCTCACTCAAGGAAGGAAAAACCTCGTTTTATTAATTCAACTATAAGATTTTGTGATTACAACTCAATAATCAAAAAGCCTTATCTCTACTACCTCTCTCAATTGACAACAATCGATCTCTCCAAAAGGCCAAACCCAGCTTTTGTTAGAACTCTCACTAAAACTCAACCCTACAAAGAGACAAACCCACCCTTTGTACAATAAACTGTAAATTACAATTAAGAACAAAATAAGACGATAACTCTATATGTTAAAAACCCTTCTCACTCAAGAACGTTTCAAACGTAGCAACCCTATCGATCTTGAAGACTTCAGTTTGATGAATAATTCTCACTTTTCTCTCTATGTGAAGTCGTAGGATTCTTCATCAGCGTCGTCCTCTTCTTATATAGTTTCTTTTGCCTTCAATCCTTATCAGATAAGGTAAGGAAGTTATTGTTAAACAAGGATTCCCTTTTAAAGTACAATCATTATTATATACAACTTCCTTCTTTAATAATATATTTAAGGTTTTCCTTATTTGTATCAACTTATACCATTAATATATTATTTTTTGCTTTGACAAACAACTCTATTTTCTTGATTACTTGGCTGACCCATTTTACTCGATCTTGGCTTCTTTTGCTGCGTACATTTGCTACTGATTATTTGCAATTCTTGTCTATCATGAAAACATGAATTATTGATTCTATTATATTCTATCAATATATATATATATATATATATATATATATATATATATATATATATATATATATTTGAATTCGTGATAGGTGTGAACATGGCTTTTGCTAAGTGCAATGGACCTGAACTCTTAACATATTTGTCCTTCAACTTAACTAAAACTCCATTATGGTTGCTCAAATTTTCATTCCATCATGCATATTGTTGTTCTATGGATGATCGATTTCAACCCTTCACATATTGAAATTAGTTCAGAATTATTATTCCTTTTAAAATTCATTTGCTTCATAGAAGTTTGTATTTATTTTCTCTAAAATTAAAATGCTTATTCGAGTGATCTCTACTAAGTTTTCTTTTCTAATAAATCTGCAACAGAAGTTTTTTTTTCTTTTTTCATTTCATTGTTTATATATATATATATGTGTGTGTGTGTGTTTGTTCCATCTATCTTTCTAATAAGACACATGGTAGTTGTGATTCTGTTTTACCTTTCCCTTTTCTGTGGACAACACTCCTTTCTCAAGTCAACAAACTTAAAATAGAAGTACGAGAGTATAGTAGTTTTTGTACTTTGAAAAAAAGAATGAGAGGTAGACAATAAAGTTCATGCCAAGCAAATAATATGAATGATAAATAATATAAAAATCATGATATTATATTTAAGAATAATTAGTGTTAAAATCTCTAGTAGTCCTATTATCTATTTCTTTGAATATAAATTTAAGAATTTCAGTTTTTAGTTTCAAATTTGTATTGAATTTGAACTTGGTTCACATAAAAAACTTCGATGGACAAAACTATGTGGATTTATTCTATTACAACCTTGGTATTACACTTGCCTTCATTAGATTTATTTTTAATTGCCTTCGTCTTTGATCTTCATAGAGAACTTATAGCATTTAATCTCCGAGATCCTCTCACCTGTTAAATTATGAAAATCCTTTTTATATTTGTAAGTTAGAAGAATTGTGACATGATGATATTGATTGGCTAAAGCATGTCCTTGTAAGATGGAAGAGATGACAACTTATCTTGTCCAATCAAATTGAAACTCTTATGACAATATTTGATTAGCTAGAACATGCAGCTTCTATTAAGGTGAAACCTATATTATCAGGATAACTTTTTTTTTTACCATATTTTGGTTGCTATAATGATATTTGATTAAATAAAACATGTCACTTGTGCTGGAACGAAACAATTGTGCCGAGGGCAATTTTTTGATAAATTAGGCTGAAATTTACATGATAATATTTGATTGGTTTGAACATGTTAGCCTTGTTGAGCGGAAAAATTTGTGATTAGGATGACTTTTTTGACCAATCAAATTTTAGTTTATGTTGTTTAATGATTGAAACATGTAAGATGTACACGAGGCGTGTTTGATTTGACTGGGCATGTTGTATCACTTTCAACATGTGGCATGATCTTATTGGCCATTTCACTTGGCCTGCACGTCATATTAAATCACCCATATTATATTAATGTAAGATTCTGAAAATGACTTAGATGAACTAGATCCTAACATATTGTTCATGATGGTCTAAGGTCCTAAATAGGTCTATAATGTGGTATTGAGGCAGTGTCTAGGAGTTTAGGTGATTTGAAAGTGAAACGTCAAAGGACGACTAAGATGTTCGACAACTAAGTCACCTATGTGTCTCATATGTGGTTTTATGTGTTTATGTGTGATTCACAAGGTTATATGGTCCTTAAATTATTTATTACGGTGTATATAAGAAGCGTGTCAAGTTTCATTAATTTTTGAGGTAAAACGTCCAAGAATCTCCATGACATTTGAAGGTTTTACCTTGAAACGACCTTGTGTATCTATGCATGTTTAGTCAAGTTTTACGTGTTCATTTTGGATGAAATTCATGTTAGGGGTCCTAAAATCATATAAGAGCATGTTTGGGTTGGAAAAATATGGGCAAACGTCCTCAAGGACCATCCAAGGGTCCTTCAGGAAGGACCCAAAGTTGGTCCCAAGATAGCCCAACCAACGGATGGAAATCGACACCCAGTAGGTCAGTCGACACCCCGTTGGTGGTGCCTCATAAGTTGAAACTTAGGCATATGGTAGATAATACCAAGAAATAGCCTCAATCCCCAAACACGGACAAACAAGATGATCCGTTGGTCAAGGGACGGGCCATCGTTTGGCAACCGTTGGTGGGCTGCCTTCCTGCGCAGTTCACTGTTAAGTTGAGGGATGAACTTGTAAATTAATCCCACGTCTGAATAAGAGTATTGGCGTTTCATTAAGGGTCTTTTGGGTGTTTTAAATGTGTTTATAAGCCTAAAACACTTAGAAGATTTCATTCTACAAAATCAAAAATCCAAATTCCCTTAGAAATATCCTAGAACTCCAAAACTTAAGGAAGGGCTTGGATTGGAGAATAGAGTGGAGATTCTTAATCAAATTGAACAATTAGATTAATTGAGGTAACATTTTTTATTCTTGAAACTCAATTCATCAAGGAGCCCAACTTTCAAAGATGTTTTCTAAAGTTTTCAAAGTTGAATTGTCCAATTTCATGATCTATGGATGGGCTCTTGCATTAATGGTTTTGAAGCATTTATTAGTGATTTAATTGTTATTAATTTGATGATTGTAACTCAATTAACCTATGAACCATGAAATTGATGAACCCTAGCTTTTTACTAAGTTATATGGGTTACTTGATATTGACTTAATGTTTATGAATTCTAGTGTAGTTTTCTATGGGCTCTCTAATGATGTAAGAATTGTGTTCAATTGATATCTAGGTTGTATTATATTGGTGAATATCTATTGCATTTGCCTAGTTTCATTGGGTATTGTTATAATTGTAATTGATAAAAAAATGAGTGGGGGAAATTGAAAAGTCTTCCTGCGATGAACTCAGTTTTAGACAAAATTTAGGGATTATTTGGTCTAAACAATTTATAATTCGTGGTCTAGGGTAGTTAATATACTTTGAGTTGCTGAAATTTTGATAAAACAAAGATTTTAGGATGAAAAGATACCATTTCAGAATCTGGAGTTCCTCCCAGATAAACGCTGTTGTAGCAGCCTCCATCTCACTGTCGGAGCCTGCATCATCTCGGTGTAGCGGGAGGGCCCAGACTAGTAGTTGACTCCCTTTTTCCAAAATTATTGTCTTATCATTTTTATCTTCTTTACCTAGTCTATTGTGTTCTAACTTGTCTTATTTCCTACAAGTTATCCCTAAATGGTTTGTCAAAATGATGATAACGCCCCCTTCATCTGGTTTTTCGGTGCCACTAGTCGGTGAGGCACCATGACTATCACACTACTAGTTTTTGATTCGAGAGGGCGATATCATTCATAAGGTGGAAGAGAAGGATTTTTCTTTCTATGCCTAGTTGGTAGAGTTTGGGTGGCTTCGGGTGACTGAGGCTCCCCTAGATGCCCGTTTTACCATGGTGAGGGAGTTCCACAGTACGCTCTGATGTTCCTTACATGTTATTCCCAAATTGGGGAGTTGAAATTCTCTTGCATGCCCCTACTATCAATGAGGTGCTGGAGGTGGAAGAGGTCCTTAACCTGGCGTTTGAGGAGAATCTTAGGGATATGGACATTGAGTGGTTGGGAGAAACTATTGTGGATCCCGCAAGACAGGATCAAGTTCACTAAGCTATAACAGAGGGACTCACTAGTGTTGGCTAGTTAACAAATGCTAAGACGTGGCTACACTTTGTATCTAGAAGTATTCACCCGTCGAGTAACCACACGGACATCAATTATCCTCGGTCTCTGGTGGTGGTGTGTTCTATACAGGGGATTCAACTTAATGTGTGGGCACAAATTATCTCGGAGTTGAAGATGTTAAATTGAGGCAACAACAAAGCCTTCTCCCTTCCTGGTCTTATTACTCCCTTATGCAAGCGAGAAGAGATTCATTTGTTTGATGTTGATGAAGTATTGTCTAAGGATCCTATATTCAACCTCTGTTAGTTTGATCAAGTTCTGTGTCTAAGTGCAAGTGGAGGAAGACGAGTAGGGTTAGCAGTAGGAGAGCGACTGCAAAATCGGACGACGAGGACCCCCTCTCGAGTGAACAGGTCGAAATAGAACTAGAGATTGTACAAAAGAATATGGTGAGTGTGTATTTTGACTTCACTGCGGTTACCACTAGCACAACCTTTGAGGTGGAGTTGCTTCGCCAGCTGCACCAAGAGAACAAAAAGGGATTGGAGAGGGATTCTTTGATGGATCATATGTGGAAGACTGTTAAGGACATCTTCACTTGTGTGGCCCTAAGCAAGGAGATTCTCCAGCTAGAACCAAGGGACTTCTCACAATTAGAAAGTTGGCTATGTTTAATGTTAGTCTATTTTTAATGTTAGTCTATTTTTAATTAGCTAACCTTTTTTGTATACACACGCCATTGTAATGCTTATTGATTTATTTAGTAAAATGCAATACTCAAACTTCAATTCTTCCTTCTAGAAGTTTCTTCTACTTCTTCTCCTCTCTGAGTTCGAGCTCCCTTATTGGAGAACTCGAGCTAATTCCAGCATTATTCTTTCTAATTTTTTCATGGTATCAGTGCCTAGGGCTGCGAAATTTTATTCTGCATTTGATTTTGGAATGTGAGTATTGTATCGATCTCAATTTTTTTAGTAATAACAAAATTGAGATATCGTGGATTTTTCTCCTTTTTTTCATTTGGATTTGATTTAGTTCATTTTGAGATACTGTTGCCTTGTTTTAAACATTTTGGATCTCCATTAAGTTTGTGCGATCAAACATTATCACATTTTCCTTCTTCTTCAATCGATTTCATCTGTATTGAAAATTGTTCAAATATGACTAATGTTCAACCTGATAACAACATAACCACTGTCAAGATGGATACTACTAGAACATTTTACCTATATCCATAAGAGAATGCAGGTTCAACATTGTTACCAGCTATTCTTTTTACTGAAATAGGTACAAATCCTCGAGACGAGCAATTCTTAGAGCCGTGTAAGTGAATGGATGTGTAGACAAGCAATTCTTAGAGCCGTGTAATTAAAAAGCATAACTGGTTTTATTAATAGAAGATTGTGAAGCCAGACTCATCTAATCAAAGATTTACACATTGGGAGAAATGTGATGAGATGGTGACCTCTTGGATTCTAAATTCTATTTAAGAGTTTTGAGATTAATTTTATTAAGAGATGGATTCCAACATGTGAGAAATGCTTGGGAACTTTGGAAGGATTTAGAGGATCGATATGATCAGACTAGTAGTTACAAACTGTACCAACTTCAAAGGAAATAACCAAGGAACTCTATCTATTGTTGGATACTGAACAAAAATGAAGCGATGAACGCAATCGACACTACTTCTCAATGTATTTGTGTATGTACATGTGGTAGAATAACGAGATGAACAAGGTTTAACAAGATAAGAAGCTCATAAATTTCCAAATGGTATTGAATGAGATGTATACTATGAGGGGAAATATACCGATGATTATAATTTTTCCTAGTATGGACAAAAATTTTCTATCCTATCCTAGCTTGCTTTGGAGTCCACATCACTGAGTGCATCTGCATCACGCCACACCAGTAGACATTTTAAGACAAACTACATTTAATACTGAGGAATTCCAAATAACTCCGAAATTCCAATAACAATTGCTTTCAAGGTAGTTCTAGTACTGGTAATGCCTATGCACACTTGTTTTTGTGACTATTGAAAAAGATCTGGACACACCAAAAACGGATGTTATAAACTTTATGTCTATACATCCAACTCCATATTTATCAAAGGACAGGGTTCCACATCTGCAAAAGAAATGCTTACACATCTTAAGAAGGAAACAATCATGGTACGAAGGAAAATCTTGAGTTGGGGAGACAAATGCCACTGAATCTATCTAAACGTCTGCATGAGGAGCTTCTCAACTTCTTTGGGAAACTTCAGGGTGGAAATAAAGACAATGAAATTAAGTGGAGCTATGAACTTGACATGTATACTTGCTTGTTATTTTTCAATGACTGAGATAGGTAATTGGTCATGTATTGACTGCTGGATCTTAGATCATAGAATCAAGAGTATCACACCATATGACATATGATGAAACTGTCCGAAAACCGCTACCATATATATCCTTTTCTAATCACCTTGCCAAAGTACATGAAATTGAGATGTCTGTTTGAATCCATTCTTAACTTCACATAAAGGTTTACTTATAACTAGTTTCCAATTCAATTTAATATATGTCCATTTTTTAGCATTACAGCTCAAAGGAATAATCAATAGTTGGTAAAGGCATTGTAACATAAAACAAAACCTTCTTGTTAAGAGGAAGCAAAATCTTGCATGGAAAATGACAATGACACAAGGGTTCGAAGCAGTGTATGCAAATGATACATGGGATCTGGTTCCTTTACCAACAAATAAAATTGTTATTGGACGCAAATAGGTGTAGAAAATCAAACACAAGGCCGATGGAAGTGTGGAAAGGTTCAAAGCTAGGTTGGTAGGCGAAAGATTTACACAACAAGCTGGAGTTGGTTACACTTCTAACACTGTCAATTTCCGATAGAGTACAGTAACCCACAATCACTTTGAAGAGTGAAAAATCTCTTCATAAAGTATTCTAGTTGTACACTCATAGTACCATAGGTATGGGGTGAGTTTAAAACAGTCTGTTTTCCACTAAAGATAGTGTAATACGTAAGAGGAAAGACCGCTAAGCAACTATGCTGCAATGGCACCTCTAACTAAAAGACTAAAAAAGTTTCCAACTGATCATTTCATACTCTTCCAATTTAACAAAAATATTATACTATAGTTTCAATAACGGCTAGCTTTCAATGGATAAGACTAACTCATATTAATGATGTGTTTAGTGGTTGTAGATGCCGTATTTTGAAATAGAGAAATATACAACAACATTCACTTCAATTCTCACTATCCCTTCCCTTATTATATTTTCCAACAAAAAAACAATTTAATTTTAGTAAGAAATCCCCCAAGGTTCTTGGAACTTACTCTATTAACAGTTAAAACAATGCAAAGTAGAGTGACACTTCCGGAGGGCCTCAAGCGAGAATTAATTTACGTGTTTTACTTTTATTTTAGCCCATTTAAAATGGATGTCACTTTCTATATTGAGTGAATTTTTGGTTCCAGTATCTCGTCATAATGGGAAATTGAGAAGTCTAGTTTTATTACTTTAATATCACTTTGAATTAAAGTGTGATCGTTTGCTTATCCATGTTGGTAAGATAATTGTTTTTGTCTTTTCATAATTGGCGTTTCTTGTATTTAAACAAAGAATCATTTGCATTAAGGTATTTTTAGATTTAATTTTGTAGGATATATAACTATTTTCCTCGTAATAAATGAAGCAAATGTGCATGAAAGCGTACGCCAAGATGAATGTAGGATGTTTGAACAAATTTTACATCAGCCCACAACATCTGATGCACTTATGGTGTGTGTGGTAGGAAGGAAAACATTTTCCGAAAAATATTTTTCAATTTCTCATGTTTCGTTGGGTTAAATGTTTTGGAAAATGACTTCCCTCAAAAATTAAAGAAAAATTTTCCAAAAATTATCTTCCAACTTCAAATTAATGTTTTTTGTCAAAAAAATAAATTTATTTTATCCCTACCCACAAACCCCCCACCCTCCACCCCCAACAAAAAGAAAAAACCAAAAAAATAAATTAAAACTTGTTTTTAAAAAATACTTTTAACTTCAATCTTTTATATTTTTTACCCCATTGTCACCCCTGCCACCCCCACCCCCCAAAAAATTTAAAATTGTTTTTAAATATATTTTCAATTTCAACTTTTCAAATTTTAAAGTTTGTTTTGTAAAAAATATTTTCTACTTCAAATTTTTATTTTTTCAACCCTACCCTCGACCCACCTCCCAAAAAGAATTTAAGTTTGTTTCTAAAAAATATTTTCAACTTCAAATTATTTTGATACACCTACTCCGACCCCCCCCCCCCCCCCTCCACCACCACCACCACCAAAAAAAATATTTTTTTTTAAAAAAATAAAAAAAATCAACTTCAATTTTGTTTTGTTCCTACCCTCAACCGGCCCACACTTCCAACCCCCCCAAAAAGATTAAGTGTTTTTTAAAAAAATATCTTCAACTTCATTTTTTTATTTTTTTACCCCCTACCAGCCCCCACCACTTCACCAACCAAAAAAAATTATGTTTGTTTTTAAAAGATATTCAAATTTTTTCACCCTCACCCTCAAGCCATTCCCCCTCCACCCCCCTCCCAAAAAAAATTAAGTTTGATTTTAAATAATATTTCAATTTCAATAATTATTTTCAACTCTCTAGTAAAAATAATGAAATTTTTTCAAAAAAATTTCATTCATGATCATCTACTGAAAAGTAATCCAGAAAATATTTTCTACTCACCAATCAAACATGAGAAAATAAGTCAAAAACTACTTGTTTTCCAAGAAAAAGTTTCTAACTATAATCATTTCCCATGGAAATAATTTGCTGGAAAATTGTTTTAATTTTCCTATGAATGGTTGGCTTGAAATGTTTGGAAAATATTTTTCAAATAAATTATTTTCTTCAAATTTAAGGAAAATGACTTCCCTTTCAAAGTTAAGGAAAATATTTTTCAAAGTTATACTTCATCCTTTAATATTTTCTCTTACTCTATCCATACCTCGTACCCTACCCTCCCTATTAAAAAATAAAATGAAATTTTCAAATATTTTTATTCCTTGCCTTTAGTAGCTCCCCCCAAAATAATTGCTATTGAAAAAATTCAAATTTAATTTTTAAAAGTCTTTTGTGCCACTCCACGACTCCCGTCAACCCCACTCCCTCGCCATCTCCGTCAATTTTTTTGTTGTAAAAATTAATCTTGAGAAGTATTTAAAAAAATTTTAAATATCAATTTTATGCCACCTCCACCCACGCCACCCCCAACTAGGCCACCCGTCATTTTTTAAAACAAATTCAAAATATTTCAAATTAGTTTTTTTTTTCATTTTTACAACGCTTCTAACGCCCCCCGCCCCAAACCCCACCCACACCATTCTTGTCAAAAATAAATTTTCAGAAAAAACATATTTGGGAGATAATTCAATTTTAAAATATTTTATTTTATTATGTCCCCTGTCCCCTCACTCATGCCATTTTCGTAAAAAAATAGTCTTGGAAAATATTTCAAATTTTTTATTTTTTTATTAACCCCCCTCCCCATTGCACGTCAAAATTGTTTTGAATTTTTTTTGCCTGGAATTAGGTTCAGATTTTGGTATAGATATTGGGGTCGGGTCGTAGATCAACCAATGGGGGTTGATTATTGGATTATAATATTTTTTTCTAAAGATTTTTTTTTGGTCTCAAGCCAAAAAATTTTTTGTGAAAACTATTTTTCATTCACCAACCAAACATGGAAAGTAGTTTCTACTCTCCAAACTAATAATTGAAAATCAGTTAAAAATGGACTTGTTTTTCAAGAAATCATTTTCCATGGAAATCATTTTCCTTCCTGCCAAACACACCCAAAAAGTTTCTTTATTCTGTTTAAGCTAGTATATTTGCACACAACCACTGCTATATATATTGTAAATGTTGTATTTTACTCCTTTTAATAACCTTTTTTTACCATAATGGGTGAGTTAATTGAAAAAGAGATTGGGTGAGAGAACTTTTAGGTTAGGGAGTTGAAAATGTCAAGCTAGGCTAGGCTTAGACTAAATCTGAGCATGGTGAAGTATAGGGCAGTCCGAGAAACAATTTGGTAAACAATGTCTAAGCTTGAGCTTGTTTTCCTTTTAGCTAAGATGCTAAGGAGTCCGTAGGACTTTTTGGAAGTGAATTCGGGTGAGCAGAACTTCTGATATTGAATTTGAGATGAAGGGGTTGGTTTGAATGTCAAAGGTTTAAAGGTATATTATGAAATTAACAAATATGTGAGAATTCCCAAGTTTCTATAAAAATATAGGAACTTCTCTTAAAATGTTCATTCTTTCTCAAGGACATTTTGGCAAGTGCAGAGGCGATTTTGGTGAATTTTCATTTGTTTTCCTTCACTATTATTCATAAAGGTAAGTACGTCGTTCCCCTAATATAGTACTTCTTGGGGAAATATATGAAATTTCACAATAATGTTATTATTATTATTATTATTAATAATAATAATAATAATATAAATAACTTTATTATTTATCAAAAATTGGTCCTCAAAATATGATGAAAATTACTAAGAAGATATATGAATATTAGCATAGAAAATAGGTAAATACTTGAGTCGTGGTGGGGACTGTCCCAAGAAACTATTTCAATGGTGTTAAATGTTTCCCCAGGATTAAACAATCACTTCCCTATCTTAAATAAAAAGAGATAGAAAGAATCAACAAATTAATTATCATCATCAAGTTATTAATGGGATTTAAAATAACAAAGTCAAAATTAATTAATTTTAAGTTAACATGAAGAAACAAGGAAGAAAACGTCAGATGCAGTAAGCACAAAATGTTTTGTTGCTGCAATTCATTTCATAATAGATATGCCTATTTATAGGCCAATGAGTAACTTGATCACAAGACAAGTGTCCGAGATACTTGTACATTTCATTTCATGCAAAATGTTATCATCATACAAGTGTTATGAAGTGGACATGTGGAAAAGAAGGTGTAAAATATAGGTAATGTTATACTGCCAATTTGCCAATTTTCCAAATAATTTAATTATTGGCTCAGTAAATACACTTAATAAAATAACCTTTTAAAATAAAACATTTTTCTTACATTACTTCAATTGAAATACCTTAGAATCGATAGTTATGACCTTAGAGGAGGCTTTGGCTTAACCTAAGATGGAAAATTTAAGTGTCACAAGGATTGTTGGTTATAGAAATCTTGAGTTCAGTTAAAAATATATATTGATAATTTTATTACCATAATTAACTAGTGTAACTATAAATTTTTGATAGTTCCAAGTGAATTATAAATGGGAAAGCCCCGAGTTGGGTGGAACTATCATGAGATTGGCCTGGGATGTGGTATTAATATATATTTAAGGGATATTTAGGTTATTTGGGGTAGATTTTATGTTTGTGTTATTGTTTGTAGACCTAGGTCCAAGTTAAAGCTCCACAAAAGGGTAAGACTCAAGTTCAATAGACCATTCAGGCTTAATTTGAGGTAGGTAATGATTGAATTATTTGTCAAAATACGTCATGCATGCATCTTAACTTCTTCGTTACATATTAGTGTTTCAGGGTATAAGGGAACGAACGTTAAGGATATCTATTATCAATCTTATGCAATGAGCTGTCTTAAATACTTGTTGGTTTTAGTAGTGTCAGCTATTTTTCATTGTGCTTTTTGTGATGTTTGTAACTTTCAGGTTGCTCGGGTAACAAGGCTGGTATGGAATATATATCGGTTGGTTCAGGTAACAAGGCTGATGTTTCAAGGTATAAGGGAAAGAATGAATTTATCAACTCTCTCTAATTTATGAAGTGACATTTTCTTTGCAAATTAAGGGCTAGGTTTCTTTCCTCACACCTTTTTATCACACTACCCAATAGGGTAAGTATTCTTTGAAAAGACATCAGTGCAACCTATTCATGTCTTTTGGTGGGTGGGAGTGCAATGATCAACGTCTCTCGTAATATTAGTACTAGTATAGTCTTTGATTTTGGATTTCTTATCATCACTTCTAGTTTATTGATTCTAGATGACTCCGCCTTGTTATTGTTATGGCTCCTTTCATATATGCTCCACATTACTTTGCTATTAGTTGACATTTTTTTAATAATTAGTTTTATTTTCTTGAGCCAAGAGTATTTCGGAAACAACCAACCTACCTCGATAGTGATGAGGTTTGGATACACACTATCCTCTATATTGTACTTTGTGGGTCATTGCATTCATTGCTCATGTGGTTGGCTTTTAAACCTAATAAATTATGTGTTTCCAAAGAATTGTTCAGATATATAATATACATCTGCACATGATTATTATAATTCAAAGATTTTTTATGCGGTTACTAATAATTTAGTTATTGTTATACATGACTTACTTACTTTGAACCACTAGTTTTTACATTAAATAGTAAATTTCTATATTGCAAATTTAGTAATTGAATTTGAATAAAGTTGTGGCCAACAAAGGAATAAGTTGAATCTGGTAAAGTATTCTCAAGGGCTAAAGTAATTGAGTAAAATATATTTTATATCATACAAAAGAGGAACTGACTTCTTTATATGCTCTCGATAAATGAAATAAGATATTCAATTCCATTACATACTTGGTTCGGCTTTAAGAATCTGACCCTATCTCTTGAAGCTTTAAACTTGCTAATAATAAAGTTAACATATATAAGATAAACACATATTACAGAGATTTTGTCATCTCACAGAACAAGCCTTGGTATAAAATGTGTATGTACTAACCTAGTTGGAGATGAAATAATATTACAAAATCAATGAGCGTACGGAAATTTTCTTTGATCCATCACTAACATTGTTTACTAGTTCATTTTCATTGATTTACCAATCCAGATAATACAAAACATTATTAAAGACTAAATATGAAAAACCAAATATTGACTTAATAACTTAAAAACTCAGTAAACTTTTATGTTTCAGTCTCAAACCTCATATAAGTCGATGATTGAAGACTAAAAACAAGTGACTTAATAATAAACACAAGAATTGACTATTTTAGAAGACGCGGTAAAATCCTCTCCAAGCAAGTATCAATTTAAAGAACTCAAACCACCAGCTTCATTATAACTATGAGTTCAATGATTTTCCTTTTCTTCTGGCGTAGGGATAATATTTAAATCAAATTTGAAATGCTTCGGAAAAATAGCACCTTTTGTTTCTTTTATATATTTCTCCACCCGCAACTTTAGTTGCAACTTCCGCTCATCCATGTGCTTATCTAGAGGTATTACTCAGCCCAGAGTGCATAATCTTATACATTAGTATTACTCTTTTTTTTTATTCTCATTTATTGCTTGTAATTGAGTATGGAGATCTTTCAATGCTTCAGAGCCATTTGATTTGCCTTCAGCGTAATCACATTGGTGATTCTCTAGTTTCACTTAAAAAAAGTTATCAATTATTTCTTCTATACTTGTGGAACGTGGATTTCCACTATGTTGAAAAAGTATAATACCAACATCTGCTCCAAACCTATTTGCAAGCTTATTTGTTTGCTGGCACAAATATTTTTTTCTTTTTGAAAAGCTAACACTGTGTGCTTTCTCAGACTCGATCAATTTCATTTCGATCTTTTGCTTACATTTTTTGGTCTCATTTTCCATTGCAAAAGAAAACAATATAAAGAAGACAATAACATGTTTTTTAAAATAAGTGTAGATGGGTGGGTAATTTTGTCACAAGTATTCTAATGTTATTTGATGTTTTTATATTATGAGTCTATTATTTTAACATGTATTGTCATGTTTATTTATTACTTTTATTTTATGACTCTATTTATCAATGGGTATCATATGGTTACTCTTATTTTGTGTTTTTATATTATGTGAATATATTACATGATTATCATGATTCCCAACCAAAAAATGTCTTCTTATTAATTCAATCGCAATTGAAAAGTAATATTTAGTTGAATCTAAGATAAAATAAAAATATTATTGATTTTTCTTTTATTTTTTCATATTATGTTTTTTGTACGTGTATTATCATATTGGTTATTGTTTTCATATTATAAGTATATTTGTGAAATAATATGTCATGATTATTTAATATTTGTCATATAATGTGAACCTACTACGTGATTACCATTACTGCAACTGCCAAGTAATAATGTTGAATCAAATAAAAATGTAGGATTTATAGAAAGATATCGACGAATTGTGTACCTTATGTTTTGCATTGGAAAATCGATGAAATCCTTTTTCTTTCAAGAATTCTCCAACCTAAGTTGAATCTCAAGGAAACAGTTAAAGGATTTACAAACTAAATATCTTTTGGATAGTGTCTTCTTCTTAGAAAAAAGTTGTGTTTGGAGTCTTCACTTTTTCTCTATTTCTTCTTCTTCTTCTTCTTCTTCTTCTTCTTCTTCTTCTTCTGTTTTTTTAGCGTAGAATTTCTTTATTCAAAAATATAGGTTTGTGTACATTGGAGCACTTACATTGTAATTGTTCCCACCCTTAATTTTTAAATTAAGACTTATCACCTTTTTACAGATAAATTTTTGATTGGGTCAGGTCGATCCACATGGGCGATCCATTACCCAAAAAATTACATCTCTCACTTTGCACATGGTGGACAAGACCCAAACCAACACATCATCAACTAGACACACAATATATACGATAAATAGTTCATGCGACTTGTGAGAATCAAGAGCTTACCCTTAATGTTTTCCAAGCCCCACATAGGAATCCAATCAGACGTGGAAGAATATAACTACTTATATTAGATACTATTACTCTCACTACTTCAGTAGTTACTTATTTGATCTCTCATCCTCTCAAGGATATTAACTCGAGTTCATATTTGACTTTATACACACAATCACACTCAATACCAATATGGTTAGTGCAATAGCCGACTTGTGTATATAGGTTTATTATTCATTTATTTGTCTTTCTTTTCTCCTCGAATCTATCTTCTCCAATTATCTACTTTCCTAAACATGCACTGCATCGACGTATCATTAATGACTATTAGTAACATGCTAAAGTAACAACATCGATTGAAACTTCAAAAAATAACAAAAGGTCAAAGGGTATTTCATTGAAAAGTCAATTTAACTTTTCTAGGTCTCACACAATGAAGAACCAAAGAATATTCATTAATTGACCCATTGATCGCTTGATACACGTGGTATGAAACACATATTTCGATGTTTTCAACTTATACTGGTGAATGTGTCTTATTCTTTCGACTATCCAACATCGTATAGACCTTGATCTGAACACCTCAATATGTTTAACCCTAGTTTCTCTGTTTTTTTAGTAATCATTAAACTTATCTTCTTAGAGAAAAAATTATCTGACTCATAAAACAAGTCACAATATGGTGGTGAAACTTATCTCTTTACATTCCTAGACGCAAGAGGTGATTAACCGTGTGAGAGAGCCAATCCTGCGACTTGTTCAACATACTTTATTATTATAAAATATCACATGCATACTACATTTGAACATAAATTCAATAATTCTATATAGAAGAAAATATTATAACAATCAACTAATTTTACGATAGTGACATATAATCACACTCTACTTAAACCTAGAGCCTTAACATGTTTTTTTAAAACAAGTCTCTAGACATGGCCTTCTTAAAATGATAAACTATCATTTCACGTGTAGAAATGTATTGCGATGTTATTTCTCCACTTGCCACAACGTCTCTCAGAAAGTTATACTTAATGTCGATGTGTTTGGACTTGTTATGATACTTAGGATCCTTTGTGTATGCGATAGCCGCTTGACTATCACAATATAAATTCATGGGACCCTTATAATTCCTTGCAATACTCAATTTCTCAAAGAACCTCTGTAACCAAACAACTTCTTGTAGTGCAGATGCACAAGCCACAAATTCAGATTTCATAGTTGAAAGAATTTGAAAAGTTTGCTTGGTACTTTTTCATGAAATAGCACCACCATTTAGTAATAAAGCATAACTGGTTGTTTATTCTCTATCATTTCGATCACCAACCCAATCAATATCTGTATAACATTTTATGGATAAATCAGATCCACTATAACACAGTATGATCTGCAGTTCCTTCCAGATATCAAAATATTCTCTTTACTGCTTTTTAATGATCTCTTCCAGGATTGGATTAATAACTACTAACTAGACTTACTACATAACAAATGTTTGGGTGAGTACACATCATAGCGTACATCAAACTCCTGAAAAAATTAGAATAAGAAACTCGAGACATGTCTTCTGTTTCTTTTTCAGTCTTGCGCACATTTCAAGGCTTAAAGTTTCACCCCTTGCTACATGAGTATCTATGGATTTGCAACTATTAATTTGAAAACGTTCAAATGTTTTAAGTATATACGTTTCTTGAGATAAACTCAAAAATTTCTTGCAACGATTTTTTGGTTCTTAAAACCCAATATATAGTGTGCTTCACCCATATCTTTTATATCAATCAATTATGAAAGCCATGACTTGACATTTTTCACATACTCTAAATTATTTCTAGGTAATAAAATATCATCTACATAAAGAGAAAGAATTACAAAATTTCCATTAGACTTTTTCATATCGATACAATGGTCTTCATCAATCATGGTGAAATCAAATGACATCACCTCCTTATGAAATCTTAGATACCACTGCTTGAAAATTTCTTTAGGCCATAAATTTATCTTCTTAATTTACATACTTTCTTTTCTTCACCTTTAACAATGAAACCTACTGGTTGTTCCATCTAGATTTTGTCGTCTAATTATCCATTGAGAAAAGAGGTCTTCACACCCATTTTGTGTAATTCTAGATCTAAACGTGCAACAATTGCTAAAAGTAATTGTATGAAAGTAAACTTCACAACTGGTGAAAAGGTTTCCTCGTAGTGTATTCCAACTTCTTGAGTAACACCTTTTGCCACCAATCGTGCTTGCGTCTTTCTATTGACCCATTAGATTTATGTTTAAATTAAGGATACATTTATTCTCAATAGCTTTACTTTCATTAAGAAGGTCAACTAGATGCCATACTTTGTTGGTTTTCATGGACTCTAATTATTCTTTAATTGCTTTTAGCCATTCATCTCTTTCAGGTCTCGATAAGGCCTCAATTACAGAATTAGGTTTATCCAATTCTTGGGAGATACTAGGAAAAAATAATCCTCAATCTCATAAGATCATTTAGGTACACCTTTTCTTGTACTCTTACGTATTTAAAGTTCAGATTCCTCTATAGAATTTTGAGATTCATAACTCCCACTCGGATCAGAGATCATTTCTTGATCCATTGAATTATCAATTATGTTTGATAACATTACGTGATCTTTTAAATTCAACATTTCGTACAGAGTCTCAACTTCACCTATTTCACCTTTTTTGGGAAAATCATTTTCAAAAAATTTGAGATCTCGTGATATAATTTCAGTAATACTTCTATCCTCTAGTTCAGCGATGAACACATATTGTCACGGGACTAAATTTCTAAACCTCGTGGGAGTCTTGAAGGCTTGCACAACCCTTCAAACACTCAGTTCAAACAGCCAAACAATCACCTAAAGGTGTCGCAACACAACGGCCAAAATAGTCTGCGAAAATAGTTAAGCCAGGGGGTCAAATCGGAAATCAAGTTGGGAGGCAAATGCTGATTTACAATATGTAATTCTTCCAGGCCTAATACTATACAAAATCCCCTTATTAAATAAGGCAAAACGTGGGAAACAAAACCCCAAAAATAAAGCTATAAATGGAAACTGGCTTGAAACTTCAACAGGTTGTTTTATTGCTATAAAAGAAAACGGCCCCATCAGTTGTGTCCCATCCTTGGGGGGCGTCCCTTCCTTGGAAAGATGAGCAGTAAATGCTCATCTTATCCTACAAGAAACACCCCATGGCTGATCTGAAAAGTGGAAAGTGTTCTTGACCGTTGGTCTGAAAATTGGTATGTTTCTTTGAGTCTCCTTATCGCGGTTTGCCTCAGTAGCATTTCCGAAGGTGCTTAAATTACTGGGCTCTAATGTAACGCCTTGCGGGGTTGTACACATATCCATTAAAGAATTAAGATAAAATTTTTTCCTTTTGGACTTAGTTTACCAAACTCACTAAAAAAATATTTAATATATTCCGCACAAACCCACGGTCGTAGATCATTCAGGTTTATTTTATGACCAGTCCAAAGTTCATAAGGAGTGGAAGACACTGAGTTAGAAGGCACAATGTTCAATATGTAAGCCGCAATCAATAATGCATCTCCCTAAATAGAGATAAACAAATTTGCTTGCACCATCATTGATCTTGTCATGTCTAATAATTTTCTATTCCTTCTTTTAGGTAAACCATTTTGTTGAGATGTATAATGAGTAGCTAACTGTCTGATAATACCCTTTTCAGTACAAAATTCTTCAAATTGTTTTGATAGATATTCACATCTGCGATCGGTTCCTAAAGCTTTTATTCATTTATATAATTGATTTTCAACTTCAAAAAAAAAACATTTAAAGCACTCAAGTGTTTATTTATGAGAAATCAAATAGACATAACAAAATGCGTGAAATCATCAATAAATGTAATGAAATATGTAGCACCAAACCACATTGGACCACAAATATCAGAATAAACTAAATGAAGTGGGAAATAAGCTCTCTTAGACTTTCCAAATAGTTTATGTGTAACCTTTCTTGCAAGACAGATTTCACAAGTTGACATTTCAATTTTAGTGAAAGAATCTAAGTGCCCTTCTTTTGACAATGTCATGTCCCAAAACCCATCGATATTGGCACCCACACTTTCAAGCCGATGGGAGAAACACTAATACCATCCAACTAAAGCAATAATGCTACCACTAAGACATTTAAATTATGGAAGCAAGTTAATAGACTAAAAGTGGAGTTCATTGCTAAACAAACGATCCAATAACTAAATATTGCAAAAGTTAAACCTAGAATGGGAATGTCAACGTACCAAAACTACTAACAATAACCAAATCTAAAAAATAAAATACTATTGAACTATTCAAATAACTAAAACAAAGGTCTAAGTTTGGAAGTGGTGGACATAGACTAAAGAGAACTTCATGGCAGCACAGAAGATGCAACTCACCCTTAAAGTTGATTCGATAATATCTAAATCTCCTAAGTGAGGTTCGTCAATAGCCGCTTGAAGATGCCCTGTACTCACCAAAAATAAGAGCAAGTAAAATCAATACACATCAACCGTGTATTGGTAGGTTCACGTGGCTATCCCACTAGTGCAATATAATACAAGTCGAACAATATTATAATCACATGCATATGTATCTACATAATAAATTCATTAACATAACAGGTCGACAATATATTTCACATACTTTACATATCATTGGTTCTCTTATAGAACCCAAACTCAAACTGTTAGTGTACGGGCATGGTACCCAATCCCAGTTAGCTTGTCATCATGTGGCAATCCGTTACCATATGTATGCCAGAATGTGGAAACCCAATCTAATATTTATGCTATAATGTGGCAATCTTATCCACGTTATCTTGATGGAACATGGAAATCTAATCCTTAATCAAACACCACAATCACAATAACAAGTACATCATTAAGATCATACATTTACATAATGATTTCATCGATATATTCTTAATCTACCTCTATTACAATGACATGATTCATATTGCGAAATTCATATACATACAAGTATTGTGATGAAGCAAGAACATGCACATATCACAGAATTCATGAAGTCACAACCATCACATACCTCAAAACAAGCTTCAAACCCTAAGAAACTTGGCCATCCCTGTACATATTTGTTTCTTTTGTTCTTGGTCTACAAATAATCACACTAACACGGGAATCAACAAACAATATCTAATTACCCTGAATACTAACAATTCTATGAACCCTTATTCAAACACATGATGTAAACTAGTAAATTTAGGGTTAATTACACCGTAGTAATATCAATAAACCCTTCCCAATCAATATTGACCCATTCCATTACGTTTGAAGGATCAAATAGTTAATCTGGGGGAGAGAAAAATCTTACTTTTATCTCCAAAAATGGTGAAAAACAAGTTAGAATAGCCCAATGGTCGTTCTTTAGCTTTTTAAGTCAAAAAGTGCCAAATAAGGTCGTTTATAGATTTTATACATGACTTTAGTCGCGATTACCCTGATACAGCGGCACCCATCCCACTGTAGCAGCGTCGCTGCAGCAGTACCAATCCCACTATAGCGGCAATTCTCGAACCAGTGAGCTTTCGCTTGAAAAATGCATAAACTATAATTTTAATCCCTGTCTCATCTACTACAACGACATGATTTAAGGAAGAACACTTTTTGGAGAATTTTCATTCCCCCTTTTTACAACACACAGTTATCCTATTATTCACAGAAAATACCCATAACGCGAAGATTGATTTTGCAGAGATGTATTCATCAAATGTCAATTTCGTAAATTTGTACGCATTCCTTAGCGAGTTACCTAACCAATTATGTGATAAATTTCATATTTACTCTACCTGATTGCTACCTGATTTCGCTATACCTTGATGACTCAAATTTTCTCAAAACTTGGACAAGGTTGGAAAAATCCCAACCCTACGAAAGTTTTTTTTCGGGCCCAATTTTTGCCTTGTTGGAATTTCTATAACAAAGGAACATGTTCATTACAATAGACACCTATTTAACCATCACTCATCCCCGAATGACAACTTAGAAGAAGAGGGCTAAGGAACTAGAAAAGTAGTACCTGAATCCATGAACAATTGCCGATAATTGTCTCGCATGTCCTTCTTAGTCTCCCAAGTAACTTCCTCGACTTGACTATGATTCCATTAAACCTTCATAAATTTAATTTCTTTGGTCCTCAACCTACGAACATTACGATTAAGAAAATCAATCGGTCCTCATATTGAAGGTATTTATCTAGCACAATTGAATCCTATTTAATGATAAAGGCATCATAGGCACATGAAAAAAGTTATGTACTCCGGACAAATAGGGTGTAGTGTCAATCTATATACCACCGGTCTGACGCATTCATGAACCTCAAAAGAACCAATATATCGCAAACTAAACTTACCCCTTTTTATCAAATCTCATCATCCATTTCATGGGTGATACTTTAAGAAGAACATTCTCACCATTTTTGAACTCCATGCCCCTCACCTTGTGAGTCATAATTCTTTTGTCTACTTTGAGCGGTTAGAAATTTATCCTGAATGCCCCTCACCTTATCTTGAGCATCCTTCTCTAAGTCGACCCCGAAAGGTTTTACATGTCCAGCCTCAAACCAACCTATGGGTTATCTACATACCCTTCCATATAATGCCTCAAATGTACCATGTCAATGCTCGAGGGATAACTATTATTGTAAGAGAACTAACATAGTGGTATGAACTCATCCCAATGCACAGTCAATCACAAGAGTTCTCAATATGTCCTCCAACACTTCAGTAGTCCTTTTACGATTGTCCATCCATCTGGAATGAAAGGTTGTAATAAAGGTGAGTTGCGTACCCCATTCATCATGAAACTTCCTCTAAAACATGGAGGTGAAGAGGGTACCACGATATGAGATGATAGAAAAAGGTACACCCCATGCAACCTCACTATCTCCTTCACTTAGATTTCAGCTAGTTGTTCTACATTGTAATCTACCCTCAATAGAATAAAATAAGCTAACTTAGTTAATATATCAACCACAACCCAAATAGAGTCAAACTTCCCCAAGGACTTGGGAAGACAAACCAAAAAATCCATGGCTATTCTTTCTCACTTCCATTCCAGAATTGGCATATTTTGGAGTAAACCCGTAGGCCTTTAATGCTCATACTTCAATTCTTGACAATTCGGGCATTTTTCCATGAACTGCGCTATGTATTTCTTTATTCTTGACCACCAATAAATTCACTTAAGATTTCTATACATATAGGTCACACACGGATAAATGGAATAACGCGAACCATGAGATTCCATCAACAATTTCTGAATCAAGTCATCTACTCGAGGAACACAAATCCTACCCTTCTAATTCAGTACCACATGTGCATCAAGAGTGGTCTCTTGGGACTTACCAATTGCAATATTTGTTCTATGGTCCTCTATATTCCCATCTTCGAATTGTTTAGCCTTGATATCCTCCATGAAAAGGGACTTAACTTCAATACTAGCTAGCACCCCACCTCTTTTGGATATTCCCAACTTCACGAAGATAGATTCTAAGGCCTGAATTTCCTTGCCTAAAGGTCGCTTGGATAAACTCAAGTAAGCTAATATACACATAATTACAGCCTTTCTACTCAAGGAATCTGCCACTACATTAGCCTTGCACGGGTGATATTGGATGGTCACATCATAATTCTTGAGTAACTTCATCCATCTCCGTTGTCTCAAATTCTAATCTTTATGGGTGATTACATGATGCAAACTACGATGGTCTATAAAATATCACACACTAAACACCATAAAGGTAATATATCCATATCTTAAGAGAAAATATCACCATCACTAACTCTAAGTCATGAATGGGATAATTCCTCTCATGCACCTTCAATTGTTTTGAGGAATAAGCTATGACATTCTTATCCTACATCAGCACGAAACCCAAACCAGAATGTGAAACATCAAAATAAACAATGAAGTCCTTACCTTCAACCCGTAATACTTGGATGGCACGCTGGTCGAAATAGTCTTAAGCTTTCGGAAGATCTCCTCATATTTGTCTGTCCATTCAAATAGAATCTCCTTTTTGTTCAAATTTCTCTAGTGATTAGCAATTGAAGAAAAATTCTTAATAAAACGATGATAATAACTAGCGAGTCCCACGAAAATCCTAGTTTCCATAACTTTACCAGGTCATACCTAATTCATAACCGCTCAATCTTTCAAGGTTCTATCCTTACCCCTTTATTTTACACTGCATGTCCCAAAAATGCCATGATTTAAACAAAAATTCACGCTTGGAAAATTTTGCATATAGCTTTTGCTTCCCAAGTTCACCCAAAATAGTATGGAAATGTTTCGCATGATCTTCTTTACTTCTCGAATACAACAAAATATCATCAACAAAAACTATCACAAAGGAATCAATATATGCTTGAACACCCCATTCATCAAGCTCAAGGCTGTAGGTGCATTAGTCAACCAAACGACATCACCAAAAATTCATAATGTTGATAACGAGTCCTAAACTTCATTTTGGTCACATCTTTTGGCCTAATTTTTAATTGATGATACCCAGATATTAAATCAATCTTACAGAAGATCGCTGCACCTTGCAATTTATCAAAGAAAACATCAATTCTAGGCAAGGGTTACCTATTCTGAATAGTGACTATATTCAATTGCCCAAAGTCTATACTCATCCTCATGATACCATCCTTCATCTTGACAAAAAAAATCAGAGCACCATATAGGATAGCACTAGGACAGATAAGTCCCTTACAAAGGAGATATTAGATTTGATTTTTAAGCTCTCTCAACTCTGCTGAAGCCATGTGATATGGAGACGAGTGTCATGGATTTAAGTCAATACAAAAACCTATGTCTCTATCTGAAGGAATGCTTGGCAAGTCGTTGGGAAATACTTCACTAATCTCGGACACTACAAGAATAGACCAATGGATGGAGCCTCAATCTCAACATTCCTAACATGAGCCAAATAAACTAAAATAAACCTTTCTCTACTAGTTTACTATCCCAAGTGGAGGATATAATGTTAACATGCTTGGGTTTGTACAGCCCTTTCTACTCTTATCTATCCCTTCTTGGAATTTCTAGAGTCACAGACTTAGTATTACAATGGCACATAACATGATAGGGGGGAACACCAAGTCATGCCTAATATAATATCAAAGTTAGTCATATAAGAAATCACCAAATGAATCCATGTCTGAAATATCATAAACAAAGTGGGGCAAGCACGATAAGCATGGGTGACTATAACTAAGTCTCCCACAGGGTTAGAGACATGAATAGGGGCATCAAGGACATCACACATTGTCTTAAATTTAGAGGAAAATCTCATATACACATATGAATAACTAGATCCCAAATAATATAAAATATTATTCATCCGGTCATAAACAAGAATAGTACCTGTGATCGCCGCATCGGATGCCTCCTCCTATTTTTTCTCAAAAAAACATAACATAGGGCTTTATCACCAACATGAGATACCTCCTTACCTAGTTGTGCATTACCTCTACCTTCGTGGCCTCGCTAATTACCTCCTCGCCCACCTTGTAGTCATTCTCTACCATTATTACCATTCCCGCGGTACCATTTCTCGAGAAGGTTGTTGTCTGGACCGGAACCCACATGGTGTGGACATTATCTCCTCATTTTCCAAGTTCACCAAAATTAAAGAAAGTACAATCACTAGATGTTTAGTTTCTCGTCGCATGCGCAATGCTATGACTATCAAAAAATTATTGTATGGAGTCCCTGAATAATTACCCATAGAGGAAGGCATGGAAAACTTAATTGGTTTGGACATGAGCATTGGTCGACCAAATACTGTAGCATAGTATCCTTAAAACTTTGCATAATTCTTGGACCTCTTAGCCAATGCCTTGGCTTGACTGACTCGCCTCACCCCTATAGTTTCTTAACATCTTTTGTCACCTCATTGAAACATTTCCCTGCAGTAGTCATGTGAACAGATAAAATCTGTAAATCCGAAATCAAATCTAACAAATAACCAAATCCATTTCTGTTCAATATTAACCAACTATGTAACATATCAATATAAAGTGTGAAACTTGGCCTCATAAGCATCCACAGACATACCACCTTGCTCTAAGGCTATAAACTCATCCTTCTTGCGATATCTCAAGGTCTTAGGTAGATACTTCTCCAAAAACAAGGCATGGAATTGGGTCCAAGTAAGTCGAGGTAATGTAGAAGATCTACATTCCATGTAAGCTCTCCACCATTGCTTGGCCTTACCTTGAAGTTTAACGGATATGAATTATACTCATGTAGGTGATCAATACCCAAACATATACGACCTCTCATAACAATCCAAGATGAATTCATAAGCATCTTCAGTCTCAAAAACAAGAAATGTCGGAGGCTTAAGCTTCAGAAACTTGGTCAACATATCATACTCATTACCGGGCATCACAGAACCCAAAAAGGGATAGAAGAAGGCATTGTTACCTCCCACTTCACCAATCTGGGGCACTGTACTAGCTATCGAAAGGTTAGTAAGGTCTTGAGTGAGTGGAAGCATTCTCAGACAAGTCAACTCTTTAAGAATGAAATGATCTGTTGAGCTAACACCGGATCGATTGGAGGGATCGCTATAGTTGCAACATGTAATCCTTCCTCTTTTTCAATGTCCTTAACACCCTCAATATCGACTTCCTTTTTTATCTCTTCATTGGGTGTCAAAGGTACTTATTCATCGCGGAACATTTTCTATCAACACAGCGCCACTCTCTCACAAACTCTACCCCTAGATCTTTCTTTCCCTCTGCAAGGATCGCGACCTTTCACTGCGAGTTCCTCAACTGAATTATTGATAGGAGCTACATGCCTAACATTGTTATACCTTGTTTTAACCATCTACAAGAAGAATAGTGAAGGAAGTCAAATACCAACTTGAATCTATGGATACCAATTGTAATCAAGTCATAACACAAAGGAAACAAGATAAAAATTAAGATTTCCTACAGTACTATATATACCCTCTCGAATAAAATTGAAGGTATCCCCGTACCTTCTACGAGACTCTACTAGACTTATTTTGGTACATCGAGATCAACGAACTAGGATCTAATACAAACTTTTTCATGACTGAAAACCCACCGGTATTGGCACCCACTTGCAAGCCGGTGGGAGAACCACTTCTACCATCCAACTAAAACAATTATGGTACCACTAAGATATTAAGTTACAAAAGAAAGTTAAATTACTAAAAGCAAAGTTCATTACTAAACAAATGATCAAACAACTAAAATATCGTGGAAGTTAAACCTGGAATATAAAATTAAGTGTACCAAAAGTACTAACGATAACCAAATCTAAACAATAAAATACTAATGAACTATTCAATTAACTAAAACAATGATTTAAGTCTTGAAGTGGTGGACATAGACTAAAAATAACTTCATGGCATCCCGAAAGATGCATATCACCCTTGAAGTCGATGTGATAATCTCTAATCTCCAATGTGAGGTCTGTCAATAGCCGCTTGAAGATGCCTTCTACTCAACAAAAAGACGAGCAAGTGCAGAATCAGTACACAACCATCGTGTACTATTAGGATCATGCGGCTATCCCACTAGTGATATATAATACAAGTCATATAACATTATAATCACATGCGTATATATAAACATAAAAACATTATCAACATAAAAATTTGACAGTACATTTCACATACTTTACACATCATTGGTTCTCTAACGGAACCCAAACTCAAACTTTTAGTGTACCGGCGTGTTACCCAATCCCAGTTAGTTTGCAAGAACGTGGCAATGTAATCTCATATTTATGTCAAAACGTGGCAACCCAATACAATATTTATACCAATACAATATCTCATAGGTGAGTACATTTTAGTAAAGTTTGTTGAAGCTCATTTGAGATTGATATCATCTTTTACGTTAGCTCATATCATGTTTTCACCACATTTATTAACATTAGCACATTTCCTCTTCATAATTACTCACCCCATTTTACGTGAATATTCATTTCATCATATGCCAAAAGCACTTGGCCATTTAGTGTGTTTCACACTCTTACTTAGAGTTTAATCATTTCATTGTTCATTTCATTATTTCTTTGTTCATTTCATCATTTTATTGTTTATTCAATAATATGCCAATCCACTTAGCCATTTAGTGTGTTCGACACTCTTACTTAAACCTTCTAGAGTTTCATCATTTTATTGTTCATTTCATTATATCTTTGTTCATCTCATCATTTCATTGTTCATTTCATCATATGCCAATGCACTTGGCCATTTAGTGTGTTTCACACTCTTACTTAACCCTTTTAGAGTTTCATCATTTCATTGTTCATTTAATTATTTCTTTGTTCATTTCATCATTTCATTGTTCATTTCATCATATGCCAATGCACTTGGCCATTTAGTGTGTTTCACACTATTACTAATCCCTTCTAGAGTTTCATCATTTTATTGTTCATTTCATCATTTCTTTGTTAATTTTATCATTTCAATACGTACATCATAGGTTCACTTATTTTTCGATGTATACTAGACTTATGGGTCTATACATACAAGTGATCAGGCTTTGTTCATAGTTCATTTAACTTATTCATATCTTCCTAAGATTATGTGGTACAAGACTTATGCATTTTGTATGTATGCCAAGATCTCAATTTTTATCTAAGTAGGCAACATTATTTTTGAAGATCTAATCCATGTATGACTTATGTATCAATACAGAATTTGTACAAGGGAAACCAATTTCAAATCCCTTAGAGAACAATTACATTTTTTTCATCTACTTTATTTGATCCGTACAGATTGGGGACCCAAGTTCGAGCCCCAGTGCCTTCATTTTATTTTTACCTTAATTTCTCTCTTCATTTTTTGCTTAATAGAACTAAGAGGATGTGGGATCAAACCCCCACAACCTCATTTACTTTTTACTCTCATTACTTTTAATTTCTCTCCTTTGGGCGAGAAGTTGTGGGAATTTCTTTTAATTTTATCGTTGAATCTTCCTAGGAGGTCGTGTGTTCAATTCCCACGCCTCACATCTCTTTTATTTCATTTTCTTAACTTTCCTTCACTGCCTAGAGGTCGTGGGTTCGATTCCCACTCCTCACATTTCTTTTCTTTCACTTTCATTACTCTCCTTCACTGCCTAGAGGTTGTGGGTTCCATTCTCATGCCTCACATTTCTTTTCTTTCATTTTCTTTACTCTCCTTCAGTGCCTAGAGGTCGTGGGTTTGATTCCCACGCCTCACATTTCTTTTTCTTTCATTCATAGCTTTCTTATAGTGAGGTCTTGGGTACAATCCCAACTGACCTCACATATTTTAAACATTATTTTCAAACTCCCCTAAACTTCAACATTAGCCAAAATTAAACCATCAACATGCTGGAAATTTAATCACATTTGCAGCCTACTTTCTTCAACATTTATACGTAATTTCATTGGGTAATTCGTAGACCATTTAATACGTTCTTAGGTGCATTTTTCATGGATTCGTTTAGCCAAGAGATTATCGCTCAAATCAGCCACATTTCTACTCATATGAGCATAAAGAATTACATAATCATTTGTACATGAAATAAAACCACAACATCAAATTTAAAAGACTTCACCCGAGGCACATAGATACGTTTCATATTGCACACACATGTACACAAAATTTCATAAAAACATCAATATTAGTCACATAATTCCGAACATACATATAAACACATAATCATCATGAAAACATGTTTCATCCCTAGTTTGCTACCAGCAAACATAACCAACCTATGATTTAATGGGAGCTAGTGACACGGACATGCAACGGCGAACAACCCTAGTTTTCGGAATATATTCGTCTGAACCATAGGGGTCTCTTGGGAAAGGGACAAAGAGAACAGAACCCATACCTTTTTGTGTTAAACCCTCGACTTGCTGCTCAAACACCTCACCCAAGATCATGTCCAAATCCCCTCAAAGTCAACACCAACTCAACGAACAAACTTCTCTTTGCCCACGTGATTGATTTCGTTTCTTTTCTTATATTTTTGTTGTGAGTTCTTCAAGTGTGAAGAAGTTTGGTTTACCTACTGTTTTATTGAAGTTAGTTGGCAGAGAGAATCGTGAGTGACAGTGATAGAGACGTGAGAGAGAGAGAGATGAGCGTGAAAGGGAAGAATTTTCTGAGGATTAGGAGTCTAGTTTAGGACTTAGTCAATTAAGGTTTTTATTTAATATTTAAAAATATGATTTCCTTTTATTTTAAATAAGCTAATAATTAATAAATATAAATTAATTACATTAATTTACCTACTTAAATTAAAAATAATTTAATTCATTACTTCCACCGAAGTTCAAACACGGGTGGAGCAAAACATCACTTCAAGAGCCAATTTTTGGCCCTCTCTCCCCAAAATGTCCCTCCACCTTATTAATTAAATAATTAATTATATATTTAGGGTAATTATGATACTACCCTTGGCCTAGAAAAAGACCATTTTACCCTTAGACCCTCCAAATCTAAGATTTTCTCTTTTTAAGTCCGGTAAAGAATCGTTCAAGTAAATCTTAATATTTGAGAGCCTTACATGGTTCGACCTAACCTTTTCTAGCTCAACTAACTCCCCAAGTTAGTTGACGTGGATGTAGCAAGGGTGCAGAGGTCTGGTTCAACGCGCATCAATCCATGTTAACCCGGTCTAATCATAGGCATTCTAGACACATTAAGCATTACTTGGCTTATTCATTTTTAGGGTCGTTACATTCATACATATACATCATTATTTCATCAATATATATTTATCTATCTCAATTAAAACAACATGATGAATATTGCGGCATTCATATACATACAAGTATGATAATGAAGCAAACACATCAACACATCACACAATTCATGAAATCACAACCATCACCTACCTTGAAACAAGATTGAAAGTTTAAGAAACTTGCCCTTCGCTTTTCGAATTCGTTCTTCTTGTTGTTGGTGTAAAAATAATCACCATAATGTGTAAATTAACAAAAAATGATAATTACCCTGAATGCGAACGATTCTCTGAACCATATGTCAAACCATTATCCCTACTAGTTAATTTAGTGTTAAATATAACATACAATCTATCAAGAAATCCTTTCCCATCATTATTTACCCATTCCATTCCATTCCAGATCAGAAATTGAATTCAAGGATAGAAAATCTTACATTTAGCTTTAAGAATGGTGAAAAAGGAGTTGGAATATCCCAGGGGTCGTAGTTTAGCTCTAAAAGTCAAAAAGTGCCAAATAAGGTAATTTAGGGGTTTTATTTATGACTTTATTCACGACTGATCTACTACAGCGGTACCAATGGCGGTGAGCTCTCGCTTGAAAATCCCCAAAATTTATAATTCTGATCCCCATCTCATCCGCTACATCGGCACCCATCGCGCTATAGCAGCATAATTCCCCACTAAAGCGACATGATTTGAGATAGAACACTTTTTGGAGAATTTTTAGTTCCCCCTTTTTACAACATACTTTTATCCTACTACGCTCATACAATATCCTTAACGCTGAGATCGATCCCAAAGATTTATTTATCTAAATTCAATTGCGTAAAGTCGTATGGATTCCTTAGCGATTTATCTAACCGATTATGTAATCACTTTTATATTTAGTCCACCCGATTGCTATCAAATTTCACTACATCTTGATAACTATGATTTCCTCTAATTTTGACAAGGTTGGAAAAATCAAAACACTATGAAAAGGTTTTTCCAGCCGTGATTTTCCCTATGTGACGTAATCTATCATGTCATGTATTAACATCAATATCATTGTTACTAGAATAACATGTCATCACACAACAATCAACATAATAGTCATAAGTCAAAGGATTACAATCTGAAATGATAAAACGATCATAAGGTAGTCCAAAACCATATAAAACATTATCTAGAGTTATTTTAACACCATTATGACAAAAAAACAAATCAAAACCAACGTCTAAAAGAAAATACACATATACTAAGTTTCATCAAATTCCTCTCTATCTCGACTCTTGTGGTCGGTGGATCCTGAGTCTAAAATCCACATAGGATAAGATTCAGTAAGTAAATAAGTGTTAGAAACATAGTTAAAACTTAGAGATGCGTTTAGAAATGATACATTTTCTGGATTGGTACATTCATGAGAAAAATGCCCTAACTCTTAGCAATTATAGCACTTTATTTCACTCTTGTCTCTTTTGTTGAAAAAACATATTCCTTTCTTGGATTTTGGCTTATTTGTTTTCTCAGTTTCTTTGTATTTCCCATTTCTTTTAAAAATTTTCTTGTGCTTCAATCCTGAAGATTTTATACCACTTGACTCTACCACAAAGGCATTTGAAACAGTTTTAGCAACACCCAGACGCTCATCTTCAAGTTCAACATGGCGTTCAACATCAAAAATTTGTTTGATGCTATCATTAGGGGTCAAGTTGTCTTACATCATTATGAGAGCCTTGACCATACACTCTACCCTTGTTTGTCCCCCCACTATTTTTTCGGTCAAATTTTTTGTAGAAAGTTGAGGTGTCATTTGAACCAAACTATCTACATTCTAATTGACGTAATTCTGAAAATGATTTTGCATATTATATATTTATATTCACTATTAATATACATTATTCATATAAATAACTTATAAAAGTTGGTTTGGCTCTTTCCTCAACCCAGACATCCAGACCTGACTCATTTTCTTTCTTCATGACATGAGTGTTCTTCAACAACTCTGGTGCAATGGGAGTACGCCCTAATTCTTTTTCTATAAGAAACTAAAATTTATAACGATATATATGAATCAACTAATTATTTATTAAGCAGTTTGAATTAGAACTTACCATCTCTCTTGTAATTGTTCCAACGGGCTTTGCACCTCTGATGTGTAACGATCCACCCTTAAGACTGAATCTAGCCTTTATGGCTTTGTTTGATATTGCTTTAAAGTTTTCTGTGTTTGAATAGAGACGCAGTTCATCATGAACATGCAGCAACATTCAATCCAGGCGTTCACCGTCATCCAGAACTTTCTTTAGCCATGTAGACAATCTGGTGGATGTTTTCCTCTCAAATATGGTCAAAAAGACTTGATTGTGTCTCGGCTGCCAAGTACACAAATCTAAATAAAAATATTGAATAACATTAATTAGATAGTAAAAAAAATTATAGTATACTAAACTTAACTAAAAAATTATACCTTCAAGTTATTAACACCTGGTGTATGTCGTTTGGGATCTCCCCCAGGGTTGATAAGCATGTGTATAGAGTCTTCCAACACTTTCTTTTATAGCCCCGACAACATTCTTTGTCGGATGCCCCTGCAAAATAGATAATAAATGTGTTAGTTCATGAATAATATATTAAAGTATTAGAAACAAAGAAAATAAACTAATAAATAGATAACAAAACAAACTTACAATGATCCATCTGGCTCAATCACGACTCTACCAAGTTTATCCTTTTGGCCAAGAACTAAAGGAGGCATTCCATCATCTGGAGTAGCATTAGGTGTACCTGTTGTTGAGGCTGATACATGCTCATAATGATAAATCAATGTAGGCGTACCATCCATAGCATCTGACTACTCGTTACTAGAATCTCTAATCCTCATGGAATATAACTGAGAGATGAATATGTGGGAGATGGGGTACCTACCAATAAGGGTCATCTTTGACAAATAGCCCTAGAAGGATGTCCTCGTAGCGTACTAAAAGCAATGTCTATGAAGTTGAGGAAGCACTGATTGATCTACGTAAATTAGGATATATTATTGGTTATCTCTGTACCAAATGGAACAAAAAGTACATGTGTCTCATTGCTGATGCGCTTTGGCGCAAAAGAAATAGATCATGCAATATCTGCGGGATCTATTAGTCTGCTAGACTTCTTCTTTTTAGCATGTTTAGTCTGGCTAACTCCAAGATGCTCCCGATGTCTATCATTGTTCCCGCTTATGACATTTGTATGCAAATTTATATGTATAATATATATACAATCATAAATTCAATAAATTAGAAAAATACACTAACTTACATATATATATACTAGCTAGCTTTAATCTACACTATTCCTACTCACTTATTTCAATTCCATCATTATCCTATTGTTCGTCCACCGTTGTTTCATTACATTATTGTCTCATACTTCGTCGTCAAATGATTCATTTTTCTCATTATGAGATATTTCTTCCAAAACAATCAATATCTTATCATCAGATACTTCTTCAAATATGTGTTGAGGATGTTCAGGTGTGGTTTCCAATTCATCATTAATTTGTTATTGAACCAATGCAACATCATTTGATACGCCAAATCTATGACACTGTCAATTTCAATTCTTCCCACAATCTTACTTTTTATGAAAATCCACCAACTAATTTTGTCTCTACCTAATGGATATGAAGCGTAATACAATTTTGTGCAATGATGAAAGGATCATAAAATCTGTATTTCCTGGTGTGCTTAACTTCAATTATATTATGTTGATGGTCCAACTTTGTGCCTCTATGTGATGGGTCAAACCACTCACGCCGAAACAATACAATCTTCTTTTTAGGACAACCGGAATACCTCAGTTCAATTATCTCATGAATGACACCATAATAGTGAATAGTTTGACCAATACCATCAATATCACCTTGTACGTAGACACTATTATTATTATTATTTTTTCTTGCACCTAGAAACTTCTTCAGTTTGAAACTTAAACCCATTGACACTATACTTATTCATTGTTAGTACTTGAGATTCTGGTCAAAGTGCTACTTCTTTCATAATTGCAACGTTGGATACTTGAGGATTCATCGTAAACCTATGTTATTATTATTTCAAGTAATATAATTTTGTATAACATGAATATTATTAAATACTTAGTGATTACACACTTACATAGTTGTATAGCCATTCGGAAAAGCATGAATAGATGGATTCATTACCCCATGTGTTTATGAACAAACTGATCATTGTAAATTCAAGTATTTAATTAGTTAGTCAACACTTATTATTATGTGATTTGATAACATATCTTTCCCTTTGCTCAATTGTTTGATTGGATATGCCATTTTTCTGCATGTATATGTGTTTATGTATGTTAATAAAAAAATTTGTGAATTTATATAACTTAGTGAATATCTCAAATAGATACATCAATCATGTTAAACGAGACCTCCGAGTCGGGTCTCTTGTCCAAGGTGAATTGGAAGATGATCGATCACATCAAAGAAAACACATGGAAATATGTTCTCCGACTTAGTAGTAATAATAAAAATATATTTTCCTCCATCGGATCTAAACTACTCTCAACAACTTTCCAGAAAACAAGTCTTTAAAAAAAGACCTACCTATGTGATTGGTTTCCATATCCTTTCTTGTAGATGACTAAAAGCTATAGGAGTTAAAGTTTTCATGAACACATGACAATCATGACTCGATTTTCCCTCGTTCATATCTACCTATTTTCCAAAATTTCTGAGAATAGCCCTCCGACATCCTCGAATTTTTAACCCACTCAAAAATTTCACATTTCTCATCCAATGTGAAGGAAAAGCTAGATTTTGGCTTAACAATTCTACCATTAGGTAATTTACGTAACCATAACTCTTTTTTCCTACAATATTCCTTTAAGTCCATTCTTTATTTTGGATTGTGTTTTTCTTACCCTTAACATTCATCATTGTGTTAACTAAATTATCAAAACATATTTTTTTCAATGTGCACCATATCAAGATTGTGTTGTATTAGATTGTCCTTCCAATACGACAACTCCCATATTATACTTTGTTTGGTCCAATTATGTTCAACACCATATCCAGGAAGTCTAGAAGGTGAAGCTTTTATAACTTTAGGTAATTGAGAAACTCTTTTCCAAATTTGATACTCTGTGAGTATGGAGGTCGGGGTCACTTCCCACCTTATTTTTCCTGAATGCATTTTTCATATTTTTAAACTCATGATCTAGTGGCAAGAATTGTCAATGAAAATCAAACACATATTTTTTTCTATCATGCTTTAAAGTGAATGCCTTACTATTTTCCATGCAATACGGACATTGTAGCTTTTCAGCCGTCATCTAGCGAGACAACATCCCGTATCTAGAAAAATCATTAATAGTCCACATTAAAGAAGCACGCATAACAGAATTCTGCTTAATTGATATATCATAAGTTAAAACATCTTCAAACTACAATTGTTTGAGCTCATATGTCAATGATTGTAGATAAACATCAATCATGCTTTTTGAATTACGTGGACCTAGAATAACATAACTTTGAAAAATGTAGGGACTGGTAATGCATATTTCAGGAGGAAGATTATACGGAATAAGAAATACCGGCCAACATGAATAAAGCGAAGCTGCATTAGAGAATGGTGTAATGCCATCTAAATACAACCAAAATCTAAAATTTCTTGGTTCACTATCAAAATCAGGATATATATTATCAAATTGGTTCCATGCTTCACCAACAGATGGGTGAGATAAGACATCTGATGCCTTCGATATTCAAGATGTAATGTCATATGTGTGGAAGACCTCATCGATGCATACAACCTCTTTAATTTGGGGAATGACAGGTAGATAATGCATCACCTGAACTGGGACCATCTTTCCAGCTGAAGTCCTCTTATAACGAGCATGTCCACAAAATTTACAATTTTCTAATTCACTATTGCTCTTGTAAAACAACATACAACCATTAACATAACAATGATTTCTATCGTACGTCAATCCTAACTTAGACACAAACGCTTTGTCTGATAGAAGTTCTTTGGTATGTTAAACTCCGGATAAACTAGTTCACCCAAAATATCAACCATTGAGTTCTAGACGTATTAGGAACATTCTAATATGATTTAATATTCATTAATCTAACTGTAACTGACAAAACAGAATGTGGACTCCCTTCACATAGTGGACGACTAGAGTCTTCTGATTGATCATAGAAGCATCTTGCTTCCTCATTAGGAGCTTCAGCAAAATATTGTTCCGGTTCCATCCCACATTGAACCCCCAAAGCATCATGATCATTTCATGAACCCTATCATGTTCAACTCTAACCTGTTCCACCCTAATTTGGCCATGTGGTGCAATTCTATTATTAACATCCACATGCATTGAATTATAAAACATACCATCCTATCCATAAATTTCTCCATAATTAAACCATATTAAATATGTCGGCTTGAATCCATTACTGTTCAAATAAACCATAACATTATCCAGATCAAAAAAAATTAAACACTTACACGCACTACAAGGAAACCTAACCTATCCATTATTGTTGAAAATGTCAAGTGCCATTGTATGTTTAGTAAAATTTCTAACACCGTCAATAAATTTAGGGTTTCAAACAAGCAAACATCTCACAAACGATTGTCCATCTATAAAAATATAGATATTCAATTAGTTTTGACTTATTTAAACAACTTAACAAATTAAACTAGTTTATTTTTTACTTAAGAATTAAGATTAATAGGGACCCTAATGTGGAACTTAAAAATCGAATGAGAAACCAAGTAATTTTTAGAAAAAATTACGTTTAATTCTAAATACGAAGCCCCTCAAAAATTCAATATCTTATAATTATACCAAAGCAAACACGCTACTTAAAAATGCTTGACTAAATCAGTTATTGATCCTATAGGATATAGATCCACATAAATAAATTTCTAAATAAACATAACTAAAAGGGAAAATGTACAACTATCCTCTAAATTATGACCGAAAGTCTCAGAGACACACCTTAATTAAATAAGGTCCTATTACCCCTGAACCTATTTTTTTTAAAAAAAATTGCGGACTTTTTTGGTTTACGTGATATCCAAAAATCTCTCACGCGCCTCAATTGCGTGAAGTAATGGAGTGTGCCACGTAAGACAAAAAGTGTGTAAAATTATTTAAAAAATGGAAAAGGGTCAAAAATACCCTTGAACTATTCGAAATAGCTGAAATATACCCTTGAACTATATTTCAGCTCAAATATACCTTTCCCCTCAAACAGTAGGGTCAAAAATGCCCTTATCATTAACAAAATTTATTAAACGCCACTTGGATGTCATGTGGATACCACATGGCATGCCACATAAGCCAATAGAGTTCTACTCATGCCACAAAGAAAATGAACTTAACCCTAATTTCTCCCAATTTTCTCTATTCCCCTTAGAATTTAAAAACGATTACACTAAAGAACATCGAACCCCTTTCCCTTAGAACTTATGTATTTTGTGAAATCGTTCTAAGAAAATGGAGAAATGAGTAAAAGGGGTTCTATGTTCTTCAGTGAAATCGTTTCTAAATTCTACGAAAAATGGAGAAAATTGGGTAAAATTAAAGGTAAGTTTATTAGTTTACGTGGCATGAATTGAACTTTATTGGCTTATGTGGCATGCCATGTGACATCCACATGGCATCTAAGTGGCATTAAATCGATTTCGTTTATAAGAAGGGTGTTTTTGACCTTATAGTTTTTCGGTTAGGGTATATTTCAGCTGAAATATACTTCAAGGGTATATTTGAGCTATTTCTGATAGTTAAAGAGTATTTTTTGATCCTTTTCCGCAAAAAAAATAAGTTCAAGGGAGTAATAGGACCTTAGTGTAGTTAAGGTATATCTCTGAAATTTCGGTCATAGTCTAGCGGTACTTGTGCATTTTCTCTAACTAAAAAGCAGTATGCTTTGTTTGACTTTTTTCCCTATTTTTATAGTTCCAAGCTTTGGAATTTTTCATCAAATTGAATGAATTTGTGTGATGTAGCTTTCCTTGAAATTTTTATAACAAGAATTATGCATTTGACTTGAGAATTCATTTATAGCAAATAATATTTTTTTTTTGAAGACACTGCCCATGAATCTGAATGATTTTTTAAATAATTTTTTTTCTTTTATATGTCCATATATATATTTACACACATTAACTGCATCATTACAAGTCTCCGAAGCTAAATATGGACTATGCAATTGTGCTCTTACTTGTTTTTCTCTGTCATGAAGTATTTACTGTTTCTTCATCCAAATTACCTCATATCCCTCCCAAACATCAAACCAGTTCACTTCTAAAATTCAAGAACACAGTTACTGTAGATACCTCAGCCTCTTATCTTTGCCAGAAGCCTTTTCCAAAAACTGAATTCATGGAACATGAGCAGAGATTATTGCTCATGGGATGGTGTCATATGTGATGAGATGACTGGCCATGTCATTGAACTTGACCTCAGCTGCAGCAATCTTGCTGGGACCATCGATTCCAATAGCAGCCTCTTCCAACTCTCTCATCTCCAAAGGCTTGACCTTTCTCTGAATAACTTCTCCGATTCTCACATCTCCCCTGAATTTGGCAAGTTTTCGAGCTTGACGCATCTCGATCTTTCTGACTCCAATTTCTCTGGTCTAATTCCTTGTGAAATTTCTCATCTTCCAAGTTGCAGTCTCTTAGTCTCTATGGTCGTCTATGACTCATAGCTCACAATTTTAAATTGCTACTTCAGAACTTGACCCAATTAATAGAGCTAGATCTTACTTTCATAAACATCTCTTCCACCATTGTTCTGAATTTTTCTTCTCATTTAACAATTCTAAGGCTGGGAGATACACAATTGTATTCATCTGCCAAACATGGAAACACTACATTTTTATGGGAAAATTTTCAGCTTAGTGGTTATTTTCCAAAGACTAAATGGAACAACAGCACATCTCTCCAGAAGTTACAACTAAGTTTTGTGAATTTTCCACATAATTTGCCCGACACTATTGGCTATCTAACTTCACTGCGTTATTTGTATCTTCAAAATTGCAACCTTAGAGGGCCTGTTCCTGAATCTCTTTCGAAGTTCACTCACATAGAGGACTTGTACCTTCAGTATAACTCCCTGAATGGAACGATACCATCAGGGATTTTCTCCCTTCCATCACTAAGTCGTTTAATATTGAGCAATAACCACTTTTCTGGTCAGTTTGAACATTTCAATTCCAATTCACTAATCGTGATTGATTTCAGCAATAATCAGTTGCAAGGCCATCTTCCCAACTCAATTCAAAACCTTGTGAACCTAACAGATCTTGATATTTCTTTCAATAATTTTCATGTGGATGTCAGCCTCTTTTCAGACCTCAAAAATCGTTCATATCTTAGTCTTTCATACAATACTATCTCATTGATTGACGAAAAGGAAGTCAACCCTACTTTGCCTGAGTTACTGGAGTACTTACTATTGGCCACATGTGAAGTGAAAGAATTGGAGTTTCTAAGATATGCAAAACAGCTTACCAACTTGGATCTTTCAAATAATAAACTTCAAGGAAAAATTCCTTATTGGGCATGGTCTAACTAGTTATCATTGATAACTGTTAATATATCCCACAATATGCTGACGAGTGTGGATTCAATTCCTCTTCAGATAGTATATACTATTGATTTACGGTCCAATTTGCTTCAAGGTTCACTACGTATTCCACCAAATTCCACAACATTCTTCTTCATATCCTATAATAATCTCAGTGAAGAAATTCCTTCACATAACATTACTTGTAATTCTAGATTTGGCTAGAAACAACTTACGTAGACAAATTCCGCCATGTTTGGAAAAATTACTGCCCTCCAAGTTTTGGAACAACAATCTTTCTGGGAACATTCCAACGACATTCAGCAATAAAAGTTCACTGAGCAGCCTTAACCTGCATGGAAATAAACTAGGAGGGAAAATTCCCCAATCTTTGGCCAATTGCAAAAACATACAGATTCTTGATTTAGGCAATAATAACCTCAACCACACATTTTGTTACATAAATAAGAGATTCCATTTATTAGTTAGTGATAAAAGTAGTTAAAGTTAGTTAGTTGGGCACATGAAATCAAAATAACTGAATTAGTTAGAATGAATTGAATCCATTTCAATTGTAATTTCAAATCTATATAAAGTGTAATACAATTCTATACATGATATGAAAATACACAGAATATTCTTTCTCTTTCTAATCTCTCTTCCTCTTCTTCTTCTTCTTTCACTAGCTGTTTTCTCGAGATATCCTGATAAAGTTTTTCGATCCTCGAATTCATTGCGAATTCCTGCAATCGAGTAACATTAGTATCAGAGCTACTCTATCCTTGGATTTTTAATGGTGAAAAGAACAAGATCTTCTGATAATTCTCCAACAGAAATGGGGGAATTGAAGGAAGTGATGCAGAATTTGGCACAAAAAATGGGAACATTGGCAGGGGAAGTTACAAATTTGAAGAGGTTGGATCAAGTGGTCATGGAATTGAAGGAACTATTGATCACTAATCGAGAATCTAAGAGGGAGAGAACTCCTGTAGAAGGTGGTCCTTCAACTACAAGACATCTTGATGAAATAATTCACCATTCTGAGGAGAGAAGTCACTGACCCAGGAGTCCTACCAGTTACAACACCCATCATTCAAACTTTTCAAGATGGTCTCGAATGGAATTCCTCAGGTTTGCAGGGGAAGATCTGAGATCGTGGCTGTTCAAGATTGAGCAATTTTTTTCCATGGAAAATGTAGCTGCAGAGGAAAAGGTAGAAGTGGCTGCAATGCAATTGGAAGGCGAAGCCATCCAATTATATCTTTCTTTCATGAGATACAGACAGTACTTAAAACCTTCTACTTGGAATGAATATGCGATGGCTATGGTTGAAAGGTTTGGGACTGATTTTGATGATCCCATGAAGGAGATCAAGAAGGTTAAACAAATAGGTTGTGTCAAGGAATACCACGCTGTATTTGAAAGGAATTTGACAAGAGTGAATTTATCACAGGAAAATGCAATTAGTTGTTTCATTGGAGGACTAAAGCATGAACTGAATGATGTGAAAGTGACTAACCCCACTACATTGGCTCAAGTTTACAGAAGTGCAAGGCTACAAGAGGCTTATATAGCAGCAGTTAGACAACCTGCACAAATAAATTCTCAAGTAAGTTCAAGAAGATTCATAGAACAAAAAAATTACAACAGCAAACCTATTCTTCCTACACCTGGATTTGGGGGTTCTAATGGGCCTAGAGGAATGAACAGGGGAACACTAAGAGCAGAGGAGATGAATGAGAAACGATCAAAAGGATTATGATATTTCTGCAATGAGAAGTACATTCCTAGACACAAGTGTAAGACTTCCAAACAGTTGTATCTGTTAGAAATAGATGAAACAGAGGAATTCCAAGAAAGTGAATGTCTGATGGAGGAACATGAAAGGAAAATACATGAGGAGGGATCTAATACAAGGGAACTTGTCCAACCTGCAGAACATACGGAGATATCTATGCATGCACTAAATGGATCATTAGGATGTAGAACTTTGAAAGTGACTGGTTATCATTCAAAGAAGAGCTTAAACATTTTGATAGATACTGGCAGTTCTCACAATTTTATTGAACTTCAGTTTGTTAGTCAAGTAGGTTGTGAGATCAGGTCTACTTCACCTCAGTTGGTTGCTGAAGAAAATGGCAACATGAGGGTGGACAAGATGACCACTATTACTTGGTTACTCCAAGGAGTTGAATTTAGAACTGATTTCTAACTGTTGCCACTTGGATGTTGTGGAGTAGTTTTGGGGGTCCAGTTGTTGCTCACTTTAGGAGATATAAAGATGAACTTCAGGAATCTGACCATGGAATTTTTGTACAAAAGAAGGAAGAATTAACTAAGGGGAGCTGGAAACAAGATGTTAACTGTTGGTGCTGCGAAGTTAGCAAAACAGTCAGGTAATCAATCTCAACTTTGTATGATTCAAGTAATGCCAATGGGAAGTGAAAAAGTGAAAGCTCATGAGACAGACAATGTGCAGGACATGAAAGGTGATCCTAGTCTTTTAGGCTTATTATCTGATTTTAAAAAATTGTTTGAAGAACATGCTTGTTTACCACCTTCAAGAGGTTTTTTTGATCATAGAATTGTGTTGAAAGCTGGGACGGAACCTATGAACAAGAGTCCTTATAGATATCCTTCAGTTAAAAAGGATGTTATTGAGGGGTTAGTTCAACAAATGTTAGATCAGGGGATTATTCAGCCTAGTTATAGTCCATTTGCATCTCCTGTTGTATTGGTTGGAAAAAAAGATGGGTCATGGAGATTGTGTGTTGACTACAGGAATTTGAATAAATTCTTTGTAAAAAACAAATTTCCCATACCTATTGTTGAGGATCTCTTAGATGAGTTGGGAGGATCCAAGATATTTTCGAAAATAGATGGAGGTCTGGATATCACCAATTGAGAATGGCATCAAACAATGTACCTAAGACTGCTTTCAGAACTAATTCAGGACACTATGAATACTTAGTGATGCCTTTTTGCCTCTCAAATGCACCAGCTACTTTTCAAGGTCTAATGAATTTCGTCTTTTAGAAATATCTCAGGAAACATGTGCTTGTTTTCTTTGATGATATCCTGATTTACAGTAGAACTATGGAAGATCATGTTAGACACTTGAGATATGGTTTTGTAGAGATGGTGAAGCATTAAATTATAGCTAAGGAAAGCAAGTGTTTCTTTGGGGTGCAACGAATTAAAAACCTTGGCCATTTTATTAGTGTCTACAGATCCACAAAAAGTTGAAGCCGTAAGGAATTGGCCTATACCAAACTCTCTTAAACAACTAAGGGGTTTCTTAGGGTTGGCTGGGTATTACCGAAGATTTATCCAGGGTTTTGGCATGATAAGCAAACCATCGACTGACTTAACTAAGAAGAATAATTTTAGATGGTCAAATACAGCGCAGACAACATTTACCATACTTAAGACTGCATTAAGAGAGGCCCCTATATTAGCATTAACTTATGTCACCAAGACTTTTGTGGTGGAGACATATGCTAGTGGATATGGAATAGGAGTTATTCTTATGCAGGAAGGACATCCTATAGCTTTCATTAGTAAAGCTTTATCTCCCCGACATGCTGCCCTATCTGTGTATGATAGAGAACTATTAACCATAGTCCAGGCTGAAACTAAGTGGTCTCACTACCTGTTAGGACAAAAATTCATCATAACGACTGATCAAAAGGCTTTGAAGTTCCTTATGGAGCAGAAAATACACACAAATTCTCAATTGTTATGGTTAACCAAGTTGATGCTATTTGACTATGCGATTGAATACAAAAAAGGAGTTGATAATAAGGTCGCTGATGCCCTTTCTAGAGTTTCTGGTGCAGAATTATTAGCTTTAGTGGTGTCTGCTGCTGGTACTGATTTATTCCAAGCTATAGTAGATAGTTGGTCTTCAGATGCTGAACTTCAACAACTCATTACAGACTTACAGACAGATCCCACTACTCGTAATCTGTTTACTTGGTCCCAAGGTCACCTAAGAAGAAAAGGAAAGCTTGTAATTGGCAAGGATCAAAGTCTTAGGACTGAGATTATGACATTATGGCATGTAGGTTCTCAAGGAGGTCATTCAGGTGTGGAGGCTACACTAAAAAGGCTTCTCACTTTGTTCTATTGGAAGCATATGAGGACTGACGTAAAACAGTTTATTCAAAGGTGTGATGATTGTCAAAAAGTTTAGTCTGATCTTGCTGCATATCCTGGCTTACTACAACCTCTTTCTATTCCTGATGTGGTTTGGTCACAAATTAGCATGGATATTATTGATGGATTACCTAAATCCAATGGCTATGAAGTGATATTAGTAGTGGTGGACAGGCTTAGTATGTATGGACATTTCATTCCTCTTAAACATCCTTATACTGCTCAATCAGTTACTCAGGTGTTCTTTGATAATGTTGTTAAGCTACATGGCTTACCTGAGGCCATTACTGGTGATAGAGATGATGTTTTCTTGAGTTCATTCTAGCAAGGATTATTCACCATCCAAGGAGTACAACTTAATACTTCTACTGCCTATCATCCTCAATTTGATGGACAAACTGAGGTGTTGAATAGGTGTTTCGAGACATAGTTGCGATGCTACTATCATGAGGATGCCTCGAATTGGGTTAATTGTTTGTCAATGGCTGAGTATTGGTACAATACTTCATACCACTCAGCCATTCAGACCACTCCTTATGAGGCCTTGTATGGTCGACCACCACCTCTCCATTTACCGTATCTGCCAGGGGAATCATCTTCAGCAGAGATTGATAGTACATTAGTTACTAGAGAACTAAAATTACAATTTCTTAAACATCATCTGAGTAGAGCTCAACTGAGGATGAAACAACAAGCTGATTCTCATTGGAGTGACCAAAATTTTAATGTAGGGGATTGGGTTTACTTCAAAATCTAACCTATACAACAAGGCCACTATTTCCAACCATACTTTTCATAAGTTGGCTGCAAAGTTCTATGGTCCATTTCAGATTTTACGGAGAGTTGGTCCAGTTACTTACACTCTCTTATTACCCAGTTCCGTCAAAATACACCCTACTGTGCATGTTTCTCTCTGAAAGAAGTGTTATAAAGTGCCTACACATATTTATTATCCTCCTACTATTGATTTGGCTAGTACCTATTGTCCTGAACCTGAGTTAGAGTTGGAGCGAAGGATGGTCAAGCAGGGTAACAAGGCGGTTGCTCAAGTGCTTGTCAAGTGGTGTGGTTTTCCTGCTGATAATGCCACATGGGAATTTGCTACTGTTTTGAAGACCAGGTTTCCGTTGTTTGATCCTTGAGGACAAGGATCTTCTATTGGGGGAAAGTACTATTACATAAATAAGAGATTCCATTTATTAGTTAGTGATAAAAGTAGTTAAAGTTAGTTAGTTGGGCACATGAAATCAAAATAACTGAATTAGTTAGAATGAATTGAATCCATTTCACTTGTAATTTCAATTCTATATAAAGTGTAATACAATTCTATACATGATATGAAAATACACAGAATATTCTTTCTCTTTCTAATATCTCTTCCTCTTCTTCTTTTTCTTCTTTCACTATTAGCTATTTTCTCAAGATATCCTGAAACAGTTTTTCGATCCTCGAATTCATTGTGAATTCCTACAATCGAGTAACACATTTCCTGTGTGGTTGGGACCTCTTCCAGATCTTCTAGTTTTATGCCTGAGATCAAACAAATTGCATGGACCCATTAGAACATCAAGGATTGAGAACATGTTTCCTGAGCATCGAATCATAGATCTCTCTTATAAGTCCTTCTCGGGAAGCTTTCCTATGAGTTTGTTTCAACATCTGAAATCCACGAGGACAATTGATAAGTCAATGGGAGCATCAAGATATCATGGTGCTACATATTACGAAGATTCTATTACAATTGCAACCAAGGGATTTTATCGTGAAATTGTGAGAATTTTGTATTTGTATACAGTAATCAATCTTTCAAGTAATAAATTTAGCGGGAAAATTCCAAGTATCATGGGGGATCTCATTGTAGTTCACATAATGAATTTATCTCATAATGGATTTCAAGGTCATATGACTTTATCACTTGGAGATTTATCTTCAGTTGAATCATTGGACCTATCAGGAAACCAGCTCTCAGAAGAGATACCACAAGAACTAGCTTCTCTTACGTATATTTCATTCTTAAATATCTCCCACAATCATCTCCAAGGATGCATCCCTCAAGGAACTCAATTTCACACTTATGAGAGCAACTCATATGAAGGCAATGATCGATTACATGGCTTTCCTATTTCAAAAAGTTGTGGTGATGCTGTGGTATTAGATACAAATGATAGCATATCTTGACTAGATGATGAAAAAAGCAATTCTGACTTTCAGAGTGATTTTTGGAAAGGTGATCTTATAGGCTATGTAAGTGGACTATGTATCAAATTATACATAATATATTTCATGATTTCAAGTGGAAAACCGATATGGCTTGCAAGAATCATCATAGAGATGGAGCAAAAATTAATTATGGGAAGGAGAAAGAAGCAGCGAAGGCAAAGGAATTACATAAGAAGAAACAATCACTTCTATATAAGTTGTAAGAAGGATAAATAATCACTGTTTTCAATGATATTTAATCAGTTTTTGGACCTTTTTTAAGATTTCAACCAATATATTACATCTATTTCTTTAAAGAAAAGATGTATTAATTGGTAGAAGTATCTTAAAGTAATCTTGATTTGCCTTAGATATGTTTTTTGTTGAAATGGAAGAATTCCTGTTCGTAGTGTGTTGAATTAAATGAGTAGCATCATTTATCTATCCTCAAAAGTTACTTCTGTTGATAGAAAAATGGTGTCATCAAAAGAAATTAAATCAACAAAAGAATAAAGAGGCCTATTTGGTCATTTATCAAAGATGCATCTGTTGTAATCATATCACATGTTTATGCATTAATGGCCTTCTTCTTCTTACATAGCATTTCACTTTTTAAACTCTTGATTCCCCTATCCCTACCAACCAAGCCCGTATAGCTGCGTATACATCTAAGGAAGCTATATGTGAATAAATCCTTGAGATAAATTTCCTCGTTCGTAATCTTGCTGAAAACATTGATTAGGATAGTGTCACTAATACCACTGGTATCATCTATTGTTCAAAAAGTTACACAGGCATTTTTACCTAATGTGCTTTGAATCCACAGATCATCTTCCATGGACAGATTCTCTCTTCATCTGCTGAGATAACCAACCCGATTTAACGCAAAAACATCTTTTCTTGGATCAATTTTGAGGCAACCATTGTTGTTCTTATTGTAGAGAACATCAGAAGAAAATTATAGCCGGAAATATCTTCTGCAAGTCCAAAATCGTTAACTAAGATCCAAATATTCAATGAAGGAAGAGGAAGCTAGAAAGAAGAACTTGTTTATGGAAGAAGAATCTTTTATTTGGGTTGTTCTTGGTTAGGTTGGGTTCTATTATAAATAACTAAGGTCACCCCTAGTTATACTTGTACAGGGATGTTCGTAGAAATTATTCTAAATACATCTACAAGAAATATCTAGATATTCATGTCTTCTAACTATATAACAAGAATCTAGATTTTTCTATATTTAACTATAAATATCTAATTATCTAGAACATCTAGATTTTTTCTTATGTAAAACATCAAAGATATTTACTCTACAAAATTCTAGAAGTTCTACTAAATATCAAGATATTTTTGTACCTCCAAAAAATCAACTGTAAATTTTCACACTTCCCCTTAAAGTGATTATTTTAAAATTGTCCCACACTTTTTGTGGAAGAGCTCAAATGAAGCTTTGAGCCACGTCTTTGTGAAAATCTCCAGAATTTCTTTCGGACTCTTCTCGCTTCATCAAATGATAAATATTTTCCATTATTGAATAGTTCATGTAAATTATCTCCATGTTAGGTTTCTGAACTCCCCCTTTCTCTTAGCTTCCCAAAAATAGTACTGTCTAGATAAACCTTTGTGATAGGAAAGTTTGGAACTCCAAGGTTCAAGATTTTGGAACCTGCAACTTTATAATAAAACCAGCTTTCATCTATATAAGCCTCCTCAGTTAAGTTAGTGACGATCTGATGGCCAATTTCTTGTGAAGCCTTAGCACCATAGTAGGATTCAACACCAAATTCCATTTCTAACTCTTCAATAACATGTTTATCAACTTTAGAGCTTTCAAAAGTTATATCGTTTGTCGCTCCGCCTGAAATTTGGCCTTCAAGGTAAGTTTCTCCGTCTATTTGATCTTCATGATTGTCTCCATTTGCTTCAAATGTTTTATATAAGACAACGATTGACCTCGTTATTGTTGACGATTTATCAGAAGCTTCAACTTCTAATACATCTCTCTTATTTTTTTTCTATGGAATGCTTACTGTTGGCATATATAGCTCTAGACAATGCTTGTTCACGATCTATTTTCCTTGATTTCTTCAATAGTAGCTATTATATTACCAGAATGAACATCTTTGAAACTTTCTTGATTCATACGGATGACATAAATTTCTTGCTTCTCCATGTGATTGACTACATTATATTGTGAATCCTCGATCCAGTCTCTTTCAAGATTGATGGAAATTGTGGCATCTATAACTCGAGCCTCGGCTACCAAACATTGTTCCCACTCTTCTTCTTCTTCAACCTTTTGATCCAAATTGCTCTCCTTGACTCGACAATATATTTTTATGTGTCCTACTTCACCACAACGATAACATCTAAGAGGCTTCTTACCATAATAGTTAGAAATCTCTTCATTCTTTCCAAGCGAGCTTGAATCCCCTAAGGATCAAGAATTGTTGCATTTCTCACTATCTTCAATTTTTTTATTCTCAATGAAAATAATATCAAGACTTCTCACAAGTTTCTTTTCAATTAGATCATATAGCCCGTAACCAAATTCATCAAGACCATATCCAATGAAGGTGCATTGCCTGTCTTGTCATCTAACTTTGACCTCTCATCTTTCGGCACATGTACAAAAGCTTTGCAACCAAATACTCTAAAATGGTCATTGGAAACATTCTTTCCATACCAAACACTATTTGGTACATCACTTTTCAAAGAAACATCAGGAGATAAATTAATAATATGTGCAGCAGTCAATAAAGCCTCACCGCAAAATGAGTTCGACAACTTCGCTTTAGATAAGAAACATGTAACTCTTTCCATCAAGGTCCTGTTCATCCTCTCAGCCAAACCATTAAGCTGAGGATTCTTGGGATGATTCTTCTGGTGTCTAATACCTTGATGATTGCAGTATTCGTCAAATGGTCTACAATATTCACCACTATTATCAGTATGAATACATTTCAGTTTCTTTACAGTTTCACTTTCAACTGAAACCTAAAACTCCTTGAAGACAGCTACGACTTGGTCTTTAGTCTTCAAAACATAGACCCAAAGTTTTCTCGAGCAATCATCAATGAAAGTGACAAAGTAGAGTGCACCACCTAATGTCTTTGTCTTTATTGGACCACATAGATCCGAGTGCACCAACTAAAGCAACTATATCTTTCTCGAAAGGGGGGGGGGTATGACTTAAAGGAAACTCTATTTTGTTTACCATCCAAGAAGTGCTCACACTTTTTCAATTTAGCACTTCTGAAATTTAACAAAAAATTCTTCTTGGCTTGAACATTAATTCATTTGTCGCTGACGTGGCTAAGTCTCTAGTGCCATAACATTTGGGAGTTATGGCTCTCAACTGCACTAACCATATCAACACAAGCAGATGTCGTAGTCAAGTATAGACCACGACATTTGTTACCACGAGCCACAACCAAGGAACCCTTAATCATCTTCCATTTTCCATCACCGTTGGTACGGACATATCTTTCATCATCTAAAACACCAACAAAAATCAGGTGCAGACAAACATTAGGAGCATGTTTCACATTGTTCAAAACTAGTTTAGTTCCAACACTAGCTTCCAAACAAATTTTACCAATACCAACCACCCTAGAAACAGTTTCCATACCCATACTCAAGGTGTCATAATCACCATGAGTATAGGATGAGAAAAACAATCTTTCCTTGATGTCACATGAGATGCGACACCAGTGTCCACAACCCAGATTGACTCATCAGAAGCAATATTTATTATGTCGACATCAATGATGGTAACAAGATCTTCGATGGTGACGGTGGCATGGCAATTTTCATACTATCTTCTTTTGTTTCCTCTTTGTTTTTGTTCTCCCTCTTCAACTTCCTGTAAAACTTCTTTATATGACCTTTCAGACCACAATGATAGCACTCTATATCCTTTACGTCTGCATTTGGAATTTCTTTTATTTTGTTCTCTATACTGAGAACCACGAGTTTTGTTTCTCCCTCTGAGGCCAGTTATCAGGAAATTCGAAGAAGAACCTTGACTGTTTCTTCTCATCTCTTCATTCAAGACACTACTGTTGGTGGGATCACACCATCGAGAGCAAAATTTGACAATGAACTTCTGAATGTTTCCCAAGAGTCTGGTGGGGAACCAAGTAGAAACAAGCCTTGAATTTCTTCATCAAATTTGATGCCCATTCCTGATAATTGGTTCATAATCCCTTAAAATTATTTAGATGACCTGTCATCGGAGAAACATCATGATATTTTAAACTCAACATCTGCTTTATTAAAAACATTTTGTTATTTCCATGTATTCTGAGGATATAGACATTCAAGATGCTCCCATAGGGTATGAGCATGTGTCTTCCCAGAAATATGGTTCAACATATTATCGTCGATCCACTGCCTGATGAATCCACAAAAGTGCATGTGCAATAGATTCCACTCTTCATCTGTTTTATTATCAGTCTTTACATTGGTACATATTAGTTTATAAAAATTATTAACTTTCCTTTCAAAATGGCATAATTAACACCATTCAAAATTACAATTCTACTCATGTTGGTTTCCATCGTTTATACTTATTGCAAATCAAAGTAAATCTTTTTTGATGTGGAAGTTCAGATGCTGCTGCAACCACAGAGCATACTCAGATAAAACCTCAACTTTGATACCAGTTTGTTCGGAAAACATAGATTAACGCAAAAATATATATGGTAAAAGTAATGGAAATAAAATGGGAAAATAACGACACCAAAAATTTTACGTGGAAACCCTTCTAAAGAAGGGGGTAAAACCACGGATCAAGAGGAGCAACTGATATTATTATAGTAAGGAATTTTACACTGTGTAGTCACGAATACAATACTCAAATGACTACTACACACTCAAAAAGAAAAATAGTCTTTTGGTTTTCACCTAACTAAAATATCACTCACACTCTATTTTTCTTCACAGACTATTTTTCTTCTATAGTCTATGGAATACCGGACTTTGCTCTCTAAATGGTTTTTCTTCTAACTTGGTGTATTTTAAAATGAGCTAATGATCTCCTTTTATAGAATAATTTTCAACTTCAAATTTCACCACCATCCACAACATGTCAAAGTTGTGTCACCAAAAGTTTTTAATTACTGTGTTTCTCAACATTTTCTACCACTACAATTTGCCAACCTTGCCAGCCATTGTAAATTGCATGTAGCAATTGTTAATATCAACATCAACATGTGGATGTCGATAATAACAATGATATTGTTATTGATTATCATCCTACTCATGAATTTGTGGACGAGTCAAGTATTATGCTTCAAGGTCCACAAGACAGTGATTTCCTTCCTTGCACTATTCACCCAATGAGTATGTGTTACTCACTGACGAGGGAGAACCTGAATGTCATGAAGATGAGCACAAGGATCAATGGATTGAATTCATCCAAGATTATAATAACTCTGCATGAGAACCACACAAATGAGTTGGCAAAGTTACTTAAGGGCATGAGAGATTTTAAAAACAAGTGGGTGTTCAAAGATAAAGTTGAGGAACACAACTTGAAGCCCGGATACAAAGCTAGATTGGTTGTTAAGGGATTTGGTCAAAGAAAAGGTATTGACTTTGATGAAATATTTTCTCCTATTTTGAAAATGTCCTCGATTCGGACAGTTCTAGATTTGATTGCTAGTCTTAATTTAGAGATTTAGTAGATGGATGTGAAGATGAATTTCTTCACGGTGACCTATAAGAAGTGATTTGTATGGAATAGCCTGAGGGCCTAAAAGCAGAAGGTAAAGAAAGTTTTGTGTGAAACTCAAAAAGAGTATTTATGGCTTAGCGCAAGCTCCTAGAAGTGGTACAAGAAGTTTGAATCTGTTATGGGGGATCAAGGCTATAAGAAGACTTCTTCATATCATTGTGTATTTGTATAAAAATTTTCTTACATTGTTTTTATCATCTTCTTGTTTTATGTGGATGATATGTTGATTGTGGGAAAGAATACTTTCTAGATTAATGAGTTGAAGAAAGAGTTGCGTAAATCTTTTGCAATGAAAGACTTGGGTCATGCCAAACAAATTTTAGGTATGAGAAATACTTGTCTTAGAGATGAAAGGAAGATTTATTTGTCCCAGAAGAAGTACATTGAACGTACACTAGATCGCTTCAATATGAAGAATGTTAAGCCTATTCGCACACCTCTTGCTGGTCATATGAAGTTGAATAAGAAGATGTGTCCTACAACTAGGGTGGAAAAAGAGGGCATGGCCAAATTTTCATATTCCCCCGTCGTTGGAAGTCAAATGTGTGGGATATTATGCACTAGCTTTTATATTGCTCATGTATTTGGAGTTGTCAGCAAATTTCTCAACAATCCGAGAAAGGAGCATTGGAAAGTTGTGAAGTGGATACTCGAGTATCTTAGATGAAGCTTAGATGAATGCTTGTGTTTAGGAGAATCAAATCCAATCTTGAAAGGCTATATAGATGATGATATGGCAGGTGACCTTGATAAAAGAAAATCCACTACTGGATATTTGTTTACTTTTTCAGGGGAAGCTATATAATTGTAGTCGAAGTTGTAGAAGTGTATTGCACTATTTACAACTGAAGTTAAGTATATTGTGGTACTGAAGCCGTCAAGGAAATGATATGCCTCAAGCTATTGCTTCAAGAGCTTGGTTTGTATCAGATAGAGTATATTGTCTACTGTGACAACTAGAGTACAATATACTTGAGTAAGAATGTCATGCACCATGTAGGAACAAAACACATCGACGTCAGATATCATTGGATTCGTGAGAAAGTGGAGAGTAAATCTTTTCACGTTAAAAAGATCAACACAAGTGAAAACCTGCAGATATGCTGAGCAAGACGATACCCAAAGACAAGTTTGAGTTATACAAAAAACCTGTAGGTATGAGCTCTCTAAAAAGAAAATGAAGATTCCTTCCTCTTGTGAATGAGTCTGGAGAGGGGATATTTGTGGGGTCCAGTCCCATTATGCCACTATTGACTTCAACAATAACTGCATGCAATTGTCAATGGTTGGCAAATTTTAGTGGCAACAAATGTTGAGAAACACAACAATTAAAAACTTTCGGTGGCACAACTTTGACATGTTGTGGATGGTGGTGAAATTTGCAGTTGCAAATTTCTTCTATATAAGGAGCTCATTAACTTATTCTTGAACTACACAAAGTTAGAGAGAAAAACCATTTTGAGAGCAAAGTGAGGTATTCCATAGACTATAGAAGAAAAAAAGTTCGTGAAGAAAAATAGAGTGTGGGCGATATTTTAGTAATGTGAAAACTAAAAGAATTTTGTTCTTTTTGACTGTGTTGTAGTCACATTGAGTATTGTATTCTTGACTACATGGTGTAAAATTCCTTACTATAGTGATATCAGTTGCTCCTCTTGGCCTGTGGCTCTTTTCACTTATTTAGAAGGGTATCCACGTAAAATTCTTGGTGTCATTATTTTCCACTTTTATTTCAATTACTTTTACCATATATATTTTTGTTTTTATCCGCGTTTTCCCAACACACTTCACCACAACGATAACATGTAAGAGGCTTCATACCATAATAATTAGAAAGCTCTTCCTTCTTTCCAAGCGAGCTTGAATCCCCTGAGGATCGAGAGTGCGACATATCTCTTTATTTCTCTTTGAAGTTCCTCTTTTTGGCTACAAGAGCATATCCTTGTCCATCTTTGAAAAATACACTAGCCAACTACTTGGCTAGTAGTTTCTGTGGTGACAACAAGTTTTCAAACTCATACAAGGATGGCTGTTGAGCCCATCCTTGAATCGATGTCACAAATGGAATATATTCAGGCTTCAATCCACGAATAATTATTCTTCTCATTCGTGCTTCAAAAATATCCTCCTCAAGATTCAATAGACATATCTCAGAACAAAAGTTCTTCATTTTAAAAAATAGTCAGCTATAGAAAGGCTACCTTTTATGGTGTTACCAATTCATTCTCCAATGTCTGCAACGAGCTTCATTGTTCTTGTTGAACAAGCGATAATGGTCCTCCATATTTCGTGAGTTGATTTGCACCTTATAATATGATCAAATAAACCAGAGGAGATTGTCCTCTTCAGAATGAATTCCACCTTCACACTAAGTTGCTTCTTCTCTCGTATTAACTACTATTTTCCGGTCCGTCAGCAGGAGGATGTATGTTACTCCAGTTAATAACATCCGACAAATCCTCGCCCACAAAGTATCATTCCATATATGTCTTTTGTACCTTGTAATTGACGGATTCCACAATTCCATCCTCAATCCATTAACACGACCGCTAAAATTTATCTAGACAAACTAGTTGAATCTACCACCAACCCGATCTTGAAATAACACCAACAATCCAATCTACGACTATGGATCTGATACCATGCAGAGTATAGAAAAAGAAAAGTATAATCTACATCTTCTCCTAGCCCAAGATCGGTAACTAAGATCGCAAGACTCAACTAAGGAAGAGGAAACTAGGAAGGAGAACTTAAGACTCTTTTATTTGAATTGTTCTTGGTTAGGTTGGGTTCTATTACAAATGACTAATTAGGTCACCCCTATTTATACTTGTTTAGGGATGTTTCTAGAAATTATTCTGGATACATTTACAAGAAATATCTAGAATCCTTATCTTCTAACTATATAACAAAAATCTAGATATTTGTATATTTTATTATAAAGTAATAATTATCTAAAACATCAAGATATTTTTTCTACCAAAAGTTGAACAAACTTCACTCTTTATTTCTCTCTTCGAATAATTTTGAAGGCTCGATTATAACATATTAGCCAGCTTACCAGAGCTATTTAACTTAGGTTTGCACAGTAACATTTGAATGGCCCATTCCCCTACTTAATGGACAAAAACGTCTTTGGATCCTGCTTATGGTCGGCTTTAACTTTCATATAAGGAATATTGATGTATGATTAGGGTTAAGGGAAGGATTTCTGCATCATAGTAGGCGGCGGGGGAAAGCTAGCTAAATATGCATAGAATTCCCTGTTAGGGAGAAGCTGATGTCACCCCTTGTTGAAATTATTTTTAAACTAAGTCACATCTTCTACTTCGACAATGTAGGTGCAAAAGGAAAAAGAGTAAGGGCTTAGGAAGGTAGAACGAATGGAAGCAGCAATCCCTATTTCGCATAGCCTTTTATTGGGTAAAGTGATTTAGAATACACGGGCTCACATTCAATTAGAATAAATGTTGTTGCCTACCTCACTACAATCACAATGAGACTTTCAGGCAACAATTTCACTGGTAATCACCCGGTGTCGGTATGTTTTTCCCACAAAGTTCATTGTGTCTTTTGTAGCGTTGATTTGATTTAACACTGCAAAGTTTGCCTTCCTTTGAATTTTTGTTTTGCCTTTTTTCAAAATTTTACTTTTTTTCATATGAATTTTTATAGTGTTGATTTTATTCAACACTGTAAAAGTTTTAAATTTGTTTCTAATGACTTCAATTTATCAATTAAATTCAATTATTACATAATAATTTATACTATTTTTCAATAATAGAAAAATAAATTAAAGTGTAATGTCAATTATTTATTAAATTTTTGTAGCACTGAATCAAATCAATACGGTAAAGGAAGGTGCAAGAAGTAAAGTGTCTTATATGGAACAAGGTCCATTGTGCCTTACATTAGAGTCTTGTTTTCTGTGTTAAATCTTTGCGGCGTTGATTTGATTTCTTTAACTTTTTAGTTATGCCTTCTTTTAAATTTTAATCTTCGGCATGTGAAATTTTTTTGTACCCTCCCCTAAGATCATCCACCCCCTTTACATGGTGATTCGAACTCACAATGTTCGGGTTGGAAGTGTGGGGTGCTTACCAAATACGAAGCAAGAAACTCCCTCTTGCATGTGAATTGTTATATTGTTTATAATGACTTCAATTTATTGATTAAATTCAATTATTACATAATGCTTTTTTTAGTTATAGAAAAATATTTAAAGTGTTTTGTAAAATATTTATAACATTTAAAAAGAGGTAATGTGTAATCCAATGCACAAGGTCCATTGCCTTACTTCAGAGTCTTGTTTCATGGATTGAATCTGCGAAGTTTTAAAAATTATGAAGTGAATTTAATTTTTTAGAATTATGATGTGAATTGGATTTACTCTTCAATCAAATAAACATTTTTATAAAGATAAAACAAAATAGAATCGTACTAAGAAGGCGAACATGCATATGTATCTTACTCGGTACAATGATTTATGTCCTTACTTGAGGGTTCAACTTTTTTCCGTTCTACTTTATTTTTTTATCGATCCAATTATCGATATCGATATTAGAGCCCTACTAAATTCAAATTTACATCGAAAAGTACGTAGAAGACGATTAAACAAATAAAATAATACATAATTTAACAAATAATATAATAACATACAAATTAACAATAGAATAAAAATCTCCATTGGTGATGAATTCATAATTAACAGTATTATTTTTAAAAAAATAAAAATACAACTTGTGTTTTACCTTTAAAAAAATATGCATTCCTCCTTCAAATATTTGGGAATAAAGCTAAATTCATTTGGCACAATTTCATTTCGCCTGGGCCTAGGGGTGAAAAACGGTTGGATTGAATTGGGTTTGCATAGGTTGAATATGTTTTGAGAAAAAATGGTTTGGATTACAATCCATGGAAAATATGGATTGGTCAAATAAGGTTTGGCAAAATTGGTTCTAACCCATTTAAATAAATTTGTTTGTCAAAAACATAAATGTACCCCTCCCGACATATCCCCTGGGGGGCGCCCCCCACCCCTCCATACCTTTCACCAACCTACCCCTAAAAATTTTTGTTTTCCGAAAAAAAAAGTTCAAAAAAATAATAAAATTTACCCCCTGCCCCTGCCCTTTCCCACCTCCCCCGGGCACCCCCACCCCCACCCCTGCCCCTGCCCTTGCCCCCCCCCCCCCGGTCTTCCATCAATGTACCCCTAATTTATTTATTTTTTGTTTTTCAAACACAAAAAATATCTATTTTTGCAAAAAAAAAAATTTACCCCTCCCCTGGGGCACCCCCCTTCCACCAACCTACCCTGAAATTTTTATTATTTGTCAAAAAAAAGAATATGTTTTTGCACAAAAAAAAAGTACCCCCTCCCCGAGCTCCTGCCCAGTCTTCCAACAACCTACTCCTAATTAAGTTTTAAAATTATATGAAATTTTGAAAAATTAGTATTAATTGTTAATTTTTTTTAGCACAATTAAGAATTTTGAGTGAAAGTAAAAATCATTGATCTAATATGGATCAAATGTTAACCCATTTTGACTATATATAATTTTGTACAGGCTCTTAAAATAGTTTGAAACTCATATTTAACCAATGAAAATATGAGTGATCCAAGCCATTAAATATGGACGAAATGGACTCATTTTATTAAATATGGTCTGAAATTTCCCCTATCCGGGCCTCTATTTGGGGAGTCCTTCTTTCCAATATATAAATATAGTACGGGATTGCTAATATATTGCATGTGCTCACAAACTGAGTATGTTGACCACAAAACTTACAATCTCAAGTCACGAATGCATTATTACTCAAGTATGTCTTAAGAAGTACTTCAATTTTTATTATAGAATGCTTTAGTTAAGTGTTGAAAATCATAATGGTGATGACAACAAAGTTAAGGACCAGGTCGCAGTAACTGTTCCTAACGAAACGTCAAATAGATAGCCCATGTCATAGTAAATTATACATTTTACATTATTCATTGAAGTTTTATTTTTCCTGTGTATATCATAATATTCTATTCTTATTCCAGTCTGAGATGATTTTAGTATTTGTATAGGTTTACAAAGTTAGTTACATGTTTATTAGCTCTTTAAATTATTTTACAGCTTTGCCATTTTATAATAGATTAAATAGTTGGTTCCATTTCAATGAAATACACTAAGAAATTTCCCATATCTTGCATTCATTATTCTTTAAATTTCTATATGGTATAGCACCATTGAAGACTCTACACTCTCCATATCTTCAATGACAAATTCTTCTACAACTGAGTCAAGTTCTCCCTCTGTTGTATGTGAAATTATGGATCAAAACAGTCCCTATTTCCTTCATCAATCTGATTTACCAGGAATGTCCTTGGTGAACTCCATTTTTAAAGGGAAGAGCTATGGAGGATGGAGAAGGTCCATTCTCATTGCTCGCTCAGCTAAGAACAAGTTGGGATTCACTAATAGAAGATGCAAGACTCCTCTTCCCAGCTGTCCAGATCTACAGTCATGGAACAGGTGCAACGACATGGTCACCAGCTGATTGTTGAATTCACTCTCTAGAGACATTGCTGATAGTGACTCTATTTCAAGACAGTTGAGGAACTCTGGAATGATCTCAAAATCAGGTTTGTACAATCAAATGGAGCCCATCTCTTTCACCTGCAAAAAGAGATGAGTGATTTATGTCAAGGATCACTCAACATTGCAGCATACTATACCAAAATCGAGGGGTTATTGGATGAACTTGATACCTTGAACACAAAGGGCATTTGTTCATGAACTTGTGATTGTGGTGGAAAGTATTAGATGGTGAAGGCACAACAAGATGAAAAACCCGTTCAGTTTATTATAGGATTGAGTGAGGCTATGTTGCAGTAATTAGCAATATCTTGATGATATCTCCCTTACCATATGTTGGTCTTGCTTACTCTCTTCTCATCCAAGACAAGAAACAAAGCGAGATATATGTTTCTTCTTACCCTACAGGAAACCATTCATCTTATTTGGTCGCTGATAGGAATGCACCACCTTAATATCCTAGACGGGGGAACAAGTCTCAGACACCTGAATATAAAAGTAAAAAGGGTAATTCATCTTTGATTTATTCCTATTGCATGAAAGTGGGACATTCTGTTGACAAGTGTTATGGAATCATTGGTTTTTCCAGTGATTTCGAGTTCACAAAGAGCAAGAGGACGTATCCAAATATAATTAGGAGAAATGTAGTGCTACTATCTAATTTACCTTGCTTTCCCAGCTCTCTTCCTAATTTTGCAGTCATTTATGCAAATCATTGACTCAAGAACAGGTTCATCTCTTGAATCAGGCTAAGGTCACTCAACAAGATGCTATACATGTTTACCAAAGTGACAATGGTTGCTTATGCTAGTAACTCTTCTGTGACATGTTTACTTTCATTCAACTCTAAACCCTAGATTTTAGATTCTGTTACTTCTCAACATATGTGTTCTGATTCAAACATGTTTCATGCAATTAAATCTCCCCCTCAACCTATCAATGTTACCTTACCCTATTCCTCTAATGTGAGAGTAACTTATTCAGGAGTTGTTCGTATTTTTCCTGATATTTTTATTCATGATGTTCTTTATATTCCTTCATTCATATTAAATCCTCTATCTGTGCATAAGATGTGCATTCAATTAAGATGTTTCATCAGTTTCTCATTCACTAAATGTGCTTTGCAAGCTCCTTCGATTAAGAGACCTCTGGTTCTTGGTGAAGCTAAGAGTGGTCTTTATCAATTGTTCCCTTCTTGCATCAAGTCTCAAAGTCTCCAACAAAGCTGAAGTTTCCTTTTCTAGTCATAGTTTTCCCTCTTGTAATTCATTATCGAGTAAAGATAGTGTTTTTTCACTTATTGCATGTAAGGTTGGGACATCTCCCTGTTTCATCAATGAACAAATTTTCTAGTTTCTCTAAATCTGATTTTGATAATGCTTGTGATGTTTGCCCTCTCGCTAGACAAACCAAATTACCTTTTCCTATTAGTGTTATCAAAAGTAACACAATTTTCGAATTAATTAACATTGACACATAGGGACCCTATAAAAATTCAACTTACAATGGTTACAAGCATTTTCTCACTATAGTAGATGATTATAGTAAAGCTACTTGGACCTACCTTTTGACTAACAAATTTAATGCTTTCCCAATGTTTAAATAATTTATTTACATGGTCCAAAGACAGTTCAACAACAAAGTGAAATCCATCAGATCTGACAATGCTCTTGAATTGGGTAAAGGAACTATTGACTCTGAATTTCTCGTTTCTCATGGTATTTTACATCAAACATCTTACATTTCCACTCCACAACAATATTTAATTGTCGAAAGAAAACATAGACATCTTTTACAAACCTCGAGAGCATTTTTGTTTCAATCAAATGTTTCTATATCATATTGGGAAAAGTGTCTTCTCACTGCTACATTCTTAATGAACAGTTTCTCCTCTAGAGTTCTAAATGGTAAAACTCCTCATGAGGTGTTGTTTGGTTCTCCACCTAAATATCACTTCCTTAAGACTTTTGGTTGTCTTTGTTATGAATCTACTTCAACTCAAAATAGATCAAATCACAAGAGTTGTTCCTTGTGTTTTCTTGGATATCCTCCTGGAAAAAAAGGATACAAACTTTTATATTTTGATTCTAAAGGATATTTGTATCAAGGGATGTCCATTTTCATGAATCTATTTTCCCCTTTAAATCCAATTCCTCTTGCCCCCCCTATATTTTCCTCTTCTCCCCCTCTTCACGTTTATGAACCTCCTTTTTCTCCTCCTACTCCACTTCAAGAATCTGTTACCATATCCATCCAAATCAGTCTGACCATATTGATCTCCTAGTTCCCCCTTCTGTGAACCTAATTCCCCAACTAGTTCCATTCAACATGTTTCTCCTCCTATGACCATAAATTCACATAGATGATCTTCTAGAACTAACAAACACCCTACTTATTTGCATGATTATTACTGTAATAATGTTTACATCACTAGTGTTACTTCTTTTTGTTTCTTTCCTCCCATAAATCCACAAATATTTCCTTTCGCAGCTTTATTCTTGGTTAACCAACAAGTAGTCACTTCCTTTCCTCCATTGTTGAACCTACTGGCTATGCACATGCTGCTTTGCACCCAGGTTGGCAGGCCGCTATGGATTATTAGATCAAGGCTTTAATTGCCAATAGAACTTCGGATGTCGTCAAGTTACCTAAAGGTAAGAGTGATCTACCCTATAAATGGTGTTATATGGTGAAACATAGATCTGATTGAAGCATTGAAAGACTTAAGGCTTGACTTGTGGTCCTTGGTGACATTCAGAAAGCTGGTATTGATTTATTGAGACATATTCACCTGTTGTAAAGATGACAAGAATTCACTGTATTGTAGCCATTGCTACTTAGAAGGAATGGCCTCTTTATCAACTGGACGTGAACAATGCTTTTCTCCTTGAAGACCTCAATGAAGAGGTATACATGAAATTTCCTGAAGTTTTGGGTGCACCTGGTCTATCTCATGTATGTCGACTTAAAAATCTCTTTATGATTTGCTTTAGGCTTCTCGACAATGGTTGGCGAGATTGTCAGTTGCTTTATAATTCAAATGATTCATTCCTTCACCCAAGATTACTATCTATTTTTCAATAATTCAGATGGTCTTCTCACTGCATCGTATTTATGTGGATGATATCATTATAATAGATGATGATGCTTCCGCCATCACTAAGTTGAAGTTGTTCCTTGATGATGAATTTAAGGTCAAAGATTTGGGATTTTTGCACTACTTCTTTGGTCTTGAAATATTCAGGGAAACTCAAGGCTTGATTGTCACTCCACAAAAATTCACTCTCGAACTACTATCTGAGTTTGATTGTGAACACCTACCTTTTGCCTCTTCACCATTGGATCCTTCTATTAAGATTTCTGCTTATTCCGGTGATTTCATTACAGATCCTACTGCATATCGTCGTCTAATTGGCAAGCTTAATTACCTTACTCATACTATACTTGATCTCTCCAATGTTGTCCAACAATTATCTAAGTTCATGCAAGATCCTCATCTTCCCCACTTCGCTGCTGCTTTACGTATAGTTTGATGCCTTCGCATGAATCCTGGTCAAGGTCTATTCTTTATTGCAGACCCTTCTGTTTCTCTCCATGCTTATTATGACACAGATTGGGGATCCTGTGTTGATTCACGAAGGTCCATTAGTGGTTTTTATATTATTTTCGGTGGTTCTCCCATCTCTTTGAAATCCAAGAAACAACACTTTGTTTTATTGTCAACTGCAGAAGCTGAATATTGTTCCATGCGACGCATGGTATTTTAATTAACATGGCTTAATTGTCTTCTTAATGATTTAAGAGTTCCTCCAAAACATACATTCATGTTCATTCTTATAGCCAGAAAGCTATACACATAGCCAAGAACCCCTTTTCCATGAACGAACGAAACCTGTAGAACTTGACTGTCATTTTGTTAGACAGCAATTTCTTGTTGGTTTGATCTCTCTTTCCTATGTTCCTTCTCCATCACAGTTTGTCGATCTCCTCAACAAGCCTTTATCTGGCCCCTCACACCATACGCTTCTAGGCAAGTTGGTCTCGTCTCTCCTCCCTCCAACTTGAGGAGGGTGTTGAAAATCATAATGGTGATCACAACAAAGTTAAGGACCAGGTCACGGTAATTATTCCTAACGCAACATCAAATAGAGAGCCCACAACGTAGAAAATTATATATTTTACATTTTTAATTCTAGTTATATTTTTTCATGTCATAGCATAATATTCCATTCATAGATGCTTCTACAAATTGAATAGGTGTGCAAAGTTAGTTACAAGTTTGTTAACTCTTTAGATTATTTACAGCTTTGCCATTTTGTATTAGATTCAATAACTGGTTCAATTTCAATGAAATTCACTCAGAAATTTCTCATATCTTTCCTTCATTGTTCTTTAAATTTCTATATTAATATATAATCATTTCACATATAAAAACAAAAGAACACCAAATATAGATGATATACTGTTTTTTATTGCATTTTACATATTGAAAATAAAATAACATTTAAAAAATATATATTTTTAAAATTGTTCATCTAATAAAAGATGTAACACCCCTAAGATACTATACCATGATTTACATATCCATACATTACTATAATATGTTTTATACTCATTTTGGGAACTTGAAATTTTTTTATAATTGTAAACGTGCCTAACATAAGTGTTATCGTAATTTAAGGTATTGTATGGGGGTATTTATGTATATTGACTAATTAGAATTTCAATTAAGTTGAAAGTTTTTGTATCAAGTATATATATATAGGAGTATATGTATGGAATTTGGGCAGCACACAATTTTTTTGGAAACAACTTTTGGTTACATCTGTCCATTTGATGAGGATAATTTGTGTAGCTATAATATTTCATACCTCCTCTTGTGAATTTCGTATGAATTCAAGTATAGGAACCCTAGAACATTATCTAAAGAGTTGTTCTTCAAATTCAAAAGAAGAATTAGCTCCTTTTGGATGGAATTCAACACAGACACTTCATCTTGGTATGTGATAAATAATTTCTTTTAATACTAGGTACTGTTTGGTATTTTATTCATATCTTGTTCAATATAATTTTATTTACAATGAATAAATATGATTTTAAAAAAAATTAGTAGTTCTACAACTCTTATTCTTATAGAAAACTCTAAATTTGCTGCTATGGATTCGAAATATGGGACGTAACATAGGACAAGTTCTGTCCACCAACTGGAATTAGAAATCATGTCCGTTCAAATATATTTTGAGATGATTCTTGATTATTTGCAATCTTAATAGATGTACCTACATATTTTATGAAGGATATAATGTCCATTTTTGCCGTTTCCTGTTTCAAAACAAAGTTGCGACTTGAAGTACTATTGTTGCACAGAATCTTTGTTTTGGGAGCTTAGTCATATTTGTACAGGCTAGGTTTACTTGTGATCATTATCCTATTTTACTTCGACATTATTGAGATACTAGGAATTAAATAAGTTATTTAATTGTATTTTTAAAGTTGTATATACTCGTGAACAAGTTGAGGACCTTCATACATTGGTTGGTCTACGGTCTGAACTCTTGAAGTCGTGTTGAATTATTTCTTTTCTAAAGCGTTGAGGTTTGTGTATAAACTTGTACTTGCACTATTTTTACCTTCTGGTATATCTAGAAGTTTATATTGGTACGTTGATAACCACTTGTCACTTTGCATTGTTGTGTTGTTTTTGTTTAAGACATTAAAGACTCTTGTATAACTCGCCCACTTGTAGGGATTGTTTTATCACTTCGCATTCTTGTTGGGAATCTGGCCTTCTTGTGGTTGTGACTTTGTCACTATTAGCATGCCTCTTGATTCGGATCATTTTCCAACTTGACTCTGGATTTTTTGTTTGTCTTATATATGGGAGTTGTCAATTTTAAGTACAAACTAGAAAACCACTTTTAATATGGTTCTTGGTTCTCTCGTTTATTGGGCTTTGACCCTTCTTTATACAAGGTGTTGGCCCTGCTTGATACCTGCTCGTGCTTGGTGTGAAGACATGATGTATATATTAGGCAAGTCTTGCTATTAAACCTCTTGAAAATTGTGCGACGAATGTTATTGACATTTGGAGCTTTAATTATCCAACTTGATACTCTTTGTATACTATTTACTTAGTTTACTGATTATATTTCAATTATGCTACCCTTGACTTGAGAATGATGACTTGGTGAATCTAAGAGCACCGGATCTGTAGTTTTTACACCACTAAGATTTATGCTTAGCGATAGTTGTTTCTATCTAAGGGAAAGTTCGAGAGGACGGTTAAAGTTGGTCATCGAAAATGAAGGTTTTGAAAGACTTAATAGAAGATCACACATGTATGTGGTATATATATATTTTGTATAAACCTTGGGACTTGTACATGATCTATGTGTTGTATAATTACATGAAACTTTGAGTGCTTATTAGTCGTGTCATCATGGGTTGTAATATAAGTATGTGTATACGTTTTTATCTTTTTGGGGTGTGCGTACCCATGCCTGTAAAATACTAATTTTGTTTATATTTTCTATGAATATGTGAAGCATGAACCGGCTGATTTCGGTACTCAGAAGTTGGTAATATTATTGATGTTTTGTTCTTAAGTGTGAAGGTATATATGCACCAAAAGCTTGTCGATTTTGCTTAACATATTTTTGGGAGGCTTTTTCTTCATTAGTTAAAATTTCATGCTAGAAATTTTTTGACCTGAATTAAATATTTAAAATGGGCCAGATGCACATCCTTAGCTAAATTGTCTGATATGAAACTTATCCCTCAACAAGATTAGATACATGTATGCCTTCGTTAATCTCCTTTAAATCGCAAGATTAAAATTAGATTTCTTGTCAAGTTGTAGTATCTCTCGGAAAGGGGCTCTACAAGTGTTGGTATCAGAGCCTAGGTTTGTGGTTTTTAGGATTTTTTGTTGTGAGTTACTTGTATAGTTATTTTCTATCGAAAATATTCTATTCAGAGTTCATGTTCACTTACATGGTTTTCCATATCCTTATTGCATGTACGGTGCACATACATTATGTACATGTCCTTAATGCAGTGTGATCTTCTCTTTTGAAGGAATTAAGTTATGGCCACTTGTTTTTACCGAACTATGGAAGTTGCTCCTGAAGGTTCTAGTGCCTGTGTTTATCAACCTCATGCATTGGAAGGGGTAGGAGAACATATCTAGAATGAGAATGTTTCCCACATTAGCGGGTCTGAAGTGGGAAACCATCAACGTGTAAGAGCTGGTTCACATCCCCATATGAGTCATGGTACACAGGCCATGAAACCTCCTTTTCAACAAATGACTGAATTTTTCCACCTCATGGCTGAATCGATGCATGATCCCAATGGGATTAACTTTGAGAAAATGAGGAAAATGGGTGGCGTGGAGTTTGAAGGCATGGTTTATCCTACAGATGCTGAACAATGGTGAGATCGCATGGAGAGGGTGTTTGAGAATTTAGAGTGCTCACACGTTGCAAAATTTAAGTATGCTATTTCATTATTACAAAAGGATTCTTATGATTGGTGGGTAAGTGTTCCGAATTCCAAGGTAAAACCTCTTGTTCTTACTTGGGATGATTTTTTTAAGGAATTTCGCATGAAGTATGTACCACCGGCTTATTGTGATGCAACGAAAAAAGAGTTTTTTAATCCAAGGAAAAAAAGAGGCATGTCTATTGCTAAATATGAACAAAAGTTTCAAAGTCTCTCTGGTTATGTGGGTATTACTAAAGAGGAAAAGGTAAGTGCAGGAAATTTGAAGAATGTGTCGATCCTGCAACATGAGAACTTTTCCAAGTTAGTGTTTGCTGCTTTTACTTGGGAACGAACTAATAAAGAAGAAACTAATAGAAATGAAAACAAATTCTGAATGCCTAGACCAGATTTTGGAGTTCAATCAAAAAGTGGAAGGTTTGATAATTCTAAGGCTAGTAGTGATAATAGGACAGCTCAACAAAAGCGAAACATATCAGATTTTTCTTAAGCTAGCACTCCAAATTATGGCCAAGGCTAGCCTCACGTTTCCACTTGTCCACAAAGTGGAAAGAATCATTTTAGTACTTGCAGTAGAGCCTTTGGTGCATGTTTAATTATGGGAGCATTGATCATAAAGTGAAGGATTGTCCTAATCCTAATAATGCTCTTTCCTCGAAAATTGAAGGTTCGGTTCATAAGCCTTCTGTTAATATTCCTCAAACTAATAAAGGTGCAAGGCCTAGAAACACCCAAGCAGCAGGTGCAAATGGAGCTAATCAATATAGTGGACAAAGAGGTATTGCACGCGCTTAGGCTATGAGGTAGAGGAATGATTAAGATGGACAAGACGTGGTTGTCACTAAATTTCACTTATTTGGCTTGTGTGTGTTTACATTGTTTGATCGTGATTCTACACATTCCTATATTTATTCATCACTTGTCCTTCCTGAAAATGTGCAATCCATGAGACTTAATTATGATGTGCTGGCTTAAAGTCCATTGGGTTATCGATTATGTGTAATCGAATTTATCATGAGTGTCCATTCGTGATTCAAAATCTAGTCTTCCCTGCTGATTTGATTGAAATATTTTTAATGGATTTTGATGTTATTATTGGGATGGACAGGATTTATAAAATATCATGCATATGTAGATTGTAGGTCAAAGCTTGTGACTTTTAAAGATCCTAAATGTTCACATATCATCATACAAGGTGCAAGATCTTTGACATCTATTATTATTTCTGCGGCCTTGGCAAGAAAGTTGATGCGTGAAGGTTGTGGGTCATAACTTTCTCACATAGTTGATACACAGTAGGAGAGCCCTTGTATCAAGGACATAGCTACGGTATGTGATTTTCCAGAAGTCTTTTCGTAAAACCTTCCTGGATTGCCCCTGGAAAGAGAGGTTGAATTTCCAATCGAGCTTATTCCTGGATCTAACCCTATGTCCATCACTCCTTATAACATGGCTCCAGCAAAAATAAAATAATTGAAATATCAATTGCAAGAAATTCTTGAGAAAGGTTTTATTGGACCTAGGGTTCCTTCTTGGGGAGCTCCTGTTTTATTTGTAAAGAAGAAAGATGACACTCTTTGGCTTTATATTGACTATACACAATGGAACAGAATAACCATAGAGAATAGATATCCACTACCAAGCATTGATGATCTGTTTGACTAACTAAAAGGTGCTAAAGTATTCTCAAAGATCGATTTAAGGTCTTAATATCACCAATTGCGTGTTAGAGAGAATGATATTCCTAAATAGCTTTTAGAACCCGGCATGATCATTATGAATGTTTGGTGATGTCATTCGAATTAACAAATTATCCTGCGGTATTTATGGATCTAATTAATCGAGTATTCAAGACTTATCTTGATCAATTTGTGGTTGTTTTTATAGATGATATCATAATATATTCCAGAAGTAGTGAAGACCATGAAAAACATCTCTGGATTATTTTACAAATTTTGAAGGAGAAAGAAATTTATGCTAGTGTGAGTATTGGCTTGATGAGGAGTCTTTTCTAGGACATGTTGTATCAAGTGAAGGTGGATTCTAGTAAGATACAGGCAGTTATGTAGAGACCTCCCAAAAGTCCAACTGAAGTAAGAAGTTTCTTGGGCTTAGCAGGATACTATAGAAGATTTGTGAAAGGCTTCTCCATAATTGCCTCCCCTTTGACTAAACTCTTGCAGAAGGATGTAAAGTTTATTTGGGATGAAAAATCACAAAAGAGCTTTGAAACACCTAAATTCTTGTTGACTCAAGCGTCTATATTTACTCTACCAATTGAAGGGAAATAATATGTAATGTACAATGATGCTTCTTACAATGGTCTAGGATGCGTTTTGATGCAAGATGGGAAGGTAATATCTTATGCCTCTTGGAAATTAAAATTAATTGATTCAAATAAGGTGAATAATTCTACTCTAGAACACTCGAAGATAACAAAGCAGGCATCAGATGTATACAAATTAGGATGAATTAAGAAGAACATACAACAATAAGAAAGAGGATAAGTGAATAATACCCCCTCCATTTAAAAAAAATGTCTTCTTTCCTTTTCAATTTATTTAAAAAAGAATGACATCTTTCTTTTTTTGGTAATAGTTTTCCACATGGCATTTTTAAGGCCACAATATTAAAAGAGAATTTTGTACATTTGACATAACTTTAGTTTAGGATCACATAATCAAAAGCTTTCTTTATTTTCTTGAAATTCAAGTCAAGTAAAACTAGATAATTCTTTATGAAACACATGAAGTACAATTTTTATCTCCCAGGGAGTATTACACTGTATTCTGCGTATACTCGGCAGCTATCTGCTTAAAAAAACTGAAAATTTTCAGCCTTTCTTATAACACAGTACAACAACAACACACCTAGTTAGTAATATTTTAAAGGCTCATAATACTGTGAGAGATTTGGAGGTGAGATATGTAAGTATTAAATCACGATAACTTACCCTCGAATTTTTTTGAATCTTCAAGAGCTCTATGGACTTCCACATCAATATCCCTAGGCCCTATGTTCCAAGATCCAACTCTCCGCGCATCAGCTCCCTTAACCCCCTTACCATCCCTCACCCTCACCCCCAACTTATAAAATAAAACTCAGAATTGCACACTATTATTAACACACCACAGAATCCCATTTGTTTAAACTAAATTGCATATAAAAGGGATGTTATTCAAATAGTTATTTCGGTTGATTAGGAAATGAAATTAATCGTAAACTTTGACACCCTATAATCTCAAATTCTTGAATATAACAATAAAAACAGAAACTAGGGGTGTCCAATGGGCGGGTTGGGTTGAAGTTAGAATAGTAAAATCGGTTCAATAGAAACGGGTTGGGTCTTGACCAGCCCAAGTTTACATTGGGCTCAAATGGGCTAAAAATGTTGGGAAAGACAAGACACTAACAAAGAATGCCTGACAGGATAACAATGGAAGAATACCCAAGTCTATACTTTCCCTTCTCGATTTGAACCAAGAGAAGACAAACAACCACAAGCAATATGATATTATGGCAGCAAGTAATTCAACCAAACAAAAATAACAAGACAATAATAAACCAATCACACAAGACACCAAGATTTACGTGGAAAACCCTTCGATGTGAAGAGTAAAAAACCACGGGACCAAAAGCTCCACTATAATAACCAAGAGTTAAAATATTTTTCTCAAAAATTGGCCAAAAAACAAGTGCCAAACAACGAGCAACAACAAAATAAGATTGCACCAAATCTAGAGAATTAAAGGAGCAAAATCACCAATTTCGTAGCTACTGTTCACGACAGAAAAACTGAAGCTGCAGGACGCCAAATACAACTCTGTTAGTTTCTAATCAAAGATTGAGATGAATATAATATGCTGTCCAAAAATCAGCTGAATCGGACAAGAAACAAAGCGGAAATCACAATTTAAAGTTGGCTGTTAGGGCTGAATTTTGACTGCGAAAACTGCTCTCTTTCTCTCTTTTTTGGTTGCTGAAAAACTCTCTGTGTATTTGAAAATAAGACCTAAATAGGCTTATATTTGCCTCATAAGAATGGTCCTATGGGCAAAAATGGGTTGGTCCAAATTGGGCTTTTATTTATCCACATAGGAAGGGAAAAAAAAGACCCATAACCCAACAATTCTCCCCCTCACGACTATGTGGAGGAGACCGCCATCCCGGCGACCATGCAACAATCTTCAAACTTCCCTCTTGGCAAAGCTTTAGTCATCATATCGAAACCATTGTCATTTGTATGAATCTTTTCAAGCTCAAGCAACTTAGAATCCAACACATCTCGAATCCAATGGTATCTCACATCAATGTGTTTAGACCGACCATGGAACGTAGAATTCTTGCCAAGATGTATAGCACTTTGACTGTCACAATAAAGCACATACCTCTCTTGAGCACAACCAAGTTCCCCCAAGAATCTCTTCATCCAAAGCAATTCTTTACAAGCTTCAACGACAGCAATAAGCTCAGCTTCTGTAGTAGATAGAGCAACACATTTTTGCAACCTAGATTGCCAAGACACAGCTCCCCCTGCAAAAGTAACCAAGTATACTGAAGTAGACTTGCGAGTATCAACATCACCAGCCATGTCTGAATCAGTATAACCACAAAGAATAGGCTTCCCTGTACCAAAACACAAACTCAGACTAGAAGTGCCACAGAGATATCTCATAACCCACTTCACAGCATTCCAATGTTCTCTTCCCGGATTAGAAAGAAAACGGCTAACAACACCAACAGCGTGAGCAATATCTGGTCTTGCACAAACCATCGCATACATCAAACTACCAACAGCTGAAGCATAAGGAACTTTCTTCATATCTTCCTTCTCATCATCACGAGAAGGACACTGTTTCGTGCTCAATTTGAAGTGCATAGCTAAGGGTGTACTGACAACCTTAGCTTTGTCCATGCTGAATCTACGAAGTACTTTCTGAATGTACTTCTCTTGTGATAATACCAATTTCTTGGCCTTTCTATCACGGAAAATCTGCATGCCAAGAATCTGCCTTGCTGGTCCTAAGTCTTTCATAGCAAAAGACTTACTCAACTCTTGCTTCAACTTCTGAATCATGCATGTATTATGACCAACAACAAGCATGTCATCAACATAAAGCAACACAATAATAAAGTCACCATCAGAGAACTTTTGCACAAAAACACAATGGTCTGAAGAAGTCTTCTTGAAGCCCTGCTGACTCATAAAAGAACCAAACTTCCTGTACCACTGCCTAGGAGCTTGTTTCAAACCATATAAGCTCTTCTTCAATTTGCAAACATAATTCTCTTTACCTTTGACTTCAAAACCTTCCGGTTGCTCCATATAAATTTCTTCATCTAATTCACCATGGAGGAAAGCAGTTTTAACATCCATTTGCTCAACCTCTAAATCTAGACTTGCAGCCAAGCCTACAACCACACGAATGGATGACATCTTCACAACTGGAGAGAATATCTCATCAAAATCAACTCCCTTTTTCTGATTAAATCCCTTGACAACTAATCTAGCTTTGTACCGTGGAACTGGATTACCATCTTCATGTTTTACCCGAAAAACCCACCTGCTTTTCAAAGCTTTTCTGTCTTTAGGTAACTTAACCAAATCAAAGGTATGATTATCATGCAAGGATTTAATCTCATCTTCCATAGCATCAAACCACCTTTCTTTTTATTCACTTTCCATAGCCTCATCAAGACTCTCAGGTTCTCCCCCGTCAGCCAATAGTACATACTCATTGGGAGAATAACGAGATGAAGGAATTCTCTCTCTACTAGATCGTCTGAGAGAACTCTCTGGAGCATCTATAATTGGTTGTTTGACAACCACATCATCTTGCACTGGAGCATCAACAACATTATGCCGGTCATTCTGAACATGATCAACATCTTCATTATCAACTTGATTTTCATCATTATGAAGATTTTCTTCCGGTGCAATAGTCAAAGGAATTGGATCAACATCAACTAAGCTTTCACTACTCTGAAAATCAGCCTTGTCAGTTTTGTCAAAATCTTCAATTGTTTGGTCTTCAAAGAACACAACATCACGGCTTCTAACAAGTTTCTTCTCAACAGGATGATAGAAACGATAGCCAAATTCATCTTAACCATAACCAATGAAGATACACTGCCTAGTTTTAACATCCAACTTTGACCTTTCATCCTTAGGAACATGTACAAAGGCTTTACACCCAAAGACTCTAAGATGATCATAAGAAACATTCTTACCAGTCCAAACTCTGTCAGGGACATCACCATCTAAAGCAACAGCAGGAGATAAATTGATAACATAAGCAGCAGTATTAAGTGCTTCTGCCCAAAAGAAATCTGACAGCTTAGCATCTGAAAGCATACATCTAACCTTCTCAACTAGAGTTCTGTTCATCCTCTCTGCTAAACCATTTAACTGAGGAGTCTTTGGAGGAGTTTTCTGATGCCTAATACCCTGCTCTCTGCAATATCTATCAAAAGGACCAATATACTCACCACCATTATCTGAGCGGATGCATTTCAATGTCTTCCCTGTTTGTCTTTCAACCAAGGCCTGAAAACTCTTGAACACATCAAGTACTTGATCCTTGGATTTCAAAGGAAATACCCAGAGTTTGCGAGAATGATCATCAATAAAAGTCACAAAGTAAAGTGCACCACCATGATATCTTACCTTAAAAGGACCACACAAATCAGAATGTACCAACTCCAGCAAATCATGCTTTCTTGAAGGCGGATGACTCTGAAAAGAAACTCTTTTCTGTTTACCGGCTAAGCAATGAACACATTTCTTCAACTTTGCTCGTTTCACTCCAGAAAGCAAATTTTTCTTAGCCAAACTATCAATCCCCTTCTCGCTCATATGACTTAGCCTTCTATGCCATAACTCTGATGAAGTATCATTCTCCACCAAATTTACTGAGTCTTTGGACATGGAGCCCTGAAATACATACAAGTTAGACAACTTGTCACCACGGGCCACAACCATCAAACCTCTAGTAAGCTTCCACTGGCCAACACCAAGTGTATTAACATAACCCTCATCATCAAGATATCCCACAGAAATCAAATTCAAGCGAACATCTAGAGCATGCTTGACATTATTGAGAACTAGTTTGGAACCATTGTTACTTTCCAAACAAACTGTCCCAATGCCAATAACTTCAACTTCATGATTATTGCCCATTTTCAACGTTCCAAAATTACCTGGATTATAAGATGAAAATAATTCCTTCTTTGGCGTGACATGAGAAGTAGCACCAGAATCCACAAACCAGCTAGACTCATCACGAACAAGATTAATGGCATTTGCATCACAAGAAACAAGAAGATCATTAGCAACAACAGCAACACGATTTTCATTATCGCCTTCTCTCTTTTGTTTTCTCATATTTCTCTTGTGCTTGTAACAATATTTCATGATATGCCCATTCTTGTGGCAATAGTCACATGTAATATTCTTGTATTTAGACTTTGACTTGCTTCTACTTTTACCTCTATCATTCTGACCTCTGGACTTGTTTCTCCCCCTATCTTCAGTAACCAAAACATCGGAGTGTGAAGCTGAAGAAGATGAGGCTTGAGATCTTCTTCTTATTTCTTCATTCAAGACACCACTCTTAGTATATTCCATGGTTACAACACCATTGGGAGCAGAATTAGTCAAAGAAACTCGAAGAGTTTCCCAAAAGTCTGGCAAAGTATTAAGAAGCCAAAGTCCCTATATCTCATCATCAAACTTTACACCCATTCCGGACAGCTGGTCAAGAACACCCTAAAAATCATTAATATGATCAGAAATAGGAGTGCCCTCTTTATACCTGATATTCATTAATTGTTTCAATAAGAACAACTTGTTGTTGCCAGTCTTCGAAGCATAAAGTATCTCGAGCTTGTCCCACAAACTCTTGGCATGTGTCTCATTCACAATATGATTTCTAACATTATCTTCAACCCATTGTCTAATATAGCCACAAACCTGCAAATGCTCAAATTCCCATTCTTCATCATTCAAAAATTGAGGCTTATTAGAAGCAAACACAGGTAAATGCATCTTCTTGACAAATAGAAGATCTTTCATCTTGCCTTTCCAAATATGATAGTTACTACCATTTAAACACACCATTTTGCTCATATTTGCCTCCATAATTCAAAACGACAATAAATAATAACCAATGCTCTGATACCACTTTGTTGGGAAAGACAAGACACTAACAAAAAATGCCTGACAGGATAACAACGGAAGAATACCCAAGTCTATACTTTCCCTTCTCGATTTGAACCAAGAGAAGACAAACAACCACAAGCAATATGATAGTAAGGTAGCAAGTAATTCAACCAAATTAAAATAACAAGACAATAATAAACCAATCACACAAGACACCAAGATTTACGTGGAAAACCCTTCGATGTGAAGAGTAAAAAACCACGGGACCAAAAGCTCCACTATAATCACCAAGATTTACAATATTATTCTCCAAAATTGGCCACAAAACAAGTGCCAAACAACGAGCAACAACAAAATAAGATTGCACCAAATCTAGAGAATTAAAGGAGCAAAATCACCAATTTCGAAGCTATTGTTCACGACAGAAAAACTGAAGCTGCAGGCCACCAAATCCAACTCTGTCAGTTCCTAATAAAATATTGAGATGAAGATAATATGCTGCCCAAAAATCAGCTCAATCGGAAAAGAAACGAAGCGGAAATCACAATTTGAAGTTGGCTGTTAGGGCTGAATTTTGACTGCGAAAACTGCTATCTTTCTCTCTTTTTGGTTGCTGAAAAACTCTCTGTGTATTTGAAAATAAGACCTAAATAGGCTTATATTTGCCTCATAAGAATGGGCCTATGGGCAAAAATGGGTTGGTCCAAATTGGGCTTTTATTTATCCACATAGGAAGGGAAAAAAAAGACCCATAACCCAACAAAAAATAGGTTGGGTCTTGACTAGCCCAATTTGACCCGATTAATCTCAATAATATAACATATTGATTTCTAACTTTTATAAGCACAATATGAATTTTCACTTAGGAATTTTTTGTTAAAAAAGTAACAAATTGATTGATAAATCCTAAAAGATGTTAAAAAGATAATAATTCATATCTTCAATATAGGAAAATATCTTAGTAAAAAATTTTAAAACGCGTTGAAATTGGATATTGAGAATGAACCCAATTAAAATTATCTTGAGCCCAACCCTTCAAATTCTGAGAGGGTAACTAATGTTTGGGTTCACTTTTGACACCCCTAACAGAAACTACAAAAAAATAGAAAAATGGAAAGGTTTACCGAAAGAAGAGGGAAGTATTTTTAAATGGAGGAAGTAGTATTTTACAATTTTAAAACGAAAGAAAATAAGATAGTTTATAAAACTTTTAAAGAAAAACGATTTTCAAAAATCGCCATTTAATTTTAAAAAAATTAAGAAGACTTTCAATTTTCAAAAGACTCAAATAAAAGAAATCACTTCAAAACATAAAAAAGGGTTCTGGGTTCAGTTTACACTTCCATAAGAGTTTAAGTATTCGAAGTATTTGCTAACGTGCGGTTTAACCTGCTAGTTGTCTAAAGGTTTGACAAACTTTGAAAATGCTATCAAGTAAAAAAAGAAAATCCTATATTTTGATATTGAAAGGAAATAGACTTAAAATGGGGTGGGGGATTTTAAAGAGAAAATAACTCCTATATTGAAAAAAAACTACTAAATAAAGCATACATATTTTGATTTTTGACAACTTTTACATATAGCTAATCAAAAATTCATATTTGTATGCTACAACAAAGTTTGCATAAATTGCATTCCATAGCAAACATAGAAACTGTATAATTCTCTATACATATATAGTTGAAGCAAATTGTATAAAACAAGAAAGAGAAAGACACTTGGGCAGAGAACTGTATAAAAACGAAGTATATAAAACGAATTGTATTATTATAAATGTATAGAACGATTATATACAATTTGAATTTGTATAAAATGAGAAAGAGAGAATAACAAAAGAGACTTGACAAGGAATATACAATTGAATCGGATTGTATAAAATGAGAAAGAGAGAAATAAGATACAATTTGAAAAATTGTATAAAATGAGAAAGAGAGACACAAAAAACTGAGCAGGGTAGTATTTTTATTGTATAATTATAAGTGTATAGGATGAAAATATGTACTTGCATGTGTATATACAATTTTCTCACATTTTATACTAACTGAAACGCAATTTATATATTTCGCTTCTGTTTGTATAAGTGAAAAGGCGAGGGTTGCGAGCAAGATTCGGGAGAGTGTCAAGCGAGATCTGGAAGAGGAGAGAAAGTGGAACAAAAATATATGTATTTATACAATTTTCTCTACTTTATACAATTAGAAAAAAAATTTATACACTTTTGTTTGTATAAAAAGTGTGGAAGAGAGCGAGAAGTTGGAGAAAAGTGGCGAGTGAGATATTTGGGAGAGAGACACCTGACAATTTTTGGCAAACGTTTGCTATGGAGCACAATTAAAGCAAACGTTAACTACTCCATTTATTTTACATTAAAACACGAAAAAAGAAAAGAAACAACTATCTTTTTGAAAATTTAACTAAAATTAACCAAATTAAAACAAAAGTTAGTTGGTACAATAACAACTAATAAAAAACAAGAAGAAAAAAGGAAAAAAAGATTAACTTGGGCTTTGGGTCCACCTGTCCTTAGTCTAAAGTAGCTTCTGCTGGAATAAATGGGTTTCAGCCCATTCTGCCATAAAAACTGCTAGCTGCAAAAGAAGTTGAAAAAATTACTTGAATGAATGTTTTTAAAAAAATATATACTAATTTTTAGTGATATTATTTTTATTTATTATTATTGATAGTAATACTATATTAAATCTACAATATATGAAGAGTGAATTAAGTATGTAATAAATATGTATTATAACTATTGGTAAAATATATTATCCTTGTTTGATATGAAGTCGATATATTGTATTATAAGTATATTAAAATGTGTGATAAATGTATTGTCTATCAATAAAACTTGTATTATATGTGAACAATAAATTATTGTTGTAATATGAATTAAAAGTGTATTATGAATGTATTAAAAATGATAAAGTGAAAAAAAAATGTTATTGCTAATAAAATGGTAAATATTTTTTATTTGTAGTTTATTTATGTAAGTTTCCCGAAGAAGTTTGGGTTTTGGCCCATTTTCTTGGTAGATCATATATGCAGAAAAATGTAGATCTGCGTATATCAAGCTGTGTATTAGCCAAATTTTCTTTAAAATCATGTATATCACTTCTTTTTTTACATGTAATCATGCCTTTCAACTTGTATATCCACACTTTTGTCCGTATACCAGGATATACATCGCATACATTATCTATACAACCAATTTTTAGACTTTTGGAGGCTTGTATTTTGACCATCAACCTATGTATAAATCGTCATCATCAATTGATAGAAATTGACAAGCTATTCAGAGTAACCAGTGAGTGTTCATATAAAAAAATATTATCAAAGCTTTGGCACGCTTAGCTTTGAAAAATCTGCAATAAAAATAAAATCAAAGTGTGAGGCATCTGAGCAATAGCCTTAACTTGAATCACTCACAATTACTGGAAAGGTATAAGAAGTATGATAAGAATTAAAAAGTCCGTAATGATGTGCCAGGGCTTGGAAAGAAGGATATGATGATTATGGTTAAGGATAGAATTTAGACAATAAAGAGTGTCACAAGAGTGGCTTTGCTTTATTGTTTCCATTCTATTTTCAGTCATTTGAATTCATTAAAAAATTGGCCAGAATATTTTCAAAATAAATTAACTTTTTGTTATTTTCTAAATTGTATGAACATTTAAATGTATTTTCATGCATATTTAATAATTTTAGTTGAATAATTTTTAGGACTTTCTTCTTACATAAAAATGTAACGGTCTGATTCCTTCATTATGGAAAAGCCAATGGGGAAAGAATTGGAGCTAGAACTTTTTGGACAATATGAGTAGATAGCTAAAACGTTAAGGAAATCTAATTATGATTTGGACCATATGAGTAGATAGCTTACACGTTAAGGAACTCATACGACTTTACAAAATCGAATTTGGGCGAGTGGAACTCTAAAAAATAATCTTAGCGTGAACATGTAACATTATGTCTCCCTGTAAGCCACCAGAGCGGGATAGATGTAGCAAGATTGGGTCCCGCTGTAGCGAGATAGACGCGACTTTAGTCGAAAATAAAATCTCAAAAATTTTGTTTTCTGTAAAAGTTCATTCTTAAGAGCTAAGAAATGATTCGAAACTATTTCTTGAAGGTTTTCGACCTCTATTAGAACTAAAAGTACGGATTTTACTCCCCTAATCCATTTTTTTATCGGTGAAACATATTTTTTTGGGTTATTATTTATAAGCGAAAGCTTTGATATAGAATTCATGGTGGAAACAATTGTAATTGAGAGCATGGGTTGATCTAGAGTTGATAAAATTATTACTAATCTGGGTAATTGATGTTTGTTTATCGATTCCCATATCATAAATGTTGTTTGTTGACCAAGAACAAGCGGAACGAATCCAGAAAGGGAAGAATCCAATTTCTTAGGGGATTCAAGCTTTATTCGAGGTAGGTGATGATTGTGATTTCATGTTCGTATTATATATGTTTGTAATTGCTTTATTATAATGCACGTATGTATAGAAATGCTGCATTATTGATCACCCTAATCGTAAATGAGGATAATTTAATAATTGTATGCCATGAAAAACCTCTTGTTGTATGACTGTGAAAATATACATCTTGATTGTGATTGTGGCTTGTTGAAAGGGCAGGTGTAACGATCCAACACACTAACTGGGATTGATTGCCACGTTCTAACATAAATATAGGATCGGTTGCCACGTTCCAGTATAAATAAAGAATAAATTTCTATGTTCTGACATAAACATTGGATCGGGTACCACATTCTTGTATGTTAATTGCTTGGGTGTGGGTTCCATGAGAGAACTATTGAAGAGGACCACTGAATTGTGTTGTGTATCTACTTGTTATGATCTCCCTTATATCTACTGATGATTGATATTAAAAGACGCTATATTGCTCAAAATTGATAACCAATGTGAATTATTGAGAATGTGTGATGCTACATTAATCTTGAAAAGATGACTAATATTGTATATATTAGGTATATGCCTATTTTATAATGTTGTGGTTACTTGTATGAGTTTCACTTATTTTGATAGACGCGTGATCCTTCCAGTAAATTGTGATTGTGTACTGATACAATACTTGCTCTTTCTTTGTTGAGTATAAGGAACTTTCAGGTGTCTATTGATAGAATTCACCTAGGTGACTATTGAGCGTGGCCAGATTCAAGGGAGACAAATCTCTTTCAGGGTGCCATCAATCTTTCCTTTTTAAGTCCACTCATTTTGGACTCAGACTATTTGTGAAGGTGTTGTTTAGTTTCAAAGTTGTACCCCTCGTTCTTAGACTTGTCGTTGGTAGAGTTTTGGTACAATGACTTTTAGGTTCTAGGGGTTAAATTTTCGCATTAGTTTGGTTAGTTATGTGTTCAAACCTTTGGAATTTATGGGAACTCAATTTTTGTTGTTATTCAAAATTGTTTCCTTATCTTTAAATGCATTGTTTTTTATTAAGTAGTCTAGCTTGGGTTCTTGTTATGGTTCTCACACCAAAGCTTATTGTGGGTGAAAATCACGACGGTCTAGGTCGTGACAAAGTTTGTATCAGATTCCTGGGTTCATTTATTTTATTGTACCAAAACGAGTCTAGTAGAGTCTTACGAAACAATACGATGACAGCCGTACTTTTCTTTGAGAGGCTATAAGACTTCAGGAAAATCTAAATTTTTTCTAGTCTTTCATTTCATGACATTAATACAATTGATATCTGGGTAATACATATTCGTATCTTTCCCCCTTCATTCTATGGTCCTAACTTGAGTTTCAAAAGTTGTAACACCATCACTAGAAAGAGGGGATATGTATAGACTACCAACAATTGAATAGGTTCACCATTTAGAACAATTATCCACTACCTCAAAGAGATGATCTTTTTGATCAGTTTCAAGGTGCATCCATTTTCTTTAAGATTTATTTAAGGTATGGTAACCATCAGTTAAAGATTGAAGTGGTTAAGAATTCGGTTTGACTAAGTTCTATGATAGAAGTTAGCACTTTTGTGGGGCTCCCTAGCTACTATCGTTGCTTGTGGTATGAGTTGATCCAATTGGTACTCAACAAAGTGAACTAGACGCCATAGTCCCAACTTAAGTGACATAAGCAGTTAATTGGAACTGAAAAGGTTCCAATTGGTATCTTACCTTGGAGAGAGTATAAGGCATGGTTGATGGTCATTTATGGAACAAATTAATTAAAGAAATTCTAATAGGTTGCGAGTTGTAAATTGGAACGGTGAATGTGTGCTTCTAGCTTTCTGAAATTAACTATGAATGTGAAGGGTGTATTACTTAAATGCTTTGATATGATTATGTTCCCTGTATTGAATGTTTATGTGCAATGAGTTGGCCTGAATGTTGAAAATGTGCCAGTTGTAACTACTTGAGTGTCGTGGACTTGTTGTGAAAAGAAAGACATCATGATATTAGGTTCAAGGGTCTAGATAAATTACGATGTGGTTCGTAAGAGAGAAATATAGATGTGCATTACGACCAACTGATAACCATGTGAGTGTCTGAGTATATATTGGGGATATGTGTGTGGTATTTTTTAAACTATGTAAAAGGATTCTAAAGTGCGTACTTCGTGGGATCGATTGGGGTGTAGACAAGGACTATCCTAGTTATGAGGGTTATTCTAAAACTGCTAAGTAGAATGGGAACCTTTAGGAAATTAGAAAAGATAAAACCCTTAGAAAATTAGTTGGCCTGGGTCCCATTTATGTATGGCCGCCAACGAGTGGCCGCCAGTTGTGAGTTTTCCCAACAGAGCGGGATGAGGCAAGGTGGTACCTTAACTTGTCTCCCATGTATTCCCTTAGTCACAACTATTGACCCGAAATTGTACCCAAACAAATCACTGTGATCTAATTTAGTGTTCAAAATTGAATATAAATTATAAGTGTGTTAAATTATGATAACCTTAGTATATAAGGAGGAAATTAGTGAGACTGTGGAGGCCTAGAAAATGGTAATCCAGGTAGAGGATTACTGCCGCCACGCAAAAAGGTTGTCTGTGAAGAGGATATATCTTAGTTTTTTATTTTTCTGTGTACGATCGAGTTAGCGGGTGTGATGCAGTGGTCATAAGAGCTACTCTTGTTTGTGCCTGCACGACTATTGTTTTATTTGATCTGAGTTCTACTTATCCATATGTGTTTCAATTTCCATAAAATTTGATGTGTTTTTGACATACATGATGCCCCTAGCCATGTTTCTACACAAGTAGAATAGTCAGCTGTAATCACCCATGTATATCCTGTTGTCCTGCTGTGTTTGTGGATATTCATATTTGGGTTTATTTGGTTATGCTGGATATGAGTGACTATATATAATCATAGACATGACTAATACTATGTCGGTAACTCTAGAGATTGATTTGAGTGGGAAGGGTACAAGCTTAAGTTAGCTAAGAACATATCCTACATTCGGGCAAGGAAACTAGTAGGACGGGGTTGTTTTTAAATATTTGGATCATTTTTGGGATGTTTAGATTGAAAATATCTCTCTATTGAGCAGGTTCCTCTGATGTCTGAGTTTAAGGAAGTGTTTCCTACAGATTTGCCTTGTATGTCTCCGCATATAGGTATAGATTTTTGCATTGACTTGGAAATTGACACTCACCCCATTTCCATCCCTCCATATGGTATGGATCCATAATAATTTAGATATCTTAGAGCTCAAATCTAAGGGCTTCTTTAGAAAAGTTTCATTCGTCCTAATGCTTCTCTGTGGGGTGCTCCTATCTTGTTTGTTAAGAATAAGGAGGTAGTAAGAGGTCTGGTGATTTTATCTTAAGCCATAAATAAGTTGATTGATGCCGGCTTGACAAGCTTATGGATAAAAAGTGCCTAATGAGTACACTTCGGTGAAGGAAATTGAAAATTTTAATACGAAACTACATGCCAAAATTGGGTCAGTTCTTTAAATTTGACGAGTATACCTGAGTTTGAGGTATCATGTTGATAAAAATGTTGACTCGTAGTGATAGTCAGGTTTGTCTATTCACAATGGTAATAAGATTTTGTGGTGGATTGTGATGGGATACAATTATATAATAAGATTGTTCGTGAACAAAATTGTGTATAGTAATTATGACTTGCAAGTATCTAGGGTTTTGGTTCCCTAATATATGGTAAGTAACATAGTTGTATGGTAAGTTTTAAGAAATGGTAGGATGCCACTCAAGTAGAATATAAAGATCTAGAGAAATAATGAAGGAAAATATAGTGAGATGTAGTACAACCTTTAGACATAGGACGGGAAAAATATTTTATTTGATTCCATAGGCTAAAAAGGTATCTTCACAGAGGTTCATAGTTGGGTTTAGAGACTCCTGATTTCATTAATTTTGTTGTGGCTATTGTAATAAAGTTACAAGTCTGTCAAATCGATTGAAAACTATTAGAAATGACTTGTGAAAGGAGTTTACAAACATTAGCTCGAGAGTGATGATAAGTATTTGGTTTTGTTTTTTATTTTAATAATGAGTAACATGGAACTTCTAGAGAAAGGTATTGTAAGATCGATGGAGAGGTGATTAATGATAAGCGAAGATCCATGAATTCATAAAAAAATTAAAGGTATAATCTAACGTTGATAGGTAAGGGGATTGTGATATACAATTGAATTTATAATTCATGTTTTTCATTATAATTCTTCATTCGTGGTGATAAATTTTTTCAAGGTATGAATTGGAAAGTGAGAAATGATCAATTGTATCTGGTATTGCACATATGAAAGGACTGACGCTTGGGTTGAGTCATAACGTTATTACTATATATTGTTAAGTACTTAAGGACATTTTTGCTTATGGAGTATTGGTTTGTAATAAGGTAAATGGTCAGAGTGTTTATGATTATTGTTAGTATTGTTAGTACGCACTAGCTATGGTCTCGTGTGTTTTCACTTTTTTTGGTGAATTCCTAGTGGTGGATCAGGGGTACCAAATTATGCGATGTTCTCTTAATTGATTACAAAAATTGGGAAGATATGGTTATTCTTTATGACATAATTGGAGTTTTTTTGGTGTAGTGAAATTATTTTAGCGACTCTACATGTAAAACCTTGCTTATGAAAATCAATAGATAAGCTACCATGCGATATATGGTTGTCAGACAATATGATATTTCATCTTGTCATTGAGGTCATGTACTGATTATGTATAATTGAATATGGGGATCATTGAATCCAATTATTCTATTCTTAAGAGGTAATCTACAATTACTAAATCTAGCATTTTACTAATGTTGTTGGATGGTTTGTATGTTTGGACGTATCCTCCCTTAAGGAGTACTCTGATGTCTAAGGATTAAAATTATTATAACTTAAGACCATGGGAATTTATGTTGTGGGATGGAGATGTTGATAAGAACTATCATTGTTTGAGTATTATGAGCGTGTGTTGATTGGATTATATTCACCTTTAATTATGTTGAGCTTTAATTTTGGATTTTATCATAGTTATTTGAGAAAGGATTCTTCTTGATGTTTGTGTGAAGTCCTTGACAACATGTTGCAGACATGTGTCTGATCAACTTTAGTGGTTATTGAGAATCACTTTTCTTGTTAGTTAAATATACATACAACAACATTTATGACTGGAGTATTGAGATGTCTTCATTAAGACATTACATGGAGGATGTGTAACTGTTCAATTGGTTAGTTTAGAGACGAAGAAATATCATAATGTGCGAATCAATTTGTTAACCAAGACCTTCTGTATGAGCAAAAACCAGTTGAAATTCTTGATTGTGTTATCTATGAGCTAATGACATGCGAGCCAAGTATCCCTGGTTGTTCAGCGATTCAGATACTACTCTACCCTTAATTTAGCATGTTTTTTTCTAGTTGATCACTTGGGAATGAATAATGGGTAAAGTGGTATCCATTGTAACGACCTCTTGAAAATACAATGGGGAAAGAACTGGCGCACGAAAAAAAATTCATTCTATTGGGATGAACCCCAACCTAGTCCGGATTTGGACGAAATCGTAGTCAATAAGGCGTAGGGAAATTTGGTTTACTGAATGAGAGATCTGATTATGATTGGAATATATGAGTAGAAAACTAAGATGTTAAGGAACATGTATGAGTTTACGAAATCAAATTTAGGATAGTAAACTCCCAAAATTAATATTAGCATGAATAGGTAACATTCTATCTTCATGCAGAGGTGTCCCCTGCGTGGGGCTGTTGTATAAGGATTGGGTCCCATTGTATAAATGCGACCTATGTTAGAAATAAAACCGCAAAACATTATTTTCGATTGAAGTTATTTCTTAAGAGCTAAGAAACGACCCAAGGATATTTCTTGAAGGTTTTCCACCTCTTTTAGGACTAAGGGTAAGGATTTTACTCCCCTAATCAATTTTTTTATCCGTGGAACTTATTTTCTTGGGATATTATTGATGGGTGAGGCTTCTGATATCGATTGATTTAGGGTTTATAGAATTGTTAGTAATTTGGGTAATTAGTGTTCGTTTATTGATTCCCGTATTATAATTGTTTTTTGTAGACTAAGAACAAGTGGAAAGGATCCGAAAAGGGAATATTCATGTTCCTTAGGGGATTTATGTTTTTTCCGAGGTAGGTGATGGTTGTGAATTCATGTTGGTGAAATATGTGGTTAAAATTGCTTCATGATAACACATTTATTCATACAAATGTATCATTATTGATCACCAAAATTGTAAATAACGATAATTGAATAATTTTATGCCTTGAATCACTTTTTGTTGTGTGATTGTGAGAGTGAATGTTATTGTGGTTTCTTAAATGGATGAGTGTTATGATCCGACACACTAACTACGATCGATTGCTACTTTATGGCATAAATATGGTATCAGTTTCCACATTTTGACATAAATATGGGATCGATTTCTATATTTTGACTAAATATGGGTTTGATTTAATCATTCTGACATAAACATTGGATCTAGTACCATGTTTTTTTATGCTGACGGTTTGGGTGTGGATTCCATGACACGACCATTGAATTGGGTTTCATGAGAAGACCATTGAACTGTGTTTTGTATCTTCTTGTGATGATTAGGTTCATATATAATGGTGGTTGATATTGGAAGATTGTATGTTTCTCTAAATTGATAACAAATGTGTATTATTGAGAACGTAGGATGATACATTGATATTAAAAAGAGGATTGATATTGTATAAAGAAATAAGTCTCATCACAAGCCATCTTAGACACATCTTATTCTCATAGAGTCATAGCCCTTACATAGAAAGAAAGCTACAAGTACTATACAAAGTCTTTACTCAAAGAAAATGACATCCACATCCTTGAACATATTAGGACATACCAAGAGACCTGAAAGAACAATCTAATTCTTAAGATTCAACTCTAAGATCCTAACTTTCCACCACCTACACTTGTAGAAATAGAAAAGAATATGGAGTTAGTACAATTAAGCATTAAGTATGGCAATCACACAAAAAAGCTTTAAAGAGTACATTTTAGTTGATATATGGATTCATGCTATTTTGAGAAAACATTCATGAACCAAGTGTAAAATACATAATACTAGTCAATCATTAACATACAAAATTATACTCCACTAATTCTCAACATATAACCATACTTATTAAGTAACCCATTAACCATTTAGACCATATATCCAAAGTTATCCTAAGACCCACCTAGGTAAGACTTGATGAGACCATCCACAAAGCCTCCTCAGTACACACCTAAGTGTTCCTTAAGACTACCAAAAATAAGGATATTCCATTTCCATCACACTCAATAAGTCAACATTCATTACTGTAGATACTACACGAAACATTCATTAATTTTATAACTTCACATAAAGACCATTGTAACATCTCTGAAATTGAGATAGCTAGGAGGAAGCTTAGAAGTTGAAAAAGTAACTTTTGGAATGAATTAAAATCTTGAAATTTTCTTAAGTTAGGCAAAATGAGTTTGTGGTCAACTTCAAACGGTCATAACTCCTAGCTTAGGGTAAGTTAGAGGTAGTTGTTGATATGGTTTGAAAGACCTTGGAGAGATCTTCCAACGCCTACGAGTTTGCACGATTTCAATATCATTTGAGTGAGTTATGACTTTTGGAAATTGGGTTGTTTGATTAATCATAGTCCAATCCATATTTGGGAAGGGCAAATTTGTATTTTCCTTACCCAATTATTTTATTTCGTTTTTTGGGTAATAAATTGAGGTCTTAACTGAGCCTATTCAGTTCACGCTTTTAGAAAACAAGTTAGGTTTTTGAGAGAAGAGAAAAGAAGAGGAGAAAAGAGGAGATAGGAGAAGAGGAAGCAAGAACATTTAAGATTGTCGAAGTTTGGCTTGTGAAATTCATCAGGGGTGATCCCTAAAAAGGTATGTGATATCTTTATGTGTTATTTTCATTCACCCACACACAATATGTTTAATTGAGCGAGTTTTGAATAAATTGAATGATGAATTTTGAAGTTCTTGATGAACAATTATTGAATTCTTGTTGGTTGAGTTGTAGCATGCCTTGAGTTGATTTGATTCGTTTTTCCGGGTTGTATTCAAGTAGAATCTATTGGATATTAAGGTTATTAGTAATACTAATTGATTGATGTGAGATCCATGGAAGTTTAGAAGGCTTAGAGATGAAAACAGAGAAGAAAAGTCAAAATTCCCGTTTGGCAGACCCTGGGGTGCTGCGCCTGCCAGAGCCCCTTAGGGCAGGCTCTATCTGATAAGCTCTGGTGCACCACACCAGCCAGAGCGCCTCATACCAGAGTCTGTCTGTCAGGCTCTGAAACTCCACGCCTCTCAGAGCGTCAAGTTTACTTGGAGACTCCATTTTTTCCCTATCTTTTCATACTAGTTCCTAAGTGATGTAAGCATGTTTCTTAGTTGATTCCAACACTCTAAAGTACATCTAAACAACATGAAATTATCCATAAACAAGATATCATGACCCTTGAATCCATAATCAAATTTAAGAAAAATTAAGATCAGAGTCAAATGAGTTAAGAGTCAAGTCTAAAAGTTAAATAGCAAGTCAAAGTGAGTTCCGAATGTTTCTAAGAGTCTTTAAAAAAATTAACTTTGTTTTAACGATCAACTTACAAGTTAAGAAAGAGTAGAGACTTGAGTTCATTCTGACAAGTTATAAAGGGACTAAGTAATTTCTAAGAGTTACAAATATTTTCACATTTAAACAAGTAAAGAGCCTTCGGGCTAGTTTATCGAAAGTAGTAATAGATTCATGAAATGAAGCAAGAAGGGAAACTATGATATCCAAGAGAGTTTTTAAGGCTAAGTTTGAGCACTATTATCAAACCACAAAATCAGTATGTTTTAAAAACACAAGTGTCAGTATTTTTATGGGAGTAGTATTGAGCACCAATGTGGAGATGTGAGTTCATATTAACTCAAGTCTCCATGAAAATGATGTAGCCATCATGAGTAGAATAGGGTAATACTTTTTAGTTGAACCCTTTTCATAGTATACTAGTGGATCCATTAGGCAGTTCAGGTCCTATACTCTTGCAAGGATAGGATTGCCGGGCAGTGTAGGCCGAGTAACGCTATATAATCACTATAGCTCCTAGTGATGATTGTCGGTTAGAGAATCTTCCACAGAAGTTATTGTATTTTCATATAAATCAAATATTTGTATTTTTACATACATCTCATAGATTATTTGTACCCTTGTGTACATTTAGAGTTTTCAACGTCTTTTTCAATTAGTTTTACTTATATTGCACATTAATTTTATATTGCATTATATTGAAACGAGTAGTTATTCATGAGTTGAACAGAGCCAAGGTAAGAATCAAGAACAAAAACGAGCCGTGAGTGGCACCCACACTTAACCTCCTAGGTGGGATAACCAAATATTGAACCCAACTTACAAAATACTAGCACAATGTGAAAGCTCAAAATCTTACTAAATTTGATTTCTCAAAACCTAAAAGTCATCACATCAAGAACATATAATATTCAAAAACTAAGTTTAAGAGTATCAAATACACCAAAATAAAAGAATAAAATAGCATACGTTCGAAAACATAGGATGTCATGTCATGACTGGGAGAATTCAATACGAGTTTGAATGAATAGCTCACCCTAAAACCTGTAACACTCTGTATTCAAAACATACCAAAAATCAGCTTTTCATAAATCTGTAGGTGAAATCAACGGTCAATATTGACGGACAGTAGTATTATCTACTATCGGTGTTGTCCATACGTCATTTGCCACTGAAACTCTCCCAAAAACTATGCCCAGAAAATCGATGAAGTGTCGATCTACGAATAGATCTATGGTCCGTAATTCAGACTACGGTCTATGGTCTGTGACCGTGGTTTGAGGTTCAAGTTACCCAGCCTCTTACATGAGCTATGGATGACCAGCACGGATCGTCATTCGATATGTGGTCTGTAGATCTGACTGTAGGTTAAAGTTAGCAGTCATTAATGTTGGTGTGTCAACTTCAAATGTTTATAACTCTTAGCACAACATTAATTGGGTGTCTCATGACCTATAAAATGAAATATAATTGAATTATCTTTCCATATTCACCAAGTTTTCTAATATCCAACCTTTGAGTAAAAAGTTATGTCCATTTTAATAAAGGCCTATCGAGGAGACCAAAACTACTGACCTAAACGACGGGAGTTCAGATGGTTGTTTGGTCGATAGCAAATTTTTCAGGGGTCTTGTGGTCTTTTCCTAGTTTGTTTAAACCCTAACACATGCAGTTTAAGCCCTAAATCATCATATTTTAGTCAGTTTAAGTCTATAAACATAACAAGAACTTATCTAAGTCAAAATCATAAATCAAAACTTAGAAAGTTAGAAGAAAAAAAGCAGAAAAAAGTCAAGACTCCTAGTTCAAGAACACAACAAGATTTCATCAATTCCAGCCCCGAAATCTAAATATTTCTCTGTGAATTTTATCACCAAGCATGTGAGATTTCACTAGTGGGTTCCTTTCACCCATTAGATCCCCAGTTTTCAGTTAGTTCTTGATTCTCTTATCATTATTAAACCTAGGGTTTCTAGAATTCAAACAAATCATCACAAATTAATTAAATATATGTTCCAAATTAGACTATAAAGTTATTATTCAGTTTATCACATAAAATCCATCACCCTAGCGCTATGTATTTCTTTGGTTCTTGAATTACACATGCTAGGTCAGATATTTCAGTTACTTCATATATAAATCCCTTAGTTATTAATGCATAATTATCAGATTAATTGTTGCATTCTCAATTTACATGTTCAGCTTTAAGCTATCTAGTATTTACAGAAATTTAGTCATAATGTGTTAATCACTTAATTAATTGGGAGTAGCATAATACCGAGTTGGACTAGGGTACAACGTACCTAATAGTTTTAGAACCACTAGCCAAGTAGGTTGCAATCAACCTCTATAGGCATCAGTCTAGTGATCACGCCAGCATGCCTTTATACCTCTGGCATGGTATATTGGGTCCTCTCGGTAGGGCGTATACATTAGACTCCACATTTAGATCATGTGATTTTATTATCTGTTATCAATAGTTTCCACAGTCCAGACAGACTCTATTGCATTGACCATATTTACAGTTGAGTTAGTCTTCACTCTCAGCATGTTATAAATTTTTTCGTTGCATCTAGTTAGCTCAGAATTCAATACCTTATGTTCATAATACTATACTTGCTTTTATGCTTGTTGAGTTATGTTTTATTTAAGCTTAACTCTATCCTACATTCTCAATACCTTTCAAGTAGAGACGCATACGTGCGCTACATTTCTCGTGATGTAAGTTCAGGTTTGTAGCATCCAGATCAACCTTAGATCTATTCCTGATCTCCAGTGCAGCAGAATCAGTGGTGAATCCTCATTCTCCGACGACAATAGTCATGAGTTTCTTTTAGTATTTTGGTCTTTTAGTTTTAATTTTTCCTAGACTTAGATGGGGCCTATCCCAGTATTCCTAGTCAGTTAGAGGCTTATCTCCAGACATAGTTAGTTTCATCTTAATAATTAGTTAATATTTTATTTGTATTAAACTCATCCATTTCAAATATCTTAGTTATAGAATATGGGTATTCCCCATATTTTCATTTTAAATTATGATTTATCTTCCTTATTAAGTTTATTATCTTTAGTATACTCACGATCATGCCAGCAGGTTTAGCTTGGGCTCACTTGTGGTCCTAGGTCCCGTGTCGCGTCTCGGGGGTAGCTCGAGGCATGACAGAACCTGATATGATGGAGACTGACTAGAGCTGAGAGAAATTTGAAGTCGTTGGTATACTCGTTACACTTCATAAAATGAAAACAAAGAAAAACACAAGTAGGGCTCATTACGGGCAACATGCTCAATAGGTGTCATCGGCCAACCCAAACTAGAAACTAATATATAATGAATAATAGTATGAACTCAACTATGACACTTAATAGGTGCTAAGCGACAAAAAACATGGATAAGTGACTACATAAACAATACAATATGAAGCATACCCATGAGGACTCATGCCTCCACTGTACGCTCATCTAGGAAAAAAGTTCTTTGAGATTGAGTACATTAAGTTAATTCAATAGCTTTTTTTTAATCTTACTACATCACAACACTCCGATCTAATTTTACCATGTCAGAACGTGACACTCCGATTCAAGAATACCGTGCAAGAACGTGCAATACGATCCAATTATACTGTGTCAGCACGTGACACTCCGATCCAACTATATTGGTTCAGAACGTGACACTCCGATCCAATAATACCATTAATTTATGAATTATTATCACCACTTTTCAATTCATTGATATTATTTCATCAAGCCTTCTTTATTCAAAGCATCATTTCGATAAAGAGGGTTCAATATTATAAATTCCACGGTCTCAGAATTTCGAACCAATCACATGCCACACAACCAAACCACATAATCACATAATCAAGTACATAAAAGACTTCACAATATCATTCAATGCATATCAATCGCTACTAAGAGTCTATGAATAAACCATAATCTACCTCCACCGAAGAATCGAAGTCAAACAAACTACTTCTCCAATACTTTTCCTTTTCTCAATGCTTTCGAACCTTTCCAATCTATCAAGTATATATGCATAATTTGCAAGTTAATGAGTCTATAGACACCCACGTTACTGTATGTCTATCCTAGACATAAAAATTCACCCAATATTATAATTAATTTCCTAAAATTCGAACCTAAAGGTAAATATCAATTCCTCCAATTATCATAACTTTAAAAGTATTCAAATATTTCGATACATATAACATTTAATTACCTATTTCATTGTATACAAACTAAAAATCAGAATATGATTACATCACATAAAACTTGCAACTCAAAGACACGTGAATCGTATAACCAATAGTCATCAACCCTTAGAATATTTAATTATCATTAAGTCATTATTACCAAGAAAAATAGTATCCTCAAGTCCGTAAAGGATCACATATCACTGCACTTATGGAAATGCACAATTTAATTAAAGAAACCATTTTTCTGCAATCCACAATGATGTTAACATAACCCAAATAAGTTAATAATTAAATTATAGTAATTCAAACCCCATTTTTTAAGCCAAATTCCCTTTTCTTAAAAACCAAAATCATTACCTAAATCATCCATTCTCTATTGCCGCTTCTGCCTAATCGTCGAGACCTCTTTTCTTTTAATTAATCCTTCAATTATTAGTAAACGCTAACTATTTAAGTATCAATTATAAAAGTAATCCACTATTAATTTTATTATTATCTTATTTAACCACCAACTATATTTAATTATTAAAATTACCCATTATTTATATAATTATAATTTTGATTGTTCAAAATACCCCATTAGAATCTATCGAATAATATTTTATGAATAAAAAGTTCTACTACTCAAAATAATCATAATCCCTCAATTAATAGTATTTGAATTTGGTGTGTTGTTGTTTCAGTGAGAAACTCAAAGTCAGTGGTGAGCCTCCTTGCATCCGGAGGACTCTTTTATTGTTTTCGGTCATTTTAAATTATGGAATGTTATGGTGGTTTTCCCCAACATTCATCTTAATATTTTTAGAGACTTCATAGACAGATAAAGTTAGTTTTGGGAATTTTCATTTCAATTGTAAACGATGATATAAATTACCAATTTGGCTAAACTATTACAGTTTAAGTATTTCCCTTGAAAACGTTATTTACTATTTATATTGAGTTAAATTAACTCTTCCGCTGAGTTGAATAAACCAGACCAAGGTTCCCCTCAAGGCCAGCAATGGTTATTGGGTGTCGTCCACGTCCAGGGTATAGGCTCGGGACATGACAATCATCCCTTAGGATAACTCTAAGTTACACTAGTGCAATGTGAAAGTAGCATCCATTCTACTACTCCCACTTAATGCTCATGTGGAACCACCCTAGACTAGGAACATCACATTCACAAGTCACATTACCTTGATTAACTTTAAACATAAGACCAACATGCTTCATTAACATTACGCGTACAACCCATATGCTTCATTAACATTAGACATAAAGTCAACTTACTTGATCAACATTATATATAGACCCATTCATTCATTTGCAATACAAGGAAACACCAAGACTCCCTTCAAATACCTACTTGTGGAATGCATAGATGGCATCCCATTCCACTACATACCCTAAGTAGTACACCCCTCAAAAAACCTAGTTCATTACATTCTTTTGTGGGGAAAAGATTTAACTAACATAGACCATGGGAGACTAACATGGAATATGCATATTAACCCCTACCGGATGAGGGATCCCCACTTGTCTAAGGTACGGTCCTTTTTTAATCCTTTTCGTGGAACACCACTAGTTAGTCCTATGTGGATGTATAGTTAAGAGATAGGGATATTTTTTATAAGTACTACATCTCAACTCACGAAGAGTAACCATCTCAAGAGGTTGCCTTTGGATACTACTATTGATTGTTAAATAACAAAAAAATGTTTCATTTGAAGAGTGTTCATTTGTAATAAGGTAAATAGTAGGAATGTTTATGATGGTTCTTAGAGCTCGTTTGGATAGGCTTAAAAAAGCAACTTTTAAAAAGTAGTTTTGATAAAAGTGCTGAAACTTATTTTTAAAATAAGTAGTTATGTGTTTGGATAAAAGTGTTTCAGTTGAAAAAAAGTTGTTGATGTGTTTGGCAAATAAGTATTGGTAAACATTTTTTTTTTATCAAATTGTCTCAAATACTTAATATGGTATTAATTTAAGGTTTTTATACTTAAAATTTAAAATATATATATATATTTTACATCGATAAGTAATAATATTTTCTATCATTCACATATTTCATTATAATTATAGTAATAATAATAATAATAATAATAATAATAATAATAATAATAATAATAATAATAAAAGAATTAAGGGCAAAAAGGTCATATACTTGATCAATATAAAATGACTTTTAAGTTAAAAAAAAAAAAGCAACGGTCACCTAGCTTTTAGCTTTTGGCTTCAAATAAGTCATTTTTGACTTAAAATAATTCACTTTGATAATTGTAAAAAACACTCTAATAAGTCAAAAACTGACTTTTAAGTCAGTTTGATCAACTTCTAAGTCCATCCAAACAATCTCTTAGTATTGTGACTATGATTCACTAGTTATGCTCTTATGTGTTTTCACTTTTGTGGGTGAATCCCTGGTGGTGGATCAGGAGTACCAAATCTTGCGATGTTCTCTTGATTGAGTGGGAAGGTTGGGAAGATTCAGCTATTTCAAATAAAATATTTTGAGTTTTCTTGGCGTTGTTAAATTATTTTAGTGGCTCTACATGTACCACCTTACTTATGAGAATTTATAAAAGAGCTACCATGCGTATGTATGGTTGTCTGACAATCTAATATTTCATCGTTTCGTCGAGACCATATTTAGATTATGTGTGGTTGAATGTGGGGATCATTGAACCTGATTCTACTGTTCTTAAAAGATAATCTACTATTAGGAAATCTAGCATTTTTATAGTGTTGTTGAATGGTTTGTATGTTTGGACATATCCTCCCTCAAGAAGTATCTGATGTCTAAAGATTGAAATTTTTGTAACAACTCATGGGAATTTATGTTGTGGGATGGGGATGTTGTAATAACTATGATTGTTTTAGTATCATAAGCGTGTGTTGGTTGGTTTTAATTATGGCAAATTTTGATTTTGAATTTTATCATAGTTATACGATAAAGGAATCGTCCTGATATTTGTGTTTAGTCCTTGAAAACATGTTGAAAACATGTGCGCAATCAAGTTTGGTTGTTATTGAGAATCACTTTTTTTGTTGGTTAAGTTTACATACAACAATATTTATCACTCGAGTATTGAGATGACTTCATTGAGACATTGTGTGGTATATATTATAACGACCTGATTCGCCGTTATGAAAAAACCAATAGGAAAAGAATTCAGTCTAGAAATTTTTTTCGTAGTATTTGGATTTTCTCAACCTAATTCAGATTTGAACAAAATCTTAGTTATTAAGGTTTAGGGAAATCTTGTAATAAATGATACATCTAATTATGATTTGGACCATATGAGTAGATAACTAAGATGTTAAGAAACTTGTATGACTTTACGAAATCAAATTTGGACAAGTAGAACTCACAAACATGATCTTAGCATAAACGTGTAATAATTGTCTCCATGTTGGCCACCAAAGCGGAATTGTATCCCTTTGTAACGGGACATACGCGACTTAAATCGAAAATAAAATACCAAAAATGTTATTTTTTGTAATAGTTTGTTCTTAAGAACTAAGAAATGACTCAAGGGTATTTCTTGAAGATTTTCAACTCTTTTAGCACTAAGGTAAGGATTTTACTCTCGTAATGTGTTTTTTGATTCGTGAAATTTATTTTCTTGGGTTATTATCGGTGGGGGAGAGTTTTGATCTAGAATTCATGGTGGAAAGTGGAAACAACCCCACTTTAGATAATGAGTTAATCTAGGATTGATAGAAGTGTTAGTAATTCAGGTAATTAATGTTCTTTTATTGATTCTCATATTATAGTTATTGTTTGTACATCAAGAACAAGCGAAACGAATCCCGAAAGGGAAGAATCAAGTTTTTAAGGGATTCAAGCTTTGTTTGAGGCAGGTGATGGTTTTGATTTTACGTTGATGTGATATATGTTTGTAATTGTTTCATCATAATGCATGTATGCATGTGAATGTTGCATTATTGATCATTCTAATCGTAAATGAGGATAATTGAAAAAAATGTATGTCGTGAGTCACCTCTTGTTGTCTGATTGTGAGAATATAAATTGTGATTGTGATTACAGTTTATTGAATGGATGAGCGTCACGATCCAACACAATGACTGGAATCTGTTACCTCATTCTGGCATAAATATGGGATGGATTGTCATGTTCTGACATAAATATTAGATTGGATACCACGTTTTGGTATGCTAACAGTTTGAATTAGGGTTCTATAAGAGGACCATGGAATTGGGTTTCGTGAGAGGAATTGTGTTATGTATCTACTTGTGATGATTACATTCATATCTAATGATGATTGATACCGGAAGATTGTATATTGCTCTAAATTGATGACCAATGTATATTATTGAGAACGTGTGATGTTACATTGATCTTGAAAAGATGACTAATATCGTATATGTTTTGTATATGCTTGTTTTATAATGTTGTGATTACTTGCAAGTGTTTCACTTATTGCGAAAGCTGCGTGATTCTACCGGTACACTACAACTATGTATTGATAGTGCACTTGCTCTTTCTTTATTGAGTATCGAGTATCTTCAGGTGACTATTGATAGACCTCAGCTAGGTGACTATTGAGCGTGACCGGATTCAAGGGTGAGTCAATTTTTTCAGGCTTCCATGAATCTTTCTTTTTCTAAGTCCACTCTTTTCGGACTTAGACTATTTGTTAAGAAGTTGTTTAGTTTTGGGGTTGTACCCTTGTTCCTAGACGCATCGTTAGAAATTTTGGTACAATAACTCTCAGGTTCTAGCGGTTGAATTTTCACATTAGTTTTGTTAGTTATATGTTTAAACATTTGGAGTTTATGGGGACTCCATTTTTATTGTTATTTAAAATTGTTTCCTTATCTTTAAATGGATAGTCTTTTATTAAGGTATCTAGCTTGGGGTGTAGTAATAGTTCTCCCACCGAAGATTTATGTCGGTGCTAGTCACAACAGTATAGATCGTGACAAAAATAAATAATTATATCATACCTTCCTATAAATGTATAGATGTATATTTTGGTACCATAGAAAAAACCATAATTTTTTACATTTAATCATCTTATTTAGAAGTAAAAGAACTTCTTGTAGTTCATAATGATTTAAAAATAAATAACATAAGTACACTATTTTTCAAATTAAAAAATGATAATAGAAGAAAGAAATAAATAAGCATATTTTTAAAGAATAGATTATTTGTATTAGGTAATATACTTTTTAATGTAAATAAGTAATGATTACAATTAAATAAAGAGTAATTTTTTTTAAATTTTTTCGTACCAATGAACTTAACTAAGAATAATGATTTTTTGTAACGTAAAAAATATATATGCAACGTTCTTGTTCATAGAAAGTCAATTAGTTAATTGTTATTATAATTTCAAAACATTATGAGCATGTACGAAAAAACGAACTCAAACAAAGGTGATCCAAAATGCCCTCTTATCATATTTATTTTATATTTAGGCTATTAATCTAGAAACAATATACTTTCTCCTTTTAAAAAAGAATGTCCCTATTTCGTTTTTAGTTTGTTTCAAGAAGAATGACCCCTTTCCTTTTTTGGCAACACTTTAAACTTTAACTTTCCACTTGACATGTTTAAAACCACAAGATTAAAGGGTATTTTGGTACCATTTAACATAACTTTAATTTAGAACTATAAAATTAAAAAGTCTTCTTTCTTTTCTTAAACTCCGTTCCAAGTCAAACTAGGTCAATCTTTTTGAAACGGAGGGAGTATATTTGACTAAATATACATCATTTTCTTATTTTTAAATTTTAGAGATAAATCTAGTACTACTTTATATTCCTCCGGTATAAATCAAATTTATACTTAGTTCATACTTTATATTATTCATTTGTGTGATGTTAAATTTGACTTTATTCATTTCTATCTTTTTTGCTCCTTTAACGAAATATGAAATGTAATTATGTTTAATTAATTGAATTTTGTAAAAAAATAAATACAACTTGACCTTACGATGAAAACATAAGTTATACCCTTATTTATAATATCAATAACAATGATTGTGTCTTAATTATTTCAAATAATATAAATGTTTCTTCTTTGAGTATATAAACTTGGTTGTTATGACCGCATCATCTCTCCATCCATGTTATTCATTATATTTTAATTTTTTTACACAGACATATTTCTCGATAGCATTAAGAATTTTCATTATAAATAACATTTAAAAAAATAGTTTATTAAAATTTATTTCTTTTAAGCAATTAATTATAAATTTTGAAATTTTATTAGGATAAGCTTTTAACATAATTAAGTTACTAATTTGAACCAAGAGACAAGTTTATAAATTTTAAACTTGATTTGTATATATAGAAGAATTTCAACCATAATTAGGATAAATCCATGAGGAAGTAATATCTCATTAGGATCTACTTTAGTATTTTATAATACTGATATGAACTAAAAGAAAATATACACTTACAACAATAAGAAGTTTGTATAAAAATTAAATTTAAGAAACATCATAAAAATACATAAGAAAAAAACAAATAATACAATACTCAATTGTCTAAAATCTTGTCATATCCACTTCACAAACCTATCAATATTCAAGTTTTTTTTTTCAAGTCAAAAGAAAACAAAGAGACATCATTCTAGTTAATATTCACTTTCATAAATCTATCACTATTAAAAGATATTCAGACACATAAGCAAAAGAGAGAGAGAAAAGAAAGAAAGAGTTAAAGAAAAATTAGAAATAGTACAATAGACATATCATTAAAAAATAGAAGGAAAAAGAAATCAATGTATAGTTATCGATATAAGTTCTTGTCAATATCATTTCACAAGCTTATCACTATTCAAAAACTTTCTTATTCTTTTTCAAGCAAAATAAAAAAATGAAAATAATATTATTGTGAAAATAAAGGGTATCTTTGGATAGAATAACACAAAATATATGAATTTATGTTGAAAACGATGGAGGAATAACATAAGGTATCTTAACATTCATATCTAATATTTAATTATTATGGATATGAAAAATTAAAAATTATGACAGTTATAATTGTATGCGTATTATATTTAATAAAAAAGATATATTGTAGTGGACCACATTATATCTAATAAAAAAGATATATTTTAGTGATAGATGAAAAATTGAGTAATTGAATATAAAGTGTTTATGAGATATTAAAAATAAAATAAATAATTAAAGAAATGAAGAAAATGCCAAAAAAAGGGGGAGAAAAGAAAACAAAAATGTCACATCTTTATGTTTCTCCTTCTTTATATATAGATATATAGATTGTTAAGATCATAAAAAAAAATTTATCAATTAGTTGATTTAATGTCAAATTCTCTATATAGAAATAATAATATTTTTAATATTACTCAATTTTAGATACACCCTCTACATTTTAGACTTAAATATTTACACTCTACGCTTAATGCAATTATACTTCATTTCCAATTAAGTTTATCTATGACTGAATATTAAAATTATATTAATATTTCTTGAAGTTATTCTTATAAAATAAATTAAAATTGATACTTATATTTGTATAAATTTTATGATTTCTATAACATTCATCATATATAAATTATTTAAAATTTTATGTATCTGTTGAAATATAAATTATACTTATAAGATTATTTAAATAAGCAATCACAATTTATTTAAAATCACAAATTAATTCTATTCTACTACATCATAAAAGGGAGTTTATGCCCAAGCAGACAACATATCAACATGCCTGCTCGGGCATTTTAAGGGCACTTTAGTAATTTGATAAAATTGGAATAATTCTACTGGCTTAAAATAATTTGTTTCACTTGCTTTTAAAAATAATTATATTGCTCGGACAATTGGACCCTTCATAGTAGCTAACACTGATATATGTCATAATGAGACCCTCTCTCTTGCTTTTTTATGGCAAGCCTATTGTCATAAAAAATTATCGTGGTTATTTTTAAGCTGATAACAATTTTTGTACATTTTCAATTTAATTGAATTTAATATTATAAAGCACTATAATTAAAAATTTCAAATATTTAAAATATATATTAAAAATTGAGTTGGTTTTTGAAATTCTATTTATATTAGTATACTATATAAAATAGTACAAAGGAAGAAGCATATTTCATTTACAAATGACTTAAAACGTATTAAAAATTATAATAATTTAAAATCTAAAATATTTAAAATAAAATAATTTGACTTTCAAAATTCTATGAGGGTGACATATATTGAGACAGAAACAATAACATATATCATTTTAAAATTATAAAAAGAAGTATCATAAGTTATAATAATTAACAATTTAAAATATTCAAAGACATTTTAAAAGACTTAATTTTATAATATTATTCTTATCACATAAATTAGGATAAAGTGACCATTAATGTATCTTATTTGAAAGTTACATAAAAATGTTATAAATGACAATAATTAATATCTTGAACAATTTTTTAAAAAATATGAAAATTTGGATGACTCTCCAAAGCTCATTTGTGTCACATAAAAGGAGACAACAAAAATAACATATTCAATAATTATTTTTTTATTTTTAGTTTTTTATATTTAAAAATTACTTTAAAATACCATAAATCATGACAAATAACAACATAAAATGTGCTTTTAAAAAACATACAAAAATATTTCACTGAATCTTCAAATTAATCTATCGTTAAGTTTTTGTATAAAATACTATAAATCATAATAATTGACGATATAAAATATTTCAAAAATAAAAATATATATTGAATAATTAACTTAAAAACATATATTAGGCTCGTGCTAATACGAACTATAATATTTAGTATTAATAATAAAAACTAATAGTTCTCGTATTATTAAAGAAGGTTGCAAGAATATAGCATCGGTGTCTGAACATTTTCTTGAGTGGTTGTAACTAGAATCTTCTCTTAATTATTTTAATTTATATAGTTTGATTTTAATGATACAAAATCTAAATTTACATAAGAATTTTAAAAAATAATACTAACTAATAAATATGCAAAACTACAATATTAATACTAACTAATAAATATGCAAAACTACAATATGCAACTCTCTTGGTTTTTTGTGCAATACTATAATATTAATGTGTGAACACTTTTTTGAGGGGTTGTTAAATAGGCTCCTTGCTTAATTATTTAAAATTATATAATTTTATTTTTTTGAGTAGTACGAACTAACAAATATGTGAATCTACAATATTAATGTGTAACTCTCTTGGAATGTTATTAAATAAAATCGACACTTATAAGCTATATCATTTTTATGATTTTATATAAATATTTTGAAGTCTATTAATACTAAAGTATTTTAAATTTTGAATATTATTGTTGAACAAGTTTCAAATTATATTTAAAATTTTATTTATCTATAATTTCATTTAATTTAGATACAGTAATTAATAAAATACTTAATAATAATGAAAAATATAAGAATGATTACTTAATAATGCACAAATTATCAAATCGGTATAACATTGGGGTACAAAACTACAGTTTCAGTTAAAATATCTTTCAAGTTACTTTCGATAACTATGGACGAGTTAGAATTCATAAAATAAATAATTTAATAATAACAATTTGAGATACAAAATTAGAAAATTCAGATACTGCCTAAAAATTACAAAATAAATCAGTAATCGAATTGTAATCATTGATTACATAGTGTTGTTTTATTACCATGTTTCTTTTAGGGACGAGACGAAATGAATTGAAATACATAAAACAACCATATGAACGGTGGGATTATTTAAATGCTAGCTTTCTCACATAACAATATCTTAAGAGCACAAATTATCTCTTGTGAAGAGGCAGATCAGAACTCACAAAATTTAAGTGGTGTGATTACGCCTCATAAATTTAACCTGTTATATATAGAACTTTCAAGTTTTGGACAATATTTTGTTTTCATTTTTTAACAAAAAGCTCAATTAGGCCCTAAAGGTGAGATTTTTCAATCCATATCAATTGTAGTTTATGATTCTTCGATTCTTCTGTTTTTTTTTTTTAACTATCTAAAGTTCATGATTCTCTAATTTGCTTCACTATTGATCATCAATATAAACATTATTATTGTGAGATTTCCTATAGCCACAAGACACTACAACAAAAAATGATTATTAGAGGCAATTGACACTCTTTGTATATGTCTCTAGCTAAAGCCTTTAGTGAAATTAGTTATAATGACATTTAATTGATGCCGATAAAGACTTTAACATTCTTTATTAATGTCAATATTTAATGCCGCTAAAAGCTGTTACTATTATAGTGAGTGAAAGGAGGGATATATGTCACCACAAGCAGCAACAAGATGCTCTCGAAAGTTGAACGCAGAGAAGAATAATCACTATAAGAAAACTGTGAATTACATGGAATTTTTCTTGAGAATTAGTATGAAAATTTTGCAAGAAAATAAGTTTCATGCGAATTTTCATACTACTTCCTAAAGAAATCCCCTCATAATTCACGAACTTTGTTATAGTTAATGTGGAAAGGAGAACTTTTGTTTTATCGCATGTTGTCTATTAAAAATTTTAGCCAATTATATATTAAAAATTAACTTTGAATTACTAATATTATTCATAACAATTGTATTTTGTAATGTTTCACATGTTGTATCTAGTCCCATTAAAATACTTATTGCACTAATAATTGGGATAGTTATCTCTTTAAAACACTTATTACTATGTACTCTAAAAATTAGTCACGGGTAAATTTATTAGTCCCAAAACAATTTAATAGATTGCATCAATTTTGAAGAGCAAGAAAACATGAAGAAAATTGGATCATATTTTTGGGGAATACTGTCAAGTGATTAAAGAGAACCAACTGTTTGCAACAAAGGTAAAGACAAATAAGTAATTAAAGTTGTAATACGTATCTATCAAAGAAAAGGACTACATACACTTGGTTAGGCAAAAAAAATAAAAGAAATAAAATGGGTCCAAAGTGAAGGTACAGTTTACGTTACTTTTGGTACAGTATCTTGTTGCTTTGTTTCAGAGGTATAATTCATTTTCATGTTCTTGAGAAGTATAATTATTTTTCTTCTTTATGTCCTAAACATGGAGATATAGTTTTTTTTTTTTAACATGCAAGCACTTCAAAATCTCTCTTTTGAAAATCTATCAAGAATTATATTGGTGGCAAAATTATTACACTTTTCAAAATCAATATGAATTTGTCATTACGGTAACAAAATGGTGTAGTTAAACTACTGCCTTCAAGAAACAATAATGTTGCAGCTCGTCATCCAATTTATAGGATAATAGTCTGATTCTCAATATTAAGAGGACTCGAACCTCCATGCTCTGTAGCATAAGATTTTGAGTCTCGCATGTTTACCATTTCACCACCAAGATATCTTTCAAGTGAATTGTATTTCATGAATTTAATATCTAAAAAAAGATTCGACAAGGACGAAATAACACATTTTGTGATGTTTGTAATTAGTTGGGTTATTTTGTTTTACATATGTTTAGTTTCCCTTGTGAATATAAAGGTGATAAAATGTTCCTTCATAATTGAAAGTATCCTCTAAAGGATGTCTCATTTTAGGTTTGTTATTAGTGCATAAACAATACATTCCATAGCATACACATTTACAAGATGAATATTTCATTCTTCCGTATAATACTTAGAACATCTTATCTTCTGAATATGATAACTCTCCTTTTAGGCCATATATGTGAAATTCAAAAAAAAAAAAAGGTTTCATCAATATATCAAAGAAAAGATAGTTTTACTTATCTATATACAAATATAAATTAATCTCAAATACATATAACTAAATCTGTTTTTTTTATATTCTAAAATATCACTTGATAGGCATTAAAAGTTGTCAAATAGATCATTATCAGATTTTAAATTAAGAAATCATGAAAAGATAAAAATAAAAATAAAAAATAAAATTGAAATATGATTTTTATAGACAATTTGTATCATAACTCATAAATATTATTTTTAATAATAACTAGAGGTGATAATCCATGTCAGCACGAGTTCAATATTATAAATGTTATTATAAAAATTAAACGCATTAAAAAAGAAATCAGAAAATGAGTAAATAGTGACAAATGGTAAATTATACAAGAACTTAAGAATCAATGAGATTATTTAATTCTTTATAAGAAGACAAATAATTTACAAGCTCAAAGTTTTGGGTATAAATTTCTTGATCTTATTAAAAGATTGTTTTCTAACATCATTTCATATTTATTGGAATTAAGCTAAACTTGCGGGTATAAATTTCTTGATATTATTAAAAAATTATTTTCTAACATCATTTTATATTAATTGGAATCAAGCTAAACTTCCATCTCAAAAGTGTTACTCTCTTTGTCCCTAATTACTTGTCAACTTTTAAATTGACACACCTATTAAGAAAATAATTATTGACATATTCAATTTATCATTTTACCCCCTATTAATTATGAAGTAGATAAATTAAAAACTTAAGATTTTGAAGAAGTTATGTCTTTTTCAAAAGTAAATAATTGAGGGCATGAAAGGTAAAAATATTTTGTGCTTCTTCATTTGTAAAATGAATAAATAATTAGGAACAATTAAAAAAAATGAATAAATAATTAGGGACAAAGGGATAGTGTATAAAATAAGTTTAAAGTTTAGAAATTTTATTTATGAAATTCAAGTGTTATGCCTATCATGCTTCGTTTTTTCTCTCTTTATTTTAAAGAAACGATAAGTGTTCCCAACCTTTACAAATAATAAGAGATTCAACATTTACTTTGAAATTTGTTGACGTGTTTCTTTTTTATGACACATGTTGTAAATTATTTTCTTTCTTTTTAATAAAATAAAAGGTATTTGAATTGACTTAAAAATTAGGTAAACTTATTTTAAGTCAAATTTTTATTTGTAAAGCTGTTTGACATATACAAAAATTAACTTAAAATAAGTTAAAAATGACTTATTGTAAGTTAAGAAGTGTTTGATAAGACAAAAATGACTTAAAATAAGTTTTAAATGACTTAATATATGTCAAAAAATCAAAAGTAGGTACTTTTTATTCTTTTGACTTAAAAGTCAATTCAGTTTGATTTTTATTTTTTGACTTAAAAGTCATTTAAGTTTATTTTTTATTTTTGACTTAAAATCTACCTTTTAAAGTCAATTCAAACATGCTCTTACTGTGATACTACACTGTCCATTTTAAACTGAGTCTCCTATTTTAATTTGATAAAAAATTTAAGATAAATTTAATGATCAAATATATAAAAATATATTTTAATCTTTATGATCAATCTTGAACATCTCAGATGCAAAGCTGAAATGAAAAAATAGCTAAATAAGATTTTTTTTATTTTAAAAAAGACCTTAATAAGTATTATTTTTTAAAAGCATGTTAATGAAATGTACACACTTATCTTGTAAGTTTGGCTCTTTAGGAAGTATCATCAAACTAATTTTAAACAAATTATCTTCTCAATCTAAGTATATTTATGTTTTACACTTACGATACATGTTCACTATTCAACTTCTACTCGCTATTAGATTTTGATGGAGTGTCTTTGATATGTTTTCACAATACAATTTTTAATCTCTATTAAATTTACTTAAATTTTGAATGATATCATTGCTCTTTTTTGTACCAATTAAGATATTACAATGAATTGGCAATCCATTAGAGTTTTGCAAATAACTTTTGGGAAATAAGACATTAAACGATCTGAACACATTGAACTAATATATATGTTTGAATTTGTGGTAGGTGTGGACATGAGTTTTGCTAAGTGTAATGGACAAGAATTCTTAACATAATTGTCCTTCAACTTAACTAAAATTCCATTATGGTTGCCCAAATTATCTTTCATGCATGCATATTGTTGTGCTTTGGATGATAGATTTCAACGATTCACATATTAAAATAATTTAGAATATTATTATTCCTTTAAAAGTTCATTTGCTTCATAGAAGTTTGCATTTATTTTCTCTTAAATTGAAATGCTTCATATATATATATATATATATATATATATATATATATGAAGCATTTCAATTTAAGATAAAGAAATGCAAACTTCTATGAAGCAAATGAACTTTTAAAGGAATAATAATATTCTAAACTAATTTCATTATGTGAAGCATTAAAATCTATCATCCAAAGTTTTCTGACAAGACATATGATAGTTGTGATTCTGTTTTACCTTTCTTTTTCAGTTGGGGACGTTCATTTCTCAAGTCAATAGAGCTACTTAAAATAAAAGTGCCGCCATCCAATCCACCGGGTTGTGTGGTCACCTACCTGACACCTGCGTAGGAGAACCCTCATAATCCAATAACTAGAAAACATGCGGAATTTAAAGAAAACGAAGGCAAGCTAAGGATATTTAAGAATTAACCCATTTAAAATACAACTTTACTAGATTATGCAAAATAATTTACCTATACTCAAGGACCTCTGACAAGTACAAGAGCCACTAAGAGAATAATAGGGCCATTTAAACAAAAGACACAACTTGCACCATGAGGAATGAAAAGTCAAAGCTGTTGGAGGATTTCTTCGACTTTACCTAAGGAAACATAACCGATTCGGCATCCAAACTATGTCAAAAGACATAAAAATATTGATATCAATACAACCACACATACTAGTAGGCATCATCGGTCAAGCCGATGCCCATCTCATTATATATATTAACTAAGCAATAAAAGATCATGTCTAGATATACGACTTATTCGTCCCCGAATGACTAAAGCTCGGTCACCATACACTCTCACTTCGAATGATTCCTACTAGAGATATGACTCTTACAAAAAATGACCAATGTTTTTAACCCCTAGAGCTTTCGAGATCCTAAAAAAATGGACTCACGCTAGAACGAAGGGGTAATACTCACTACAATGAAGAAGTCTTAGGTTTCCACGCTAGGGTAGTTTAACAGGCAATGCAAAAAATTGGGTCAACTAAGACAACATTCTCCGCAAGGTCCTGTTCTAATCATATGAATTTGGTAAGTTTTTCGTTATATCCTTTATCGTTACTTCATTTCTTGATTCTTATTGATTGCATGCTACATAACTAATCGAATCAGGAAGTGTTTTGGGTAGTTATTTTTAAAATTTGGACTAGGTTGCTAATGTATTAGAAACTCATAGCATGAATAGTTTCCTTATGTCCCTAACGTTTATACTATGTTTTGGGCATAAGGATACCCTGAAAACAAGGTTAAATTTATACAAAAAAGAGTGGGGACAGTTGAAAAGTCTTCTTACGATGAACTCGGTTTTAGACAAAATTTAGGGATCATTTGGTCTAAACAATTTCTAATTCTTGTTCTAGGGTATTTAATATACTTTGAGATGACGAGGAGTTTGGGATGAAAAGATAACATTTCCATATCTGGATTTCCTCCTAGATAAAGGCTGTTGTAGCAGCCTTCATCTTAATGTCGGAGCTTGCATCATCGCGCTGCAGCGGGATGGCCCAAACCAATAGTTGGTTCCCTTTTTTTCCAGAAAACAATTCTTATCATTTTTAGCTTCTCTACCTGGTCTATTCTATTCTGACTTGTCTTATTTCCTACAAATTATCCCTAAATGGCTGGTCAAAATGATGATAACGCCCCCTTCATCTGGTTTTCCAATGGCTCTAGTCGGGTGAGGCACCATGACTGTTGCACTACTAGTTGTTGATTTGAGAGGGCGATGTCATTCATAAGGTGGAGGAGAAGGCTTTCTTTTTCTATGCCAGGTTGGTCGAGTTTGGGTGGGTTCGGCTGACTGAGGCTCCACTGGATGCCCGTTTTACAATGGTGAGGGAGTTCTAAGCTATCCTCCCTAGAGTACACTCTGATTTTCCTTACCCAGTTATTCGCAAATCGTGGAGTTGAAATTCCCTTGAATGCCCCTACTATCTATGAGGTGCTGGAGGTGGGAAAGTTCCCAAACCTAGTGTTTGAGGAGAATCTTAGGTATATGGACCTTGAGTGGCTGCGAGACACTATTGTTGATCCTGCAAGATGGGATCAGGTTCACTATGCTACAACTGAGGGCCTCACTAGTGTTGGCTTGTCAACGGATGCTAAGAGGTGGCTACACTTTGTGTCTAGAAGAATTCAACTGTCGAGTAACCACATGGACATCACCTTCCCCGGGCTCTGATGGTTGTGTGCGCTATACAGGGGATTCAACTTAATGAGGGGCATAGATTACTCAGTGTGAAAGATATTCTATTGAGGCAATATGAAAGCCTTGTTCCTTCCTGGCATTATCAATACCTTATGCAAGCAGGAAGAGGTTCCCTTGTTTGATGTTGATGAAGTATTGCCTATGGATTCCCATATTCAACCTCTGTTAGTTTGATCAGATTTTGTGTCTAAGTGCAAGAGGAGGAAGACGAGCAGGGTTAGCAGTAGGAGAGCGATTGCAAATATTGACGACGAGGACCCTTTCTCGAGTAAACGGGTTGAAATAGACCTGGGTACGGTACAAAAAAAGATGGGAAGTGGGTATGTTGACTTCACTATGGTAACCTCCAGCACAACCCTCAAGGTGGAGTTGCTCCGCCAGCAGCACCAAGAGATCATTAAGGGCCTGGAGAGGGATTGTTTGATGGATCATACGTGGAAGACTATTAAGTCCATCTTCACTTGCGTGGCCCTGATCAAGGAGAATCTCCAGCTAGAACCGAGGGACTTCTCAAAATTTTCAATACTGACGAGGCCAAGGCCGGCTTAGAGTACCCCAAGGACATGGACACCACCCATCATGAGAAAACTGATTGGGTTTTTCTCTTTTACTTATGGATATTTTCCTTTTGAACAACTGGTTTTACTTTTTCACTTTGATAGTACTAAGTTTTTTTGTAGCAAATGGATGCTTATTTTTTTGTTTTCTGAAGGAGTCTGTTTTTAAATCCTTAATCTATTTTTGTTACTAATATTCCTGAATACTAGTTTAGGAGTTGCAGGGATTAGTTTGGATCCAGTGTGGATTCTTATTTGAAAACAGGGAAAAACAAAAAAAAATTGGCGAGGTTCTGTCTCGCTTTAGCCAGAAAATCCTGTTGTAGCGGCACCGCACCAGCAGAAACAACCCGCTGCAGCGGTTAAGACAGAACTAGAACCTTGACAAGGAATTTATGGGTACTCTTTCACTTTCCAATCTTTTTCTGACCTCCATTTTTTCCATCCCATCAGGCTTGTCAGTTTCTTCGACTAGAATACACGATGCTCAAGTTCTAAAGCTGAAAGTAACTTAACACTAAAACCTACACATCCAAAGGATACACCTATACATTACAAAATGTATACCATTTTAACAATCCAACCATATCTCTACTCGTATCGACTTCAGATACTCTATACGGTATCCTAAATCAGGTTACATTAGATCAACAAGTACACATTCTAATTAGCTACCACAAATAGGAAGCACATGTTCAGAGTTTACCATAAACAACATACATGCAATTTGAGTTTATTATTTAGTTCGCCTCCATAGATAACCCTTAAAGATTATCCACACTCTTTATAGCCCTTAGGGCTAGATACCAATTGGAACCTTCCGGTTCAAATTAAATTGTTGATGTCCTTCATTCATATTCACAATGTCAGTGTTTAGATACCAATTTGAATCGAGAGATACTAATTAGACTTAACCAATACCACGAGTAACAGTTCACACGACAGGAGTAAATGAATGTAACGAATTCTTATAATGCTTCCTAGACTCTTGTAGATTAGATGTGGATGTAAAGACACCAATTCACAAGAGTCAACTCCACATTTTGCTGTTGTACGGGGATATCGATAACCTAAGCTCTGATACCAATTTGTCACGACCCAACCTACTAGGCCGTGTAGGCCTACTCTAAACCTTTTTAAGAGAAACCTTATAACCCAACAACTAGAAAACATGCGGAATCAACGAAAACAAAGACAAGCTAAGGAAGTTTAAGAATTCACCCATTCGAAATACAACTCTACTAAGTTTGACTTCCAATTACCACTTATCTTTTTCATACGAGGTAACAATCTAAATATGCTAACCACCTTGTATACAATGGGTACCGCTATCACACTTAAGACTCCATGAGTTCATAGCTCAACTATACTAGCGACATTAGATACTTCAAGTACCACTACCACCTTTAAGGTTCCATTACGTAACTTAAATATACTAGCCACATTGTATACTACAAGTGGCATTACCACCCTTAAGGTTACATTAGATCATAACTTAAACATACTAACCACATTGTATATTACAAGATCAATAGCACACTTAAGGTTCAATTTGATCATAACATAAACATACGAACTACATTGTGTACTACACGTACCACTACCACCCTTAAGCTTCCACTAAAAAGTAAATAAAACACCCAACTTATAGATAGATATACACACCTCACGATATTGAGCATAACATATTTCACCGTGCTCATTTTATCACAAATAGTTGCCCCTCTCACGTGATACAAGTGAAACTTTTAGCATGCCGGAAAGTGGCAATTGATATAGTTTTTATGCCAAAACGTGGCAAACGATCGAGTTATCATGCTAGAACGTGGAAATCTGATCCATGCTTTATGATGGAACGTGACAACTGATTCCAGTTAGTATGCCTGAACGTGGCAATCAAATACAAGTTAGTATGCCAGCATGTGTCTATCACAATCACACATAAAGATCACACATTTAAGCAAAACTTGCATAGCATCGATAATTTGCATATCTTGTTTTAATATCTAAGACCATAATTGCAACATGAATACATATACAAGTATCAAAACGGAACAAAACAAGTGTACCACACCACCATAGAGCCACAACCATCACCTAGTCACATGCTTAATTACGTATGCGTTCCCTCGATTTCTTCTTATGGAATTATACAACTCCAATCCTAGTTCTTCGTAAAGTTTTGTTACTAGTTTTATTTAATATAACTACAACTCTTTATCACAATTATAACTACAACGTTCAAAAATAGTATAATTTGAAATCCTTCCTCCTACCGATATTGTTATACCCATAAATTACTTGATCTAACTCCGTGCAGACATGTCAAGGACTTGGGCATCGGTCTTGACATGAAAGGGGGCAAAACAGTGCAACACAGGTTCAAGGTGCTTGGGTATTGGCAAGACAACTTGAACATGCAAGGCTTACGTGCGGTCTAGAGTCATCGGCAAGGCAGCGTGTTGGCTTGACAAGGAAAAGTTGTGAAGACTTGACGATGGCAAAAACAAAGGCATTTCATGTGAATTGCTGAAATAAAACTAAGTATTGGAAGATGGCTGAAATATTCTAAGTGTTGCAATGTAGCCTGAAATATTCTAACTGTTAGAATATGAATATTTCATATGGATAAGGATGTAATTTGAATTAGATCTATCTGTTAGAAATATAGTTATTGGATACTTAGTTTTAAACCTCTGATGACAGGTGTCGTACAAATGTCAATTGTAACTGCCGCATGTAACTGCCATGTGCAGAATTTTTATAAGGGTGGAAATTTCGTTTAACGCTATAGAGTGTGTTTCTGGACTTAGACAAATTCGTGAAGCCTTCTCTTTGTACTAATTATAAGATTATAAAGGTTGGAACGAACATTCTGTCTGTTTTTTAACTTTGCTGTTAAAGTATTTCTATACTTAGTCAAATTTGTGGGAGTAAGATAGGATAAGTGTTGCAGGCGTTTGCAAGACTACCTGCGGTGGTGTTCGGTAAAAATAAATCGACCCTCTTTCAGGTACCATAACTTAATAAAGAACCATTCAAGATCACAAATAAGAACCTTGAGCGGTTATAGTCTCAACACGACACTAACCACACAAACATTAAATTATAGCAACTCTTCACGGAATTTACTCGGTGCATGAAGGTCTACACATACCTTATACAGTTAAAATTAATATATTACATGGTAAGAAAAGATTTACAGCTACTCAATGCATAAAACCTAACCTAGGTGGGCGCCAAGTAATTTGTACGAAGTTTGATTTCTTTTTTAGCTTTTCTAAATACTCTACGGTGAGTTTGACCAAGATCACGCAAGATTCCACCAACCTTATGCTACAAATCTCTCTCTCCTTCTTTCACTAACTTGAAATAACTTTTATGGGGTTTCTAGGGTAATTTATGACCTATAGGTTATTTTTGAAAAAATGAAAAAATAAGGATTTTTTGAATATCGAACTCTACCTCGCCGATCCTGCTTTAGTGGGGTAAGCTGGCACGCCAATTGCACCTATTTTGTTGCAGCGTGACAGTGACCAAAATATATTTTGGGAATTTTTCTCTTCTCAAATAACAATAGTCCGGATCGTTACAAAAAGTACGAGAGTATAATAGTTTCTATACTTGGCAAAAAAGGGATGACCGGTAGACAATTAAGATCATGTGAAGTAAATAATAAGAATGATAAATATTATAATAATCATGATATTATCTTTAAGAATAAATGATGTTAATGTCCCTAGAAGTCCTCTGATCTGTTTCTTGGAATATAAATTTAATAATTTTTGTGTTTAGTTTTGAATTTGTGTTGAATTTGAACTTGATTCGCAAAAAATACTTTGATGGACAAAACTATGTGGCTTAGATGTTTTAAAATCTTGGCATTAAACTTGTCTTCATTAGAATTATTTTGAATAACTAGGTGTTTAGTTTTCCTTCATCCTAAATCTTCATAGAGATCTTATAACATTTAATGCTCGAAATCCTCTAGCTTGTTAAATTATGAATATCTTTATTATAGTTGTAGGTTAGAAGAGTTGTGACTAGGACAAATGGTTTTCAATCATATTGATGTTGACATGATGATATTGATTGGCTCAAACATATCCTTGTGTAAAGATGGAAGAAATGAGAAACTCTTGACCAATCAAATTAAAACTTTCATAACAATATTTAATTAGCTAGAACGTGCAACTTCTACTAGGGTGAAACCTATATTATCAAGATAATTTTTTTAACCATATTTTTGTTGTTATGATGATATTTGATAAAATCAAACATGTCACTTGTGTTGCGATTGAACAATTGTGATGAGGGAAATTTTTTTCGATTTATACTGATGAAATTTACATGATAATATTTGATTGGTTTGAACTTGTTTGTCTTGCTGAGCGGGATGATTTGGGATAAGGATGATTTTTTTGCCAATCAAATTTTTGTTTACGTTGTTTAATGGTTGAAACACGTTAGCTGTACACGAGGCGTGTTTTTAATTATTGTTTGATTTGACTAGACAAGTTGTATCACTTCCAAACGTGGCATGATGTTATTGGCCATTTCACTTGTCTAACACGTCATACCAAAATCACCCATATTATATATATATATATGGAAAAGAAATTTAGGGTTCCTTTGCGGCAGAATGAAGCGCTCTATCATATCCAAATTCTTGAAGCCGAAGCCAAAGATAGAGAACAAAGCTTATTCATCATCAAGAAGGCCAAAAAGTTTTAAAAGACTCTATAGAAGACACAAAATTCAAAGATCTGCCGGAGGCAATCATGTCGAAATGGAATCAACAAATTTGCAGATCGTGAATTCCAATCAATTTGAAATGGAATCTACGAATTCGCAAATTGTGAATTCCAATCAAGTTGAAGTGGATTCAACGGATTTGAAATTCTTGAATTCCAATCAAGTTGAAATGGAATCAACAAACGTGCCAATCTTGAGCTCCAGCAATGTCGAAGTTGATCCTATGTCGCTAAATTCTGTTGTCTTCGATGTGGCTGAAAATAACAATGACTACAACATCGGAGATGATGATATCGAGTTGCAAGCAATTCTATTTTGCTCAGCTCAGTTTCATTCTGGTAAGGATTTGAAATCGAGATCTAATCATGATGTTGGTAAAAAACCTATGGAGATTGAGTGTTCTTTCATTCTAGATTCACTTAACCATGAAAAGGGGGAATCTTCATGTAGATTTTGTGAAATATGTGAAGATGTCTTTCCGTTGCCAGACACAATGATATGGGGAAATAATTGCAATCATCGTTACTGTGTAGAATGCATACAGAATTATATAGGTGAAAATATCAATGAGGTTATCCGCGATGTTTCAATAAGGTGTCCTGCTTCTGATTGCAAGGAAAGTTTGGATATCGATTTAATAATGCCGATTGATTTTCTTATTCGAGTAAGAGATGTGAGTCGACTAATGAAAGCTTTGGCTTCACTTGAAGTTATTGATTGCCCTTATATGGATTGTATGGGTAAATTGATTGATGATCAACAGGGATATCCAATTAGGGCATGTCCTAAATGTTGGAACCTTTTCTGTGTCAATTGTAAAACCTTACATTTTGGAATGACATGTGAGATTTTTCAGTTTAGTAGGCAAATGAATTTGCTCTACGAGCAGCAACAATATGGAGGATATCGTAATGAAATAGCGAATGAAGAGGAAGAGGAAGAGGAAGAGGAGGCGGAAGAGGAAGAGGAAGAGGAAGAAGAAGAAGAAGAAGAAGAAGCTCTTTGATCAAAAACTCTGATTAATTTTGAAAAGGAGGTCAAATTTTCTTTCTTTGGAGATAAAATAGCCATTTGAATCCTTATTTAATTTATATGCAGTCTATTATTACTTGAAAAACAGTAGGCAGAGTCTTTATTTGATTTCAATTAGTTGTTATGTTGGTGAAAAAACAATATGCATGATATTTATGTTTGAACTAGTTGTTTAGTTTGTGTTGAATGTGCTTATACTGGTTGAGGACTATTCTCCAATGTAAATGTGTATCAAAATGCGCAAAATTTACCATCTTGCAGATAAATTATTCTATTTTATATAGACTCTAGGTCTGTATGACCAACTATCAAGTTTGTTTCTTTTATTTTTAATCACTTGTTCATATATTTTAGTGCATCATTTATAAGAATAAAGTATTCAAGAATAAAAAGTGATTTATTTTTCTATCGGAAATTAGAAAAGAGGTTTTATGTGTTACCCCCAAACATAGGATAAGAAGTATCACATTGTCAGAACACAAGATGGATATTAAGTATATAAGTAAGGTGATATTATACTTTAATAGTGCGTTTTGAAGTTGTGTGATTTTACGCTCAAATAGAACAATATCATATGTGGATTTGACTATTACAAATGGTATTAGATTCACTTATGTGTCAACTGTGTCGATGCAAGCTGAAGTTTAACTTCAATTTATGTTTGGTATATCTCTTATTCTTAGATTTTTGTTGTCAACTCCTTTCTAAACACTTCTAGTATATGTCTACTTGCAAGTTAGTGTAGTTTTTGTAAGATTCCCTTCAAAGTTTCTGGTGGCTAATTATGTGCCATTTGAAGTTAAAGAGTAACTTAACTCTTCAATAATTCAATTAATATATAATTTCAACATCTTCTATTTTTGAAGAATTCAATTTTCTTCAATAACAACTACAGTTAGTTGGGACTCTACTGGCCCCAATTATATGTGTTTTCCTTCATATAAACTCCATTTATCAATTTCATCAAAAATACACATTTTTTCTCAACAAGTTGTACGACATCAAACTTTTAATATCACCAAATTCTTTAGCAATTAGATTTTCTCTCAGGAAACCAAAGTTACTTTCCCTTGTTGGTCAGTTTTTCCCAAATTCTGTTACATCACAAATATGTTGTCTTTCAGTTTAATGAGGATTATGAAAGAAAATATATTACTCTAGTTTTATGGTCATGATCATACTATACTTAATTTAATTCTTGTCTCACTCGATGTTCAGCTCCTATATTATTTTATACACATTTTAATTGTCAAACCTACACATACTGAGACGTTAACAATATACATCAGCAGGTGACATGACCATTTATTTCATTATGTATATGTTTTGGAAAATCGTTGACTTTAAAGCTAGTTTTATCATGTTAAATTATACGTATGATATCCTTTTCGTATCAATATCATCAACCATAACACTTTGTTTGAGCAAAAGATGCATAAAGATGAAAGAACGTCACTATAAAACCCAAAAGTTGAGCCTTTACATTATTAAGCGCTATTTTTATGGTCATGATCAGACTATACTTAATTTAATTCTTGTCTCACTCGATGCTCAGCTACTATATTATTTTATACACATTTTAATTGTCAAACCTACACATACTGAGACGTTAACAATATACATCAGCAGGTGACATGAAAATTTATTTCATTATGTATATGTTTTGGAAAATCTTTTACTTTAAAGCTAGTTTTATCATGTTAAATTATACGTATGATATCCCTTTCATATAAATATTATCAACCATAACACTTTGTTTGAGAAAAAGATGCATAAAGATGAAATAACATCACTATAAAACCCAAAAGTAGAGCCTTTACATTATTAAGCGCTGTATTTTTTTTATAAAATTAGTGAGTACAGTGAGGATGGTTAAAATTAGAAAGTTGGCTATGTTTAAAGTTAGACTATTATTAATTAGCTAACCTTATTTGTATACACACTAATGTAATGCTTATTGATTTAGTTAGTAAAATGCAATACTCAGCTTTCAATCTTTCCTTCTAGAAGTTTCTTCTACTTCTTCTTCTCTCTGAGTTCGAGCTCCATTATTTGAGAACTCGAGCTAATTCCAGCACATTTCTTTCCAATTTTTTCATGGTATAGCGCATAGGGCTGCGAAGTTTCTTCTTCTCTCTGTGTTCTTCATTTGGATTTGATTCAGTTCATTTTGAGTTACTGTTGCCTTGTTTTAAACATTTTGGATCTCCATTCAGTTTGTGCGATCAAACATTATCATAATTTCCTTCTTCTTCCATCGATTTCATCTGTATTGAAAATTGTTCAAATATGACTAATCTTCAACCTGATAACAACATAACCACTGTCAGGATGGATACTACTAGACCATTTTACCTATATCCATGAGAGAATGCATGTTCAACATTGTTACCAGCTAGTTATTTTTTATGGAAATAGGTACAAATCCTTAAGACGAGCAATTCTTAGAGCTGTGTAAGTGAATGGATCTGTAGACGAGCAATTCTTCGAGTCGCGTAAGTGAAAAGCATAACTGGTTTTATTAAAAGAAGATGGTGAAGCTAGACTCATCTAATCCAAGATTTACACATTTCGAGAAATGTGATGAGATGGTTCCCTCTTGGATTCTAAATTATATTTAAGAGTTTTGAGATTAATTTTTATCAAGAGATGGATTCCAACATGTGAGAAATGCTAGGAACTTTGGAAGGATTTAGAGGATCGATATGATAATACTAGTCGTTACAAACTGTACCAACTTCAAAAGTAAATAGCACCAAGGAACTCTAACTATTATTGGATATTAAACAAAAAAAGAAGAGGTTGAGGGAAGCGATGAACACAATCAACACTACTTCTTAATGCATCTGTGTATGTACATGTGGTAGAATAACAAAGATACACAAGGTTGAATACAATAAATGGATCATAAACTTCCAAATGGTATTGAATGAGATGTAGACTATGAGGGGAAATATACTGATGATGACAATTTTTCCAAGTACGACACAAACTTTGGCTATCCTATCACAGCTTGATTTGGAGTCCACATCACTGAGTGCATCTGCATCACCCCACACCAGTAGAGATTTCAATACAAGCTACATTTTATATCAAGGAGATCCAGATAACTCCGAAATTTCAACAACAATTGCTTTCGAGGTTGTTCTAGTACTAGTTATGCCTATGCACACTTGTTTTGTGACTATAGCAAAAGATCTGGACACACCAAAGACAAATATGTTATACACTTTATGTCTATACATCCAACTCCAGATTTCTCAAAGGACAGGGTTCTACCTTTGCAAAAAAAAATGCATACACATCTTAAAAGGAAACAATCAGGGTCGGGAGGAAAATCTTGAGTTGGGGAGAGAAATGCAACTGAATCTATCTAAAGGTCTACATGAGGAGCTTCTCAACCTCTTTGGGAACCTTCAGGGTGGAAACAAAGACAATGAAAATTCATGCGTGTTAAGTGGAGCTGTGAACCTGACATGTATACTTGCTTGTTATTCTTCAATGACTGAGATAGGTAATTTGTCATGTATTGACTGCTGGATCTTAGATCATAGAATCAAGAGTATCACACCATATGACCTATGATGAAACTGTCCTAAAACCACTACCATATATATCCTTTTCTAATCACCTCACCAAAGTAAATGAAATTGGATATGTCTTTTTGAATCCAGTCTTAACTTCACATAAAGTGTTACTTGTACCTAGTTTCCAATTCAATTTTATATATGTCCATTGTTTAGCATTAGAACTCAAAGGAATAATCAATAGTTGGTAAAGGCAGTCTCACATAAATTAGAAACTTCTTGTTATGAGGAAGCAAAATCTTGCATAGAAAATGGCAATGACACAAGAGTTCGAAGCACTGTATGCAAATGATATATAGGATCTGGTTCCTTTACCAACATGCCAATTTGTTATTGGATGCAAATAGGTGTATAAAATCAAACATAAGTTCGATTGGAATTGTGGAAAGGTTCAAAGCTAGATTGGTGGATGAAAGATTTCCACAAAAAGCTGGAGTTCATTACACTTCTAACATTGTCAATTTCCGATATAGTACAGTAACCCACAATCCCTTTGAAAGAGTAAAAAAATCTCTTCATAGAGTATTCTGGTTGTACACTTATAGTATCATAATTATGAGGTGAGTTTAAAACAATCTATTTTCCACTAAAGACAGTGCAATACGTAATAGGAAAGACGGCTAAACAACTATGCTGCAATGTCACCTCAAACTAAAAGACTCAAAAAGTTTCCAACTAATCATTTCATACTCTTCTAATTTAACCCAAATATTATACTAAAATTTCAATAATGGATCCGGCTAACTTATATTAATGATGTATTCAGTGGTGGTACATGCCGTATTTTGAAATAGAGAAATGTACAATTTAATTTTAGTACTAAATCCCCCAAGGTTCTTGGAACTAATACTATTAGCAGTTCAAACAATGCAGACGAGAGTGGCACTTCCAGAGGGCCTGAAGCGAGAATTAATTTATGTGTTTTACTTTCATTTTAGTCCATTTAAAATGAATGTCACTTTCTATATTGAGTAACTTTTTGGTACCAGTATCTCGTCATAATGGGAAACTCAGGAATCTAGTTTAATTACTTAAATATCACTTTGAATTAAAGTGTGATGTTTTGCTTATCCATGTTGGTAAGATAATCTTTTTTGTCTTTTCATAATTGGTGTTTCTTGTATTTAAACAAAGAGTCATTTGCTTTAAGGGTATTCTTATATTTGATTTTATAGGATATATAACTATTTCCGTCGTAAGAAATGAAGCGAATGGCATGAAAGCGAACGACAAGATGAATGTACGATGTTTAAACAAATTTTACATCAGCCCAAAACATTTTATGCACTTAGGGTGTGTTTGGTAGGAAGGAAAACATTTTTCGGAAAAATATTTTTTAATTTTCTCATGCTTCGTTGGGTTAAATGTTTTAAAAAATGTTTTCTAAATCAACTCATTTTCTTCAAATTTAAGGAAAATGACTTCCCTTCAAAATTAAAGAGAACATTTTCCAAAAATTCTCTTCCAACTTCAAATTAATATTTTTTTTGTTAAAAAAATGAATTTATTTTGTCCCTACCCACAACCCCCCACCCTCCACCCCCCACAAAAAAAAATTAAAACTTGTTTTTAAAAAATATTTTTAACTTCAATCTTTTATTTTTTTTACCCCACCATCATCCCTGCAACCCCCACGCCCAAAAAAATTTAAAAATTTTTTAAAAATATATTTTCAATTTTTATCTTTTTTAATTTTAAAGTTTGTTTTAAAAAAATATTTTCTACTTCAAATTTTTGTTTTTTCAAACCTACTCTCGACCCACCTCCCCCAAAAAATTTAAGTTTGTTTTTAAAAAATATTTTCAACTTCAAATTATTTTTGCACCCCTACTCCCCCCCCCCCCCCCCAAAAAAAAAAAAAAATTATGTTCGTTTTTAAGAATATTTTCAACTTCAGTTTTATTTTCATGCTTACCCTCAACCCGCCCACACTTCCCACCCCCAAGAAAAATTAAGTGTTTTTAAAAAAATATATTTTCAACTTCATTTTTTTATTTTTAACCCCCTACCAACCCCACCACTTCACTAACAAAAAAATTTAAGTTTGTTTTTATAAAAATATTCAATAAATATTTCACCCTCACCCTCGACCTCCCCCCCCCCCCTCCCTCCCCAAAAAAATTTAAGTATGATTTTAAATAATATTTTCAATTTCAATAATTATTTTCAATTTCTAGTAAAAATAAATGAAATTTTTTCATAAAATATTCATTCATGATCAATTACTAAAAAGTAATTCCATAAAATATTTTCTACTCACCAACCAAACATGAGAAAATAAGTCAAAATCTACTTGTTTTCCAACACTACATTTTCAATGTAATCATTTCCCATGGAAATCATTTGCTGGAAAATTGTTTTATTTTCCTATTGAATGGTTGTCTTGAAGTCTTTGAAAAATATTTTCAAATTATTTTTTTTGTTCAAATTTAAGGAAAATGACTTCCCTTTCAAAGTCAAGGAAAACATTTTCCAAAGTTGTACTTCACCCTTTAATATTTTCTCTTGCTCTATCCATACCTCGTACCCTACCCTCCCTATTAAAAATAATTAAAAATTTCAAATATATTTTTATTCTTAGCCCCTAGCCCCTCCCCCCCCCCCCCCCCCAAAAAAAAATAAATGGTATTGAAAAAATATCAAATTTAATTTTTAAAAATGTTTTATGCCACTCCACGACTCCTGTCACCACCACCCCTGCTGCGCGTCAAAATTGTTTTTGATTTTTTTCCCCTGGTTTAGGTCTTGGATCAGATCTTAGGTTCTGATTTTGGTACAGTCATCGGGGTTGGGTCGTAGATCAACTATGGGGGTTGATTTTTGGATTATAATTTTTTCTAAGGAGTATTATTTTTGGTCTCAAGAAAAAAAATTATTTTCTGAAAACTATTTTTCATTCACCAACCAAACATTGAAAAATGGTTTCTACTCTCCAAACAAAGATGTGAAAATAAGTGAGAAATGAACTTGTTTTCCAAGAAATCATTTTCCATGGAAAACATTTTCCTTCCTGCCAAACACACCCAAAAAATTTCTTTATCCTCTTAAGCAAGTATGTTTGCACACAACCACTGCTATATATTGTAAATGTTGTATTTTGCTCCTTGTAATGACCCTTTTTGCCATTATGGGCGAGTTAACCGTAAAAGAGTTTGGGTGAGAGAAACTTTTAAGTAGGGAGTTAAAAATTTAAAGTTAGGCTAGGCTTAGACTAAATCTAAGCATGGTGAAGTATAGGTCAATCTGAGAAATAATTCGGGTGAGTAGAGCTTCCGATATTGAACTTGACATGAAGGGGTTGGTTTGAATGTCAAGGTTTATACGTATATTCCGAAATAAACTAACATGTGAGAATTCCCAAGTTTCTATAAAAATGTACGAACTTCTCTAAAATTGTTCATTCTTTCTCAAGGACGTTTTGGTCAAGTGCAGAGGCAATTTTGGTGAATCTCATTAGTTTTCCTTCAATATTCTTCGTAAAGGTAAGTAGCTCGTTCCCCTAATCTAGTAATTGTTAGGGAAATATAAGAAATTTCACAATAATCATAATTAGTATTATCATTATTATAATAATAAATAATTTTATTATTTATCAAAAAATGGTCCTGAAAAAATATGATAAAAATTACTACGAAAAAATATATGAATATCAGTACAGAAAATAGATAAATACTTGAGTCATGCTGGGCACTATCCTAAGAAACTATTTCAATGGTGTGAAATGTTTCCCCAGGATAAAACAAACACTTCCCTATCCTAAATAAATAAAGATAGGAGGGATCAACAAATTAATTATCGTCAGCAAGTAATTAGGAACAAAGTCAAAATTATTTAACTTTAAGAAAATATGAAGAAACTAGGAAGAAAACGTTAGAAGCAGTAAGCACAAAATGTTTTCTTGCTACAATTCATTTCATAAGAGCAAATGCCTATTTATAGGTCAATGAGTAACTTGGTCACAAGACAAGTGTCCTAGACACTTGCCCATTTCATTTCATGCAAAATGCTATCATAAGACAAGTATTAAGAAGTGGACATATGGAAAAGAAGGTGTAAAATATAGGTAAATGATATACTGTCAATTTGCCAATTTACCAAATAATTTCAAAAATGATTTAATTACTGGCTCTGTAAATACACTTAATAAAATAATCTTTTGAAATAAAACATTTTGCTTACAATTCCCCACTTATTTAAAAAGATTTATAAAAATATATATGGCTGGATTTTCTGGACAAAATGCAATAGGTTTGGTGTCTTTCGACTATGAACCAAACATAGATCAATAAAATTTAATTTACAAAATTACTGGTGAAATATAACATTTCTATGAACCAAATAATTGTAGTTGTAAATCAGTGACTTTAACAGTCACATTTTGACCACAATAATTTTTTTGTTCAATGCGGTTTTGCACTTATAGGCCATGCACGTGCCAGGTATTAATGAGAGCTCTAGAGACTAGGCCAAAGACTTATAGGAGCGGTCACACTCATACTCTCATATAGGTGAATTCATCAAGTGTACACTGCTTTAAATACAACTTCCTTAATTAAGAACTTTGAATTCATTAAGATTTAATAACCCATCCCTAATTTTTAGTAGCAGTTTCAAACACTCTCAGTAAGTGTGCAGAGCCAATATAAACATGTTATTACCCATATGAACCTACTTCACGGGATCTCCAATTACATAGATTGGGTTCCCATCTCTATTGAATACAAATTGACCTTAAACCTATTTCTATTAAGGTCTGAAGAATTAATTTTCATCCCATGGGTTTCGTCAATGAATCGACCGAATTCAATTCTTACTTCACATAATCAATTGCAATTATTCCATATTTCAGTAGTTGTTTAACGACATCATGCCTCAATTTCATGTGTCTACTCTTACAACTGTAAGATTTATAGCAATTGTGGCTTGACAATCTAAGTGTATAAACACTAGAGGCAATTCATCCTTTAGTAAAGGGATATTTGCTAGAAAATTCCTTAGCCACGCAGCCTCAGAACCAGCTTGTTCCAGAGCTACAAACTATGATTTCATAGACGATCTAGCAATGATCGTCTATTTAGCTGATTTCCAAGACACTGCATCACCACCTAAGGTGAACACGTATCCACTAGTGAATTTTGTCTCATCTGAATCAGAGATCCAGGATGCATCACAATACTCTTCGAAAGTACAAGGAAATCCACTACACATGATACCATAATTCATGGTTCATCTAAAATATTTCATCAGTCTATTCAACACAAACCAATGCTCATTATTGGGAATATGAGTATATCTACTCAATCTGCAAACAGCATAGGCAATATCAAGCCTAGTAAAATTAATCAAATGCAATAAACTTTCAATAATTTTAGAATATTTAGACTGAGCAACTAGGTATCCATAATTCTTTTCCAATTTAGAGTTGGCATCATAAGAAGTGGCTACATGTGTCACCTCAAAACGTTAAAACCTTTTAAGATGTCTTTCCACATAATGTTCTTGTAACAATATTATACCATCTTCACTCTTTATTACCTTAACTTCCAAAATCATATTTACTTCACTCAGATCCTTCATATCAAAACTAGTAGACAAAAATAATTTGGTATTACTCACAATATTTAAACTTGTACCAAATATAAGCATGTCATCAACATATAAATATATTATCACATAAGTATTGTCTACCATTTTGGTATAAACACATTTATCCACTTCAACAAAAGAAAAAATATCTTTTGATAAGACTTGATCTAATTTTTCATGCCACTTCTTAGGAGCTTCTTTAAGTCATAAAGAGATTTGATTAATTTACAAACTTTATTTTCTTGTCTACGAACAAAACATCCCTCAGGTTGAACCATATAAATTTCCTATTCTAAATCACCATTTAAAAACTTTGTTTTTACATCCATTTGGTGGATAAAAAGTTTAAGAATTGATTCTAAGGAAATTAAAATTCGAATAAAAGAAATTCTCGTCACTGGTGCATGTTTTATTTTAAAAGAAAGAGATTATTTTTAGACTTGTTTAGAGTCGCCACTTGATTTTTAAGAAAAATTGAGAAAACGTTGTTTTCAAAAGATTAAAACAGGGAATCGATTGAAAACTTAAAGAGAGTTCGGGGATTCACATTCACATTTTAGGAAGGTTTTTACTACATCTAAAATATTTAGTAAATTGCGATTATCCGACAATTAACTTAGTTTGGCCAAAATGCTTTTAATTTCGATTTTTTCTATAGTATTTGAATATCAACTTTTAACTAGGTGAATTATTTTAACTCCCAAAATTATTTATTTATTTATTATTTTTTAAGTCTATTTAAAATTGATCAAATTAGTTGGATCATTAAAACAAAATAGCGGCGTCTTGCGGGGTTTTGCGATTTCTATTCCTAAAACTAACGACAACCAATAACAAGTAAATATATGGTAAAGTAAAAGAGAGACCGAGAAAGAGAGAGTTGGGTTAGACCCAAACACGATTTCTGTTCGCCTGGACCGGTGTTTAGAACCCATTTCTTTTTGTACCTGTCCTAATCTAAACGAGATATGTAATGAATAATAAACACTATAAAAGAAAGACGACTAGGGTTTAGGCCCAATATAACAAAATACAATACTAAAAAATATAAGTTTTGGACTCTTTGGTCCAAATTTTCTAACTTTCGCTTTGCTTTGGGTCTGTAAGTCAAATTTTTAATGGTCGCTTGACTCGGTGGAAGAGGAATTCAGCCATCCTGACTCTAAATGAGATGCAAGAGACGGGAATAGGAGTTCATGGCGGACTCAAATGAATTACATATGCATAAACAATATATAAAGATGTAAGGACCAATGCGAGTCAAAATACTATTGGTGTTAGGACCGAAAATAAGAAGGTGTAAATGCGGAAGCTAGCAAAGCAAACCTCAAAAGATCACGAGTAAGAAGACAAACGAGAAATATATCAAAAGACACAATTTAACGTGGTTCGTTCAATAGACCTACGTCCATAAAGGAGATGAGCAATCCACTATAAATATAAGAGTATAAAATACAGAGAGAAACAACCTCAACTAATTCACTCGGAATACATGGGAGGTTCACACAAATTATAACGTATCAAGCTTGTGACCCATAAGTTCTCTCCCTAACAAAAACTCTCAAAGCCTTTAAGACTACATTGTGAATGTTGATTAAGTTAGAAGGAACATTCCTAGTCCTGAACCTTTTCTTACCAGAAAAAGGATTAGTCAATCCAAAACTTTTTTCTAAAAGGAAAACCTATTTATGGTAAGAAAATTTAGGGCAACATAAAACCAAACAAATCTCCCCCTTGGCTTGAATTTCTGACAAAATAAATTTGTCCACCTTCTTCAATTAATCTTCAACAACTTGCTTCTCCTCTCCATAATCTCCTTTGAAAAATTTATGTCTCAACACAGAGAGCATCTCTGAAATAATTTCTCCAATAAAATCTTCATTATTGTCAAAAAGGTTGCGGCTAGAACTACACCTGTCATGATAATCACCTCCTTGTAACCTTGTTCTATCATTGTTTATCGAACCACTAAACCTGACTTCATCATTGAATCTGGCTCTGATACCACTTGTTATGACCGAAAATAAGCAGATGTAAATACGGAAGCTGGCAAAGAAAACCTCAAAAGAACACGAGAAAGAAGACAAACGAGAAATATACCAAAAGGCATAATTTAACGTGGTTCGTTTAATAGACCTACGTACATAAAGGAGATGAGCAATCCACTATAAATATTGAGTATAAAATACAGAGAAAAACAACCTTAACCAATTTAGTCGGAATACATGGGAGGCTTACACAAGTGATAACGTATCAAGCTTGTGACCCATAAATTCTCCCCATAACCAAAACTCTCAAAGCCTTTAAGACTACATTGTAAATGCTGATTAAGTTCGAAGGAACATTCCTCTATTTATAGAGACCTAAACCTTTTCCTACCAGCAAAATAAAACTCAACCTAACAATTGGCAATAATTGATATTTAAATTTGATATTCCCAAAAACAATATTCAAACACACTCTATAACAACAAGTAAAGAGAGAAATATATTGTAAGAAGAAGTCCAACGCCGACAAAGGAGAACGACCGAAAACAGTAAAGCGTGAAGTTCCTATTGCTCACATTATCCCACGCTTTGATCATACAACAATTGAAGTTAGAATTTTTTAAATAGACTGGACCCCACTGCATACTACTGAAAAAAGGCAAAAAATCCACATTTTTTCTTAAAGCATAATGTATGAAGCTCAAAATTTAACCAGGCCAAGACACCATCTGGAAAGGGACATATATTTATTTAATGTGAATCTAAACCTAAACTCCCACCTGCAAGCCTTTTACGTTTATTTAACAACTCAACACACTAGAAGACTAGGATCTTGCTAGATATCTACCACACATGGAGACTTCAAAAAAGTAATCGTGACAACATTGCCAATCTACCCAAATAAATGAGCTCATCTTCAATAAGTAGAGAGTAGCACACTTAGCACTAAATGGAACAAATTTTATGCGTTTTACAGAGTTGAGATTCTGATGCCTTAAAACGAACGGGAGTTGGTGTTGGAAAACTATATGCACAGTGGAAGCATATCATGATCTTTAATACTTGCATGAATAATAGATAACCAATACCGTTTATGCTAAAATAAATATCATGCTAGAACACATAAACATAATGAAATTTTATTCAAGAAATTACCTCTTGAAGCGTGAACGGATACCTTCAAGTGAATCTCCAAGTTAAATGGATCTTCAAGCGAATCTAAAATATAGTTATGGTCTTCTATAGCGATCCTATTTCACATCCGAACTCTCTCAATACTTGGGTGGGAAAGTATAGAATAGAAAAATAATCATCTTTTTTCCTAGATTAGGAGAATGCCTATTTATAGAGATTTCTTTCTAATTCAAAAAGGAATAGAAAACATTGTTTTTCTAGAAGACTAGAAAAAACTATATTATTCTTCCTTTTTTTTCTTTTTTATAGAAATAGGATGCTGAGTTCTAGTTAAATATGGGCACTATAGGGACCACATTATTAATTATCGAGGCTTCCTATTATGGAAACAATTCCAAATTATTAATTTGAATTATTCTTATCATAATAAATTACAAATCATTCCACTAGAAATTCGTAATTGCACTCCTCTATTTCATGATTCCCTATTAAACACTTATGTAAATCTCCATGTTAAGATTTCATATACTAATCAATAAATTATACTACTGACGAATTTTACTTAATGATTAATTTCCTTTAGATCACTACTTAACTTATTTCATATGTCGGATTCATAAATCCACTTGCAAGATTTGACACGATGAAAACTTATAAATTTCTCAAAAAGGCATATCAATCAACCTCTATAACGAGACATGGATTCCATCAATTAACTTGTTATTTCACTAATATATATTATTATCATCCAACTTACCTGATATATTGACCCATCTCAGAATCTCACCTTTTAATAAATCAAAACCATAATTAATATATACAGATCATAATATTTAAATCAAGATTAAGAATATAAGTACATTGATTAATTTAGAGAATATATTTCTGTCAGTCAGTCTATAACAACTATATCTACTCAGTCCCGTTCAATACATAGAAAATATACCAGCACAAGAAGTTGAAACTATACCGTTCCCATAATCAAGACAAATTACATATAATTTTGTGCTACAATCGTACCCGATGATATATCCATTTTCAATCTTAGATTGCGAACCAAAATTTTCATACTTATAAGAACCGATGATTTAATCCTCTGTGTATAAGCTGAAACTCTACACTCTAAATCATCTAATATATTAGTATATAGACACCATAAACGAACATATGATCTATTGAATTTTAGAAAATATTTAACTCTAATAAATATTATTTCTTAACACATGGTTAATAGTATATATCCCAACAATCTCCCACTTAGACTTTTAACCATCACAATTGTTATAATGTATTATATCCAAATGCATGGTTAATAGTATATACCCTAACAATCTCCCACTTAGATATTTAATCTTGAATATTGTTAGAATATTATGTCAAAACACATGATTAATCGTATATATTCTAACAATCTCCCACTTAGACTCTTAACTATGCATTTACAACTTTCGTATGTATTCCTTTATTTCTCATCGAAAGAAAATTTACCAAGCTATTTTCTCATGCAATATTGTCTAGTAGTGCTTCATTGCAACAAATCGATTTTGTACTAGATCTTGAGAGACCTTATCATGAAACCCTCCAAGAGTGTACTTCTTTTCAAGAGCTCTATCATAAAATTTCTCTCAAGCATACAAAATAACTCAATCTTCATTATGATTCTCCCAGTATGACTAAGTACTACTATTATATTCACATTTTCATATTCTTGAGTTTTAATATTTACTTTAAAATCTTTCGATAATGAAATATTAACAACTTCTCATGAAATGATCTTTTAATTTTGCTCAACATCACTCCCACTACTTGAGATCGTAGTCTTCTTATGTCTAGTAAGGCTTCTCCCACTACTTAAGTACAATGAGACGTCAAGTCTTACATACCCATTAGATGTTCTTGAGCGTATGAATGTACCATTGACTTATTTGTTATTTCTTTGTTCAATTCCCCTAAGGATAATTTACTTCTAGGAATATGGTTTACTAAAATTATCCTTTTCTAAAAATCAGAAAGTTGTGTTAAGAATTGACTTATTTTCTATATAACACTATAATAAACCTTGTTTCATTCGTTAGTATATCCAATTAATACACACATTCCGTTCTTAATTTCAATTTTTCTTATTCTCCCACTCAACACATGTTCGGGACAATCCTATATCTGAACATGTCACAGATTAGACTTACGTCAAATCCAACTAGTTCTATAGTTGCTTAATGTACTAATATGAAAGAAATTGAATTCAGAAGGTGATATGTTCTTATTAGAACCTATCCCAAAAGAAATAAAATAAGTAGTAATAAGTCAATAATTAATCTCATCATAAGCGTCAAATTCTTTTCTCTTCTATACCAATCTATTATAGAGTGTCTAGTGTAGACAATTAAAAGACAATTATTCTATAAGATAACTGACTTATGAGCTAAGAGATTTACGTCACTACAATCAAATTATAGTGACTTTATATATTTTTCATGATGATACGTTCACGTGTTTTAAATATTTTGAGTTTATCAACCCATGTAGACTTATAAAACATCAAAAAGTATATTCATATCAGGAGTAATTTTCTTGAAAACTCAAAAACTCAAATTCACCTCTTGTCCATGTGATCATTTATTACACAAATAAGAATAGATTAATTATAACTTATCACTATCTCTTAAATCCTTTTTAAGAGGAAAACTTACAAAACGTACATGTTGGTAGTGACTTCACTTTCAATGAACAATTATGTCCGGATCCATTAACCAACCTCAAAATTCTATTCAGAATAAATGAATTAGACCCTAATGTACAAATATGTCTCATTCAATTTAAAAGGTATTTTCCCTTATGGGACAGATTAGTATAATTTAATTCTCTCATACATATAAAATAATCATGCATCAATATACCTCAAGAACTAAAATATTTATCAAACTCAATGATAACAAAGTTATAAATAAATATATTATATACTCATCTCTTATCTAGTTAGAAACATAAAATAATTTCTTCAAACATAAGGTACATATACAATGCATTCATCAAGTTAGTATCTTATCTCTACCAAAAGAAAATCTTAAGTAGTATTAAGTGGGTGTGTAAAGTCTATTGAGAATATGAGACACAATACTTTAAATAGATCATAATATTTTGAATAATCTTGAATAACGAAATTCAGGGCTCATTTACACATATATATCTATGCATCTCGAATAGCCAATCGTTGGAATTGGAGAACTACTCATGCAATACACATGTGCAATGACCGATTATTCACTCCATAAACTTATACAAACGTAATTCAGTTGGAGAATCTACTGTTAGTTTAAGTCAAGTGAAAATCCTCAAGCTACATTGATCAAATCTTATATTACTCAGTTTAGAAGAGTTTATATAGATTATTAAAACTAGACAATCAAAATACATAGTGATTTGTATCAATTTCATCCGTTAGGGAGGAAGGTCTAAGCCAACACATAATTAAAATTGATACCTTACTACTATTTAATCAATTATGACCAAAAATTCATATAACGATTCAAAAAAATTAATTTCTTACTAGGTCGTTCGTATAAATCTACCAAATTTCAGATCAATCAGAGTTCTTTTTTTCGAATTTCAAAACTATGATAAATTTGGTGGAAAAAACTTTGTTTGGTCATAATAGAATTTAAGATTTTCTCACTCAGTAATTCTTATCAGATATCATCATTTTGTGTAATAGATAAACGAATTAAGAATAAAGAACAAAATTCTAAAATTCCAAAAGGAAAGCATGTTTATATATATATATATATTGAATATTAAAATTCAAAACACACCTCATAGATATTAAA